>NC_137427.1:32762500-33362500 GCF_964374335.1 Astatotilapia calliptera | reverse complement strand
TTCTTTGTGATTCTTTATGTTTAAGTTGTTTGTTGCTGGTTTTTAGTTTGTTTTTTGTCTTTTTGGGAGCTGACACAGTCTCTATGGAGATGGGGGTTTTTTTTGGGGGGGGGGGGGGGGGGGGGGAGCAGGGGGAGCAAAATCAGGTCAGTGCAAATGACAAGGCTATACCGAGCATGGCATGGTCTATTGGTTAGCTGTGAACATGCTAAAAATCTGTTAGGGACTGATATACTTTAATGCCATAAAGAAAGCTTAAGAGTTATTAACTCATTCACTGCCAGCCATTTTCAAATCAGGTAACTCCCCACTGCCAGGGTTTTTGAGCATTTTCACTCACTTTTGAAGAGCCACAGAAAACTGTGTGTTATGATCATATAAACGCTGAACCTACCAAAATGAAGAACAGACTCTCTTCTTTCATCCAAAAAAAAATCTTGTTTCTACCATTTTCCATTCTTTAGTAATCAGCTGTAGAAGAGAGGTGGGTTCCACCAAAGATGCCTGTTTTGACCAAAAAAAGGGAGAAAACGAGCTTTTTGTGAAAAATACATTTCAAGCAGAAAAGTGCCTTTGACACTAATATTTCTTGCTTTGTGACGAGGTTGTATTCTAGCCCCTCCCATTGAAAAACGTAATTGACGTCTATAGACGTCAATGGCAGTCAACGTAAGTTTTTCAATTGACGTCTATAGACGTCAATGGCAGTGAATGAGTTAAGATTTTCCTTTGTATTTTCCACTATTCCTGCTTGTTTAACAACAGCTGAAAAAAAAAGACATCACTGGTCCAGCTGAGAGGGATTTTTATGTGAGCAGTAGCAGGAGCAAAGCTTTGCGCAGCCCCGTCTTGGTGTTCTGGAGACAGAAATAATAATAATGGATACTTTATTGATCCCCATGGGGAAATTACTTGTTTTTTTCTCTGCATTTGACCCATTCACTCAGTGAAGCAGTGGGCAGCCCACTAAGCAGGCGCCCGGGGAGCAGTGTGTAGGGACGGTACCTTGCTCAGGGGTACCTCAGGGTAGCTGTTAAGTGGATTCGAACCGCCGACCTTCCGATCATGGGGCGACCACTTTACCTACTGAGCTATCCCTGCCCCAGAAGTTACCATATTTGGACGACAGGGTGGAGTGCTAAGTTATCTGCTTGGCTGGCAAGTTTGGTTAACAAGCTGCATTCATAAATCGTATGGTTGGAATGAATATTGGGTGTTATCTAACCCGACACTGGTAGTGCTGCTGTCAGGTGCTGTCATGTGCAGTAATGCTGGATACCGCACACCTGACGTACATGCGTAAATTCAAGAATGCTGATTTATTTACTTCTTTTATCTTATTTCTCTTTATTTTTTCACCTTTGGTTTAAAACTCTTATTCCTTTAGTTTTTATCTTGTGAAAGCTTGTGATTTGTATTCCTCTCGTTCAACTTTTCATTGTAATGTTGACCCTGTGCTGACTTTCATGTGACAAAAAAATCAAACTGATCCTGAACTCAAACTTATTGGATGGTCTGTAGCAAACAGCAAGCTTATTATTTGTAAGACAATCCCATTACAAAAGCTTCAGAAGGTGCCCACAGCAGATAAGAAGGAGAGAGTTCCAGTTCAGTGACTCCAATTAGCGGAGGTGAAGCCTAGCAGATGGTGTTAGGAAACCTGTCACTAAAGGATGACCATGCTCTGAACTCCATTATCTGGGCGGATGTGTTATAAAAACACATTTATTTATTTAATAAGTTTTTTAATGCATTTGGACATTTCTCTGTCCAATAGCTTTGGCTTATTTGTCTGATGTTGGACAATTGGACGCAATCCAAAACATGACCTTAAGAATCCAGACCTGAACTTCATATTTGCATGTGGTCCAGATAAGAAGGGTGGCTGAGCTGAAAGGAAAGACAAGAAGAGACATGTTGATTCAACGTCATACTGTGAGGTAAAACGTCTGAAATGATAAACAAAGGTTACGATAGAAACATTTGTTTTCTATAAGCAGGTGATAGCTGTACTGGCTCTGAGCAGAGCACTGGCCTATTCCTCTGTTCCAGTTCCAGTTTTATCGCTGTCATCTTGCTGTTTCCCAGACTAACAGAGTCAGATCAGAATCTGTGCAGTCATGTGTCTCCATTTGCGAGATTTTCATGCCCGAGCTGGTCTGAACTGAGGCCTTGTTTTACATATGTCATGCCACAGGTTGTAGATGGGAAACGGACATACACTGGAACTTATATACAATCGTTAAATAGATGCTGATATCTCATACTGTGGGCCCTGTTTTTGTTTGTTTGTTTGTTTTGCACAATCATATGTTCGTGCACAGTTATCAATCGGACTAATGAGAATATGGCCTTGCGTGGTAATCTGTGATTCTGTTGCAAGCCCGGATAAAATGTGACACAACAAAATCTTTTGCAATGTTCTATTTTCTATTGCAAAAGACAAAGACAGAGCAGGAAAGCTGCTCTGTCTTTGTCTTTTCCTTTATTACAAACCCGGGCAGGCTGCCAAAGTGGCCTTTTTTTCTCTGTTAGCCCAGACTCTCAGTTTGGTAGTTTAAGCTTTTACAAAACATTGTAACATTCATGTTTTATCATCAATGCTTGCATGTGACAACTGATGTGATACACTTTAATAAACTGATTATGTATGTCTGGACGCTCCTTTTTTGTTACCAGTTTGAGCCAAACTGGTAACATATTTGCACATACAAGGACGGCTGCAGACCCCAGATGTCATGGCTGTGTGCAGGCAGGCAGGGAGAGAGGACCCAAAATTCAGGACTCACAGAGGCAAACGTAACTCAAAACAGCCAGCTTTATTGCTGGAAGGCAACTGAACAGAAAACTAACTAAACTGAGAATACAAAAACAAACGACCCAGGCAGGCTAGCAAACAAAACACACAGTGAAAGTGAGGGTACAACAGGACACAGAGAAACACGGGGCTGAACTACACTGAGGCGTAATCAGGGAATGGGAAACAGGAGGGAGACACAGCTGGGAGAGATTAGGGCTAACCAGACAGGGGCACGCAAAACAGAATACACTCACATGAGACATGGGCCTTCACAATAAAACAGGAAACAAGAAACTAAACGACTTGACTAAAGCTATAGTAAACACAAGGTTACAAGAATAAAACCCTTAACTGAAACAAAGACTAAGTATAATAATAATCAAACACAACAACAGATTAAGAATATAACCCATAATAAAAAATCAAACCAAAACATAAAAAACTCAAAATGCCGGGTCAAAATGACCCAGAACAGTGACACCAGAGGAGACCAAACTTTGGCTGCAAAGGCTAATCCTTGACAGTCCAAAACATGAAAAGTAAAAATCCAAAGAGGCAAAATGAGGGAAAAACTGAAAGAGTAAACCCAGACTGAACAGACATCACGAAAAGGGTAATGTCTGATTGAGTTACAAAATAATGAGGGCAGGAGAAAGGAAATGAGGAAAGCAGAAAACACAGACAACCACATAAGGAACCTCCAAAGTAAGTCAGTAAGTACACATTGACTAAGTGTACACAAGAAATGGGCGGGTGAGTTTCCAAACACTCCTCCAGTGTCTTCTTAGCCCCGAGGCCTGAAACTGCAACACAAAAAAGACACTTCTGACCCGGACATTTATGCAGCCCACACTTTGAATGTTAAAGTGCAGGCAACTCTATTTCACATTCTATCACAAGACTTCATGGTATCTGGCTGACCAAAGGCATGAAACCTAGTAAGGATTTAAGGCTATTCATAGTTTGACTGTAAGTCAGTGATAGCCAAGCAAACTGACACATTCGTTCACGGCCCTATTTATGGATTATTACTCCGCTCTGAACTCCTGCAGATATTTGGATTATAAAATGAAAGCTGAAGGTGATCTGATTTGGAACAGTTGCTGTAAAGCATTAAAATATATTTTTTTCTTTTAGATATGAGAATCAAGAAAATCAAACTGAAATCCAGAACAAAGGATTAAAATTCAGTTTTCTTTTCTTTTCTTTTCACTTCAATTCATTTCAAATTCATTTAATTTATGTAGTACCAAATCACAACAGTCACCTCAAAGTAGAGATGGCACGATACCACTTTTTTATGTCCGATACCGATATCATAAATTTGGATATCTGCCGATACCGATATGAATCCGATATAGTGTTTTTTAATCAACAAAACTGTTTTTTAAAATATCTTGCTGCATTTTGCAAGTCTGCAAGTTCATACTCAAGTTTAAAACAACAACTACACTAAAGCTATTCTGTTATACCTGTATACAAAAAAAATATTTCATAGTTCAGCAATACTGATCAATCTAATAAACTTAGACCTACACCATCCTCCCTATTCTGGTATTTTAAAGAGTACTTAGCGTAAATATTAAGCAACCTAACTAATAGGGTTCCAACTCCCAGCAACAACAAAAATAGATAAATAAAAAATAGGGAACCACCCCTCACACTCCACCTCATGATGCTTAATCAACGTAATCAACCTTAATTTGATGCAGTGTGAAAAAAAATGCACAGAAATCAATTATTTTTCAAGAAATATTAAATAGATTCAACATCTTTCTTCAACAAAATTGCAGACTGCACAGATGGTACCTTCCCAAATGAAAATGTACTATAGCTTACTAGGGTATATATATTAGACTTAATAGTCACTATATACAGTAATTGACTTCTATTCATTTTACATCAAATTAAAACTTTGGGTGTCAGATAATTATTTATTAAAAGCTAGACATTTTAAATGAGAATAAGAAAGAAAAGTATGTCTTTGTGCCCCCTTTTCCCAGTTAATGCCCTATCGGCCCCCCTGGCTAAACTTTGCTAGATCCGCCCCTGCACAGTTACCAGCCGTCAGCTACGTAGAAAAAGATCCTCGAGTAGAAAGTAATATTAAATAAATTGTAACAACAGCTTATCAAGCTTAAACGTGCTGCTGTTGTCCAGCAGCTGGTTAGCTCTTTCTGGCGCAAAGTGGACCAAAAACAAACAAGAGAGACTCACGACAGAAAAGCCGATCAGCTGATCATTAGCAGTTTCACGATTGAAGTAGCAGCCGGAGAGCGAGAGGCAGTCGCTCGTTAAGCTTAACGCAGGAATGCTTTACAAACATTCAGAGATGGACTTACACACTTGCTTTACTTTTCTCGGGGATAACTTTGTCGGAGATGAAATGCCAGGTTGCTAGCGAAGCTCCAAATGCTATCCAGACCACTGACAGGTCCTGCATGCCACAGCTGCTCTATCACGTGATGCATACTGCTCCGACGTTCTGAGGCGAGTTACGGCGTGTTGCAAGTTTTGTGAGGTGCTTTCGTGATATTTAATGGATCGGATTACATTTTTTATTTTTCTCCGATATCCGATCCAGTAATTTAGGTCAGTATCGGACCGATACCGATACGTAATATCGGATCGGTCCATCTCTACCTCAAAGCACTTAATGGTGTAAGGTAAAAACCCTACAATAATACAGAGAAACCTCCTTCAATTAGATGATTCCCACTGTGATCAAGCACTTGGTGACAGAGGAAGGAAAAACTCCCTTTTAAAAGGAAGAAGCCTCCTCAGAAGCAGGCTCAGGGCGGAGCAGCCAAAGGTGACAGGACAAAAGAAGCAGATATTAATATTAATCAGTGATTAACCTGAAAGTCGTGTACAAAAATAGAGAGTGAAAAGATGACATTTCCATTAGTCAACACATAAGCAGCCAATATGACAGACTCACTTTCCTTATTGCCAACAGGAAAAACATCCAGCAGTGGAACGTGTCAGCGAGGCGACTCCACCATTATATCTCCCCCGAACCTGAGGGTTGTTTTCAGGATACAGTTCATTGCAGTTTACAGTAAATAACGTCTAACTGGCCAACCACTTGACACTTACCTCTTACCACTATCCATGCAGTTTTGCTGTTGACTAAAAGTTTAACCAATCAAAAACAGAAGATGGCTTAGAAACCAGAGGTCCTGGAAGCTGTATTTTTTATCTTGTGCACATAGGCTAACATGTGTACGCAGGTGAATGCCCAGTGACATATGATCCACATAACTTACAAAGAGGCCTCACCCTAATTTTCAGTTTCTGCTGTTTTTGCATGTGTACACAGGTGATCACGAGCCAGAAGCACTTCCTGCATTTAGAAAAAAAAAAAAAAAAAAAAAAATACAAAGGAGATGCTGGTGGGAACTGTCCTCTAATAAATCCCTGGTGTGGCTGTGCATTATTTATGTATTTATTTATTTATGTATTAAGGAAATAAGTAAAATAGCCAGCCTTCCTTTTGCTTTGTTAAATAAACATACAGTGGGCTGCAACTTCATACGCAGTCTCTTACTTCTTGAGAGTTTAGCTCTTTAGTCAAATTCACTGCAGCACTCAAGTTTAGCCCTGTAGACCAGGGAATCAGATATTGTATGCATGAGGGTCCAGAGGTTCTTCACTTTATTTAAACACATTTTGTTTTAAAAGAAAGAAAAGAAAAAAAAAAAAAAAAAAAAGAAGCACTTCCTGCGCAGCTGTGCATCATGCAGTTTCAAATGCTGTCCTTCAGTATGCACAGGTGATGATGGCAAAGGGCAAGAGCAGCAAGAACAGATGAATTTATACTAAATTATTGTTGTTGTTGTTGTTGCTGAAACAAATATATATAAATATTTATATATATATAAGAAAAAAAAAAAAAAAAAAAAAAAAATATATATATATATATATATATATATATATATATATATATATATATATATATATATATATATATATATTTATAAAGTGGTAATAAAAACAACATCTGCATTACCTCACAAGACAGACTAATCCTCTGCTTTTTAAAAAAAGTGTGTCTCTGTGCAGTCCTCCACAGGTTTTGTGTATCTGTGTAGCTGATCCATTAAATTTTGTGTCTCCAAAAACACTTTTATTGTGTTTTATGACCTTTTACCCTACTTTTGTTGTTTCTTATTTAACTGTTGTGTTTTTCATGTTTTTCTACTTGCTGGTGTTTTCTTAAGTTGCAGTGCATTTGACCTCTCAGGGCCACCGTATCCAGGGACTTTGTAAATTCATGTAACATAACCAAAAGTAAAATCTATACCTTAAGATTATATAGTTTTGCTTGGCTTGAAAACAAAATGTTGCCACATTGTTTTAATATTGTACATTTACAAATTCTTAATTCGAAAGTAGTCTGATTTTACGGCCCACACTAAAGACTAATCTTATCTTATTATCTTAAAGCTCACTGATGCCTCCTTACTTGAATACTGTATATTGTATATTGCATAGCTTTTTTTTTGTTATACGTAAAATTGTATTGTATTTATTTAAATTTTTACTTTTTAATTATTTTATTTGCATTTTTTTAATCACTAGGGTTTGAGAGTAACGAAATTTCTATTCTCTATATGTCCTGTACATGTGGCAGAATTGACAAATAAAGTTGACTTGACTTGACTTGACTTGATCTACACTCTGCAGAAATGTTTTATGTAACTCTCTTATTTTACCATATTTTTTTACATTGACATCAAAATTAAAAATGGGATGTTAACTGTGAAGTGGGGAAACAGTTGGTAGCGTGACAGCTACACTGCGTGTGACGGAGCCTCACACTTTAGCTCCTGCCATTTGTGAGCAGGACCAACACAGCTGAATACACACACAAACCACATGTGGGTAAATCATTAAACACGTCAATAAATTGCAGTTACAACTGAAAACAGTACTGTGCAAAAGTCTTGAGCCACCACTCATTTTTCCATATTAAGTTTCCGAACTTCCTTGTAATGGTTTAAAGTGGTCTTAAGCAACATTTCTCCAGAATTTCTGAGGCCTGTTCAACAGCTTTTGTTGGCCACTGACTGCTTTTACACTTTTTCAGTCCACTCCTTGTACCTGACCATTTGCTGAGGAATGTCAGCACGGTGGTTAGCACTGTTGCCACACAGCAAGAAGATCCTTAGTTCAAGTTCCACCATCAGGCCGGGTCTGTGTTTGTAGAGTTTCCATGTTCTCTCTGACATATCTCTCCCTAAGACACCAAGATAGGCTCCAGCCCCCCAGTGATTTGGGAATCTTGTCAAAATCAAGGGAATTATGAACACAGAAAAATGCTGTTGGATTGGACCATAAAACAACTGAAACCGTGTTTTTTCATCTTGACAGAAAAAAGCACAAAAGGCAGCCAGCATCCAAAGAAGAGCTTTGAATGTCCTTTCATAAGCCTGGAGAACTATTCCTAAAGACTAATTAAAAGAAAGCTGCCTAAGAGACCTCAGGCTGTGTTGAAGAATAAAGGTGGTCATACTAAATACTGACTGTCAGGCTTGTTAGAATTTTTACAAACTCTGTTTTTGCTTCATATACTGGATGTTTTTTCATGTCAGCTTCTCCTCAAGATTTAACACTCGTCTGACCCCAGTGCATTTTTGTTGGCTCATTTCCTTTTTTTTTTGACACCTCTGCCTTGTCGTAGGAAGCGAGAAAAGAAACTGTGACACATACAGCAGAAACTTAGTCTGAGTTCATTTAAAACCAACTTGCATCATATATAGTATTTTCTACTGTTTTGGTGTTTTCCTGCTACACTTCGGTGTTTCACTCGGGCTTTAAATTCTGCCCCTTCTGACTTAGAGACTCATTGTACTGGTCTTCAGCTGACAATGCCCACAGAGGATCCCCGAGCAGCTGAGCTCATTACTGAGGTCACGGGGTGCAGATTAGGACAGATTTACTTCCATAAAATGGGACGACACATTTGTTCACCGTGCCTCACTGTCTATCACAGGAAACCACATGCAAACTTTCTGAAAGTCTTCCCGTATGAAGTAGAGCAGAGGGAACTGTATTTTGCACACTTCTGAAACTTATAATACCACCACACGCCAAAGCTGCTTTACAGTGACTGTATTGAATGAGAGAGTCATGCTTTACTTTTAAATTTTTGTGCACTTTTTTATACTTTTACATGGAGCAGTTCAAGCTCAGTGGAATCCTTTTGCTACCAGACGCAGACATTCGGAAATCTATGATTTGATTTGTCCATGTCTGTGAGGAACCTTACAAGGTTTAAAGGGCATTTGAGGAAGTGATGATATTTTTGTCTGCACCTCCTTTCCTCAAATCACTCTTTCAACATTAAAACTTCCCTTAAAGGTTAAAGGCAGAATTAAGATTAGGGGGTTAGGCTAAGAGTAAGGATTACGGTTAGGTGGTAGGTGATATGAAAAGGGATTGGATTAGGGATTAGGAATCCAATATTTCAATAAGGATCCCGTGACACCTATCAACTGCCATGCCAACATTTTCATTTCGAACTTAATTAGGATTAGTTCGTAATCATAACCTTGATTCTAAAATCCACACTTAAAGTTTGGTGACTGCGCCTCGTACTGTTGCCACAGAGTCACTCATAGAGACAAAGAAGCACGTGGCCATGTTTTAGTTGTAATACTTTTTACCACGATGACACATATATACACGCACAGAGACTACAGCGCTACCCGCCCTCTCGTTGCTGGTAAAGGCATGTATGTGTATAGTAAGTGTGGGATGAGTCATCTGAAAGTATTTCGAGAAGTGCTCTGTGGGTTTTGGTCTGCTGACATTCCTCGGAAAGAGGAAGCAAGTTGACACTGCTGGCAGTAAGCCAGAAATGAAAGTCAACACACTTGTGATGTGTGATCTGATAAAGAGGTGTTTCCATAGCAGACAGTTTGTGCTGTTTATAAGCAGTTTAAATGTGATGGTGTTTGTGTATCAGGCACTCACATTTGTCTGCGCTTCATTGGCGCCCTCTGCTGTCTGTGTTGAAAACCAACAATCATCAGGCGAGCACAGGTCACAGGACCTTAAGTCAGAGACGTAACAGCTCCTAGGAGAAAATAAAAGGATAAGTCAGAGGAGGGCCTGGAAAACATAACGTATTAATTAAAATTTTGACAGCCAGAAATATTATAATTCAGATCAGTACATTTACATATTTTTGTATCTATAAAAAGGAAGCTGACACACGCAAGACTTTATCAAAGGTGTAAGCCTCACAGCAGAGGCCTTTGTGTCAAAGTAGCTGAAGATAAAACACAGAAAAACATGAAGGCGATTTTCCTGGCCTGGGATTTTATAAAAATATTCTGCAGTACATCAAAAACGAAAGAAAACCATTAATCAACACACGAACGTTACCTCTGAAGTTACAGCGGTTTTATTAGAGACACAGCTAAGCGTTTTGCATTTTGCATAATTTTAAAAAGTTTAAATTTGTTCAGTATTGAACGGCAGAAATTAGGTTTTCTTTTCGGAAGTATATAAAACGCTGTAAACAACGGTAGACTTGTGTGTAACAAGCAAGCGAATAATGAAGAAAACGGATTTTTAGACGGGAAACTGCTGTTGAGAGAGAGAGAGAGAGCTGTGCATCGTGGTGGAAGCAAAACAGTAAAAGTAAGAGTGAATACATGACGATGTTTATGTGAAGCGTAGTTTGGATCTTCTTTTGCTGCTGGTTCGGTCAATATTGTTTGGAGAGACATCAAACTAACAGCTTTAGAATCCGCGCATAAAGGGAACACAAAGCGACAACTGTCGGCTTTCAGCCCCGACTGTGAGAAAGGCGACATCTAACTGATTCTGATCCGCGGGTTTTGTCTTTGTGCAGAATCCGTGTTCCTGCTCTCATTTACTCTCTTAGCTGTTTGGTGGTTGTTGAAATTTTGTGAGGTTTAACCTGAGATTCTGGCATTTTGGGCAAAATACATTTATATTAAAAAATCGATTCAGGATTTTAATGAATCGATTTTACGTTACCCAAGCCAGAATCGATTTTAATCGATAAATCGATTATAAAAACACACCCCTAGTTCAAATGTTCTCAGCTCAAGTACAGTTGATTTGTTTTACATCAATTTACATACATTTTCTCCCTTGTATAATTTATGTTTGTGGAATTCTTCAATCATCTCAAACAAGCCCTGTTTGCAAGTTCCAGAACACTGCAAAGAGTTTTCTGTTCATTTTTACATACAAGATGCATCAGAACATATACATGCTTTTTTTATTATTATTAACCAACATTAATTAAAATACGCAGTGCTGCTGTTAAAGCTCTGAGGCCGACAGAGATGTGAAACTGCTAGACTGCAGGCTAAAAATGAACCCCAAAGTGTGATCTGCAGCATTCTCGCCAAAGCTGCACATTTACTATTGCAAGCACTTTTGTCTCAGTCACACTTTTAGCATTGATGCTGAACTCAGATAAAGCATTTTTACTTTTCAACTTTTTATTTAATAAATGCTGAAAATGCACTTCAATTACGCATAAACATATTAATTACTGATAATACTGAAATACTGATTTCTCTCAGATAGCACAGTGGTGTGGTCATTAGTGATGTCACCTCATATTAAGAAGGTCCTTACACCTGTGTTTGCATGCTGTCTGTGTGGCTTCCTCCTGCAGTCATGCCTCTTAGGTTAACTGGTTGATCTAATTGAGTATAGGTGCCAGTGTCTGTATCATCCCTGAACTGGACAAATGGCAGACAGAATGTCCAGCACTTCAGCGCTGGGACATTGCTTATTCACTTTAGGGCTTTATTTATTTTTCATATAATAATCTAACCCCTTTATTCATTGATTATATTACGTTGTTAGAAATATGGGGCTGAAAGAAAGCAAAGAAAAAAAGATAAATATAGATATGTATATGTGGATCTTAATGACATCATACAAAAGTGCTCTCTGCACTACAGAAAGAGTCAGGAAGCAGGTGTCACAGATAGACGGGCTGTTGCAAACTGTCTCCAGGGGGTGGCGGTAATGTGCCGATTTGTTGGAAACTGCTAAGAGAAGTGAAAGAAGAAGAAGCCGCTCCTGGCTCCTGTCAGCTGAGCGGAAGTTTGAGGCATGAGCTGAAAATGGATGAGTTCTAGTTCTTGTGTTTTTCTTTATTGTGTAAAAGTTGGTTTCAAGTGTCCCAGTTTCATATCGTCGGCACGTCTGACTGATGTGGCTAAGTGCTGCCGCTGCTTTCGTCGCTGTTTGTGCTTATTACATGAACTTTGACAACCAGCTTAGAGGAGAAGAAGAAGAAGGCAGGTCGGTGTTGTCCGCATGCCCTTCTTTACTACAACTTTATTCACAAGGCGTATTATTAGAAGGTATGTTGATTCAAGTTACGCAAACATTCATGTTAATGGCAGACTGTTAATCCAAACTCTGTTCTGAAAGCTGTTGTTTTATTCCAGGAACATGTTTTTATCTCAGCACAAGTGACAACATTCATACGTGTTTAATTGAGTCAAAGGTTTCTATCGGCACAACGTTTATTTGCATTAACGAAATAATTTAGCGGGTTTTTGTTTGTTTGTTTATTTATTTTAGAAATGGCATGCAGCTGTCTGATACAGAGTTAAACATAAGCTATTAAAAGGATGACTCCATTAAAATCACGCGTTTTAATTTAGTGACTAAATTTCACAAAGGTCACGTGCGCCTGAGTCAGATGTGTAGCGTAGTCAGAAACAGCAGTTTTCACTAAATTCATCTTAGACTATTGGGAAGAGCTAAGAGCTGATTCATATTTCTCTCCTTCCCTTTCCTCAGCATGTCGTCCGCTCTTCAGCGTCACGTCATCTGGGAGTCAGATGGGCTGGTAGCCTACCTTCACCCTCGGCCCTGGACCCCGGGCTCTGTCATCCTGGAGAGCAGCACCCCCGGGACCCAAGGAGGCAGCATTTTCCACCTGGGGGAGCCAGAGTACTTGTCCTGGCTGCTTGGGGCGAGAGCTGTGGCAGAGCTGCTTTGTGACAGGCTGGGAGTTCGGAGGTGTGCGCTGGTCAGCAGACCCCACAGAGATAGACCTGCTCAGGTGAGGGCCTGAACACTGGGTGGACCTGTTCACTGTAAAGTGTAACCAGTAGCAATCTGAAAGGCTGTTGATGCATTTTAACAGCACGTGTAAACGCATGTAGACAGCTCCCTCTGTGTAAATTTAAGTTAGCAAACACACGTGTCTTCACTACAGATCCGTATCCTCCCCCTGTGTGGTCTGGACGCAGAGTGGCGCCCTCATCTGGCTGGGGAAGAAGAGCACAACGCCCATGACCCGGGATACTGCACTTCCAGGACTGCCCCACGATGGAGTGACTCCAGCCTGACTGAAATCCAGACCAGGATTCGAGCCAAACTGCCGCTGCCTGATGCCCCCCCTGATCTGACCTTCCTCGGGGACGATCCGGCTCACCCTTCGCTGTTCTCACGTATTGTTCGTGGTGAGGAGCAGCAGTGGCGCGTGTGGGAGGACAAAGGTCATGTGGCTTTTCTCACTCCATTCCCCAACTCTCCTGGATTCACTGTGTTAGTCCCACGCCGACCTTTGACCTCTGATATATTCAGACTGGAAAAAGAAGATTACGAGAGACTGGTGCTGGCCGCCAAGAAGGTGTCGTGGCTCCTGGAGGATGGGTTGGGCGCTTGGGGGGTGGGGCTTATTTTTGAGGGTTTTGAGATCGACTACGCTCATGCCAAGCTGATACCACTATTCCTGCTGCCATTGTTGGCGGGTGAAAATAAACCAGATAAACCACCGTCTCCCCAGTTTTACCCCACTTACCCGGGATATGTGACATCAGAAGACGGGCCTGAAGCCAGCTTAGAGAGTCTGAAGATAATGCACACTAAAATCAGTCAAATGTAATGCTCTTTGATTCTGACTCTGATACTGTTTTTACCAAATAATCACCATTCTCTTTGCACAATCACTACACCCGAGCTGGTTATCTAAGTACTTCTAAGTGACTCTGTTCATTTTTTGCAAGACAAACATTTGATTCAGACATCAAATATCTGATTAAAGTTTACAAATTACTCTAAATCACGTATTAAATACGTTCTTTAAAATCCAACAATGTTAAGATTAAAACATCAGTGTCATTGCACACTTGTACTCTGCCAAAAACCAGTAAACATGTACAGTTTACCTCAGAAATACAGAGCAAAAAGCTCAGTTATGTCATAGCATCATTACACTGTGCTATTTATGTTCCTGAATAATTCGATTGTTATGTGTTTAGTTCGTTTGCTTGCATAATCTGTGTGCTCGCTCATTACACATCTACTAATTGGTCCCTCTGTGTGATTCTGTTGTAAGACTTAATTAATAAATTAATTAATAAAGTGCTTAATCGGTGCTCTGTAATACAGGCAGTGCCCCTGGCTGTCATTATAATGGTCCAAAAGATGTTCAAGAGTTAATGAGGAGGGTTTCTGCTGCTGGTTGCAATGGGGAAAAAGCAGAGAGCTAGCTAAAGTCTTCAAGGAGTAATCTCCATGGTTCAAAGTAATTTATTTACTCGTCTGGTGTGCTCACTAGCCAACAGCTTCTTTTACTTCTTTAACGATCGCTTCTATGTGCACCTGGCAACTGTAGGAAGGAAAAACTCCCTTTTTATCAGAAAAGACACCTCCAGTATAACCAGGTTTAGGGAGGGGCAGCCATAAGCTTCGAGCAGCTGGGGGTGAGGGGAAAGGGTAGAGAGCAGATGGAGACAAGACAGCCCTAACTGTATGTTTTAAAGTCTGATCTTAATTGTAGAGAGGCTGTGTCTCCTGAATCCAGGCTAGGAGTTGGTTCCACTGGAGAGATGCCTGCTAGATGAAGCCTCTATCGCCTTTGGAACGAAGTCTAAGAGTGAAGTGCTCTATTGGGGGGATATGGTACTATGACGTACATGGGGCCTGATGATTCAAGTCCTTGTATGTGAGGAGCAGAATTTAGCCTGAATTTAAATTCCTGACACAAAGACAGCTTAACTACATAAAACTAAAATGTCAACAGTTCCATTAGAGGCAAAGCCTAATCTAAGTGATGATAATAAAAGACCTGTAGGTCCTCTTAATTCCACTTACCTTGGTGCTCATAAGCTAGTCCTGGGATAGCTGAATTGTTATCCCATTAGCCGATATAACCCCTGAAACACTAGCCTTCTGCTACTGAATGCAAATGAGGATTTATGAAAGAACACAATCGTTTCCAAACAATAACTACGATAAACCTTCAGAGGATAAGTAGATGAGAACACAAACTACAAGTGTGAATAAGAAACAACTGGTTGTGGTGGATGCTGTTTATTTGTTTATAAGTAAACCCCATTAGCTTCCACAACAGTGGTTGCTAGTCTTCCTGGGGTCCAACCATCAAATACAATCAAATAAAACATTACACAATAAAGTGGATGCAAAATATCTACATAATTTGGCTCTTACATCCACAGTAAGGTTTTACAATTGTGAAAATATGAGCATATAAATATCACAATATGAAAATGAGAACAGCAGGTATTGGAGAAGGGGGGGTTTTATAGCCTCAGGCCAGAGGGGGCGTGAAGGAGGAGTGGTCCCGCTCCTGAAATTCAGATGATACCACCGCTAAAAGCTGCCTAAATAGGCTTTTAAGTGACTTTAAAATTTAAAAATCACTTCTTTTCATATTTTTTAAAGCCCATTCTCTAATTGCATAAGGCAACTTATTCCAGTTTTTCAAAAAGTTGCTCTTAACTCAAGGAATTACTAAATTGTGGTTTGTTAAAAATCGATTATGTATTTCTTCTGGATATTGCAACTATTTAGCAACTATTTACTAATTATCATATGCATGGAGTAAGAATTACAACCACATAACAGCTAGTGAAAAAGATAATTAGGTTACATTTCAACTAAAGCTAGGTTTGTCCACCAGCTCAAGAGCTTTGACGTTGTTCTCTTACCGGCTCTCCGGATCACACAGGACAAAATTCTTCAAATAAAAGTATAACAGTGCATGCACGGTCTTCTCTGAAAAACTTTTGTGATGGATTTATGACTAGAGGTTCAGTTATGTGGTGACATCGAGCGGCTTCTCACAGACACTCTTTCCACAGCATGTGCCTTCCACACGCTCCATCTTTGTGATGTAGAGCAGAGGCTCAATGCTGCAGCTCAGATCCATGATGGAGTACACACTGACGCGGATCTGACATTGAAACGCCACAGCCGTGTAGTATGACGCAAAGGGCATGAGCGCCACGGGTGGCAAGTAGTTGACCACGATGATGGCCAGGTTAATCAGCACCATCTTGAAGGCCCTCTTCTTCACCGGGTGCATCACCTCTTTTCCCGTCACAGAGTGCCGAAGGGCCCAGATGATGGAGATGTTACAAAAGATCATCAATGCAAACGCAAAAAGGATGATGCCACTGAAGACACCATCGACAGGCATGCGTCCCAGGATGCACTTCACCAGGGCGTAAGCCAATATGAGGCCCCACACCACCACAGAAATCCCGATTCGGATTTTGTTGTCACGGATGCCAGCGAAGAGCACGGGTTGGACCACAGCCATGTAGCGGTCCAGACAAATACACACCTGGGTTGTTAGACAAGAAGAAAGACTGTGTTTCATGGTGCTTTGAAAAATAACGAAATTGATAATAATAATTTTATAGCTTTAGCTTTTTATTGAACTGGGAGAGCAACAAAACAAAACAAAAAACACTCCAGTGGTCTGATTTCTTCGCACATCAGACTATTTGAAAACATCTGATACACTAGTGCAACAAATGAAAAACTCACCAGAAAGAGTGGCGCTAAGTCTTTGATTCCATATGCCAATCGCTTAAAGTACCAGATGCCGTTGTCATTCAGCAATAACCCATTGACAAGGTCGACGGGCGTCATGAGGCAGAAGTAGGCGTCCAGTATGGCCAGATTGAGGATAAAGGTGTCAGATGTGAAAGCGTCGCTTTTCTTGGTTATGATCTGCCAGATGACCAAGATGTTACACGGAGTCCCTACTGCCAGGTTGAACATCTTGACTCCATAGTAGAAAATGTAGCCATAAGGGGCCACGGCGCATATTGGGAACTCGTACCATAGCGGACGAATGTGGACCGCACTGGGGTTGGTAGAGTTTGCAGAATGATTGTAGGCAGTGTTCAGAGTGTTGTTGGACATTGCAGAACAAAGGAGCTGGAAGGTTGTTAGAAAGACCAATTAGGTTTTACTGTTCAGTATTTAAAGAAAACAGGCTGAAAACCAGCAGCCAACAAAAAAATAGATGGAAGGGCATGCCCATTCCACAGATCTGCTTTTTCAAAATGTTTTTGCACCAGAGAATTGTGTTGTTTCAAGAACTATTAGTCTTTCTAATGCCCTTCATAACCTGATTAAAAACTTTGATGCTTGAAACTTTTCATTTGCTGTACACTTTAATTTTACATTTAGCACCCAAACAATAGAGCCATGGAGGAACTTATTGCTATTTGATTCCACACAGTGGCCCAATGTCATTGCTTATGGCCTAAATCTAAAGATGAAACATACACAAAGATATCTTACCTTAAAAGGTTTTGATTTTTCTTGTGGTCCTGGTCTTCGCCACTTACTGCAGGATGTTCCCATAATTACCAGCAGTTCACTTATAAACATGCTCTACAAGGACTAACGTCACTTTTGTGTTTGGCCAATCTGGACGAACATCTACGACGTCTTTTCAAAATCATGTCATGTCAAGCTGTGATTGGCCAGTGATGCAGAGACAGCTTCAGCGATTGGATAACTCAGATATGTAGCGTACATACAGCCTGTTTTGGCTGAGCTAGATTGAAATGTTATTGTGTCCATTAAAAAGTACTTATATGGGCTTCAGAGATAAAACATAAATGAAATACAGGCTAGATGCAGTGCCATCAGGGGTCTGTAGTTGTTGAACAACTTACCTTATTTTGTACTGTGAACATGATATATGTAAGTTGTGTAGCTGCATAACATATTCTCAGCTGTTGCATTATTATAAAGGCATTGGTCTTATAGTTGCACCAAGCTGCCTCTCTAGGTTTGTGCTTTCATAGTTTTCATTTATGACTCATAGGGTGTATAAGTCAAGCTGATCCCAGGTCTGTTCCTATGGGTAATTTACCTACAGTAAAACTGCAGTGAAATATTCATCTCACTGATGCAACTGTACACTGTAAACAGGTGATGCAAGGTAAGCATCAATGAGAAATCTAATGCAAGGTGTTACTGAACTGCCTGTACGAAGTTTAAAAAGGGTAACGCTGTTAGGGAATATGAGCCTGCAAAGCCATGAAAAACACTCGTTTATACTAATTATCCTATATGTTTGTTAATGTTTACATATTCGACTAATATATGACATATATGCGAATCGTTTACCTTTATGTAATACCAACATAAAATTATTAGACAACCTCTGTACAAACTGTACAGTTGACACATTTTTTGCACATTATCCTTCGACTCCTAATGACAGAGAAGCTAACGTCATATCTGACTGTTATGTTGAAACACTAGTGTGAATAGAAGTGAATGTTCAGTATCGGAAAGACAGTTACTGATGCTCGCCAGTGTAAAATAAGGTTAACAGAACCGTCTCTGAAGAGGCTGGCCCTCAACATCTACAGTCTGACAGTCAGTGTACAATCCACTCAAGACCACTGCTACCTCTCCCAGTAGTGATTGACCAAAAGAGATCACACCAATAGGGAGGCTGGGAGGCCACAAAGGATCGATCGATCTATCTATCTATGAGTGTGAAAAATTTCCCTCACCATGTGAAAAATGGTATTTTAAGAATGTTTGCACACAGTCCAAAACTAGTAGTTTTAGTTTATGTGAGTTCATTCATACCAAATATTGACAAGGTTGTTATAATTGTACAAATTCTATTTTTTTCTTACATACTGCTTGTTGCAGTTCTTTGCACATATATCTATAAATTACTGCACCAATATCATATTTTCATAGCACAATATAAACAACACTTTGCACAGTTCTGTATAAGACTGTTAAAAGTCTAGATTCTACTAATTAATCAGGATTATTTGTTAATAGATTTCAGCAAACGGTGGGTTAAATCAAACTGTTGTTGTTCAGCTCACAGGAGACCACATCACCTAAACAAATGAGAAGCTGAAAACAGAACTATGATAACAATAGAGCTGGTAAATACGTGACAGATAGAGTGAATTTGCATCATTTCTGTGTGCAAAACAGCACCTGGCATAAGATGTGACATGCAAAATAAAGAAGCAGTGTTTGTTTAGATGAGTCGAAGTAATTATCTGTCTAGAGTAGAAAGATTTGTTTTTTGGAATTGAAGCAAGTGCCCAGTGTATTTCACGCTGTTAAGACTTTGTAAGGTAATAATGTATCAGTGTTGTGTTTTAGTTATTTTTAGTATTTCGTTGAAATTTCAATTTGTAAAATATCTTCTGTTTTTGACAGAGCTCAACGCAGACACATGGGAAACTCCACGGCAGCGACTGAAATATTTTTGTGGTACTTCTTGCCCACAGTAGTGACTGTGCCACCACTAGGACTACCAACTAATGCTTGGGTCATTTACCTCCTGTTGCGCAAACCTGGTATTTGCTCTACCTCAGAGATCTTCACACTGAACCTGGCAGTAATCGATATGCTGTTCTGTATCACAGTCGTGGGTGAATGCATTAATCTTTGGTTTAATCAGTCAATGGAGGCCACTAGCTTCCTGGCGTGGGGTTTAAACCAGGGAGGGGGACCGCTTTTTCTTTGCTTTTTGAGTTTGGACAGCTACGTAGCAGTCTGCCATCCTCTGTTCTTTCTGCGGCTCAAGGATCCCAAACTGCAGCTGTCGTTATGCTTGATGGGGAGTGCCATCACTGCTGCTTGCTGCCTTCTGGTCAAAGTCTCTGCAGGGTATAAGTGGAATGTGATACTAGCAATCATAAGCTTTTCCACTGTGGTCGTAACAACCTGCAGCACCCTGATTCTAAAGTCTCTCCGCCAGTCAGGGCCCAGCAGAAAAGAGGTCCACCCAGTTAAAAAGCGAGCATTCAAAATAGTGCTGTCTGCGCTGGTCATAATCAACGTCCACTACCTCCCCCCCATTGGAGAATACCTGCTGAGGCAGCTTGGTCCCACTTCTTTCAAGCCCTATTCAGTTGTCACCTGTGTGGCCTACTGGATTCTCTCCATGAGCAGCTTTGTTCAGCCTCTGACTTTTCTCATCCGGACGAAGCAGCTGCCCAAAATCAGCTGAGACTAAAACTGATGCAAGAGTGCAGAGCGGCTGATAACGTGATGGAAAAGCTGAGCTGCAACCTGCACAGTGATCAGCAATATTTAAAAATTCATTTTTAACCATAATACTAAGTTGTTGGTATTTTCTGCAGTTTAATAAAAATCTACTG
This sequence comes from Astatotilapia calliptera, assembly GCF_964374335.1. NCBI lineage: Eukaryota > Metazoa > Chordata > Actinopteri > Cichliformes > Cichlidae > Astatotilapia > Astatotilapia calliptera. The sequence goes on along the minus strand of NC_137427.1, from coordinate 33,342,262 downwards.
GTAGCTGCTTTATGCCTTTAAATGCTTGAATGCAAACCTGACATTTTTCTCTCTCATGTCTTTGACTCAGGAACAGGAAGTAAATTTGTCAATAACCACGATGAGCGTCACTGGATGTACAACAAGTACAACAAAGACATATTGCATTGTTTTATTTTAGAACTCAAATATCCAAATTTGGCTTACAGACAAAAATGTAGTCATATACTCTGCAGAACACTTTAGGGCTCCGTGTGAGACGAGATTTCTAAAATCCAAATAGAAAACAAACGTTTTTTATTGTCAATCAATCGATCAATTTAACATTTGAGGATAGAGAAAATGAACCTGATTGATCTACCTAAACCTTAACACTGTTCAAATAAGAGGAATGATACACTCTGAGGTGTAGGCTCTAGGCTCCCATCAATACTTACATTTTTAAACAATGCTTCAGCAAATGTGAGTCTATTAGACACATGTTGGAATGTTTAGTTATGCAAAATCAAGCTATTTAAGGATTAAAGTGAAAACTGTAAGTGAACATGTTAAACACATTTAACAACATTAGCGTGTATTATTGCGTGTATTGTATTGTCTACAATGTTCAGTTTATCTATAGCCTGCAGTACACCAGGAGAGTGGTTATTAAGCTTTTTAGGAATGTAAACAATCATTTATAAAACAGCCATCAATGCAAAAATATATCTTCATTTCACTTTAACATTACTTTTTGAAAACATGTGTTAATGACACTGTGTCTCCTTTGTTTAACAACTTGTATATATCAGCATCTATTAAATAGACAAAACACAAACAATAATAATACTTCTGAAAACCTGACCCTTTGTTAAGTTATCCAAATCTGAACTGCTTGAAATCAGGAAGAACATTTCATGTCATTCTGTAAATGATACTTTCTCTCATCTTCTGTCAAAATGTACAACAAATAAAAACAAAAATTCTGTCATTGTGTGAAATTGTGTTTTCTGGGTTTTGAATGACACAATCCAAAGATCTGACATAATAATTGACAATAATTCAAAATGATTCTCGAGCTGGTCCTACAAAATGGACGGAGCAAAAAGAATTTGTAAAAGAATTTCTGTTTTATGCATAAATAGCACTTTTTTCTATCCTGGTTAAACATTTCATACAAATGTAAGCATTATGTACAGAGTAAAAAACAAAGCTGTCATGGCTTCAACACGACGTCTGTCAAAGAGGTTAGAAAAACAGCTTTTCAAGTATTCAAGTACCAGAAGGAAAATCCACACTGATGTGTCAAAACGTGCTGAAAGGAAATGTTACCAAGCTGCATATTTTACCTTTCATAGTGATATGAAATTACATTTTCCTTTAAGAACATCAAGCACTGCTGATTAGAAAACATTCACTGCTGCCCTCTGTGTATTTCCACCAAATAACAAAAAGAAGAAGCACAAAACAAAACAAAACAAAACAAAACAAAACAAAACAAAACAAAACAAAACAAAACAAAACAAAACAAAACAAAACAAAACAAAACAAAACAAAACAAAACAAAACAGTGTTTTCAACCTGTTCAGGTATCAGGCAACATATGTGACTGAGCGCTAGACAAACTAGATTATTTTCTGTTTTAATTGTAAAAACATAAAATACTGAGACTCATTTGGTCTAAGATGGAAAGATGAATAAAGCTGATAACCAGCTATAGAAACCAGGACAAGTAAATAAAATAAGAGACTGTTTCTATGACTTGTCACTGTGCCACTGAGCAAGGTGTTGAACACTCAACTCCTCTGTGGCTTCCCAGCAACAAAACGGAAAGAGATGTTATTTTACCAGAGAACTCTCAGGTGGGATGGAGCGCTGTACACATGCAAAGTAGGAAAAAAAGATTGTTAATAATAATAGTTTGTAATAAGAAAAGCTTTAAAAGGATCTTGTGGCACAGTCATATAATTGAAAGCAAGTTGCCAGAACCTTAAACTTCCATGTAGACTTTTGTCAAAGCAAAAGCAAATGTGCACTGCACAACAAGGATCGTGCACGTTTTTATCCTTTAATATTAAGAGGTTAGAAAAACCCCAGTAAAACACAGCTGAAACAAAGAGTTGTGCGTGTGAACACTAAAACACTTTTCAGTAGCATTTGGCCACTCAAGTCACTCCGAGTGAGTCTGAAGCCTCACGTGGTGGCGATCTTTCCGTGCACACGGAAACGGTAAAGACACGTATACTCGACGTGACCCCAGTTACTGAGAACTCTCAGCTCCACGACTCTGTAAACCATGTCGCTCGGATTCTGTGTGAGGCGGAGAAGAAAAGAAAAGATAGGAAAGAAAGTTAAACAACAAAATCTAAGTGTAAGGGAGAGCATGCAACAAACACTTATGATTACTACACTTTATACAGAAGCAGAAGTAGTCTGCTCGTGCTCTGTAAATATAATGAGCGGTAAATATTAAGATGGGCTCATTTGAACTCACAGGAATCTTAAACGTCTGCGTTGGCTCTCCATACTCATCGTAAGTGAACGTCCCCAGCAGTGTTCCTTCTTCTGTGTCGTTTTCCATCCCCTGGAAAGAGACAAATGGCACCTGGGTCAGATTTCAATATTAAAATTGGCTTTATGTCACTCTCAAAGGTTTTCTTTGAGACTTAATTCCATACAGTACTCCTATATTAGGTCCTACGGTTGATAAATGGCAGATTTAGATCATCCACATTTAAAAAATGACAAGTGAAATAATAAACAAGTCAAATTCATGAACTACAAATATCAGAAAAGTTACAATTTGTAGCTATCACATTGTGCCGAGGCTTTTTAATAGGAAGTGGAAGAAAATGAATGTAATAACTGGCAGGTATGCGTGTCTGTCAAGCAGAAAACTCTGCTGTGGGAAATTCAGTAAAAAACTGCAGCTGCTCAAGGTTACACTTGAAGCTGGCTCCTGTGCTAAAAAGCGCAAATTTACAGCACAATGATACAAAGGTAGTTTTGCCCTGCAGCTACTTTCGGCCTTTACAACAAGTGTATGGAGTGTATTAACCTTTAACTGTAAAGGCTTAAACTTAGAGATGTGTGTGCTCTTTTGGTGCCTTTGGTGGATTTTTCATGGAATTATCTAAGCTGCACGGTTACTTTTACAAACAGCTGTGGTCCAGTTAAGGTGAGTAAAACAGTCTTAACAGTGTTAATCTCTACATGATCAATGGAATTTTTGTCTTCAAACACCTGAATAAATTTCCAGACAAAGCAAAACTGATACATATGAAAACTCGTATATGCAAACTGATATTTCTCTACTGTTTCAATTCATATTTCAGAAGATTTAATATCCATTTAAAAATAGATAAATACATAAATAAAAAATATTTTTATGTCATGGTTCAGGCTGTACAAGGTTAAGATCCAGCTTGCAAACCATGCTTGCTAGCTTTCATCCATATACATTTAGTTCTGACACCAATAATGGAACATGGCAGAGGCAAAAATGCTAAAGCTTTAAAATCCAGTGTGTGCTGTCACCGTGGACAAATGCAGAGCGTGTGTTGTTACTTGAGTTATTGCTGGAAATGTGATCACATGTGTACTGTGTGCAGTTCAATCTGATGTTTTGGTTAATTTGTGTAAGCATGTGTACTTGAGAACCAGCATGACTTAGCAGCAGCTTTAAATGTCTCAACCACAAATGCTGCCTCTGAGGTATAATTTCACATCTTTACGTCTGACAGATATTGTAGTACATCTGTATATCCTAAAAAGTACGTGATGCTCTGGCTGAGGACAAACAGACCTGGTGGGTTCGCTCTTTCCTTACCACGAGTACCCTCCCTGCTCCCTCCATGTATCTATGTTTGAGCTGAGTCATTAAGACCCACGAGCTCACAAACTCTCATTAATGATGAACTGACTGCTGGCTACTGGTTATTTTCCTGCTTCATGTTGACTTGCAGGCAGCTTTTTCTTTTCTTTTTTTTTAAGCAAGCGCAGGCAGTCATGTGTCCCCACACTGTTTCTACACTGGAAGCACTCACATGGACTTCAAAGTCTTTGGGTGCTGAGTCAATTCGGCCAGTGGGAGAGTTGTAGCGTGGTAGGTGGTCCAGTGTCACATGAGTTATCCGTATGGGGTGGGACAAAGAGATCACAAGTGTTCCCTGGACACCATGAAACGCCCAGCATTTCCCTGGAAGCAGCACTGGGTAACCCTGGGGAGGAAGACAGCGGGAGATGTAGTTAGTAAAAATGAAAGGGCTAACAGTCTAAAGTGAAAAGCCCTGAGGGTAAAATGACAATGAGGGAACAGATAAGCAAACTGATGGTCATTGTACCTGAATGACAGTGCGCGGGCTTTCAGATGGATACCAAAGAGGGAAACCAAACAGGGTCACACATGCTGAACGAATACGGTACGTCTCTGAACACCTGGTACTGATCACACTGGCACCTATACACACACACACACACACACACACACACACACACACAGGGCAATAAGAGTTCTGAAATGTTTTTTTTAATCTTCTATATGTTATAGAGTGTAAGATTAAATGACAACAATCTTTGCTGATGACTGATGACAAGATGCATGAATGTCATTTAGAATAATTACAGAAGACAAATCAACAGGCAAATAAATTAAACAACCAATAACTAAATATTTAAAAAGTGTTTTTTTGGGTGCAAAAACAGCAAACACACACATGCACACACTGAATTTTAGCAAAAACAATTTGATCTTTATCCAAACATTCCTGACCTTGAGTCTCCAGGGCAAAGTCAGCCACTTTATCAGCCATGGGACGTCCACAGTCTGCGCAGCTTCCACTGCTGCTGAGCCTGATTGCATCCTGCTCCTTATTCACATTCACAAACAGAGTATACTATTAAGTATTGACAGGTGTAACAACTCATATCTAGCAGCATAAGCGCACACACACACACAGTTACTACTAGTTACCTTGATGCGGTCAGTGAGCCACTTCTCCATGGCATGTTGGAGCTCAGGTGTGAGGTGATTGTGTATAGGTGTGTTGGTAGGATCAGGGCAGGGGGCTGGAGGAGGCATCACCTGGATGGATGACAACTCCTGGGCCAACTGCAAGAGAAAAGACTATGCATAAAACCCAGGCAAAGTTCCAGACTGCATTCATTAAGCTTCGGTTGCTTTAAATATAGATAAGTTGAACCTATCAGGACTTTTACCTTATTATTCTGATCCTCTAAAGCTTGGATTCTGAGGGTGAGGCTGGCAGCAGCAGTGCTGCTGTCTGACTGATAATCTGCCATCCGGCTGCTCAACCTTGTGACCTGCTGCTCCAGATGCTGCCGACTGTCGGAGTCTGTGGCCTCAAGCTTGGCCTTCATATCGCGCATTTCCAGCTGGAGTCTCTCCTTCATCTGTTAGAAAAAACAAGTGAAGGAAAACATGACATGCTGATAGGTGAAGTGAGCTCATAGATACCAGGCTGTCTCTTTCATAAATTTTAGATCTCATGTTTTAAAGCCAGGTTTTTAAGTCATATATGTTCATCCTAAAAGCTAACCATGGTTACCCGTTTATCAGAAAGCCTTTTTGTTGTTTCTAAACCTTAAATCAAATTAAAATTTCTTTAAAATAAATTCTCTTCAAATCAGAAATTATGCCTTTGGGGAATTATTCAGCAACTGTACTTCCCGAGTGCTTGTAGGTTAGTAAACAAACCTCTGCATTTGCTCTAGATGTCAACCACTAGATGTCACTCTAGCATACCTGAGTTTTGACCCTGTTACTATTAGCCTGTGTTCCTTTCTGACATCCGTGGGCAGAAGCTCTACCACCCACAGGGTTAACCAGAAAGAGATTCTCTCACCTGGGAGAGAAGCAGCTCCTGCTTCATCTGCAGCTCCACCTGTAACAGATGCAACACATCACTTTCACCTCAAAATAGATCAACATGCAAGGTCTCAAAGTAACACCAATGCATTTATTTTAGTTTTCCTTTGTTTTATTCTGATATGGTTAGACAGCTTAATTTTTGTTTGTGCATGTGCGTGTGTGGAGGGAGGGTGCAGACTTTTTTACTCCTGACTGCAAGGAAATGGTTTGTTACCAGAAGACGTTGCATCTTTTCATCTACTACAGCAGACACAATGGTAGGATCCTGTTTGAAAATACAAAAACAACAAACTATTACTGCAACAAAAAAGAACCCAAATTTTCATACAAACATATTAAGAGTCTCATAACAGCAAGCTTAATCAGAACAGCTATTACATTAAATATATTTTTGACCTTTAAAAATGCTTCAGAATTGACTGAGAGGTCCCTGAACCGGTGAACTTCTTGAAGGACTTACAACTAAGTCTCAAAGTTTTGATCATAAACATCATAAATCCCATCCCTTGTTGACTCTGTTTAGCTGGTTAGAGAACAGTGGGGCTCCAAAGTGTAGCGCTTTACACATTTGCAGGTGGCTGCATTTGGGTTTGTGTCAGGACGGGTAACTGGTGCAAAATATCCTGTGAATCAAACATGTGGTGCTGCCTGCTGTCGCAACCCCTTGTGAATAAGAGAACAACCAAAGGTAGCTTGGTAAGAGAGAAATGACATTGATGAGAGTGTCGTTGTTCTCAAACTGTAACTCTTTTAACTGAGAATGTGATGCACTTATAAAGATTTATAAAGAAAATACAGTAAAAAGCACCTTTCAGCAGCTCTCTTATTTCCAATTCATCACCACCACAGCAGGTAGCTTTGCTGGCTGATTTTTGATCCGTCATGATCCCCCAAGGGATTTGTGTCTCCTCTCAGGATCAAACTGCTGATCTTTCACTTTCAATTTGTAAACCACCCACAGTGGAGAAAACAGACTCTGTGAACCTTTAAAAATCCACAAATGTGTGCTGGGAAAATACTACACTAGCAAATCTCAAGCTTGGGCCGCCATGATACCAGGTTACACTGAAGAAAACAACAATGATTGCTAACAGTCAAATTCATCTTTAACTCATTGTCTGCTTTTTTTTGGATAAATGAATAAAATTTAAAATACAAGTGCACGGATATAGTGAGACTATCAATTGCATATAAACAAACAACTACACAATGATTTATATCATTATTACCATTACTTAAACAATATCAAGATTTCATTTAAAAATATGTATTGTATTGGGAGCAAATGGCTGCCTCAGCCATCTGTTGGAGTTCTCTCGGTATTATTGGATTTGAACTTTACACCTTGAGACGACTGCTGCTGTGGTTTGGCATTGTTAAATAACCCCTTGTGCAGGCCTTGAAGATTTGAGCTTGAGCACTATTATAAAAGTTTGTCATTTATAATTAATCAATCTACTTAGTCACTCAGACAGTTAGATTGATCCAGCACCCATCAATCTAACCAGCAAGAAAAACAGTCAGTTGCAGAGCCCTACCACCACAGGTTTGGAATAGATGTTGTTGGGTTGGGCAGGAGGAGGAGTAGCAGGCACAACAGGCTGTGTCTGTGATGGGCTCTTTGTGACATTCATGCGGGTGATGAAAGAGGTGAGCAAGGGAAGGAACAACCAAAGACCTGGAGAAAACAGAAGGGATAGTTCCTGAACAACAGCACTCAGAAGCACACAAAGCAAGATCACCCAACTCTAATATTCAACAGTGAAAGCCTCTTGTAGTGACTGACATTTACAGTGACTCATACAGTCACAATGAGGTGGAGAAGGGAGTAAAACCCCACCACATGATGCAGGGAACAGACTAAGCAGTGCTGCTTTGCAAGTCTAAGAACCCTCTGCGGCAGAACCTACCACGCCTACTTTTGAGGGGAAACCCCAAGCTCATAGAAGATTACTGTACTGTCTTCAGGAAAGTAGATCAAGCAGAAAATACAGCGGCTTTCTGAAAACACAGAATATATTCGATTTCGTTTATGTTACTTACATAAAAGTAAGATGAGGAGGAGGAGGAGAGCCACACCACAAGCCTTCTTCATGCGACTGCTGATTAGAGAATTAGCTGCGGGGAAGAGAAGGAACGTTGATTTGCAGGGATTTTGATAAGCTAGAGCCAAATCACATGCAGCAACTAAGAAAAAGTATGTAGGATCTGTATATAATGCACAGGCACATGTAGATCCATACTGAGCTTCAGCTACAAGAAGTAACAATGATCATATACAAACACCATACCTAACGCTGCCACGTCATGTGTTTTTGCACATACTGTCGCACCGAGCATCAGGGCTGAGTCTGCCAAAAGAACAAACACGAACAAAGAGATTATTACATGGCAGCGCAAAGACACGCAAACACAAGCAAACTTCAACACTGACCGCTAAGGCTGTTGAAGGCACTTTTGATTCTGCTTCTGTATCCGGTATTGGGATCCCCAGTGTTAATGCTGACTCTACCAGTGCTGCAGGGGGCGGCCATGGGCTTCCTGTAAGTACCCTCAGAGGACGAGTACCCTGAGCTGTCCACGCCACTCTGACTCAGCTCCTTATGGCTGGGTCTAAACTGTAATCCTGGCCTGCTAGAGCTGCAGTGCCCTGCAGGAGAGCTGTTTCCTGGAGATGCTGGGTGGCAATGAGGGGGTGTCTGCCTCGGGGTTGATGATGATGATGGGGTCAGGGCAGGCCGCGGGGTGGCTGTGGATGGGGTGAAAGATACGGTCCTCATGACAGGTTGGCTCTCAATGGTTAATGGAGATGGGACTAAGAGCCAGATGAGAGAAAGAAGCAGAAAATGAGATAAATAAATTAGGTTCCTTACACCAATACTCCATCTGTGTCCATTATTACAAAGAGTAACTAAATAATTGACAGTCAGTAAAATACCGATAAGGGGTTAGAAGTAATCCAAAGCTTTGTTATAGGCAACAGTTTGGAAACTTTCTCTTTAACCTACTCTGAAAACTTTCAGATTGTGATATTATGTCATTACCACTTATGCACCGTCGCAGCATACTGACCTGGAGTGACAGGTGTGTCAGGGGCAGCGGAGCTAGTATTGCTGTTGGCTCTGCTGGAGGTACGGGAGGCGGGCTTGCGGGTCCCGGCCTTCTTCTTGAAAACCCTGAAGAAGAAAAAGTTGGTAAGAGAGAAAGGCAGGGTTACATTACAGACTGACAATCAGAATGTAGAAAAAAAGCTTCAAGCACAAGGGCACAGAAACCAGTAACTTACTTAACAGGGTTTTCACGGTAGGATATAGATATGTTGGTCACGCTGCTTGAGTCAGATTCTTCATCTGAATTATAGTAGCCACCAGAAACCAGGCGAGAACTTCTGCGAGACATGACTGAAACACACAGACAGGGAAAGATAGTAAGTCTCAATTTACTCAATATACAGAACAGAGTTACTGAAATTGGATAATCCCTGTAATCAGCAGACCTAGTCAGAGCAGTGGAATAGGATTTTAGTGTGGTGTTTTGAAGTCCACAGCAAACACTGCTGCATTGTGTTTAGATTGCTTTCAGCTACTCTTAATACATAATCCTTAGGCCTACATAAAACTGCAGTTTTCACCTACAGTAACCTCATTTGCCAGCTTAATTTAGATAGAGTGAATACACCATCGCTAACCAAGAAATTGCCCACAATATAATTAGTAATATAATTAGTGATTGTGCCTCTTCTATATAACTTAATATGCTTGGCTTAAAAGTTCTGCAAGAAAAAGATGAGAAAAGATAAACTGTGACTGTCAATGTACAGATACTGTGGAAGACTTCAGTGTTATATGTGAAGGTGTAGAGTAAAGCACAATCAAACAGTTTCAAGAATTAAAGACAGTTTTAAATATGAAAGACATATAGAACAGTGATGTAGTAGGGGGCTAGTAGCTTTCCGCTAGGAGTCAGGTCCAATTCTGAGCCACTGAATTGGACCTCCCACAGAAGTCTGTGGTGTTGTTGCCCTTTGGAGCATTTTTAATTCAACTTTCTGACAAACAACTTGCTGCGTGGTAACCATCAAATAATCTTTACTCCAATACGCCTCTGGGCACAGCTTACTAATGAAGCTTGCTGATAAACTCACCCTCTTATTCAAATACACCCAATTCTAGCTCCAGAACACACAGAGACTGAATAGTAAGGCTGGGCCATATCATACCGTTCACAGTAATACCGGTATAATGTTGGGCAATGATAAGAAAATGAAATATCGCCATAGAATATGGGTAAAACGCATATGCGCAGTGCCTTTGTTTTCATACGCACATGGCGGAAAAAGCGTGCCGGTGACAGAGAATGAGAAGAGCAAAAGCGGATCGTTGAATAAAACGGATGAATCAGAATTGGTTTGTAAAAATGCTGCAACTTCACTGGTGTGGAACTGGTTTAGCTTTCGTCCATCAGATACACAACAGAGCACTGTTTTTGGTAGCGCATGCTAGCGGGCCGCCGTTATTACCGTGGTGTTTGGAAAATACAGCACACTTAAAATCAATCCTTTGATTTTTCTGAAAATCGACAGAGCCCCTTATAATCCCGTGTGCCTTATGTATGAATTCTGGTTGTGTTTACTGACCTTGAAACGATTTTATGTGGTACACGGCGCTCGAAAATCTCTCAGACGTTTTAGTACGACTTTGCTAAGCTACGAACCCGCACCGCTTGATGGATTGTTGGAGCATTACGGCTATCGTAGGCAGGAGCCTCGTGGAGTGATACGTACTGTGCTTCAACATAATATTACCATATTGTGTGTGTATAACCTCTTTTTAAGTTTTGTGGATATTATACATGGTTATGCTGAGGATATGCCGGCCAATTTCCACTGGAAATGCCTTTTGGTTAAACTGTCAGCAAGGCATTTGCATTTGTACTGTTAAATTTTTATATAACTTTAATGCACATAAAAAACAGCTGCTTGTTTAAGTGAAAATACATTGATGGTTTTTTTTTTCACTAATAAAGTTGTGGAGTTGTAAAGTGTTTTGTCTAGTGTCAATTATATCGTCAGTTAGGGCTGCTCAATTAATCGAATTTTAATCACGATTACGATCTGGGCTTTCAACGATCATTAAAAATGACTGAGCCGATTATTAGCCCCTCCCTCATTTATCCGCGACACCTTAAAGGCAGGTCCGTGAAAATATTGTCGGGCATAAACCGGTCCGTGGCGCATAAAAGGTTGGAGACCGCTGATTAAGAGGACCCGAGGGAAGCTCGGAAAGCTAAGCAGAAGTTATTTGGAGAGTGACTGCCGTTGGTTGAAAAGAGAGTTTAAAAAAAAACTTCAGTGGTGTTGCACACTATTTTATATTATTTTTTAAAAGTCATTGTTAACCCTTTAAAGCCGGTCAGAGCAGCATGCTCCGTTTTGCGTAACTATTTTTAAATCCCTGTAGAACCTGAACCGTGTAAGCTAGCGCAATAATTTGTTTTGCATATGAAACCGGAGGAGTTGTACTTACATCTTATGACATCAGCTTGTCCTCGGTCACGGTTTCGTTCCACATATAGCTTTGCAAAAATTGCATAAAAAGCGCTTGCAGCAACAAAAACATAATATTCCAGAAACACGCTTTGCCGTTCCTATCAGCTGTTCGTAACACTTCCCACAGTAAAATGATGCACATGCTGTTTTCTTTGCAAATTTGCATCATAGGATTGTTTTTTGTTTTTCCTGCAATATATAAAAATTGCTGTATCTCCAAAATAAAACTATGAAGACACTCAAAATAAATTTCCTGTTGTTGTAAACTATTTTTTGCAACTTTATTGTATTTAAAGTTTTGAGGGATAAACCTCTTAAATTTCTCCAAGTAGAAATATATGTAAACAAAACAAAAGCGATTTTCAATTTTTTTTGTAGTTTATTGCACTTTTTTGCAATTAATGTAGTTACTATGGACTTAATGCATACATATTAGTAAAATATGGGCTATAACAGTTGTATAGCAACTTGAAATGCTCCCACAAATGGCACTACAGCATGTAAAAAAAATAATATAAGCTCTGGTGGACTTGGTTCTATAGTAGGTCTTAAAGGGTTAAATAAATATCGTCAAATAATCGTGATCTCAATTTCAGTGAAAATAATCGTGATTATCATTTTTGCCATAATCGAGCAGCCCTATCGTCAGTTATATCGTTATCGCAAATTTTCAAATGTATATCGTGATAAATATTTTTGGTCATATCGCCCTGCTCTACTGAATACTATAATGCCAATTCAAATTCAAAATGGGACTTCACAAACCAGTGAATGACTGCAGTGGCTATTTCCATCTGCTATGTCTGAGCAATGTTTTCTTTCTTTTTTTTTGCCTCGGTCACATTTTTTCATTTTCACATCAACTTTTCTCTCGTTCATTTCATAAATATCTCTACGGGGAGTCAAGAACTGGTGACCCCAGTAAGTCAAACTGGCAGCTCAATGCATCTTTTAGGACTTGCATGTTTCAGTAATGATATTTCCTGTAATCACATTAAATAAATAAGACCATATGTTCACCTTTAAGAATGTGGCATTATTATTACAATAAAACAGTAAAGCAGCAGCACAGTGAAACGCACAGTAGCAGTAATAGTGATGCGGTAGTTGTGGTAGAAGTAATATTAGTAGTATGTCACTGACAGATGCTCTTTTGGTTAATCTTGGTTGCCTGTAATCCAGCTAATCGGTCCTGCTGCACAAACACTCAACAGCACCAAGATTTACAGAGTAAATATAAACCCCCCAAAACACCATGAAGGCATTTGTACATGCAAAGCTTAAAAAACAAGGACATACACTTTCATTACGCTACAGTGCAGACACATTTACAGTATAGAATACATGATAGACAGACACACATGCACACACAGATGCATACCTTAACAGACCCCGCATACTTAACGTTCAGAAAATCTTCAGAGACTATCACAGGTAGCGAGAAGGATCTGAACAGCTCTATGTTGTTACAAAACATCTATGAGGTTAACTTTCAGCACGGCAGGCATCGTAAAGATTATGTAACAAGCATCTTAAGCTAAGTGATCCCATTGGTCCACGATGTGCTCTTACAGTGCGGATAATTAGCAGCAGCTTTACCGCCTGACAGCTCCTGCAGCAAGTTTATTGTTACACATTCAATTCATTACAGAAACACAAAACACGAGCAGTGCTCTGACGATGGGGTCAAAACATTCAACTCCACATTAACCCTCTTTCCTGCTGCACATCACTGATAAGACCAAAAGAAGAGCACCAGTACATACCTGCAGCTACAGTTCCAGACAATCAGACAAAACGAGGCGTTCGACAGTAACAGGACGCTGAAAGTTAGAAATGCTAGCTGCACGGGGCGTTTCTCAGCTCAGTGACAAGTAGAGGCCCCCAGGAAATCCACCAGCCTTTAGATTCTCTCTGCGATCCTTTCTTTTAGCTTCTGACTGTTCTCATGAAAGCAGCCTTCCTGTCTCGGAAGTTTTAACGCAATCAGAGCTGACATCCAATAAAAGCCTTGATGTCATTAGCCGGGGATGCGATCACTGCAGACTTGTGCAACTGAAATGAGCGGCAGAAGATGACAAAAAGGGAAGCTGCGTCTGTGCATCTAACAGACAGGAAGCTGATGCACGAGGACACATGCGCGCCGAAACCCTCACTTTAAAAAAATGGGCGATTGCCTTGTTGTTGTTGTTTAATATAATTACTTACAAATCATGACCTTGCTTTACAAACAAACTTTGTCCAGCAAACATGCTCAACAACACCACACAAACTCTTTACATACTTTTTCTCTAGTTTTGTCACCCTCTGCTCGTCTGTTGATTCAAGACTCGAGGGGGTGAAAGACTGAAAGAGAGAAAAGAGTAAATATCAGCAGCCACACCGTTTTGATGTAAACAGCCAATAACAGCAACACTGTACTTGACGACGCCCTGCAGCCCCTGTGGTGGTTGCTACAGCCAGCCTGTTCTGTTTACTGTGAATAAGGAAAACACACCATCATACTGAAACTGCTCTGTTGCAGAGACAGCTACGTTTCCAATACATCTTTCCTATGAAGATGCATATTAAATCTGTTTATTTTTTGTAACTTGCACCTTCTTCTCTCTATCAAACAACCAGGCTGTTTAAATTTAAATTAGATGGAGGGGCTCTTGTAGCATGTGACAGGTAAGAGCTCTTTTTAAATCCCATCATGTCTAACAATCTAATCTGCAGATCCCATCATAAGAACAAAACAGAAAAACAAGGGTCATGTTTATTTAGACTAAACAGTGCAAGCAGCCTGGACCTGCTGCTGAGGAAACACACATTTACATTTCTTTCTTCTTAATACGTCAAGAGGCTTAAGCTAAGAGCGTAGAGAGGGGGAGTATTTTGAACTTAATTCCCCTAAAGCCTCCCTTACACTTTAAGTGGCATCTCAGTGGAGCCTAGCTCAGCACAATTCTCCTCCTGAACATCACCGACCCCCACCCCACACAGAGGACACTGCTGCACCAAGATGTCCCTCCTCTTTTGCTCATTCCACTGAAACACTGCAGCCGTGTTTGACTGCGTCCCACATTCTTGTGTAGGTTTACTTTCCTTATTTGGGGCTTGTCGTCCAGTCCGCTTGATCTAAAACCCAATTACATCTTACAATAGTCTGTTCATGCTGTAAACTGAGAGAGCTGTTTTTGTCCTGGAATGCCCGCGTGACTGATTTGAGGCCTTTCATTTAATTTCTAAGCATCTCACTTCTAAAGAGCTGCTGAGAAAACATGTTCTGCCTTGGTCACCCTTGCACTGCTCACAGGATCTGTCATTGAGGTCTGATTCCTCCATGAGAATGTGCAGTATGGAAAGCCAATAATGTACAAATGTGAGGATGACAACATCCCCCCCCCGTCAGAGACAGAGAAGCCTGATTCAGGTCCTGTGGGAATCAGGTGCAGAAAGACACAAAAGCGGCTTTTCATCAAGAATAGGCAGCACAAACTGCACAGCTCCCACAGAAATAAATCTGCCTCAATCATGAAGAAGGACAACAGTGACAAGTGCATCACATTCAGCCATTTAGTCCAAATGAAAGATGAAAAAGTGAAATGACAGAGTCTCCCAAACAGTGTGGAAATCCACCAGTTATCCATTTGTACTGTACTGGAATCATTTATAAACAGCTGTATAAAGAATTTGTTTTGGATGATTCGACACCAACAAAAATAATTCAAAAATGTCAGAATGTCAGAGTAAGAAATTCCCATATAAATATACTGACTCATATAATTAGTATAGTCTCTTAGAGTGTAAAACAAGTCAAAAGAAGCAGAAGAAGAAGAAAATTTACTGGAACAAAGCTCACACATCGCCTCGCCACAACATCGCCCTGCTCGGCTATGATGCCTGCTGTGCTACATGTAGTGGAGACAGTGGCGGTGGCATGAAGGGTTTGATATCAGTAAAGTCTGAATTACTTATATTTTTATAGTGTTCCTTGGGTCAACAGTGTTGTGGAAAACATAACACAGGATTTGATGATAGTAAGCAGGGCTCAACAATATGAGCATTTTTGCTTTCACAGTTTTATCTAAAAGAGACATCTGAGCAGTAAATTGAATTAAGCTCTGGGCTGTAAAAATATACCAGGGTCACCAAACATCTGGTTCAATAGATGAAAATGTGGTTTCCTGGATACGGCAAAACTATTACATCTGTGATAGGCCAGTATGTTGATTAAGCTGTAATAATCACACAAGCAAAAAACAAACAAAAAAACAAAAAAACACTTTTGGTATGTGCTTCAGTTTTGGGATCATGGCACTGCATTTTCACTGCAGTTGGTTATTCCAGTTCTTCCTGTAAGATTAAGGCCAAAAAAAGCTGCTACTTTCCATTAAAACAGGTTCAGATACTATTCAAAACTAAGAATTATTATCAGGTTAGACACCCATTTGCGACAGCAATGATAGCAGCAGACTTGACACGGTACTGCTGCAGACACACAGCCCCTCCCTCACTAACAGTTGAACCAGCTGACGTTCACAACACTAAACAACTCTTAAAGAGGAATTGAAGAGGCCAGTAAATCTCCTGTTACATCAACACAGAAGTATTAAACAGTTATTGTAAATGTTAACACACCCAGTGCCATACTTTTGGCATGACCTAGGAGAAATAATTACCCCTTTATAAAATATCAGTAACCTTTCACTTCACTAAGCCAATGTTTTAACCACTACGCTATGGAGACACTAATGACCCTTTTTTAAAATATCAAGTATTGTCTTGGGTGCAGGTATTTAGTTTGTCATAACAAGCCTACTGTTTATAAGAGAGAACTCTAAGCTAGTTAGTGGTTCATAATCAATAATCAGTGTGTTGCTTGAACTTTTTTCAGCTTCTGAAGTGGGGCAGGTCCAAAAAATTTTGAGAACCAAGTACACACACACACACACACACACACACACACACACACACACACACACACACACACACACACACACACACACACACACACACACACCAAACTTGTTTGTGTGTAAATGAAGGGATAAATGTTCAGTAAAAGTGGAAGTACTGTCCATCTTTCACAACCACTCCTGTTAGCATGCTAAGGCTGTCTATCAGCAGCTGATAACAGATGATTACAGATAAAGCCTCAAATGTCTGTTCCAGAAACCCAAGTATGCCGGCAAAAATAGACTTCTATATTTCAGTAACAGTATGACTCACAGGCTGTATAAAAGCGAGGAAATGTCATACCAAACTGAACTGTGCAAGCCAAATGGTTCAGGACCATTACAGCCCAAGCACAAGCACATGTAAAAACACATGTGAGCCTGTAAAGCTGACGGCAGGAATCTCTATTGGACAAAATCAAAGAGTGGAGATTGAGATGTAGCAGCATTATTTGCTCAGGGCTGGGCAAAGAGGGGCACTGTTTCACTGTCAGGACAGCGACAAAGAAGGAACGCTGACACGGCCTGTAACAACAAAGATGTAGAGGGTGAAAGGAAGAGTAAGAGCTGATGCAGACTGAGACAAAGACACTGAGACACAGGAGAGAAAAGAAGAGACAGAACAGGCAGAACAACAAAGATGAAAGCTTGGCTGGTGATGGAGAAGGTGTGAAATCACTTTTATGATTTCACACTTTTATGAATGACTGAAACAATTCAGAAAAAAGAAGAAGAAGAAGAAGAAGAAGAAGAAGAAGAAGAAGAAGAAAGTGTAGAAATGAAGGGAAAATGGTACGGTAAGAAGGAGTGGGGGAAGAAAGGAATGCCGAGAATTAGTCTTCATCAAACCAAACCAGCCTGGCACATGGTTTGTGGCTAACATTAGTACCGTGCCAGTGAAATATGACTCACTCACAGAGAGCGGATGAGTCATCAGTGTGCACTGCCTTCTAACAAAAGGACCACAATCTCTTTGTAAAGTTTAAGGGGAGAAAATAATTAAGCACAGTTTTTTAGCTAAGTTGCTACCTAACCAGGTCTGTTTACAACAATGTGACCCAGTTAATTAATGTTTATTCTCTCAGTGTCTCTCTAAATAGTCTGCTGCATGAAAGAAACTTTATTGTCAGGGCTGCGAAGCTGTTTTACCATCCCTGCCCGAGACTCTCAGGCAGGCCCATCTGCTTTCTTCCAGCCTCACACAAAACTCATATATTTCAAGTAATGTGTTGAAACAATCTTTATTTTAAAGATCTTCTGAATTAATCTCCTTCCATTTCCATACTAATAATTCCAAATCAAGCCCTTGATTGCATAAAAAAAAATCCCAATTTTAATTTTAACTGTAAAAAAAGTCTAACTTCCCTTACACTGAACAACAGCTGGATTACATGAACTGCGCTGATCCAAATTTGTCGAAATTAGGCTGCAGCCGTTTACAGAGTTTTCCTGCTGCCCTGTTTTTACTCGTGTCCAGTGCTGGATGACTTTTTTGGTTAAGCCGAATTATTGTTATCTCAGGATGGTGAGATGACCCCTGTTGTTCATAGTATTCCCAGAGTATTTAAATTTATTTAATAAAATATTAATATCTGGTGTCCCTGTATTAATTATTGATACAATGTTGCCAAAATCTCCCCCCATTTAATAGTAGCATTTATCTGTAATATAGACCGCTGCAGGAATGATGTGTTTTTCTAGCCCACCCTGATTTTTAACACATAATTGCAATCCCTAAAGTAAAAGACCAATGTTAGGTTAGAAAATTACTACATGACAGTTGTATGACTTCACTACGACCCTGTGCTCAATGTCTCCATGGTCCTTTGTTAGTGAACGCCTTTACAAAAACACTTAAGGCTTCAATATTCATGATTGTGTATTTATTGAAATACATCCTATAGATCAAGATATTGTGTGTTTTGATCACAAAAGTTAAAAGCCTCTAAAAAAATTAAAATGTTAACTTCAGGCTAAGGAAACCAGAAGTAGAAAATGCTAACTTATTTTGAAGCATTCTTCTTAAACTCCAGCAGGAGACAACAGCTCTGAGAGTAAAAAGAAATAAGACTGTGGAAAAGTCTATGGTAAACATATCTCAAAGATGCAACCACAGTAAACACTACACGCATATACTAATGATCTCAATCTGCAGTTTGGGGGCTTTTTGAATACAACACGATATTCATTTTGTAAACTACACTCTAGTTAAAAGCGATTGAGGATGATGAAGCAGGGTGTGCTTTAAAGATTGAGGGGTTGCTACCCTAGCAGAGTGAATGGTCCCTTGATTGCTCTGTCGGATCAAGCCCTCACTAGTCACGTCTAACTTAATAGTGTTTACATCTACTTTTTTACATACAGTCTATGATCCTTACATGAAATAAACAAAAACAAAAAGAAAATTCCGCAGGGATGATTTATGCACTTCATTAGATTTTGCAATACCTAAACATACCTTTACAAAAATGAATAAATGAATGAATGAATAAATAAATAAATAAATAAACTGTGGTTACATATTGAAAGACAATAGTATGATACCGTAACGACAGACAAGCCCAGTAGTTTTTTTTCTTTCTGGTGTTGTGATGTGGTTGATGTGAGACAAAAGATAAACACCTGTTTAGCCAGTACATGTAACAATGCTTCCCTACACAACACACTTAATATGGCAATAAGGTTAAAACATGTTATTTACAGCAAAACAGTTATCGCCAGTTTGGCCAATTTTGCACTTGCCTTTCTTAGACACACCCTCTGAGGGCCTTAAATATTCCCTGCATGCCCTCCGTTGATCGAAGTACAGAAAAATAATTGCTTTTTGTGAAATTTAACCTTTTGTGCACCTGCACCAAGCTCAGTATGGCTAAAGTAGCCCTCAATGCCCAAGCTCATGTTATGTATTGCTGTGGACAAATAAGACTAAATGCTACGCAAGTAATATATGGCAACTAATAATAATAATAATAATAATAATAATAATAATAATAATAATAATAATAATAATAACAAAATGGTAATAAGACATAAACACTCCCACATAAAGTTGTTAAGTAGTGGTCTTATGGGGACTAGCAGAGCAGCCTATGCAGAAAAGTATGGCAGGTTAGTTAATCACCCATTACAACAAACCAGTTCCGCCTACATATGACACGCTGACATTTAACTTCGCTGTTTAACTACATTCATCGCTAAATTAACACACATTTCCAGCAGACAGCTAACCCCACATGCTTTCAGAGTGAGCAGGAGCTGCAGGCAGCTAATGTTGACAATAAACTGTAGTCGCTAAACTCAACGGGCAGCCAACGGACAAAAGCATCCTGAAGCGCAGCTGAGATGCAGGGAGACACGAAAAGTCCAAAATTCAACCTTAAGAAACTGAAAAAACACGAATTACCACTTGGATTCCTTAACCCCGTGCCCGTAACTTACCTCGTTAAACTGTTTAGTCCGTCGCAGATAAATAATAATAGTACAAAAAAAAAAAAAACACGCCAACGAACAGCAAAGACGGTTAACCAGAAATATTAATCCGCACGGAGACTGAACTTAAACAAACATGCCCGTTTTGTTCAACTCTGTTCAGTTAGTCCCAAAATAGCAGCCTGGTTCATGACGAATTCCACAAGTAAAGTCTAAACCTAGATGGCATGACTGGGCTCAACAGACGCTTGCTGTGACAGCTCGGATGTTTCACCGCAACAAATGTTGACAGCAGCGGAGTCAAGCTAGAGCGAAGAAGAGAAGCACTTCCGGTAAGGGTTTGCAAAATAGCGGTCG
Source organism: Astatotilapia calliptera (assembly GCF_964374335.1). Taxonomy (NCBI): domain Eukaryota; kingdom Metazoa; phylum Chordata; class Actinopteri; order Cichliformes; family Cichlidae; genus Astatotilapia; species Astatotilapia calliptera. Next base: position 33,322,140 of record NC_137427.1, on the reverse strand, counting down.
CCCAACGAAACAACGAAAATAAATGTAAATTCATTTTTTTCTGCATATCTAACTTCCGAAAGAGAATATAAGTTTGACAGTGGGCTAAACATTAAAATCCATTTAAAGTGTGCTTTGAATAATAGACACCACATCCGTCTAGTTCTCTCAGAGTTGAGAGACATATTATTCTATGCATCCAGATTATCATTTGTTCTAAAATTAATAATAATTAACCCAAACTCGTGTTTCTTCCTTTTGTTGTTTCAATTATTTTTTAAAAAGAAAAATGGCAAGATTAAAGAGATATTTTGACCGGAAATTTGTTCAGAGAGTGCCTTTTTAAAGCTGTTTATTTATTTATTTTATTTTCTGTACACGACCGCAGCTATGATGCGGCACACTTTGAAACCGTTTCCGGTTTCGTTCCAGCGGTAGCAAACAACAGATACACGAATGGCTCCATCTAGCGGCGACAAGTGTGCTCCTTCGGGATTATTTTTCCATAAGCTGCTATTCAGAAATGCTGCCACACGGTGGCGCCAGTTCTCCGCGAGTAATTTACGTGCTGAGCAGGCCTGCCGCAAGTTAATGTCTCTGTTGCACCATCATCTTGCAGTTTGCAGCGTTTAGAACAGCATTTAAATCTATACTGTATCATGCATTATGCGTTTGAATTGAATATCAGACTGAAGACTGAAAGCTGAGTTTAAAGGAAAAGGACACATTGAATCCAGATTTCCACTTAAATGAGAACGTCAGACAAACTACTCATAAGCACACATGACTCTCTGTGAAATCTTTAATCTCCAAAATATTCTTTCATGTTTTATTACAGGTTATTTAAAAGCACACTAAACTCTTTGATTGCCTATCACAGTCGATTTATTTGTTTTGGTTAGGTGTGAGGGCAATTCAAACATTTGATAACACTTATCTATTATCCTATGTGTAATCTTGTATCACTGCATCTATTTCCCCTGCCTTAGTTAGAATAATACATTCTGCTTTATACCAATTCAGGTTAGAATGGCTGCTGGTATAGTTAGAAATGCTTACTGGATATGTGACACTAATTGGTACTAGTGCTCTTGATTTAATGATGCAGCTTCTATTTTGTTCATTTCTTTTAAAATGTACACACAGAAGACTAAAAGACAATATGAGAGAAAAACTGCAGCTCCAGGAACAGGTAATGCAACCAGATCAAGGTCAAACTACTCAAAAAAATAGGCCATTTTTTGGATTTTTCTTTTTCTTTTTTCCCCCTCTGAGTGTCTTCATCACACGTGACAGGCAAAAAGTCCCAAAAAACACAACAAAATGCTTTTAAGCGAAACCCTCAGGGCTCTGGTACTCTTTGCAATACTGCAAGGAGCCCAAAAATAAATCTAATCTGACCTTATCACTGGGCAGACCAGGTCCAGGCAGGGGAGGGAAGGTGGGAGAGGGATAATTCTTTATTCCAACAGTCACCTAAGGAAAAGTGACCAAAAAAAACCAACCTCTGAAATGCTACTGGTATGTCCGGATTGTTCCATATTTGATAAATAATTTCAGAAGGTCTGAAGACTATCAGGAGCACAGGCCCGACCCCTGACCCTTGAGCTCTGGCAGTTATGGCGCATGTTTACGCGTCTTGCATGGGTGCGCACGTGCGCGTGTATTTATGCCAGTTGAACCCATTGTCTCAGAGTGTGTTCTCATTATGCAGCAGTTTCCTTTGGCCGGGGTGAGAGAGCAGGAGAGACAGAGACATTGGAATACACTCAATCATCAGTCGCTCAACAATGAAGAGTCCATAAAAGTTGACAAGCCCATCACTCCTGAGGCCAGCCCCACTGACTTTAAACAAAACCTTTTTTATGCGCACGTTCATGTCTGGCATTTCCCTCTTTCCCTCAATACCCTACCCTACCACACACACACACACACACACACACACACACACACACACACACACACACACACACACACACTGCTTATCTACCAAGCTGGTGCCCCAGACACAACCACAGTACGCAAACAAACAGCTGACGTCATTGGCACACACACACACACACACGCACGCACACACACACGCACACACACACACACATTTCACTCACTCTATTTCTGATTGCATTCCAACTCAGTGACTTCAGCCAGAAGTGTGTGTGTGTGTGTGTGTGTGTGTGTAGGGTGGGTTTGTTTTTGAGAGCACGAGAGTGATAGAGGGATGCCTATGAGAGAAAAGGGGGACATGATGGAGGGAAGATCTGGGAGGGGGTGTCACATGGGCAGAGCCAAAAAGGGAAAGAGAGAGTGAAATCTTTAAACAGACTTGGGGCCAGGCCCGGCCCTAACCAATCTGGCGCCCTAGGCAAGATTTTAGGTGGCGCACCCCTAAATCGGGAGTGTAGTGTATGTACTCACAAGAAACTGAATAGCTTTGTCTTTGACCTTTTTATTTTTATTAAAGAAAGCAAATTCACTATCAGAATAGTTAACAAGATAAAAAAATATATGAATAAATAAATGAATACAAAAAATAAAAAATGAATATATGAAATACAATAAATTTTACATACATAAACACAATAAAACGTGTCAACAAGTTGGATAAAATAAATTAAAAATACTATATAAATAAGGCAACAGGAACACCGCTTGATGCTGCTGCATCACTGGTGGGTTGTGCTGCTGAAGTGGAGGCAGCAGCGGTAGATGTGGTAGATGGCCCAGGGGTGGGATTTAGAAACTTCAACAGTGCATCTGAAGAGAGGAGTATGTGACACCACTGAGTATTAAAGTCTAATAATAAAAACATATGATTCCAGGAATAAAATGAAATGATATAATATAAATGAAAAACCAAAGAGATATATGTATGATGTTAACTGATATGCAAATTAGATTAGATTCAATTTATTGTCATCATTACAGTGAAATGCTGAATAGCAGAATGCAAAGTAACAGTATAAAATCATATGAGAATGTTATGTTATGATTATCTTTGACCGAATCACAGCAGTGCTCATATTAAAAAACAGCATTCCCTCTCATGTGATATTGCTTAATTAACATTAATGATGTGCACTTTAACAACTAGGCTTACAACTATAATATATACAGGGGTGGAAAAGTGACTATTACCTGCAGGGTAACAAATAATATTTCTATTAAATAAGCTTTACTTTGCATTTTAATTAACGTGGGATTATTTTTTGTATTTAGAAATAATAGTACCAACTTTTTTTTTTTCTTCAACATTTGTGGCACTGGCGTGGCGCCCCCTGATGGACGGCGCCCTTAGCATTTGCCTATACGGCCTATGCCACGGGCCGGCCCTGCTTGGGGCACACCTATAGATGGTGACACACACACACACACACACACACACACACACACACACACACACACACACACACACACACACACACACACACAGTCTGAGTCATCACCACAACTTCTTATCTAGATCCGGGCATTAAATCCATTACAGGGCATTGGATGCGCAGACTGTACTCTCATGATGCTGATTACATGTTGCGTGTGAAAACTGCTATTTTTACCAAAACATGAAATTTACTACACACGTTTGTGGACTTGTTATACCTTCAATCCAGGGCAAAATATCTATTTCTGCAATGCGTTTGATATCCATCTCTTCTGGCACTTATACAGTGATGTCCAGACCTCCCTCTCTCCTTGCACTTCCTCCTGGTCTTTCAGGGGCATTTACCAAAATAATCATGAACTCTCCAGCATGTCCTAGGTCTGTGCTGAGGCCTCTTCCCAGCTGGACTCACCTGAAACACCTCACTTGAGGCACCTATAGGAAGGATCTTAGCACCCTGAACAATCTCTGATGCCTATTTGCAGTTTGGCACAGTACAGCACACCTACAAATCAAGAGGATTTAGAAACCTGCCTATACGCAGTAAGGGAGTGGGGCATCATTTTGAAACTGAAGGCAAACTGAAGAGGAACTGCAGCTTGTACCCAGCAGTGTCTAAGCACAGCTGATTGAGGACACCTTTGCTGAAAATGTGCTTTGGACGTACGTTGCAGTGGAACAGTCATGTGAGTGTCTGCAGCTCACTGTCTGCCTGAACTGGCTCACTGGCTTTGCTCCATTTATTCTGGGTCACATTCAGTAAATATTTCATGGCACAGAGTCTGGTGAGACACTTAAATTTAGATGGTTAGATTTGGACCCCACCTGTGTGGCAGCGTTTGCAATGCTGGAGTAAGAATTTGCAGCACTGACTGCACACATATGATTAAGAGAATATAAACATCCCAACAGACTCGTTTTTGGCTGTTTTTTTTCCTTTTTTGTAGCATATATATAAAAAAAGCCCAATTTAGAAAGATTATCCAGAATTCAGCCAAACACTGATGTTCTCTTTGAAGTTATGTTTACTTCATTATCAGAGGAATTAAAAGCAGCTGATTACTGCACTTGCATGGAATGCTATCAGAAATAAACACAATGATAAATTAACATGATTGCAATATTTTTTCCTGTCCTGTCCCATGACTTGCCGAAACTGCTTCATCTCCTGTGTCCGCGATGATGACCATGAAACATCGGTGGAGTTTCCCCTGATGGATCAAACAATGAAACATAAAAAGAAAATTCCGATGCATTGTTACTAGTGTTGCCATGTTAGCATCTGCTATTTTCTTCTTTTTTTTCCCTTGTATGGTCTTTCCTGAGAAAACCAAGGGGCATTTCCATCTCCCGATCTGTTTTTCTGTCAGCCTAATGACCAAGTATGACCTTTGGAATTTTTGGAATGTGCAAAAACAGGATGGATTTTCTTTTCATAGCGGCCTTACACATAGTGGGTGTTTTCATTTGAAGTTGTTCAAATTAAAAGTGTTGACAGCACATTATGTAATGGGGACACACAGTAATGCAAAACTGCAAAATAACATTGCAACTATTTTCATATGGAAGACTTTAACTAAGATGTTTTCTTAAAAATCAGTTTTTTGTTGTTGCTTTTTTTTTTAAACAGATGACTTTGGAAACTGTGCAAAAAGTAAAGAAAAAGGATGTTAGGTGGTGTGGGTCAGGTGCAGGGCTCAAATTCATGACATCACCAGCAGTGTGGCACACATTTTAATCTGCTGAGCCTCACAGAGTGACCGCATGTAGTCACACTTAAGCTACCCTGAGACCTGTGCAACAACCGCCACAGGCCACCGATTTAATCCGCTCCCAGCCAAGCAGGACACTGATCTCACTGCGGTGATGTCATCAAGGTGAGTCAGACAAGTCTGAGAGTAATGACGGCCAGGGAGGAGGAGGAGCAGTGTTAAGGTAAAGGACTTACTTTCCATCTGGGGACAGATGGATGATACAGGATTAACAAGTTCTCTTGTTTCTGGTTGACCTGAAATAATCTGTGCTTTTGTATCAAAATTGGATCAAATAAGGTCTTCAGAGTTGGTTTTACAGAGCATCTTTACTTTATTTGTATAGTTTTTCTTTAGCGGACTATTCGAAATCTAAAAATCAATTTTGGCCATTTCTGTAGCCAAAAATGAGAAGTCAAGGAGCTCTACTGAATAACAAGAAGAAGAAGCACACAATGGGTAGAACAAAGCCTAATATGAGTTAAAAAACCAAACTGAGGCCTAAAAAAGCAAACACAGAAAAAGCGGTAAATAAGGGGGAATGAATAAGTTGAGCTTATTATGGTACTTCTGTATTTTTTCTAACCAGCTCTTTCTCTCGCCTGTACTTTCTTTAAAGATATAACGCATTTTGGGGTCAACTTGAAAAACAGGCAGATGAGAAATGTAAAGTGAGCTCAAAGATTAATAAAATCCCTGTACAACACTATCATTTCCTAAATGTTGCCAAGACAAAAACAGTAGAATTTTAAACACAGTTTTAAATATAAAAGACATGTTATGAAAGTTTGGCCTTATTTGACCTTGAAGAAGAGGAAAAAGGTCAAAAACATGATATTAACATGATATTTAGAGTTTTCATATATACCTCTGTGCTATCAATGCAATCAGTGGCAGAAAGAAACAGATAGCGAATAGCTGCTTTAATAGATCAATCTAATGGCCTCTAAGGAGAGGTCAAAGGTCAAATGTGTTATTTTAAATCATCATACGGTTCTTTCTAAATGTTCCCAAGACACTGCACTTGTAAGAATCATAGTTTCTATTTGATCAATTGATCAAATTTCTGTGGATTGTTAACATGACCCCTACAAAGTTTGACCAGATTTGAACTTTTCAAGCTATCGCTATGCAAGCGCTATTAAAAACAAAGGTCCCTTAGAAGAGGTAAAAAACAACATAAAACCCTAGGACCATGGTACATGTAGACCAGCAGTTCCCAACCCCCGGGCCATGGACCGGTAGGTCCGTGAGTCATTTGGTACCAGGCCTCGAGAGTTGAGGCTCGGGTGTGTTTATGGTTTTCAGGGATTTTATCGTTAACTCGGTTTCCCTGGGTCTTTTCCCATGTTGTAGTTGTGTGTCTTATTTTGAAAGAAATATTTACACGTTACCAAAGCAACCAGAGAGCATTAAGGGGAGGAAGGAGGATGTTGCTAATAAAGTTACACCGCGACACCTTAAAGGCTTGTCCGTGAAAATATTGTCTGACATTAAAGCGGTCCATGGTGCAAAAAGGTTTTGGGACCGCTGATGTAGACAGTGTTGGATTCAATAATTCTGGTAGGCTTTTAATGTGGTTAACATAGTGAAAAGCTCTATGCTAGCCCAAACTAGGACCTTCCTGTTCACCCAGCTAAGTGATTTTAGTTCCTAAAAAAAGCAGCAAATGAAGTAAATACAGAGTGAAAATACAATGTTTGAAATCAGGAGGTAAAACAAAAAGCAATGGTTCCATAATGGAGTCTAACCCCAGTCTGCTGAGTGAAACTTCTATGACACACAACTTTATGATGGTCTTTATGAATGTGTCAATGTTACCTTTACTTGCCTACTGGTGTTGGCCAGAGGGGCCGATGGCGTGATATGGCAGCCTGGCTTCTGTCAGTCTGCCCCAGGGCAGCTGTGGCTACAACGGTAGCTTGCCTCCACCAGTGTATGAATGTGAGAGTGAATGAATAGTGGAATTGTAAAGCGCTTTGAGGGTCTCGAAAAGCGCTATATAAATGCAACCCATTATTATTACTGCTTTAAAAAGGTCTAATGAGCAATGAGGAAAGACATTACTCACTGTTATGTGTGTGATTTCATGTGTCTAAGTAAGACAGACTTCAGCGAATGAGAAAAACGAGACACTGTCTGTTTGTGTGTTTTTGTGTTACAGGAGACCAGTAAGTCCTTTCCACATACTGTCACTTATTAACCAGAGCCTCCCTGCTATCTCACCAGTGGGGAATTTTCTTTATCACCGACACCACAGGTAGTGGACAGACCGTGACAGAAAAGCGGCACAAAGGGTTTCATGCAATAAGAGGAAAGAATCCTTAAAAGGAGATCAGTGTTGTTATTTGTTTGGACCTACCCCCATTAAGAAACACCATCTCCGCTTCCTCAGATTGTCCTCAGGATGAGTATACCGGAAGAAAAGTACAGGTCACCTCAGTGTTATTTCAAAGTCACTGACTGTGAAAATAATTTGCTTCATTTTTTTTTAAACTGAGGGAGAAGGTGTAAGCATTTCCTCTCAGTTTGACTTATTTTACAAGTCGCTACACGTATGTATCTGCAAGCTACGCCGTCAAGAATGGCTTAAACATTTAAGTAATTGCACCATCAATGTCACAGTAAATCATCATTTAGAGCTAATGAATTTTTTTCAATGTTTTGCTCACAAAAAAAGACGCTGAAAAATGGAAAATACAGAGAAAGGTGACAGGAAACGACAGTTACATGTAAAACTCATAAACCCGTATTTTATTCACAATATCAAGTTTGTAAACTGAGAAAATGTACCATGTTAAAGCCATTATTGGCTCACTGCCTCAGCCTATTTGGAATAGGTTTGCATTGCTTCTCTTGTTTCGTGGGGTATCATTAGTTTCTTTCACAGCTCTTCTTCTGCAAGATTGACTTTTAGATAAAAGAGGAAAAAGAAAACTGCACACTGCATAAGCCTGTCACTCACCTCCTGTATACAGAAGGTAAAAGTCATCTTCAGACTCATACTTGCACAACTCCATGAATCACTGCAAATAAAGACGGGGTGTGAACAAGAAACACGGGGTGCATCACAATAAGCCTCTTCTAATCTATGAATAGCTGGAGTAAGATGTACCCTAATGACAGACACAACCGCATCAGTAAACATACACAGAGACGGCAATTTAGAAACATCAAGGGGAAGAGTGGGTTGTAAAATGTGTTGAGACAATACCCAGGGAAAATTTGACATATGTCTGATGATTGCATGAGAGAGTGTGTGACTAAAAGGAGACAATTTATTATTATTTTTTAACCATACTGACTCGAGGGAGTATAAATAGGATTCTACCTGGAATTTACCTACGAACACCACAAGCTTGCTGTTGGAAACTGGGCAGCTGCAGGTTTTTGGGGCTTTTGCCGAATGTGTGTTTGGGAAAGTGGAAAATATTGTCTATTCACGACACACATTCCTTTACAACGGTCAGCATTCAGGTCACCAAACTTTCCTCCATTTTTCCACTGTGTTTGAGTTACCTTTGCACACATGAAGTACTAGTCTATGGATGAATGCAGATGTGCAAGTGTATGCACGCATAGACCCCGGTGGGTGTGTTTCTGAGCGTCACGATGGTATACAAGTTATTAAACTGTGCATCTCCACCTGGGTGCTGCAGACATCACAAATCTTCACCTCTCACCTCCCCACCACAACAAAGGGAGTCTCCTTATGAGCTCATGTCTGGAGTTCTGCCACAGCCTGCCCGATAAAGGGATAGAACAGCAACACTGTTTGTATTTAGAGGGATCATTTGCAACAAAAACAAAAATAAATCGAAAGACTCATCGTAAAGAATCATAAACATATGCATTCATTGTTTGCGATTCTTGTAACAATGTTTGCAGTTTTTCTAACTGCTCAACTGTATCAAAAAAATTCAGTTATTAACTGTTTATAAAGGATGAAAGTAACCACCATGATGTCATTACCCATTGCTTTATGGACTGAGGTTTAGTATTTTGTCTATTAACATTTTAGTTTTTTGGAGGCAGAAATGACCATATATGAATGAAGGTGGAGTATTAAATTATCAGTAAATGCTAGCTAACTTGGTTAGCCAAGCACATTAATAAACTGTGTGGATTTACATAGAGATAGCTAGTAATTAGTGCAAAATAATGTAAAAGCAAAATACGACAATTTCACTTCCCAAACTGCAGCAAAGATTTCATGCAATTCATGCTATATTTGTGTATAACTATTAATATTTACATTTGTCAGGAAATGTGTTCATTTCTACTGTAGAGTTTGTCATTATCAAAGGAGTCCAAAGGGACTCAAACCTCGTGTGGCCGTTTATGGAACTGCAGGTTCTATGACTTGGTTTTATCTTTTGGACATAAAAAGTGTGCACTTGCATTAAACCCAGTGACTGCAAAGAAGAATCGTTGGTAGATGAGCAGAGGGACAGCGTGTGTCTGTGTGTGGAAACATTAGGTAAGGATGTCTAACAGAGGACTAAAATCCCAAAAGCAGGATCCACCCAGACAGACTCATGCAAGCCTATCAATGGAGCCATTGATACATGAAAGGCCACGACTGATGGAGGGAGACTATGAGAGGACGCGAGTGTCTGAGTATGTGAGGGGGAAAGATTTACAAGAACAAATCCACCAGATGTGGAGTGCGAAGCAAAGGCCAGACATTCATGTTTGCCTGGGTCACGACCTCAGAGAGAGTTTGATTTTTTAAATGACCTCCAAACATTGTTCACATGTTTTGCTGCTACTTAAAATATTTGGCTGAGTTTCATTATCTTGACACCACTTTTAACAGTTCCTTCATTTAGTCTCTTTAAATTACAACTTTAAATGGCATAAAAACCACACAGTCAAAGCCATGGAAACAGCCCTCAGTGTTTTGATTCATTATCACAAACCTTAGACTGTCAGCATTTTCTGAAGCATTCATGTTGCTCATTACAGGAATCACTCTGTGAGAAGCCCATTGCACATTGCACTAACTTGAATGTAGAACATGGCTTACATGTTTTCCTTATAAAAGAAAATAAATGTCAGCTATTATCCTGTCTTCCCTCTCATACGTCTGATCTGAAGAAGTGCATCTCAGCATGACATGTTGAAGGATGTCTCACTTTAAATCTAGAGCACAGGACAGAGAAGGTTGGTTGGAGGAGCAATGAGGCAGAACACATTAGCGTAGCTGGTCTATCATCCACATTAGTGATCATAAACGTTATTTCTGCTCGTCTGACAAAGATCGCAAAGCACAGCTGTAGCAGCTGGAACAGAATGATGTAGCAGTGCCCCACCCCCGAATTTGCCTCTTTAAAATGACAGCTCACAAGAAGACGAGCCTTATTTTGTTAAATGTCTGTTGCCATGACTCCTTCACGCCCCCCGTCTTAAGTGGGAAAGACTGAGCTGCAGACAGTAAAAGCTGTATTGATCCCAATGCTGGTATTGGGATCAGATATGAGCATAATAGGATTGATACTTTAGTTTGTTTCTGTCATCTTAGTCTTAAGTGTGTGGAAACACAGCCCCTCTCATGCAGTCACACTTTAACATTAATTATTGATAAGGATAAAGTATCATAGTTTACTTTGGCAGATGTATTACCTATAGGCTATATTCATTCAAATAACATATTCAGACCATTGAATTGTGCTAAATAAGTTATTTTACTGTGAATGAAAGAAATCTACCTGAAGTATAAACATGAAGTATAAAAATGTCTAAATCGTTGTGTGTTGACTGTCAGCTCTTTTTATAGCACATTTAAAAAACATCAGTAGACCCAAAGTGCTTTAGAGAAAAGTTCAAAACTTTCAAAATACATGAAAATCTGAGAGGTTTTATAAGCTGATGACTCATCTCATAAGTGATTCCACTCTGCCCGGCCCTACATAAGCTGCCTTTGTAAGTTCAAAAGTATCAGTACTGGCCCTGTATTTACTTGGCATAGGATCGATACTGACATTTGCAGTATCGCACAGCACTAGCAGAGAGACGAATAGGTGCAATTAGTAACTGAACTCTTTTTGTACTTCCTGTTTGTTCCTGTCCAGTCTGTCACCTCCACAAATCTATCTGCACTGCTTTGCAGTTTCCAATTGTCCTTGCTAACTGTTCCACAGTAAACTGCCTGCTCTGTGTGTGGGACCACCTGCCAGTGTTTTGATTTTCCCTTGTTGCTCTCTTCTTCAGTGTTACCTGAACTGTGGCTGACACTCTTTTATCTCACACCTCAAGGACAGCACATGCACACTCACATAGTAACCCTTACCCTAACGTTAAACCCTTTTGTTCGTAGAAAGCGCTGTCTAATATGTGGCACAAAATCTCTCATGTGTTTTCCGTTGGGTTGAGATCTTGTGACTGTTAAGATGATAGCATATTTACCCAGTGACCCCTTTTTGCCCTACGGATGGGGACATCCTCGATCAGACCGCTCCCATCCCGAAGGAACATTTCATCAGAAGAGAATGGTGGTCATTCAGATCGACTTGCAGTGACCCCTTCTCTAACTTTGAGCTCGCTGAGCTCACTCTAGAAGTAAGGTGTTTTTTTTAATAAAAATAAATTGAATTTGACACTTATGTGTATCTCAACCCCGAGGAATGATTAGAGGAAAACTTCAAATATTACTACTTTAAGCATAACAACTCAGTCGATGTTAAATCTTAACCCCTAGATCATCAGCTGTAGCTAATTCCAACCCCTAACCCCAGCAATGTCACATAACCAGGACCATCACTGTTTTGCTAATTTTCCTTAGAAAATAGGTGGAACAGAAAGGTAACAGTGTGAAGGCAGGAGATGCAGGCGATGGTGTTGTAGGAAATGGCCTTGATGTGAAAAATGCAAGATCAAAACAGACATCATAACATCAAACTCAACATTTCAGAAATATTTTCAGGGGCTTACCTGATTAAACCCCCCCCCAATCTTTGTTATTTTAGGAATATAGTTCATGTGCACTCCTGCTACGTTTCATGCTCTTCCTTGAAATCGATAGTAATCAGATATTGCTCCCTCCAAACTTGGCGTTGTGTGACTAATGATAAAAGAATGGCCTGTATTTGTATAGCGCTTTTTACTTAGTCCCTGTGGAGCCCAAAGTGCTTTACACTGCATTCAGTCATCCACACATTCACACACTGGTGATGGCAAGCTACATTGTAGCCACAGCTGCCCTGGGGCGCACTGACAGAGGCGAGGCTGCCGGACACTGGCGACACTGGGCCCTCTGACCACAAAAAGTAGGTAACAGGTGAAGTGTCTTGCCCAAGGACACAACATCCAAGACGGTCGGAGCCGGCAACCTTCTGATCACAAGACAAACTGCCAACTCTTGAGCCACGATCACCCACAGAGTTTCACTCCACATCAAACAGAGGAGTCAGCAAACTACAAAAAGCTTTTATTTGTGACATCAGAGGTAAGATAACACTTTAATGATCCCCATAATGAAACTAAGCTGTTGCAAAAGAAAACAAAAGAAAAGAGGCTACATCAAAGTTCTTTTGAATATTGCACTACAAGATGACAGCTGTGAGTTAACACCTTGCTGAACAAATAGTTTGTGTCAGCATGGGAATGGACTGAGAAGGCATGGATACGCGGATGGATGGTGTAATGTAAGTACAGGTCAGGGATTAGGGAAAAAGAGAGAAGGATTTTCAGACGAGCGAGTAATCTAGACGTGTCGATAGTCATCCTCTGGGGGGAAAAAATACCAGGCCACAGAGATTATCCTGATGGCGATTGCATAATCTCGTTGTGTGTGCATGTATGTGTGTTATGCTAAGCAGACGGCACAATTAGTCACTCTCCCAGTCATGCCTTCGGGCTGTGACTAAATACACGTAACATCAGGCATGCAGCTACAGAGATATGCACACGTTTACACACGGAAGCACACACCAAAGCACTGCTGAAAGAGGTGCGGTGTTACTTTCTCTGCCTTCACTTAACCCTCTCAGGCTCAAATTAAGTTTTTGTTGCTAATGCACAAAAGAATACCTGCAGTGGTACTTCTGAGTAAAAAAACCTCATAAAATCTGTATGTGGGGTAATCAAGTATTTAGCTTTTAACTATTGCAAATCTGCAACGCCTTCCTTGAGAGGGTTAATGAGCAGCTTGTTTTTCCCACTTTTTCGCTCCCTCCATTTAATTGGATTCTTTTTTCCCTCCCTACATCCTTTATGGCCTGCTTCCTTTCCTCTCTTTTCTTTGCTCTTCTTTCCTTTCACCAACTTTTCCATCTTTGAGAAGCAGCTGTGCTTGCTGAGACATCTCTGCAAAGCTATGCAGAGGAGGCTGCTAAGAGTTGCAGAGAAGTCATTGTACATAACTATGGAGGGACTGACAGTCTGGTAGACTGGGACTGTGCCTTTTGGACTGGCATCACTATTTGGTGATGGTTAAGTTGGATTTTAATAACAAGACAGATGAGGGTGAGAGTAAAGAGAGTGTAGACCCTCCTGTTTCAAGTGTTATCAGCACACGGAGTGGCCATTATTAGTTTTTATCAGTACATATTACCAGTACATTGCTTCCTCCTTCTATCACTAGCAAGTAATCTCTTCATTGAATTCTGCCCACTGAGAGCTGCTGAGCAGAAGAAATGGGTGGTGTGTTCAAACATTTGGAAACCAAAGCTCAGCTGTGACATTTCAGCACCCATCCTTTGTGCTGAACTGTGATTAGAACTCAACCTTTGGCTCCATTTGCTAGCTTACCTTGACAATTACTACTAGAGTTTCACTCCCACTTATTCCCACAACCCTAGTGTCTCATGTATCATATATTCTTGGATAATAATAACCTACTGCGCTGGTTAGATGTTAGAACAGTGTTCTTAATGATTATATGTACAGGACATATAGAACAGAACAATCATATAAGAACTTGGCTGCTGACTACCAGGACAGAGACATGGTGATGATGATAGAATATGCAACTCGTATTGTTAAGAAATCCATTAAAAAACGTTGATAGCATTGTAATAAAACAAATTATCCATGCTTTGCTGAACTTAATTTGCTAAGTTGCTCCTTTTTTGTAAGTTGTCAAGTAGTTGAGAAGCTTCAAAAACTCTAACCCCAAAAAGAGATGTGCGCATGTTTCTGCTGACCTTTTCTCTGACTCTGATTTCCTGTGAAGAATTGTTCTCAAAGCATAAATTCAATATGAAAGCAGACTTAGAGGCAGGATGTCGATAAACAGACTGGAGTAGTTTGAGTTGATGACCACACTGGCAAACATCTACAAGGCACTGCACTGCTGTAAGGTTCGCTGATCAGATCACGAAGACCAGCACGTTATTGTAAAAGCTGCTCTTGTACTCGAATAGGTTGAGATGATGTTTGATTCACAGATGTAAAAAGATGGATTGCTAAACATTGTTCTGCTTCCACTACACACTATACACTGGATATACACACTATTTTTATGCATTTTAATGCATCATTTATCATCATCACTTTGATCTCTCTTTTCCTTTAGTAATTTCCACCTTCCTTTATTTCTTCTAATTGTAGGGTCTTGACCATAGTAGTAATATAGTAATATAACACACCTGTTGTTGTGATTTAGTGCTAAATAATATTTAACTGATTTTACTGACTTCTTTTTCATCTTTTTATCATCTCTCCATCACATCTACTGTCTTCTGTTTAACCATTCTCTTGTCCTATCCTGGTTTAATCAGCACTATTTTGTCACTCTGTACATTGTGATGTCACTCAGTTGTTTTGCTCATATTCTTATCACTGTCCTCCCAGTTTCCATGATTTTCACTTTATAATAAATGTATTATTATATTTTTCCTTTGAGATGTATGATATCATTCTTCTTTGTTTCATCTTCCCTCTTTCTTTCACACGTTGAAATATTTATGAGGTTTAGCAAGTGATGTCACTGCCTCCGATTCTCACCTTTTCTTCCATTGTCTCAGTGCTGTAATTCCCCCCCATCTATTATGAACAAATAGTCCTTTCCATACAGTGGGCCATTGCAATTGTGTGTGCGTGTGTGTGTTCTGGTAATCATGACATTATGGGGACAAAAGGCTTCTAGAGAAAGGGTGGTCCTCAAAAGTGATGATTAAAAAGTTCACCAGATGGAAACCTGTGTGTGTGTGTGTGTGTGTGTGTGTGTGTGTGTGTGTGTGTGTGTGTTTTCTGAAATATGCATAATAGGTGTACAGCATAAATGTCCTTGTTGTGTTGCTTGCGACTTTATAGAACAGCAATGATACTGATGGCGTAAGAGGCTGTTTTTTATTTCACCTTGTTCGTATTTTTTGCAGATCTCACCTTCATAGAGAATTATTCACATAAAAATGATCCAGTTTCTTGTGAAGCAGCGTGGGTTATCTGCTGGAAGCGTTTTAGATCTAAAAATACAGCTAAAGATGACCTTCAGTCTTGGGAGGGGATTCTAGTTTAATTCAAGCTTTACAAAACTTTAGTTTATTCTACTGGTCAGTCAGAATAAACAACTGCACATTAACTGATGATATTATTGCTATTAGTATAATACTATCACATTATTAAAAAAGGAGTCTTCTGTTAATGTGAGACAGTTTAATGAAACACTAAAAAGCCTGTAATATATATATGTTCCAGTATAAAAGGAGCTAAATTGTCTTACAATTAACGGATTATGAAGACAAAAAAGGCCCCACCTCTCTTTCTAACATACTCTTTCTAAGATGGAGCGCACACATATAAAGTACTGTATTACAGTACTTTATATGTGTGTGTTTTTATACCTTTGTGTGCCTATTAATGTGTAAACACATACTGTACAGCTGCTCCACTGATCCCGATCGGCTCATATGAAGATCAGGACTGCCATTATTATTGGATTTAGAAGATTAACACACACCTGCATGGCAGGACATTAGAAGGCTCTCATAATAGCGTGTGTGTGTGTTTATGCGCATTACGCACTTAACCATTATGAAAGGAAGCTAGATGAAAGAAAATTTGGCCATTTGAGCTGCTTTAACTTTCAACTTCCTGCTCATTGATCAATTCTCTCAGGGGGACAAAAGAGCCAGAAAATAGCCTTCTTACTGTAATCAACCTTCATTATTATTAAGGGACTTATCTGGATCTAAAGAGAAAGAGAGAAGAGAGGTTCTACCGATGTTCAGGCGGAAGTCGCCTCATGTAAACAGGAAAGAGTGAGGGCAGTGGATATGACAGGAACAGAGGAAGTGGAAGTCAATCCAACTTTAAACACACACTTACACAGAACTACATCCAGCCTGAAAATACAACCTGACTGAAATTTGAACTCTTCACATGCTATTTCTTATGATGCTATTCCACCACCATTATAGACAAATAGTATATAGTTGTATAGAGCACATTCTTAAGGAAGAGAGACAGGGATTGGACTGAAAATCAGTGGCAACAGGTCTGATTTAGTGGTTCCAGTTGTATATATGTATGAAAGTGGTCAGGAAGCACGCACAACCATGAGTGTGACTCTATGTGTTAAACACGGCAGAGGATATGTCATGGTTTGTGCTTGCATTTCAGCCAGTGGGGAGGTGGTGTTGGGGATTGTGACAAGACTGATGGAAATATGAATCCAGAAATGTTTCTATCAGATTCCACCAAAAGTGTGCGGTTTGCAATGGCTGCATTTTTCAGCACAACAATAATTACGACAAACTCACAAACACACTGGCAGAGCGGTAAAAACATACCTGGATAGATAAAGAACTAACAACAAAGCTTCAGGGTGTGTTGAAGAATAAAGCGTCATACTAATATTCCTTCCAAGCTTGTTTGAATTGTACAGGCTCTGTTTTTGCCCTGTGTTTGATTAAGTCGCAGCACCTATTTGCCATTTTCCTAGGAAAATATAAAGAAATGCGGGGTGTCTAAAGAACTTTGCACAATAAATTCTCTAGATTACTTTACAGTTTTTTACAGACGCTAGGACACATTTCTCAATACTTAGGTCACTTTTGCAAAACTCCTCACACAGTGAGCACAACAGAAGTCTATGTTGGCTAAACTGAGGACCAGTTATCATTGTTTTGGCACAAAATGCATTCAATGACTACATCTCTCAAATTTCATGAATTATCTTCTCACTCAGACACAACAACTGCCAAAAATCTTTGTACGTACAGGACATTTTGCATGTGCTTACATACTGTTTTCAAAACTGTTAAACTTATGGCCAAAACAATAACACAATGCAAAACTTAAAAAGACAGCAAAATTCAACAGCAATATTTTAGTGAAACATATTTTAAATCTAAAAATGCAGTTTAACCAGCCACAGCTGATTCTCATTGTAGATGAACATCTACACAGTTGTTACTCCTTCAATTTTTCAACTCCTTCAATTCTGGCAGCCAGACGATTCTTTCCTAGGTGTATTGCCCTAGATGACATAAGATGTGATGTGGATGAGAACCTGTGGCCAAATGGAGAAGACCGAGTAGATTAGCTTTACTATTGTATGTGTATCAGTGGATGGTGTGTATACAAATTCTTGTATTTTGGGATTACTTAGTGCAAAAAAATAAAAATACATAAACAAATATTACAGTTTTCTACAGACGCTAGGACACATTTCTCAATACTTAGGTCACGTTTGCAAAACTCCTCACACAGTGAGCACAACAGAAGTCTATGTGGGCTAAACTGAGGACCAGTTATCATTGTTTTGGCACAAAATGCATTCAATGACTACATCTCTCAAATTTCATGAATTATCTTCTCACTCAGACACAACAACTGTCAAAAACCTTTGTACGTGCAGGACATTTTGCATGTGCTTACATACTGTTTTCAAAACTGTTAAACTTATGGCCAAAACAATAACACAATGCAAAACTTAAAAAGACAGCAAAATCCAACAGCAATATTTTAGTGAAACATATTTTAAATCTAAAAATGCAGTTTAACCAGCCACAGCTGATTCTCATTGTAGATGAACATCTACACAGGTGTTACTCCTTCAATTTTTCAACTCCTTCAATTCTGGCAGCCAGACGATTATTTCCTAGGTGTATTGCCCTAGATGACATAAGATGTGATGTGGATGAGAACCTGTGGCCAAATGGAGGAGACCGAGTAGATTAGCATTACTATTGTATGTGTATCAGTGGATGGTGTGTATACAAATTCTTGTATTTTGGGATTACTTAATGCAAAAAAATAAAAAATACATAAACAAATATTAACGAATTCTGCATGATGTCTGATTCATTCCAGTAACATATATTGAAATTATAAACAGAGATGTGTCCTTGTTTTACACAAGAAAACACTGTGTAATGCTACATGTTGTTAGTGTTTTTTAGGTCATTGTTTTGTGGGTGACAAAGTGTGTTTGTCGGTGGTCAACCTTTGCTAGTGTTCTGGAAGAATGAGTTTATTTGAGACCTGAATAAAGTGTTTTGGTAGTTGTAGTGCATTTTGAATGTGAAATGAACTGCTTTGCCAAGCTGAAGGTCAGTTAGGAGAATTGTGTGAAGAGTTTTGCAAAAGTGGCCTAAGTATTGTGAAATGTGTCCTAGCGGCTGTAAAAAACTGTAATGCTCCTATTACCTTATCATATACTGCAGAAATAAGCTAGGTTGTGTGTGTGTGTGTGTGTGTGTGTGTGTGTGTGTGTGTGTGTGTGTGTGTGTGTGTGTGTGTGTTTTGTCTGGTTAGACTTTAGGTGAAGATGCATACCGGAGATACTTTCATCTCACAGTCATTTTCTCCTTTAGTTTCTCTATCTCTGTTTCTTCCTACCTCTGCATCTTTCATCATCCACATCACCTGCTTCCACTTCCAACTTTTGATTCTCTTCTGGGAACCATAAGACTTCTAACTATTGTAAGGCTGTATGAAAGCGAAAACCATGCTAACCTGTTGAATTATTGAGGATTACAATAGTCTTTTTTACCTTTGAAAACAGTTTTGCACATTTGGATTTTGGAAGTGTCCTGCACGGGACAAGGCATGTTAATCAAGCTATGACTGATACACGCCTATATATGGAAAAATAAATCAAGCTATGACTGATACACGCCTATATATGGAAAAATAAATCAAATTGGGGTTAAGTGAATGAATCCATGCAATGCACATGGAAAAAGAGACTGCACTTACCCTATACTGGGTTTTCAAAATCAGTCAAATACACTCCCAAGTCCATTCTCAATTCCTTTAGGTCATCTTTGAATTGCATTAAAATAAGCCAGGGAGCAGCTCTTCAGCTCTAAAACTACATTTACTTTCTTCTTTATGACAGTGTTTTTAAGATCTTACATTATGTCCTTTCCAAGTCTTGATAATTCAATATGCAAGACCTGCCTGAACCTGAGTTTATTTGATTTTGTGTCTTAAATCAAGTAGTGTGGTGCAGATGCCTGGGGCAGCAGGTTACTGCTTGTGTTTGCCTTCTTGGCTTAACACTGAAATCTATCATAGATCTTTACTTTGACCAAATCAAACAAATCTTTTTAAAAAATGCTCTAAATAAACAGAACAAAAAAGTGGCTTAGCACAGCCTTAACCTAAAAAAAGTTGCATAACAGCTTTTATAGCATTCACTTGTTTGACCAGATGAGAGTCAGCCTGTTAAGACAATGACCCTAACTATACAGGGTCGTACACACCCTTACACACACAGGCCCCATATGCAAGTGCGTGAATGGATGAGCTTGTACTGAGAGGTTAGCATTTCTCCTGTGCTGACGCATTTCCTCTGCTCCACATCTCAGTTCAGATTTTTTTTTAGCAACTCTGTAAAAGCCACAACTGTGTAAATTTACACAGAAAAACCACGAGAACTTCCCCAGATGGCAACTTTCAGGGAAGTGGCTTCCCTTCGAGGTGTGTGTCATATTTATTTGCATCTTGTGTGCGCACTTTTCATACACTGTGTGTTCATCTTTCGCACCATCTTGTGCTATTTCTCTGGCACTCATGACCCTTTCCTTAAAAACTGACAACTTGAGTCAGAGGTTTTTTTTTGTTGTTTTTTTGAGCTCGCGATGGCAAAATAACTCCTAGCTGGAAAGAACTGCGGTCGCGCCTCACTGAGAGTCGTTCATCATAAGAAAAAAAAAGAAAAAGAATCAAAAGGTTAACTGCTGGAAACATGGGAAATGCAGGTGCAGGAAAATCTTGAGATATTTCAGATGTCGGTGCAGTCTGCTTCTCATTTTTAACTATGTTTCAATGAATGAAGAATAAGGAGAGGAAAGAAAGTGACTCTGCTGCAGGAGCTTTTATCAGAACAGTTGGTTCTGCGTGGCTGCTGCACAGATTGCACCTGTGACATTTCAGTTATACAACAGTCTCTTTAACCACAACCTTAGCAACCTTAACTTAAACCCGACTCTTGCTATGTAAGGGATGATGTTTCACACCACAGCCATTTAATAATCAAATAGTACAGGTTTAAATTTCTTCATGCATCTTTGCACAAACGCTGTCTTTGTTAAGTGAGTTAGTGCAAATGTGATTTTGAAAGCTGGATACTAGTTAAGTATTTATTTTAATTTGAAAAGACGGGAGGCCACTGCAGCTAGAGCGGGTGAATTCTTTGCTAAATCTAATTTTGTTGTTCTCAAGTTCACATTTTGGCCTTCGGGGAGGAAATTCTCCACCTGAGGGGAGAAGGGGGGAAGAATGGCGCCCTCTTTCAAGACCATCATTTTGTCTTTACAACAAAAAAATCATGTCAAATTGTCACAGGGCTAATTTGTAGACGAGGTGTTGCAAGCACTGCTCAAATGAAAACTTCACATTCATTACTCTGGTGAAAGTCAGTGAGCCTCATTCACTGCTGGCAGCTCCACTTCATCCTATAAGCACTTGTCAGCAACAAAGTGTCGTGGAAGTGCTTAAAGGGGCTGCTTGAAGTGTGACACCAAGACCTTATAGGAGACCTATGGAAAACACTCGGCTTCACTGAGAAAGGATCACAGGACTACGGACAACGACTGGATTGAGCGTGTCTGCAAAAGGGAGGAGAAGAAGAAGAAGGAGAAAAAAAATTGAACATGCAGTGTGAAAGGCTTCCAACCCCAAAGGGCAATCTCACCGAGCTTCAGAAGAGCTGGAAGAAGAAAGCAAGAATAGAAGATGTTTTACTTTCTTGGAAGGTAAAGGAAGAAGAGCCTCCTACAGCGATATAAGGGGAAATTCCCACCAATTGAACATCCACCTCTCAGATCAAAGTGTCTACGTATGTGTGTGTTTCTGTGTGTCTGTGTGCATGAAGCCACTTCTGCACCTGCGTCTGGAGCATCAGCACCTTAGAAGGTTATTAGAAAAAAAGCTTAAAGGTGTGGAATAATAAGGGTTGTATAAACTGTGGGAAACAGACACCATCATGTTGCACCTTTGACAAGCAGACCCAAAACAATGTGATGCAAATTTTTATTTATATAGCACCAATTATAAACAGCAGTTACCTCAAGGTGCTTTGTACTGTAAGGTAAAGACCCTAAAACAATACAGAGAAAACCCCAGAACCAGGCTCAGGGGCGGGGCCTCCATCTGCCATGATCAGAATTCAGCTCCACCCTGTTCTTGTAAAAACAAAGCTGCTCATCTGGCTGATTTATTTTCAAGATGTCTTTTAAACTAGATTATAGTATATGTGAGAATGATGGTCATTTGTCAACTAACATTCCCTAATTCCCCAACCTTAACCAAGATGCTTTTAATACAAAAACCTAGCACAGAGAGAAAAAAAACTTAAACTCAAAAGGGATTGAGTTTTTTTCCCTCCCCATTCTCCCTCCCTACACCTCCAACCTGTCAGATGCTATAAAAATAAAACTGAACTGAACGTAATTATCCGTGAGTGGTCAAACAATTTGAAATGTGAATTTCTTTTTATATTGTATCGCATTCTATCACAGCAGGTCCTATATAAGAAACCTGAAAGTTGTTGCTGGTAACATTTTCCAGCTTCTTCTTCTGTTCCATTTGTACAACTGCACCAACTGCAATAGCAGACACACATTACAGCTAAATCTTGGCATTTTTGACATTAGTGACTCAGTCAGTGTACCGGCAAATGTTGGGTGGGCTAAATGCTGACCACTCGTCAGTACTCACAAGATATCTTGGGTATATAAGGTGGGGCTGTGACTAGATTTGGGCAGGTGGACTCCACCTGACCAATGCCATCATACTGTGTAAAATAGAGCCCATAAGAACATTGCATTAGTGCACTACTGTTTATGTTCAGTGTGAGCACCACACTGTAGTCAGTGGAACTCTGCAGAAGTAGCATAAAAATCTCATAAAAGAGCTCAGAAAATGTGAAGTCAACAGATTGTAACAGATTAATTACAATTGAACTTTCTGTTGAAACCTTTTTCATAACAATTAACAGCCAACTTCAGTTCATTGTAACCAGACTAATGAGTGTTATCACCACTTTCCACTCCCCGATGAGCACCTTAACAGAACAGTTTGTTATAGTTTACCCTGCTGATCTTCACACACTCTGCTTCTGTTTTATTTTGCTCAGTATATTTAAATGCCACTGGTGGCGTGAGAGGCAACAAGGGTGCGGTGCTGCAGTGGTTAGCACTGTTCCCTGTTGGGGTGACCATGGCTCAGGGGGTTGGGAAGTGTATCCGGAAGGTTGCCAGTTCGATCCCCGGGCTCTCTGTCCTGGTCATTGTGTCCTTGGGCAAGACACTTTACCCTACTGGTGTTGGCCAGAGGGGCCGATGGCGCGATATGGCAGCCTCGCTTCTGTCAGTCTGCCCCAGGGCAGCTGTGGCTACAACTGTAGCTGCCTCCACCAGTGTGTGAATGTGAGAGTGAATGAATAGTGGCATTGTAAAGCGCTTTGGGTGCCTTGAAAAGCGCTATATAAATCCAATCCATTATTCTTATTATTATTCCCTCACAGCAAAAAGGTCGTGAATTTGACTCCATCATCGAAACGTTTTTTTAAATGTTCAGACTGCATTAAGATGACCACACAGCAGCCAGCAGATGCAGTCAGTGGCTAATGCCACAGAACAATGCGTTTAGAGATTCACTCACTCAAATCACGAGGTAGATGGTTTTACTCAGAAGTAGAAGAGAAAAATATCTGTTTTAACATTAGTCAGATGGCACTTCTCTGAGCAGCCTTATAGTTCGTCTAAGATCAGTGGTTGCTCAGCCATTGCAGATTCATCAATATAACAAAGATTCCCCTGTGAAGAGATATTTAACTACAGCACAACATGAGAACAGTTAATTTTTCTTAAAATGAGAATATTTCTTCCCTCTTAATTGAAGCAGAGGTCCTATGTGGTGAAACAACAGTTGTTACTTTTTCCTGAGCAATAAAACCACAACCCATCACCCATGTAGAGGTTATAAACATTTGATACTCAAATAATTGTACACACTCAAGTCATTGGAGAAAAGTCTTATGAGGAGCTGTTTCTAAGTATTCTGAATGATTATTTGCCCTTCACTGAGATGGCTTAGGGGGCACCCAGATTTGAACTGGGGACCTCTTGATCTGCAGTCAATTGCTCTACCACTGAGCTATACCCCCAACCACGATCAGCAAGTACATTAACTCTGCCGAACAACTCATATTTTCTCTTCAAGTCACTTTATCACTTTGTATATACCCCCCCCCCCCCCCCCCCACTATAGCCGCAATACAATATAGGATAAGCAGTAAAACCTTCTGCCACTGAACTAAACCTCATCATACTTAATGACTGTCAGCAGGTAGCCCAGTGGTTCCATCAGCATGTGAGTGTGTGTGAATGCTAGATGAGATGCTCAGGTATAGAAGAAAACACTGCGATGAATGTGTGTGACCTGTTTAGAGTTAAAAAAAAGAACATGAGGAGAGCTCAGTTAGAGTACAAGAGTGTTGTGTAAGCACCATGTTTAATATAATACCTGACTGATATGAAGGAACTGCAGTCAGCAGATTTCAGATCATTATTTTGCAAAGGATGCAATTAAAAAGTCAACTTTTTAATCCTATGTTTTCATATACTGTTGGGATCAGAGTGGCAACATGCAATTAAGAGTAAAAGAAAGTTGCCACATTTGTAGTTTTGGAGCAGTAAAAATGTAGTCCAAGGTCACTGAGTTATACTTAATTGATTTATTCAGAAATTTACCTCAAACAAACAAACAAACAAAACGAGCTCCAATTTAAATCTGTTCATTACTATACTTTTATTTATTAATTTATTTACTTTTCATTTGTTGTTGTAATACTGTTTATAATAGTAGAGAAAAGAAGTTTTTTCTTGGTTTGCAAGCTGAGCCAAGAAAAAGAGTATGACCTTCTTAAACCATATGTATACTATTTACTGTTCTTTTTTTCTTTGCCCGAGAAAGATAACTGTGATAAAAACACAAAGCAAACACACGACGCTATTAAATATTGAAAGCACACTCTCGTACGTTTAACCTGCCTAATTCTATTTAACCGGCACGCCTTGGAGAAAACCGGCACAGCTGGTGAAGCAGGACCAGCACAGCACTTCATTAACCAGAAACATCAGCAGTGATGAGTAAACTGAGCACTGGCGTCTGATCATCTTGCTGAGAGTCGTTCACTCGGCAGGCAGCTGTGCTTGGGAACACAGCGAGTGTTTTTACTCATAAAAATCAGGGAGAGGACTGAAGCAGCACATTTGATCGGACCTTTCTAGCAATTCAGATGGCCTCAGATGATTACATGGCAAACACGAGGTTTTCACTGCTATTATGGGATTAGGAAGAGAGACTGAGGTGGAACATATGGATAAGCAGGAAACTGTTGGTGGAAACTATTGTTTTATAATAACGCTGCAAAGAGGAGGAGGAGAAGGAAAGAGGAACATAATGAAAAGTTGGTATGGAGGATGTAGGTTAAAAAAAACAACAATGACAACAATAAGGATAGCAGTGATGATGGTGGTGACACGGACCATTTCTGAAGGAAATCACACATTGCTGCCGTCAGGCACTGCAAATAAAAGCAAGTGGCACATATGCGTCAATAGATATGTCACAAGTTTATCACTTATCAGGTAACACAACAAGTCTAAAAATAAACACTAAGAAAAAACTCCCTTAAAAAACGCTGCATCTGTTGTTGCTAAGGTAATAAGGAAAAATATCTACTGCGTGGCTTCCTTTTGTTTTGTTTTGCATTAGCCAAGACGACCAATTATCACATGAAGAGTCTTTCCTTTCACCCCAACAGCTCTCATGCAGTCAGCAATCAAATCCTCCATTCATCCTTGAGTACTTGATCACCTCTAAATGTCACTGTTAAGTTTATTTATTTATCAAGAGACACACAAACACACACACTCATAATGTATTATGTACTAGTGTTAGATTAAGTACACAACATGTGATAAATCACATTCACCAGCTTACTCATATACTAATGGTGGCAAGCAATCTAAGGTAGGAGTATAAATGGTAAATGGCCTGCATTTGTATAGCGCTTTACTAGTCCCTATAGACCCCAAAGCTCTTTACACAACCCATCATCCACCCATTAACACACACATTCACACACTGGTGACAGCAAGCTACATTGTAGCCACAGCCACCCTGGGGCGCACTGACAGAGGCGAGGCTGCCGGACACTGTCGCCACCGGGCCCTCTGACCACCACCAGGCAACGGGTGAAGTGTCTTGCCCAAGGACACAACGACCGAGACTGTCCAAGCCGGGGCTCGAACCAGCAACCTTCCGATTACAAGGCAAACTCCCAACTCTTGAGCCACAATCGCCCCATTAATGTACTGTTGTTACTGTTGCTGCTGTTTTTATATGGGACATTTGGCAGAGATTAAATGTCACGTATCACACAAGGCCATAGCCTGTCAGGGGGCACCCAGATTTGAACTGGGGACCTCTTGATCTGCAGTCAAATGCTCTACCATCAAGCTATACGTCCTCGCATGTGCCAGTCTGCAGGAAGGAACAATCTAGAGCAGAGGTGTCAAACTCAAATACACAGTGGGCCAAAATTCAAAACTGGAACAAGGTCGCGGGCTAAAGTTAATATTTATTGAAAAAAAAATCTTCCTCCAGATATAAGAATGAATCTCTTCTTATGGACTCAAACAAGTTTTGCTGAAAAACTGAATATGGAACAAGAAAAGCTTAATACTAAACAATATAAATATTAGCTGTATAATACCAGTAGGCCAGCTCTAATAATAATTTGGTATGGCTTCGCGGGCCAAATGTAACTAGGCTGCGGGCCAAATTTGGCCCGCGGGCCAGAGTTTGACACCTATGATCTAGAGTAAATTTCCCCAACATTCAACTATTTAGGCTCATCTTTAAATGCCACTGAGCCAAATATGAGTTTTGTTGGTTTTGGTTTTGTCAGTGTTACCCGAACAGGGAAACACGTGTTGTTTCTTGGCTGTACAAAGACCAAAAGATTCACAAAGTCTCATTAACACAATATTCTCTCAGTAAAAGAGATGCTCAGATTAGCAACAATGTTATCCATGTGGGGTTGTTGTCTGAAAAGCAGTGTGTACGCTCTGTCAGCTCTTCCTGTACAAAGCGAAGGCGGTCCTCAGCATTTCATACTCATGGACCTGGCGACGGCTGTGCTCTACAGCTGCTTCACACTCGCTGCCTCATTGTGCCGTTTGCATATTTAGCTGCTCTGTTCCACTTCCCCTGCTGTTGATGTTGGGAAAACACACACAACAATACAGCTGTGAGGCAGCTGCCCGCCCTCTCTTTTCCTCTCCTCTCAGCATCCCCCTGCCTTTTCCTTCTTCCCTTGCTTTGACTCAGCGGTCGCTCATTCGCTTTCGATCTCATTAAAGCTTGGTTTGAGAAAATTTTTTTTTAAATTGATTCACAGAGCTGTGACAATGTCAATGGGTACGCTTTTTTTTTTCCAGAGCACACTTAGTATTTGATTAACACCAATTCTAATACAAAGTAGGGACCCAAAATAAAATATTTTCCTTTTCTTCTTCATGAAAACCTTGAAAAAAATACCAGATGTGACTCATACTTACCGCACAAGAGAGGGTGAGGTAGATGTAACACTAGCTAGCTTAGTTCTCTGGGAAGTTTAGTGTTAGCAATGCTAACACTTCCGACTTACAATCACTCACTGCTAATTGCTCACACAATGATAATGACTTGCTATATTATTGGAAAGATAATGGAATTAAAAATGCTTCACAAGGAACAAATACCACTTTTATGTTTTATGGCTAGCTGTTTTATGGCTAGCTGTTTTATGGCTAGCTTCAAAAGCTAGCCATTCGCTGAAGTCCACTTTGTGACATTTCCAGTTTTCTTCCATTTTCATCCTATAACGCAGTCCTCTGGCTAATGAAACACCATCTGAATGCATCAGTTCATCATAACAATAATTATAACATTTTATTTACTAGAATGGAAATACATCAGAATATTTCACTGTGCAGGATGAGTTTATGGAGTTAAAAATAGAGCAGATATTAGAGCAGATGAAAATAAAGTATAAGTCTTCAGTGATCCTTAAATGCCTACTTCAGAGTTTATCTTTGCCCATTTTTCTTCATTGTGACCCCACTTGGCTTTAAACAAAGGAGAGATTTTTAACGATAACTCATGTATCCCAACAAAACTTCTCAACTTTTGATCCTATAGGATATAACAGGAAAATAACATTCAATAGCCCTAAATGAGACAGCCCACCAAGATAGCAGCAGGACAAGCTTCCAATGTTGTGTGTTAAATCTTTGACACGAGCTTGAACTTTGGTAGGAGCGCAGCATTTGGTTTCTTCATTCTACAACTGGCTGTGGTGAAAGAGGAAGTCAGCAAGAGGAGAGAGGGGATGAAATTTCCCCTTTTAATTAGATAAGGATATTAGACAGGAAGTTAATTAACGCTCTTACACAGACTCACATGTGCAGCAAGGTTTAAAAAAAGAAAGAGAGTGTGAGAGTGAAAGCAAAAGAATGGTACGATAACCTTCATGTGGTACAAGCCAGATATGCTGTTTGAATTAAACCAACTTCAGCTTCAGAAATTTGAGGCTTAAACCTTCTTTTGATTACTTGTTTGTTGCCGCTGGTCAAAGGAAATGAATTAGTCTTTTTTGTCCGTATTCAGTTTTTGAGGGGTTTTCTTTAGTCTGATCTTATTTTTGCAACCACGCGAATGTGGATCCTCCAGTAAACATATTTATTTCCAATTCATAATGAACACACAAAATGCTAAAATGTCAAAAAGCTGCAGTACCTTGAATGTCCACTTGAGACTTCTTTCGGAGATTTTGAGGTGACTGTCGTAATTTGGCACTATATTAAAAAAAACTGAATAAATAGAATTGAATTGAGTATATTTTCAGTGCAGCTCTGTTGCTTTTGTTTCACAGTCTTATCAAAATGACTTTGCAGGTGAGTTTGTGCCTCCCCTGGCTTTGACATGCCACAAACAACAGAGGCTGTATTCGCACATCTGTGTCCCCCAGTGTCACGGACAGCTGTGCAAGCTGTTCTGCTCTGTCTGGTTCTGCAGTAGTTCACCTGCTCAAACACATGTGCGTGTGTGTGGTTTCTATCCTTCCTGTCTGACATACCAGGAATTTTATGCTGAACCTTCAGAACTGACAGCAAGCAGCGCTGTAAACGTGATACGCTTTCAAGTTGATACATGCACACAAACTGTATATGCACCATGCTTTCATTATTACATTTGAGAGGTCACACTTCATCCTGTCATTGACAGCAGAGTGATCCCAAGGTCTGCCAATTTGCTAGTGTGGAAGTATACGTGCATGTGTGTGCATGCGGTCTAAGAATAGCTAAAGAGGGATGCCTGCTTCCTCTGTCTTCCCTCAGCAGTGAGGAAGAATCTAACGTGACTCCCGGCTTCCATAGTGGTCCATCAAGCCATGACCCCAAAATGAGCTTCCTGGAAAACATTCACTGTCTACAGCGAGAGTGCATTTATCTTCAAGTCACCAAGCTTCTCAGTTCAAAGCAAAAATAGTTTTTTCTCCCCAATAGAGCAGGATGACTTTCTAAAGGCCAGTAAAATAAAGCCCTTTGATGCTCTTTTTTAAAAAGAAAAAGAGAAACATGCCATAATAGTCCATCTTTAAAGCCTTGTAGGTAAAGTTCTGTACCAGAGGATAATGTAAATCTTACTAGTACTTTTAGATATTCAAAGTGCTGACGGCTTATCTCAGCAGGATGAAAAATAATTTGCCTGCAGTCCTTTTGAAAACATGTGAAACAAACGTGATAAGAATCAGCTTGTCGTGATGCTGCGGCAGTGTGTGAGGACAAACCAAGGTATTTTGCATATTTTGCACATTCTGACATTCTCGGTAGAGCAAGAAATCTGAATTTGTCGTTTTTTTAATGTGTCTGACAGACAGTCCATCTCTACCTTGGTAACAGGTGGAGTTCACCTTGTCTAAACAACTGAAGCAGCGCAGCCAGTGAAGTGCTTTCAAAATGCAATCAAAGGATTGTCTGGACTTTCTGCTTCTGTTTGGTTTGTGCTGTTTGCTAACCCCCACCCCCAGTCGTTCAATCTAAACTATAATCCAACCAGCAAATGCTTAGACTTTTTAGTGAAACTGTTTGTTTGAGCTCTGACTCTTAACTTTATAAAGCGGGCTGAATTTGCTGAACACATCTCTTTTCTCATTCTCATATTCTAAAAGTTCCGCAGTGGATTATCACTGAGATGAAAGGAAAAATTCCCCAGCTGAACCACACAGCTGCATTTTAATATATGGCGTAAAGACTTTGTCACCAAATATGATAGTTTGACATTATGAACACAGACTGAGACTGAGATTTATTCAGATGGAAATAATATTCGATCTATTATAGTACAGACTTTCCCTTTAAGAGCACCCACAGGCTCTTGGGTTTCCTTGCGACTAATAAGAAGGTGGCAAAAAGAGAAAACCGAACCCCCGGAGAAAATTTTACGACTTTTACGTCAATTGCAACTTGGCAACATAAAGATACAGACTTCCGCAGGAAAACCTTCAAAATAAATTTTTCCCACGCCGTATATATTAATAAATGAAACCCTGTGTCTTAGAATTTAGTGGAAATTCGTGATTTGAGTGGATTTCCACGTAGACTATCGC
This sequence comes from Astatotilapia calliptera, assembly GCF_964374335.1. Classification (NCBI taxonomy): domain Eukaryota; kingdom Metazoa; phylum Chordata; class Actinopteri; order Cichliformes; family Cichlidae; genus Astatotilapia; species Astatotilapia calliptera. Next base: position 33,291,911 of record NC_137427.1, on the reverse strand, counting down.
TATGTCATGATAAATACGAGGCTGAATGACTATCAAAACACGAATAGTTTCTTTTTTAAATTTCAAATAAGATGCTTTCCGGTACGAGTTCATTCCATCAGTCGAGCTTGATTATTAAACTTCAAGCTGTTTCGATTCGGAAAAGCGACTCGCCGCTCGAGTCGCAATCAGAGAGGAGAGAGGCACGACGGGAGAGAACAACCTGATCCAGCGGATGAACGAGCGTGCGAGCGCCCGGAGGAGGAACAGACACGCAGCCAAGCACGAGACATAAAAGAGCCGCTATTAACGAGAAACGCGCTCGGGTTTTGCAGTGAGATAAACGCGCTGGGATAAGAATATTCTGACTTTTATTTTACAGCAGAGTCCAGAGAATTACGCGCGACGCGCAAGTCCAAGGTGAACCAACTTTTACGCACGGACCTTTGGAGATGTGGGGCTCAAAATGTTACCATGAAGTTGCATCATTGTTACATTTAACTGCAGTTTTGGAGCGAGAACTTGCGATTTAATCAGTTTTACTGGATTTTTTTTTCTTATCCAGAAAGTGGACGAATCGAACACCTTGGCACACGCGCACGAATCTTTTTATCTGCATATTTGGAGGACGTTATTTGGACTGTCTTTTGCATTACATGCTGATATAACAGAAACTGTGTAGCTGCATGTTTTGTTGTTTCCCAACACCCGGCGTTACGCACTTACCCTTGACGTCTCCCGAGTTTTCTAAAAAAGCGGTATGGACAGAGTCAGACGTCTAGCCTGCGCGTGAGTCACCGTGAGCAAACATTTGGACAAGCGGCGCTTGTAGGCAGTGACACATTTTGGGATATTTAACAGTGCGTGCTTTGCACCAGAGGTCAGCACACAACACCGGGAGGACGCTCGGTGCAGCCGGGGGATTGGACACCGAAGTGCTAAATGCCCAGCCGGTCGCTTGCGGCTCCTCTGGCTGGGCGGAAACATGAGGTCCTGGGTCCTGGTGCTGCTGCTGGCTGCGCTTTTGGCGGCCCGTCTCCGGCTCGGCAGCGCTGAGGTAAGACTGTGGGACTTGCTGGTAAATATTTACGAGAGGACACAGGTTAAGAATCAATATAGTCGCACTGTTGATTTAAGGATGATGGAGGTAGTAAGACCGAGGTGATCTGTCTTGAAAAGCAACCACAACAAAATTAATTTTGATTTGAGATTGGTATTTTATATTTGTAGCAAAACTTTTGTCCGCTTTTTTTTAATTTAAAGGCTTAAACATTATGTCTGCGTGGGAAAAATGGTTGGCTTTAGGGTCACCCGTGAGACATCCAGGACACACTGAGAAGCCTGCAAAAGGTCATGAGTTTGAAACCATTAGCACGTAGATGTTTTGGATGGGACTGGCAGGGATATCTTTCTTATTCTGATCGTTACTAACCTGAGAATACAGTTTTCCAAAGGTAGGATTTAATATCAGTGAAATAACAGTCAACACGGTTGTGAGTTCATGTTCAGACTCTGATATGTCACATAGTGAGCCAACGTGAATTCTTGACTTGTGAGTAAGTGTTTGACATATATTACTCCCTGAGGTGATTCTGCGAACGGTTGGTGGATGTTTCCTGTTACACATTATGGGCCAAGTAAAAGAGAAAATGTAAAGTTTGTGTGTTTATATGGGTGAACCTGTGCACGAGTCTGTTCAATAATCTCTGTGTGCCTCTGCAGCTTGTGCATTATCTGCTTCTCTCTCTGTCACGTTTTGAGAAGGTCATATTCCCGATGTATTGAGCGTAACAGTGCCACAGAGAGAGCGGGGAAGCCAGGTTGAGGGTGGGCCTTGGCTAGTGGCCCAGCATCAGGAGTTATACCAGTCTAAAGAGCTGGAGCCAAAATCCATCCATCAACATAGCTGTTGTTTTTGTTGTCATGACAAATACACCAAGGACCTCTGTCGCCACACCTTTAAAATCATCTTTCTATGGAATTGATTCTTTAAGGATTCCCATTTTTCCAGCTGCTATGTATATCTCTGCGAACAGAAATGCATAGTTGGCCAAATAAAGACTGTACATGTATAATTACAGTAAAAAAAAAAAAACCAAACATAATGTGTAAATACCTTATACATATGTAGTAGTTGTTTGGACTTGGTGTGGACCACTTTAGCACATAATCATGATCACAAGAATATTTAACCAGCTGGGACTTCCCCTTACGAGATGGTGCACAAGTGTTTCGCAGTGTCATTCATTTGTTTGCCTGGAGCCCTGGAAAAAAATAATTCACATCTAAATCACAAAAAAATGTTGGCACCTTCTAAACACCCCCGTGAGTGTTATTTGAGTAAGGTCAAGCTACATTTTTAGCTCTGCTTAAACTCAACGATTAAGTTGATACAAGAAATATAGTGTCACAGTTAACATGCCAAAAGATCTAGCCCAGTGTTGCATGAATGTCACACTTAGTCGTGTTAACACTTCTATTCAGGATAGCCTCCTACATGGTTAGCTCTGTCCAAGGCAACTCAGTACATGCATATATGCAGTATATACATTGTTTGCGTTGTAACACCGTCGAGGTGAATGAAAGTGTGACTAGACCTTAGTTGACCTGAAATTTTGTGTGATCTCCTTTTTACCAATCTTAGGTTCTTTTCCTCAAAACCACATCATCCTGTAAGGGTTGGAACTAACAAATGGAGTCTTCCTTTATACACTTAGAACATTTACTCTGAATAAACGAAGGCTTCAGTGTTGCACAGTTCACCTTTGACAGTGTGCTACTGCTTCAGAGGTTCAGTAACTTCACTGTGTTGAACCCAAGTATGGTGTGAGTTAGATTTGTGGCCCCTAGATTGTAGGCCAGCACACTTGGGTTAATTAGCATTATGAATTTACTTGTTAAGTCAGTGTATCTCTCAGTGTTTGGCCCACTCGTTGCAAAATGAAGTCTTTGGCTGTCTTAGTTTGGTCACATCTATTGGTGGAAAACACTTCAATCACACGGAGGTAATCCAGCTACATCGTGACATTGCAGGTTGATGTTATCAGTTAAACCCCAAATCTTTATTTTAATTTATGTGGCAAGAACTGTTTTTTCTGCCTGCTGTTAAAGGGTAATGCAGTCAAACTGTCACTTCTTTTGCATCATCATGCATCAAACAGGTACAAGTGTGAATGCACACACAGAGTTGTAACATTTCATTTTTAAAAAATCCATTTAAATGGAACTGGAGTCAAATACACAAAAGCCCCCACGCATCAGGTCAGACCTTAATTCTTTCATCTTCTGCTGTTCAAATCACAGATGCTGATTGGTGGCTGCTGAACAGGTTGTTGTCTGACTATTGTCTCTGCGGGCGAGCGGGGATGATTTGCTGCTGCTGCCTGTCGGCTTGATCCATTTTACATAAGAACAACAACTAATCTGCCAGGGATTTCATGGACTTTGTGTCCCGTGTAGCGGTGTGTGTATTTCTGTGGTGTGTGTGCACATCTGGATACGTGACCGGGCGTAGCTGTGTATGTGTTAGCGGACATATGTGCTTGTGTTTTTTTGTATTTGTGTGTACTGCAGAGGGGTTATGTCTCTGAGTGAGTGCATGTGTGTCAAATAGAAAAAGTGCAGTGGCACATAAGAGTATTTGTTTGTAAGCCTGTGCAGTTCATTTTTAGAGAAAAGTCAGTCTTATGTAATGCAGAATGAAAATGAAAAACAATGGAAATATTGTAGACTGTATATAAAAGATGGCAGTAGCCACTGCGATACCGCCGTTGTTTTGTGGGCTACCATTGGAGGGTCCAGCTCTAATATAGTTTAGTTTACTTTTGCAGTATTTTTTAATTTGGTGATGCTTTCTTAAGTTACAGTGTTTTGACCTCTCAGGGCCACCGTAATAATAATAATATATTGATCCCTGTGGGGAAATGCCTCTCTGCATTTCACACAGTGAAGCAATGGGCAGCCACCAATCTAGCACCCAGGGAGCAATGTGCAGGGACAGTACCTTACTCAGGGATAACTCAGGGTAGCCGTGCAGTGGATTTGAATCCCTGACCTTCTGATCATGGGGCCACTGCTCTACCTACTGAGCAATCCCATAAAGATAATACAGAAGTTAATAAAATAGCAGTCAGGCTTTTACTTTGAAACAGGTTACTAGCCCCTTACATAGTGAAGACTTATCCTGAGTGGTTGAAGTCTATTATTATTTTTATTATTTTTTATCATTAATTCAACTCTATTTGGAGTGAAATGTTTGAAATTGCTTGGGCAAAACTGTCAGGCCAAAATCCAAACAAGACTGCTGAGACAAAGAGAAGCAGCAGCTCACAAGTGAGGAGCTGAGAGGAAAGACGATCTCTCAATTTTGTTTGACAAGTGACTAAATGGCTAATTAAGTTATTATTTCCACCTTTTGGTTACTGTGCAAATAATGTGTGTGTAGAACTCCCTTGAGTTTTCAGTGCGGTTTGATTAATTTATTACGCAACGTGCAAACACAAGATTCACTTAAAAGCCGCCAAATTATAGAAGTGGCACTTGCTGTAATGATCAGACTTGTGTAGCTGCAGTCACTTTGTTCACATCTCTTCCTCCTTCTTATTCTTCCCATCTCAGCTCATCTCTTCTCCCGCCCGTCCGCTCCCCCTTGTCCTCATGTTGGCTCCCCATCCATCATCCGTACCCTCATCTCTACAGTCATGGTTGGATTGTGTGTGTGTGGGTGTGTGTGTGTGTGTTGGGTGGCGGTCATGATCTTTGTATTCAGCTTGTTTGTATATTTGTGCATAAGTGAGAGAGTTCCCACTGTTGTCTTCAAGTCTATCAGTTTATTTAGTAGTAAGTTGGCAGTCTGCCTCATCTTTGATAAAAGGAGGCATGTGTTGTGATACCACGGTGTGATTATGAGTCAGTAGTGACAGATATAGATTTGCTGTTATTTTGTGTTTATTTTTTTCCAGGGTCTGTGCTTCTGATTCCGTGTGTGTGTGTGTGTGTGTGTGTGTGTGTGTGTGTGTGTGTGTGTGTGTGTGTGTGTGTGTGTGTGTGAGAGAGCAGTCAGCTGGCCCCATAATTACATTCCATTACACTTCGCCTTTCTCCTCAAACATTCCATGCAAGCTCTTTGCCTTCCAGGCTTCCTCACAGGCCCCATGCAGTGTGTTATCACGAATGTGTGTATGACCTCCTCGCAGACCGTGACATCCTATATACGCTTATTTTAACCCATAAGCTCAGCCACACACACTCAGCAGAAAATAGATTTGTATAAGCCAGGATATTTAATTTATTGTGCTGAGCGATTTGAGCGATTTTCTGCTCAAACCACTGTTTTTAACTTGTCCTCTCATTCGTGTTCCTTATTTTTATAACCAGGGGGTTGTTGCATGTCCAAGTGAGAAACTATTCCCTGTCTCACTGCTCAGCTCTCTAATTTCTCTGTGAGTGTTTGTGCCTGCATGTGTTTGTGTGCATTTGCAATTAGCACTAGGGCTGTAATGAGAGCTTCTTGCATAGAGGAAACAGCCTGTGTGAGTGCAAGTTTGTGGCAGTGCTCGCTGGACAAATTTGGCAGACAGTTAAGTGGTTAAGCATCTGTACATAAACGGGAAAAGAGGGGGCGAGGTTGTGTGTGTAAGAGACTGTGAGTATGTGTATGTGTGTTTGCTTAACTAGGTCAGCCAGTGGCTCGTGAAAGTCATCCAGGTGTCCTGAGCCATCAACGCCCACAAAGCAGACAGAAGGAGACAAAAGAACAGAAAGCTAGTCGGGGAAATGAACGTATAGGAGGCTATGAAATGATGATAAAAGAAATCATTCTGGATCAGACAGCGGATAGACTTTAAACAGGTGATCATCCTAAGGAAAACATTGATTTTAATTTTAATTCAGTTGTATTTATATAATGCCAAATCACAACATTAGTCACCTCAGGGAGCTTTATATTGTAAAGACCCTACAATAATACAGACAAAGCCCCCTTTTATGAAGCACTTGGTGACAGTGGGAAGGAAAAACTCCTTTTTAACAGGAAGAAGCATGTTGCAGATCCCAGCTCAGAGAGGGGAAGGGGTGAGGAGAAGGAGATGTTACACTGACTAATTTATTTATTCTTAGAGTGTATACAGTCATATCTGTCAGCTCATCTGAGAGACAGTGTTGGTATATTCATGACAAACGGGGAGTCTGTTTGGCAACAAAGAAGCAAACAAATAAAAACCACAGTGATCACTGAGCCTACTGTCATCAGGTAGTTTGAGAGGGAGCTAGGCCACTACACTGCCTCTTAGCTTTGTTTTGAAGCTTTAGAAAATCTTGTCCACTGATGGTAGGCTTGGATTTGGCTAATTGCAGGTTCAGCAGTCCAGCACGGCCTTACCTGGGAGGGTAGGGTTTCAATTGCTTGTTAAGTCTGTACTGACTTATATTTAGCCTGCATGAAGCACATGTAAAACATGTAACGGCTAAGAAGGTGGAAGATGGAGATGGAAGGTTCTTTATTGTGATGGTAGATATGGACTGATTCTTGTGTGGTGCTCTTCTACTCTTTTATACAATGTCTCTCATAAACACACACAATCATATAAGGATTGCTTGTCTGTGTCCAAGTGCTTTCTATCAAACGTTCACACTCCGGTGAACAACTCAGGATTCAGTATCTTGCGTAAGGATACTTTAGCACGTTGACTGGAGGAGCCAGTCGAGCCACCAACCTTCTAATTAACAGATGAGCTGCTCTGCCTCTTCTAGATGTCTGCAGCATTAACATAGCTTTTCCAGACTTACAGCTTGCAAATCAAATATAATCAGAGTGAAGATCTGAATCTTTGCACTTGTGTGTGTGGAAAAACCTAACACGGGTGCTCCTAACAACATTAATGATGCTTCTGCTCAATTTAGGTGCAGAATTGTAACTGAAAACGGCTGCTTTGAAATATAGAAAGGAATAAAGCAGAGAGGGTGCACACTGATGATGCCCCTCGAGTGCACCTCATCAGAAAGATCGGTTTACTGTTAAAATCACAAGAAACATCTCAAGTTTGGCGACCTTTGCATTTGCGAATAAGCTTCACAAAACCATAGGAGACACGTTGAGCAATTGGACAGTAAATCTGTAAAGACACAAGTCTGGTTTTACATAAAACTCATCTGACTAGCTGTGTCAGGAGAGATCCTGATCGTGATGACTGCTGCAGTTGAAGTGTTCACGGGAGATAAAACGGATAATATAAACACGTTTACGGCCACACATTTTTTCATCATCATTAAAGAGACCGTATCTACTTCGCTGCTTTCATTTTCCCGTCTCTCTCTGAGAGTTATCCACATGATCGTAACACTGCCTGATTTGTTTTGGCATTTTTCTGGCATGTGACACTATGAAGTGTTATTCCAACTGCTTGGAGATAGCGCGAACTTAGAGCCAACCACAGCAAAATGTGCCAATGACTTTTGAGTCATCCGCCTTTGATCTCGATAAAGAAACCACAAGGGTCTGCCCTTAAAAACAGCGACGCTGAATCCATAATGAAATCGTGCAGTACTTTTCATTAAAACTTCATTCATTAATACATGACTTCTCTCTCTATATATATTTTTTTTATTTTTTTCGAGTAATAATGAGATTTCTTGCATAACTTAAAGGATATTTTTCATTCCTTTTTGTGTTGTTTTACAACACAAACTTCATGGTTTAGGCTGGTGGACTGCAACTGAACTAAAAGAACAAAAATGGTCAGGATTGATTCAGAGAAAAGGGGAAAAAGTCCTTGTGGGTAAACGGCCAAGGAGGGAGCAACAAACACCAATCACAACCATCATTTCCTTTGATGGAGGAAGCGAAAGTGGAGCAAATTTCAACTGGAGATCAAGGACTGAGATATTGTACGCCAGCCCTCGTGTCTCTCTCAATCCGCCAGCGCACAATTCTGTCTAGTTGTGTAACTGTTGTGATACATTTGCAACTGTCTTCTGCTGTTTCATGCACGTCGATCCTCTTCCTCATTTCGCATTGTGAAAAATAATCACCCAAATTAATCGAAGATCCGAACTCTTTAAAACACAGCGAGCCCGTGTATTCATGGTGTATATGTGTGGTGCTGTTTTCCCATGAATGCATTCTTTCCTCTACAAAGAGGACACTCCCTGCCTCCTGTGTAAAATAATAACTGTGCCACAGTTCAGGGTCAGGCTCTTGGACTTGAAACCCAGACTAGACCTGCATTTCCTTCCCAAACAAGACATGCAGCTAATTGCAATTCAAGATTGACCTTAGCCCTCAAACAGCCAATATAGTTCTTGTGCTGGTGTTGGAGTCGTGCAGGTTTTGTGACAAGGCATTTGACACCAGCTTTGTTTCACTAGCAAAATATCCACGCTGCTAATTGAGAAGGAAAAAAAGGGCAGTTTAGGTTTGACTTGCAGAGCTATCTCCTGATAGGCAAACATGCAAAGTGAGAAAAAACTGCCTTAAAGCAGATATCATAGTTTGTTTACAGATCCTGGGGAGTACTTCTTTATATAACTTTATATGAACATATGAAGCACCATTTCCCTTACTTAAACATGCCTCAACCTTTAGCAAAGTATGTGACAAGAAGGACGATGTATTTGGTGTGGAAGTCCTGATTTGGGACACACATCAGTTAAGTTTCCCATGATGCACTGAGTGTTTCTTCTTGACTCACCTCTTTTCATTCTCCGTGAGTTTATACACTACTCTGCATTTAGTCATTAGTTTTTTATCATTCATTTCTGGCTCTCTTCCACATGGTTCTGCCAGAGGTTTCTTCCTGTTAAAAGAGATTTTTTCCTTCCCACTGTCACAAGGTGCCTGCTCACTCTGGGGTTATCTGTTGTTGGGGTTTCGTCTCTGTTTTGGGTATTGAATTGAACAGGATGCAATGTCACTTTGATTAGCGGCTTGGTAATCTTGCGTATCAAAGTCACTTTGAGAAAGATGCTGAAATTCAAAAACCTCCATGTATCCATGTGTGTTCTATTTGCCGTAGGGCTTACCTCACAATAGAAGTTGTTTCCAAGCAAATTATTATGATTTACTACAAATGCTTGTGTTTGTCTCAACAGGGCGATCCACTCCCTTCATCTCTGGTCGACCTGGTGAGGAACTCTCCCATCTCCTCTGTGGAAGACCTGAAGCTACTTCTGCAGGAGGAGACCGATGCAATAGGTACTAATGACCACAACGCACACATGCACACACGCACACACGCACACACGCACATATACAGAAAGTAATAAGACTGACGTGGAGGAGGTAAGCATTTGGGTGTACCCACAGAACAGTTTGATGACAAGAGGAAAGATGGGAGGAGAGAGTAGCAGTGACCTTGTGTGTTTGACAAACTGAAAAGGAGAGAGAGAGAGAGAGAGAGAGAGAGAGAGAGAGAAAGAAAAGCCTTCAACACAAGGTCACTACATTGTTCTCCTGCTCTGGATTCCTCTCTTGGTTTTGAGTTATGGATGTTTGTATAACAGGCACAGACCTCCCCCCGCTATGCCTGCACCCTCAAACAGAGTCCAAACTAAGTTGTCCACAAATGCGCACCAGCGGGTGATTAAAAAATTAATTATAGTCTTACCCTTTAGAGGACTCAAGTCACAGATACATATATTAATAGACAGACTTTTGATCATAATGCATAAATAAAACAGTGACATAACGTCAACCACAGAGAGGAACCAGCAATGGGAAGGATGCTCAGAAACAGGACACGAGGAAGTGACTCAAAGTTTGTTTTTATGGCAGATCAAACTATTTTTTCCCTTTTTTGGATGAAGCCAGTTATTTTTTGAGTTTTAGTTTTATCAAGATTCTGAGATGACAAAGTACGAATGACTCATTTTACTGCCTTTTTTTCTTCTTTTTTTAAGCAATGCCAATGTTCAAATTTAATTGTTCAGCATCTTAAATTCTATCGTGACTCAGTGGATGTTGGAACTCTGCTTCAGGTCTATCTTATTTAAGTTTGCTTTGTTCCAAACTTGAATCACTGAATTTTTCTCTGGTACTACTGAATGGTTAACGTTTGGGCTTTTCCCTGCACAAATAGGTTACAAAAGTTGTTTGACATCTTCAAAATGAGTGACGTAAGCCTGAGCTGTACTTTGTATTTAGTGCAAATTATCCATTAAACTTTTATTGTGTATTGATAAATACAATACACAATAATAAACAATAATGCTGTGTTTAAAATCAATGAGGCAAAGAGTTGAACAGTTGAAGAGTTGACTGCTTTATGATGTGAAACTGGTGTAAACACCATCATGTGAAATGCTATTGTTACCATTCTTTTTGTTAGCTAAAATGCTAGCAAAGCTAGTACTGTTACTGTTAGCATTTAGGCACATGTTCATTAGCATTATGCTATGCTCAGAAATATATTTTTCTCAGTTTTGCATTTTCCATTTTCTCTGCAGAAGAGTTTCTTGTTATCGCTGTGTAAATATATGTACTCACTTTAATAAAAACATGAAAGACTTGGCCCTCAGAAAGAGATTTAACATGAAATAAAATGCTATCAGAATTAGCAGAATGAGCTACACAGCCTGCTGATTAGCCGGCTAGCAAAAATTAAATGAGTCAGATATTAATATATGAATGAGGACGACAAGATTCAGCTCTCCAATCCAATTAGAAACAGACAAATATTCAGATAAAATGAGAAATTAGCCTCTGAGAACCTAACGATCTGCTCTCTGTCTGAACCAGGCAATTAATTTGTGCTGCCAAATAGCACTTCATACATTAATGTACTGCACGTAGACACACGGAGTAGCCACATGCAATCTATACCCAGGGATATAATTAGGGCTTAGAGGGTAGAGTGTGAAATGACGACATATGTGAGAGTGCAAACATACGCTCACAGTTCCATGCATGAGCTATATTTAACTGCTCATATCTCGCCTCAACAGTATTCTTGACAGCAGCGAGACAAATTGTAGCAGAAAATAGCCTAATTGTTTTAGTGGAGGAAAAAAATGGCTTCCTTTGTGTAGTGAACAATGAGTTTAGCTAAAAACTGCCCTAACGGACTTGCATGTTACAGGGTTTCTGTTGCCTGTGAAAGTGCTTGCTTAATTTTACCCAAGACTGCTATTAAGTTCACTGCTAACTTTCATCCTTTGATCCCCTCTCCTTTCTTCTTTTGCAGAAGAGGAAGAGGACGTGCATGATATTATCCCAAAAGGCACCCATGGTCGCTACATTAGAAGTCTTGGTAAGTTTCTGCATCTACCTTTTATCCCTCAAAATCTTTTATTTATTTATTTTTATTTTTTTTAACCTCGTATGCTAGTTCTACTATAACTCACAAATTCATCCATGCCTTTGCCTCTCTTCTCTCCTAACAGTGGAGGCGCAGCCAGCCCAGCAGGCGGCCTGTAAAGTGCGAACAGAGGTGATGGAAGTAACGAGGTCTATGCTAGATCGCCGCAATGCCAACTTCTTATTGTGGCCGCCATGTGTGGAGGTGCAGCGGTGTTCAGGTTGCTGCAACAGTCCACGGATGGAGTGTGTCCCTATAGTCACCTCCACCAGATACCTACAGGTATGCAGATCATGCAGCTCCCATTAATGACTTCAGGGAGTAACTGAGAGTCACAAGTGGTTAATATTGTCTAATATATGGTTTTGGATGCACATTTACAGAATTATATAACATATTAGCCAGTTTAAAGGAGTACAAAGGCTAAAAGCTAGCCTAAGGTCTGAGTTGTGATTTTTATTTGATTGCCTGAAGTGACTTAGACTGACATTGTTAATTTATTTGCAACCTGAGTCTATGCATGACGCTTAAAGAACAGGTAAATCAACATTTTTTTCTTTTTAAAAAGAGAAAACAAGTCTTGACTAGGATCCATCAAATAGCCTGGAAATGCTAACGTGTCTGAAAGTGTCAACAGCAATTAGAGCTCTTTGCTACTCATTCAAAAACTTCCTCATTAAAAATACAGAGATAATTTCACAGTTTAGTTCTGTATTTCTGATTTTTTTAAAATCACAATCAGTTGTGCTAATTTTGTGATCTTTTTCCACCTTTTTTATGCCAGGTGATAAAGATTCAGTACATTAACAAGAAGCCCCATTATGAAAAACCCATCATCCCAGTGGAAGATCACGTCAGCTGCAGGTGCCAGAGCCTGTCCTCCTTTTCCTCCTCATCTGTTCCCTCTAACCCCATTCCTCCTCCACCTCCCCCACAACAGCCGCCACTGTCCTCCCACGTTCCCCGGCTCGTTCAGCCCCCTTCACCCAAGACTCAGACCTCCAAGGCTGACCTCCATCGCCACGATGACCTAAAGTACAACCAGCAGCATTACGGTCCTGAAGAGCGTGAGCCGGCGGTGAGGCAGTGGCAGCATGGCAGTTACACCCAGCTTGTACACTGGACCCAGCCCAGGGTGCATCAGATACCCCAGCCTGGGTTGCCCAGGCCGGTCAGCAGCTGGCCATCTGAAGCGAGGGCGGAGCACAGTGTCATGGGAAGTACACAGCAAGTGGGGCACGGTAGTGGGTTTGAAGGGAGCAGGGAGGAAAGTGGTGTGCATACATCACACAGTGGGGGCCAAGTGCATCATCCCGATCACGCAAAGAGGCAGCAACAGTTATTAGAGCATCAGCAAAGGCATCAGCATCATCAGCATCATCATCATCATCATCATCATCATCATCATCATCATCATCATCATCAGTCACCTCCACAGCAGTACAACCACGGAGCAACGGAGGACCGAGAGCTGAGAACGCAGTATCACCTCGACACTCCCCAGTCAGACAGTGCCTCACCCCCTGCCAGCCAAACCGAGCCACCCAAATTTGAAGAAACCTCCACCCTTCCATTAACAACCATTCAGAAAGACTTTGTGACCAGCCAAAAAAGTATAGAGGTCACAAATCACAAACAGGCTGAGACTGAAACAGCCAGTCAAAAAGAAGGGAACGAGAGGGAGGAAAGTGGCTCAGCTAACAGCGGGGACTCGGCCACCACAGAGCTGGCCAATCAGGGGAAGAAAAAAGACTCTAATGTGACCGGTGAGGACGGTCGCTTAACAGAGGCAGAAAGGAGGCAGAAACTTCTGGAGCTGGTACAGAGAGAACCGAGTGAGCAGACTCATCTACATCCGCTTCATCCTCACCAGAGACCAAAGCCAACTACATTTAAAACAGGTACTGTTCAAATATGTGTGTGTGTGTGTGTGTGTGTGTGTGTGTGTGTGTGTGTGTGTGTGTGTGTGTCTGTGTGTGTGTGTGTGTGTGTGTGTGTGTGTCTGTGTGTCTGTGTGTGTGTGTCTGTGTGTCTGTGTGTGTGTGTGTGTGTGTGTGTGTGTCTGTGTGTGTGTGTATAAACAGCATTTTTGAAAACTGAATTAAAAAACCAAATTGTTTTTTTAATACATTTTTAAGTGGAAGGTGTGAAAAGCAAACTCACTGCTGGACAGATTTTTGGATACACACCACCACCCTGGATGTGTGGATTGTACTCAGTGTTAACAATCATTTTAGTTTTTACTGGAAAGACATATCTTGGTGGCCAGTGCTCTGTTTTTTCATATTTCGCACCTTTAAGGAACGTGGTCAGGATCCACATTAAAATCTAGCCGGCTCTTTCTTTACTCGTGTTCCACTGCTCCAGCAAGTTGCATGCAATTTGACAGTCAAGCAAACAAATGCCACCTGTCACACAACTCCACTGTAAGTTTTACCTCGTGCGCGTTCCCAGGCAGGAAGCAGCTCAGAGTACATGTATGACTGAACAACATGGCCACATGTGTCCTGCCATTCTTCCTCAATCCCCTGAGAGCTCTGCAGTCAGAAGGCTGAACTTCTGACTGTGGGAAAACCTGCAGGCAGCCACAGGCTTTGTTACACAGGCTTCAAAGTTATCTGGTGCCCTGCAGGGTACAATTGGAGCCACTGCACAATTTCTATACCATGTGTTAATTCTTTGCTTCACTTACTTGTGCAAGAAAAGGTTCTGTGTTCAAACTTGGCCAAACAACTGCAGAAAAAAGTTGACTCATTCTGTTTCTACTGCCTGTTTTATCTCTTCCAGCTTCCTCTACGGCGGCTCCCATTTCGCCTTCAGCCCGTAAAGCTCCGTTTCGTCCCGCTTCACCACGCCGCAGGAGGAAGAACCGCAAACGCATCAGCAAAGCAGCCATTAGAGCTATGATCATGTAAACCTGCGAGGTAAGATCAAGGAGACAGACAGGGTTAAGGGTTAAGAGAGAGGTGAATATAAAGCTTTGTAGAAGGGACAATATTGTTTAACGTGAGGGTGGTAATCTGTGCACTGGTACTTGGAAGTCTTAAATGGAAGCTGAATGGATGCTGGGATCGCTGATAAAATAATTGAGCCATTGTCTGTGAAGGTTCTCAGTCATCCAGGTCATCGTAGTCTAAGGAGCTTGGAAAGAAAAGCGTCTGGACTTCTTTAAATGGCTTGAAGACATTTCACCTCTCATCCGAGAAGCTTCTTCGGTTCTAGGGTCAAATGGTGGAGAGACCCAGATTTAACCCCTGTGGGAGTATCCCCCCTTAGCTCATGTGATTAGGTAGAGGATCATTAGGGGGTCCTATTCCCCCTCCTGGGGGAATACTCCCACAGGGGTTAAATCTGGGTCTCTCCACCATTTGACCCTAGAACTGAAGAAGCTTCTCGGATGAAACGTGAAACGTCTTCAAGACTAATTGAGCCATTATTTTAATTACTAGTGTTAATATTTTGTTCGATAATACGCTAAATGTAAAAATTCTGAAATCCATCTGCCACTGCTGGGTTCTGTCAGTAATTAGTAATACAGGAATTTGTCCATATTTAGTCTTCAGAGTTTTGTGGCAGCCAGCATTTAAATTCAAGATTCAAGATTCAAGTATTACATTTCGCTGCGTGTTATACTTGTATAACTATGCATGTGACGAATAAAGAATCTTGAATCAGCAGCAGGCTTCAAAAGCTAATGCGCAGAAACAACAAAACATAAATTTGGTAAAAGTAAGGGCAAACCTATTATGTAGGGATATGCAACATACCCTGTAACCCAAGGGTTATTAGGTAAATATTATATCAGTGTAGACAAAAAGCTGACAGTGAACGTATGTGACTTATCCGACTTTTCTTTTGCCTTTCTAACAGGAAGATTTCAGCCAGAAACATTGCTCCAAAGGAATGTGGAAACACCAGAAGAATGGGTTTCTTAAACGTTGGACAGTCCGGACTGTGTGGACAGAGCTGAGGGTGCAAACAGTGCTGCTGTTTTCAATGGACGGCTTCACACGGAGTCACCTGCTCCAGAGATGCCGCGGCCCATCCAGCGTTAAGGATTTTATAAAAGTGCAATCATATGAACTCTGTGGACCAGAGGGTGTTTGACACACTGGATTTTATTTGGTTGAACCACAAGTCCAGCTGATCTGGACTGATGAGTGGAAGTGTGTGAGGTGCTGAAACAGAGTCGACTCTTTTTGCAGTTTGCAGCCATTGATTGGCGACTGTAACACCTTTCACTTCAACTTTGTGGTTCATCAGATGGAGAACCCGACTTGGACTTGGAAGTTAAGTGTTTGGGTCTCGATTTGAGACTGGAGACGTGGAGAACTGGATTTTTACACTGGGGTGATAACTGGAAACTGCAGAGTGCAGCTCAGGCCTCAATGCCAAACCTTACTCTTATCCTAAAATGTCTAAAGTTATCTAACACTGGAGTAGCCGTACACTGACCATACAACACTGACTTTAGAGAAGTGCTCTACCGTGTACTGTAGCTAAATATACTGGAAAATATCGATAACCTGCTCATTTTGTACTACTGCCAGATCAAAATGGAATGGAATAACAGCTAAATGCCTGCTTAGATAACCTGCTATGAATATCCACATTAAAGCAAGTCTTAAAGACCTGGCCTGTTAGAGATCGCTGTGAGCCAGTTATAGCCAACACTGTATTGTATAAATGCTTTTAGAAAATGATCTCCACGGGGAAAAAAAGAAAAACTTTATTTCTTAACTTATTTAAAAAAAGGGGGGATGTGAAATCCTCTGGTTCTCAAGTGTAATTATTGTTGTTTCAGATTATAATTATTGGTTGTACAACTGTTACTGTAATGAATGTTATTTTTAATATAAAATAAAAATATTGAATGAATATTTTGTTTTCACTTGACTGTTCATGCATGCATGAGTCTCTAAATGGAGGTGAACGCATGCCTAATACAAGTGCACGTTCACGTGCATGTTCAGCTGTGTGCATGCGCCAATAAATCAGACCGAACCGATAATCCTCACCCTATGACTGCACGTCCTGCAGCTCTGTCATGCAAAGCAAGGTAGGGGTCAGCAGAAATGTCTGGTTGCTATAGCAACTCATGGACGGCCATGTCAACAGAGGAGTATCGTATGGTGAAAGAGAGACGAGGGAGGGAGGGTGTCAGTGCAGGAATGGCCAGAAGATGAACGACAAGGGAGGGAGCGGGTGAGGGCTCAGCTGGGGGTGGAGTGGAGCAGAAATGGCATCCGAGAAAAAACAAGAAGAGAGAAGGAGCTGGAATGCAAACAGAAAAAAACAATCAACTCATTGAAATATACAGTTGTGAAACTATAGCAAGTAGAGACAGCAACATGGAAACTCGTTATAAAGATGATTTAAGAAAGAGAAGCAGTTTAAATGTCATTCTCTTGTGTAACGGGGGTTTCCCCCTGCAAAGCTAATTTGGTCAGCAGATTCTCTTCTTTAAGGACGATGACTCAGCATGTCCTTTACCAGGACCTGACATGTATAAACACTTCATAATAGCTCACATGTGGCAAATTTGCCTTGGAGATAGGCTGCAAATCTAAGCTTGAAGATTACTGTGCTTAGCTATATTTAGTATAGTAACAAACAAGATATTGCATGTTTTTTTTTTTGTAAAATCATAGGAGAAAGGCTGAAGAGTCTTTCCACTTTCTCTAGAACATTCCCACATAAACCAGAGGGTGTACCTCGGTCATTGTAACCAGGAAAGTTCTTAATTGAATTCCAACACAAAGGCCCACTTCCAGACTGGCCCCTACATACCTCCCACTCAATCATGTAGTGTAACTCTGTGGTTTCACACTTGTAGCTCTGGAGGGTCTCTTAGGTAAGGAGCAGGGTGAAACAACACAAGACTTCACTTTCTCTGACAGAAACAGAAACTCAGTCAGTGTTTCCTACAGTATTATAAAACTAGAAGATGGATCTTCATTGATCTAAGCGAAAAAACATCTGTTCAGTTTCACTTTCATTCTCACATGTTCACCTTCCTTACTGTTTCGTAGCAATCCTTATAAGAACAGCAAACATTGCTGTGTGTATTTAAATATATTTCAAATTCAAATTCAAATTCAAATTCAAATTTTATTTGTCACACACACACACAACCATACACAGTATGACATGGGGGTGAAATGCTTGTAGCTGTACACTGCCCGACCATTAAATGACAGAAGAAAGTTTTACAATATTTACAATTTACAGTTTACTACAGAATTTACAAATTAACTTAGGAATTTACAGCAAAGAATGTGCAAATAGCAGAAGAGATTATAAAGATAAGGATTGTAAATTATAGGAATTATAGGATTATAGGAAATGTGTGGTGGTGCGTGTGGTGACGTGTGTGAGAGTCCAGTCTTATAGTGACGTGTGTGGGGAGTCCAGTCCTACACCTGGTTCAGGGCCCGAATAGCCTGGGGGAAGAAGCTCCTCCTCATTCTCTCTGTTTTGGCCTTAAGGGAGCGGAAGCGCTTCCCAGACCTCAACAGTGAGAAGAGTCCATTGTTGGGATGGGAGAGGTCCATCATAATCTTCCTAGCTTTGGCCTTGCACCGCTTAGTGTAGATGGACAGCAGGTCAGGGAGCTCTGATTGAATGATGCGTTCTGCCGAGCGCACCACCCTTTGCAGATCTCGTCTGTCCTGCTTGGTGCTGTTCCCAAACCAGGTGCAGATGTTTGCCGCCAGGACGCTCTCGATGGTGCAGGAGTAGAAGTTCTTGAGCACCTTCAGTGGCAGATGGAAGTCTCTAAGTCTTCTGAGGAAGAAGAGACACTGACGGGCTTTCTTAACCAGGGTGTTGATGTGGCAGGACCATGACAGGTCCTGAGTGATGTGGACACCCAGGTATCGGAAACTGTCCACTCTCTCCACTGGCGTGCCACTGATGATGAGGGGTTTGTAATTCCTCGCCTGCTTTGTAGTGAAGTCCGCGATCAGCTCCTTAGATGCTGCATTTAATGCAGCATCAAATGTTCCTCCTTACTCCTTTGTGTAATGAGGAACAGAAGCACCATGCCGATCAACTGAGATTTGCCAGAACACCCAACTTTGCTAGTCTGTTACTGGTGCCCTATTCTCTTCACAGAGAGAGAAGAAAGCGCTTGAAGGTGCTGTGGCGAATTTTATGATGGTGCCTGCAAAAGATCTGGAATGACCAGTTATGCAGTGCTATCCAAAGATACCCTGAGCGCTGTTAGTTATGTTGAATCCTGAGACGCTGTGCTGGTGTAGTGGCCTTGGGTTTTTTCTTTTGTTTGTGTGTGTGTTTTTTTGTTTTTTTTTTACAATGGGTGGCCTCATGTGACCAGAGTGCTCAAGTAGTTTTAAAGTCCAGTTAAAGGCATTTATTTTCCCCCAGTCTGAATCGTCTGGGACATTATGTGTTGGTGTATCTTGCACCACCCAAATAGCATCCAAGAGCCCCCTGATCACTAGAGTAAAATCAGTCATGTGAGATGAGGAGAGAGCAATGGTCTGTGGTCACCACCTGTACCGCCTCTTGTTTTTGTTAATTGATTGATGGACTTATGCTTCTTAATTGGCCAGGTTCGCTTAAGATTTATAAGAAGTGGACAAAAACCAGGTGTTACACCTTCAAAGAACATCATTAGTAAACAGCCACCAAATCAATAAAGACTCGGGCTTTATAACTCACTCCCATTCAAGGCTAGTAGGTTACTTAATGTGGCAGATATGCCATGTAAATGTGGAGGAGTGAGGAGGTGTAGGGCCTTGTTTGGATGTGGGCCATAGACAGCAAAGGCTGCACTGGCATGTTTGTTCCTCGACTGAGACGAGTAAAATGAAGACAATGGTTTTTCTGAGAAACAGATAAGGAGTTATGGATGCTGATGTTCTCCCATCCACCCTTCATGCTCAAAAACAACCTGTGAGAACAAGCAAACAAAATAACAAAGCAGAAAAAAAATGCGGTGCACGGTGCCATTATTTATGTGCTAATACTCCTTCATTCTTACAAATTCAGACAAACATGTTGTGAACTATGGCTTGGCAACAAATAAAGTCTTATAATGCTCAGAAATCAGTCATGTTGGTTATAAAGTTTACTCTTTTCTTGCAGGATAATACTTGCGTTGGGTTGCACTTTGATATTAATTGACATAATGTGGACTCTAACTTTTATCGGCTGTCACTCTACTTTCCAAGGTAATTGCTCTGTTCTCGGAGTACAGTGGCAGAAAATCAATAGTGGGAGCAGCAAAAGCAGTCAGACAGTTAGAAAGGGCACCAAGATGCCATGCTCTCAAAGTTTGTAATTTCACTTGGTGAGTACTATGATATTGTTAGTGACAGGAATGAAAATAAGCCCTGTGCTCTAATAGGCAAGACTCGTCCTTTAGACTCATTGATTACCTCTCATTCTCCTGTCCTGAGGTGATCTTTAATGGACAACAGTTTCTCAGTGATTTTGCTGACAGCACTCTTTCAACACCCGCTGGATGGTGTCAAGAAAAGACATGGTCATCAGGATAAAATTCAGTTTTCTTTTTTTTTTCTTAGTTCCTCAAAGTTCCCATTTTTTAATGACTTTCCCCAAACTACATACATTTACTTCACCTCTTCTTTCTTCTAAAACATGACATTTCCAGTTTTGTTGTAATGATTTAGTTCTGTTCTCTTCTCAAAGTCATGACCCCGTGGTTTGGTCCAGCAGCCAACAGGCATCTAGGTGCGATGTTGTGTGGTGGAGAGAACCAGTGAGGGTGAGCCAAAGTTCAGCCGGGTCACCGGGGCCAGATAGACTCTCTGCTGCCGGTGCGCTCCGATGTGTGTACGCACACGCAGGACCGGGCATGTGCGCGTGGCCGCCTGCCATGCCTGCGGTGTCCCTCTGACGACTGTGTGTGACTATGTTCATGTGTTGTGAAACAAATGGAGAGTGTGTCTCCTCGTACGTTGTCCCCATGCTAGCGGCTTAATGAGCTGGTAGCTGGCAGCCAATCACGGTCACCGGCAACCTCCGAGGTCGCACCAAGGCGTCGTGTGTAAACAGCGCAGCGGTCACTCCCACGTTTGACACACTCCTGACAAGATGCGCGCACGCACACACACACTTTATCTAGAGGTCACGGTGGTTAGGGCACAGTTTTAGCAGAAAAACATGCACAGATGATTACATGCAGACAGTATACACATGAGTAGACACACCTTCCTGACGCACCACTATGTGTGTTTGCGTTGTGTGCGCCATTACTGTATCTGAGGCGAGAAGGGACACAGACAGCAGGTTTCATTGCATGTGACTCAGAGAGAGTCTGTCCCAGCTGACTGCACTTGCTAAAAAGATTTACACACATTTGTTTGTGTATAAATATCTACAGGAAGAGTGTTTAACCTCGAATGCCCACACTCTTTCATGGCATGCATTTTCATTTCTCTTTGCTATTTGGGCTGATTGGGACCTGATGAATGTAAAAACAAAGAATTAGTGATGTTTTTTTGTTTGTTTTTTTACCTGATTTTGGTTTCTGAGAAAAATTAGATCCACATATGAGGACATTCGCTTTAAGTTTCGATAGAAGAGTGGCAGTATAACCTCCTTGTAAGCGGATATCAGGCCCTTGTAGAGGGCCTGATATCAGTTTCAGTATTTTGGTCTAGACAACACAAAATGTGATGTCCACATACGTGGACGCCAGGTAGGAGTGCATACATATCTGTAGCGCGAGGAGAGGAGAAATTAAAGACACACACACAAAAAATAAAAAATAAAAGAAATCAGAAAGAAATTCACCTGAAATCCACAGGCTGAATGAGGGGAATACACAAACCAGTACATCAGGGACTCTTCTTGCTTGCAGTAAGATTAACAGTAAATATCTGTGGGCTGTGGAAAAGGGTAGCTGTGTGTAATTTTATTCAGAATGTGGAATATAAACAAACAAGTTATGCAACTTTTACACGATGAAAGTAAATACACGATGGTGATTATCTGGGTCACTCTTCTCTGCAATCATCTCTGCCTGACCAAAACTCAGGACAGTAAGAACTACGCTCCCATGATCGCTGAAGTTTCACATGATATTTTCATTCCCATGAAGTCAAAAGTTGCTGTTTTGTCAAAGCTGCTTGCTTAAATATGCACAAGCCAAACCAAGTGTAGTAGATTTTAGCATCTAAACCTAAGTAGTGAAGAGAGTGAAACAGTAGGTGAAACAGTCTCTTGGGTGACATACTTGTGATACCAATTATGTCACGACAATTATCGCTCTGACACAGAGTTTATATTATGCTCTATACTTTATGCTAGCAGACAGCAGTCCAGGGATGTTTGTGTGCAGACAGCTCTGTTGCCAGAGGGGGCAGTGTACAAAACATGTGGTACACTGGTCTGTGGGGCACTCGTGCTTGTGTTGTTGTTGGTCCATCAGCCAGCCACAGAGAAGAGCAAAGTTAGAACATACAAATACATTTCCTGTAAACTCTGCTGTCACTTCATTTCCTTTCCAATCAGCATTTCACAGATGGACATGCCATCTGTGCTGTCAGGATCTTTGATGATGTAAATTGTAAATTGTGCTTGAGACCCCACTTTGTAACCTGACGTGCACCTCCTTGGAAATGTCACTACACATTGCGTGTAGTGATTGGCCTATTCAGTACCATCAGTGCCTCCTAAACTCATCCAGTTAAAATTTTCACAACAGTTTAAAAATAGAAAAAAAATGACCATTGCTCAATACAAGTACTAACACATGCCAGCAAATTCCTGGAGAGAAATTGCTGAAACCACCAGAATGGTTGTGAGGGAAAGAAGTGAAAACATTTGAGAACTTAGTTTGCCACAAAAAGAGAAATAGTGGAGACCCAGGAGGAAAAAAAACTCCCAGCATTTTCTTTGATTCTATTATGGCTAGCATTGCATATAAAACACTTGCATAATGCACAAGGTTGACTCCTGGCGAGTGCATTGGCCACTTGCGTAGATTATATCTGGCTCTACAAAGATTTACTGCAGAAGTCTAAATCAGACATAAGCATGGGATTATACTATCTTGTGCACATGCACGTGGACAGCTGTGGACGGCAGATTTCCTAGTCCACTTGGAGGAGGCATGGGTAGCTTTCTGCTGTTGCACTGTGGCATCTTTGTGGTTTCCTTTATCATTATGTGTACTTTGAAGGTAATGTATGAAGGTACCATTACAAAGGTACATCTCCTGTTTGTCTCTGTGATGACAGCATCTGACTGAATAGCAGCGCCTGACCATTGAAATTCATACAGTTTGCCAAATGATCAAGCTTTATTTAAGCTGGCAGCAATAAAATTACACTTTTAGTCATGTCGGCCTATTGAAAATAAACTCAAACAACTGAAATTAAAATCTAAAATGTCTTGCACAAAACAGGTAAAGGTGCATTTAAGGATTTAAAGCTTAAACAGTTATCCCTAAAGGACCAATAGCAAGAATTACAGGAATGGCAGCAGAAGTAATGTGAAGGAGTGCTTGATACACTGTTTCTCCTACATCCTGGCAGTGATTTGGGTTATTTCGCAGCAGACAGATGTCAGGATTTCAGGGAAGAAGAAGGAGGAGATGTCATCTGCTCACAATGATGTAACAACAGTTAATTGGGTGCTGTTTTGAATTTGCATTGTTTACTTGCAAAACACATCCTGTGAGTGATCATCATAAGAACTCTGATTTAGTTTGTTCGTCAGGCAGTTAGTTCGTTCAGTAAACGGCAGGTCAGAAATTTTTGCTCAGTCTGCCTCTCATTGTGACAGACTGTGTCAATATTATCTGTCTGTCCCAATGGGGAAGTGAATCTCCCTCAATCCATTTGTTTCACTCTCTGGAGGAAATTCAGATGACCACCCCACCCCAGAGTCTGTACACACACACACACACACACACACACACACACACACACACACACACACACACACACACACACACACACACACACACACACAGTCTCCTTCTTCCCTCTGCCACAATAGTGTTGTCAAGTGGGGAGAGTGAGTTTGTATGGGCTGAGCTGGTAGTTTGGTCTCCTTGTTGTTTGCTGTGAGGGTGTTGTGGCTCCATGTGCGGCCTTGTCTAACACCACCAGCCACCCACCCACCCACACACACACTTTGTCCTCAGTCCACCCTCTGTCTGAGACCACACACATGCACATCAATGTGCGCATTATTCTGAAAATGCATTTTTAAGTTTAACAAGACAACAAAACACGTCCTGGCTTTGCTATGGACACAAACTGAGGAGCTGAATGTGACTGGAGGAAAGCCCCAACACATAATCTTCTCTAGTTTTAATCATTCCAGCTATTTGCATTGTGCCAGGCTTCCTGTTAAGGGGATTTTCGTGTCATTTGAAAGTGAAGTTTCCAGTCTGGCTTTCAGTTGTTAAACTGCAGCCACTAAACAACAATTAGCCCCACACTTTTAAATACTTATTAATTTAGTTCCAAGTCTTACCAGGTAAAATTGAGCTCCTGTGCTTTCAGTGGTGTAAGTTGTAAGACAGTCAGGTTGCACAGACATGCAGCCCAGAACAAGTGTATTAAGTGTGTCATTCTAACTCTTGACATAAACATTCCTGGTTGGGTTCTAAACAGAGCTGAGCAAGGCTGAAACATCCACACAGGACAGAACCAACAGTGTCATGATCCCAACAAAGATCATGACAAGCCTTAGACCTGATCACATAATTTGAACATACTTCTTAAAACTGCCTGCTTGGTAGAGCTGACAATGACCTGGGAGGACGCAGTTGAAGAGGCCCAGGAATACAAGAGCCTGAAGTATGCTGAACTAGTAGCTGATGCAGAGCAAAATGCATGGAAAGCCAGATTTTGTCCATTTCAGGTTGGCGGCAGAGGACTTGAGGGCAAGTCAACTATTAAGCTGATGAAGGACATGGGCGTTCAAGGAAAAGCTCATTGGTAAACCTCCTACTAAATTTGCGAACAGCCTATTAGTTGACTTTGGAGACAGCACCTGGACCCAAATAAGGGGGGGGGGGGGGCACACCTGGGACACCAGATGTTGCTAATGAGGACTCTGGAGGTATTGTGGGCCTATCATCGAAACACCTATGAAGCATGGTGCCCACCTAATGACCCAATTAACTCCCAGATAACGTAGGCTATAAGGCACAGGTGTCGAACTCCAGGCCTCGAGGGCCAGTGTCCTGCAGGTTTTAGTTGTGTCTTTGATCCAACACAGCTGATTTAAATGGCTAGATTACCTCCTCAACATCCCTTGAAGTTCTCCAGAAGCCTGGTAATCAACTAATCATTTGATTCAGGTGTGCTGAAATCTTACCTAGATCTCACCTTGGGTCAACACACCTGAATCACATGATTAGTTCATTACCACACCTCTGGAGAACTTCAGGACATGTTGAGGAGCTAATTTAGCCATTTAAATCAGCTGTGTTGGTTCAAGGACAATTCTAAAACCTGCAGGGACACCGGCCCTCGTGGACTGAGATTGCCCACCCCTGGGCTAGGCTTATAAGAGAACTACAACATCTTTAGTAATAGCTTACTAATAATGTAGTAAGGTATCCTTGGAAAAACCCATCTTTTCCAAAACAGCAGCTGTAATTCAACTTGGTTTAGGGTCACAATTAAGACCAATTTACCACTATGATGAAAAGCTCAATTCTAACCAATACTTTGGAACAGACTATTAATTGAACAACGTCCTTTTGTAGCAGGAGGCACCCAAATGACCTCACTTTCTAAAAATGTACAAACTCAAAATATCAGGCCCTCCCAAAGACTGCACAAATATGTCCAAAGTCTTGTGCTCCAAATTTGTCATCATTCTAATTCTTTATACAATGGCTTGGTATTCGGTTTTCCCGCACATCCTCTTGCACAGTTTCCTGTTATTATCTTACAAAGAGCTGACGTCATACTTACAGGACTGTACATATCTGTGAGAGAGAAAATCAATAGAGTAAGAGTGTTTTCTCCAAAATTTGTCTGTCCATTTCAAACTAGCTGTTCTCTTATACATCATGTCTGCACAAATCAGTCATTTCAGGGTGGATGTATAAGGTGTCTTTTTTCCCCCTTGGTCCACTGAGAAATTAACTTTCCTGCACAGAGAACTCAGTTCACAGGGTCTGGACAGGGTATCGGCTGTGTCCTCATGCTTGGAGTGAAAATGGTTGTGGAGAGTTTATTTGCTCCGGGACATTAAGTCAGTTGTTCATTAACCCTCTTTTCAGTCCTTGGAAAAAAAAAAAAAACTGGAGTTGTACTGGTGCCAGCAGATCCCCATGATAGCTAGAAGTATTTTAAGAACCAGTTTATTTGTCCCTGGGCTCTTAGTTACAGTAACTAGGCATTATCTCATTTCCAGATATCCAGTGAGGTTTGCAGAAGTGAAACATGAAGTGCTTGCTCTTCCATTTCTTCTCCCTGTCCTGTTTTTCTCTGAGACGTGCTAAAATCCATTTCAATTTGCCTCCATTCCCTCTTTTTTATCGCACCCTTCTCAATATACTGCTGTGCACTTGCCCTTCTCATGAAATTGGAAGGGAAGTAACTTAAAATGAGGAATTGTTCTTTCTAACCAGAACTATATTTGTATCTGGTTTCTTGGGGAAAGGTGTTGTAATGTGGTACCCTCATTGCAAAACGCTGCTTGTATTCACATCCTCAAAACCCACACATACGTTTCCTTATGGCTTATTGTGCAGAAATCTAACCATTGAAAATTTTAAAATCCTGAATATCCGACAGTAACCTCAAAATTATTTTGCTCAATTGCTTCTAAAGAAAACCGGTCAATTTTTGTGACAGTGCATCTTCAAAAAGTCACATGAAGATTACTTAATAGTGAAAAAAAGGAACCAAATCAACTAACGTGAAAAACAACCTTTATGGGAAAATATTGTCACATTTTTTTTTTTGCCAGGTTTCTATATGTACAAGTATTTGTATGTAGTGTTTTAAAAAATAAAGTCTCCACCAAGTAAACATGTTTGAAACTAACATCTATTCTATTGTTTCCTATAAATGCATTAAAAATGATCTTTTACTGCATTGCATCATTTAAAATTTTAAATCCTCATTATGACCACACGATTATTGCACACGTTTGTGCTGATGCCAGCTGGAAAAGTTGCAGAGAGATGGTGGCATTCTTGGTGGTGAAAGTTTTTCACAGCAAAGCAATTCAAAAAATAACTGAATTGCTGTATATTTGTATGATATTATGTAATTATATGCTCTCTTATATGGTCTTTTGTAAAGGGTCATTCTGATCTTTTCAAACTAAGGATAGGATTAAGTAAAACCATGCTTGGCTAATAAAGAAAAATATCTACAAAAATAATAATTATTCTATTTTTGACAGCAGTTCGATTTTCAACTTTGTACAAAGAATTGGGGAAGGACAGTTCTTGCTTTCACATGACAACATTCACGTGCTCGTGTTTGTTTTGGTGCAGTTTTGGGCTGGGTTTCTGGGTTACAGGCAAGTGAAAGAGAAAGTTTTCACCATAAGACTCTTTGCAGTGCTGTGAAAAACTAAGTTCACTCCATAATTCGTAACTTGAGCATTAATATCCAAAACCTTCATGAGAAAGTTGATTTCTGACTGTGGAAAAAACATATTGCTTGATATCAGTCTTCAGCCCCATTAATCATTCAAAGGTAGCCAATTCATTTGGTAATTCTTTTTTTCACATCACCGTACCCTTTTTAGCTTTTCTGACATACTGCATACAGCACACATTGTTTGCTCCCTGGACATGGAAACATGTCCAGGGAGAAGAGGCTTTCTCCTAAAAACTCTTCCAAACAAACCATACTTGTTCAGTCTTTTTCTAATTCTACTGCTTTTATTGTAGATTATACCATTTCTTTTTTTTTAAATGCTTTATCATTTTTATTCTTTACCAGTGTAGGGGAAACTGTGAATCTATCTATCTATCTATCTATCTATCTATCTATCTATCTATCTATCTATCTATCTATCTATCTATCTATCTATCTATCTATCTATCTATCTATCTATCTATCTATCTATCTATCTATCTATCTATCTATCTATCTATCTATCTATCTATCTATCTATCTATCTGTCTGTCTGTCTGTCTGTCTGTCACCTCTTTTTGCATTTTTTTCTCAGGATTGCTCAGTCTTATCTTGGGATGGATTTGCTGGAATGTCCACTCCTGGGAAGACTGTGACTATACACCTAAATTCTCCAGACTAGTAAAGTGCCAAAATCTAGTCACACTTGATAATGATGAATTAGTCAAGTTTATTTGTTTAGCACCATTTGGCTACTAATTTTCCTCTTAATTCTTTTGGAAGCAGTAAAGGTGCAGTGGGTTTTTCACTGGAAAAGACTGTAAGTCTTTCTACTGACTTAGAAAAGCCATGGTATTCCTTCAGAAGCGCTAGAAGAGATGGCTGGAGACAGAGACTTCTGGACATGTCTGCCTGACTGTCCCTACAACCTGGACCCAGATAGGTGGTAGAAAATGGATGCTTTAAAACAAAAAACTCAAGCTGTTCTGTTAGCTTGAAAGGGAATGACATTATCAAGTACATATGCGTGTGGTTATTGCATGTCCAAATACGAGTAACATATTATCAGTGATGATTACATTCCAAAGAAAAAGCAAACCCTCAGTGTTGCAGTTTTTTGTAACCACCAGCTTCATCATCACTCACTCTTTGGTGTTGTTATCAGCTCTAGCTAACTCTCAGCACTGTCACTCTGTAATGACCCTGATCTCTCTTCTGCACTCTCTGTCACTCTCTAATCCGTCGTTGTCCTCTCTGGCCCAGTGGTTATTATGTCGTAGCTCAGTTGCCCTGTCCTGCCCCTTTCCTTATAGGACGTGTGTGTGCGTGCATGTGATGTCCCATTTTCTGTGTGGGCGTCTGTTTGGGTTCTCTGGATGAATAAAGAGGGCTAACTGCTGATTCAGCATGTGGACTTGGTTAAAACATCAACTATGAAGTCACACATTAATAAGCAAATTCATTTAAATCCACAAGTTGAAAACCAAGAGAACGCGAACAAAACAAAGCAAACACCCACACACACCTCCACCTACTCACAGAGGTAAGTAAGGGTGGATGTGTGTAGAGCACATTTTCAGCTTTACGTTATTGTGTACTGTTGTTACTTTTTTCTTTAATGAACCTTGTACTGAACTTGCACGTGTACGTGTTTGTGTACCCCTGTGCGTACATGCACATGCCTGCATAAACATTGTGAGGCAAGTGCAGTGGAAATTCTGACAGTGGAGGTGTGCCGCAGCCTTGTAGGCTTTAGCTTATGTAAGGAGCCAGGTGTATCTGTTTATAACACACGGCACAAACACACAGGGCATAAAATACGTGATGAAAACCTTGTAAAATTTGACAAATGAGTGCTGCCCTGATTACATATGTACCAAATATCTATTAACAGACAAACCATACTTATTTAGCCTTATAGGTACTTTCGGCTGCCTCCTTATTTCCCAACGGGCTGCCACAATAGATGGATCCACATACCTGATTTGGCAGAGCTTTTGTGCCAGATGCCCAGCACTCCTATTTATCCAGGGGTGGGATCAGCAGTGTGAGTACACAAGCTCGTGACCCCTTGAGGCTGGGCTGCGTCTCCTCCCTGTCTCAAACTGAGGACCTTTAACTTTTAGTGTGAAACATGAGAAAGAAAAGACAAGAAAAAGACTTGGACTTCAAGTTTTGAACTGATCAAGGACAAGTACACACGCTGAATTTTTCATCCCAGTGGTTGCTCAGCTTTCTTTAATATCTGAAGATGGTGCTTTAAAAGCAAAGAAAAGAAACTGGTTGTCAAATGGCAAACGTGATGATGCATGAGGATATATTCTACTGGGAATAACCATTACGATGGATTGGTGAACTCAGTGGTGCACATTAAAATAGACAGTAGCAAAAACAAAGAAAGTAGAGAGGTTGAGTGTAATCATAATGAAACCTTTTAATTTCTTGTGTGTAACACTGCAAATTTCAACTTCTGAGTTTAAATATGCTATGGGCTATAAATAAAACAGACCAGTATTGATCATGCAGTATTGATCTGATACCAGTACCAGCTTTGGTATCAATACTCCCCATTACCTTCCACACCACCTTCCATCCCTCAACCTACCAATCAATCTACTCAGGTGCAGCAAGATGGACAAAAACCCCTTGAAACATGTGTAACTGTGAAAAAATACATCCCAATCTTCTAGTGGCAAAAGGATCAATTGTAAGAGGTCAGACATAAAGCCCAGAGAGAATTTCTTCTCTTTCTTTGTTTTTTCCAGACCATTTATCTTCCAAACGTCATCTCAATTTGACCAGGACCGCACGCTTCACTTCAGACATACTATCAGCTGTTCAGCACTTCACCGCTATACTTGTCAGTCCTTGTCCATTCTCTGCTGATAACTTAAAACCACAAGTCAACACTTGACATCCTCTCTTTCTCTCACCCCCCCAGCAGTCCCACCGCTCCCCCTCTGTCTGTTTCTCTGGATGTTGACAATGACATTTTCTGTGCGCAAGTGACTAAGACACAAAGAATGTGAGTCTGTGTGCGACGGCGATGCACACAGAGTCTACGGACTGTCACAGGCTGTCAGGGCCAGAGAGAGAGAAAGATGAGTCTGACAAAATGAAACCAAGACAATATTTCAGTCTCCCGTTGTGGCCAAATAGGAGGCATGAACCTGGTGTGACAGTCAGAAAAAAAAAAAAAGAGTCAGAGAGAAAACAAAGAAAGACATTTTTTTTTTAAAGATTTAAGTGTGTGAACAGTAATAAGGAAATCTGAGCGAGTAATAATGTGTTATTATAAAGCAAAGAGTAAATATCAGATTTGTAGCTGCTATAATGAACGGCTTCATAATTCAGTGGATTATACATTCGCCTAACAAGCAAAAGATCCTCAGTTAGATCCTGGGAGGAGACACAATTCCCATTTGGGGTTGTGTCAGGAAGGGCTTCTGGTATAAAGATCTGCCAAATCAAATATGCAAAGCTATTTGCTGTGGCTACCCCCTCTGAACCAGGGAGCAGCCAAAAGCAGTATTATTTAGAACTACTGCAATGCAATGCATCATAGACATGTTTTAAAAGTGAATTGCATGGTCCCTTTAAAACTGTACTAATCCATCTCAGTGCTACAGTTCTAGATATAATCCAAAGGTTCAAATGAATTGTACCAAATTAAATCCCCTTCAAGGTTTTCTCCTTTTGCTCTGCTGCTATTTTCAGATTGTGTTCTCGCCTCGATCTGTCTGTGCCATCAGCAACCTGATTTTCATGTCTTTTATTGTCGCTGTGGTGTTTGTGGTGTGCATTTATAGCTATGGAGGCACCGAAAATATAAACTGAACAAAACCACATCAAACAACTGTAAGCAATTTAACATTTATCTTTATTTTGATACCACCGACTCTCGCTTTTTTACTGAAATGCTTAGAACCATATGGAGTCTATGAAATGCAAAAGTGCCGTAAACCTGGTTTCTTTTTGACAATAAAGGATATTTCTTTTCTATTCTTGGAGACAGACATGTGCTGTAAGGTTTAAATGAATGCATATCCTCTATTCTCAGTCACTATTCAAAAGTCTTGTTGAGTAAAACATGATGTTAATTATGTATATCCTGGTCCCTAAAAAAGGAACAGTAAAGCAGGGTGTGCTTTGGTGGAAGCCTGCTTTGTGACTGACAAGCTTCTGTATTAGTGTGATGTCAGCTCCACCCTCACTCGTGGCATCTAGTCTATATGGTGATGGCAAGGATTTATAACAGGAACTCTCTAACTAATGAATGATGTCATTCACTGTGGACATCTTTTCCAGCACGTTGTTAAACATTTGAATGTGTATGAACTTGCATTCTTAAACTGGAAAAATCCAATAATCAAAATAATAATCTCTCTCAAGTTCTCACACTGGCAAACTCTAATACGTATGTGCATACTTGTTTGGGCGCATTTATGTGTTTTGTATCGGAGCAATGTTTTCCAGCTTCCCAGACAGGAAGTGCTACCTTAGCAACACGAAGAAAATACAGGAAGTACAAACTGAGTGCCTCAAATTCCAGCATTTTCTTACGCCAGCATGATGGAGCAAGAGCCAGAAAGACAGAGAACAATGAGCAGCACACACAGCCTCACCAAAAAGACACAAATGTTCAAACTGGAGGGCTCGAGTCACACAGATGACTAGACACAGACAAAAGGTCAATTATGAAGCCGAAGACAGAAAAGGCAAGTATGGCAGATATGGGCGAATACACACATGCTGTATCTGCAGAAACAGTCTCAGCAGGAATGTCACTGCTGTCCTGCAGTAATAATAAATCCAGCGTGCTAATACAATACGTCAACAGAAATGATCCCAGTCCCAGCTCACGTGTATTTTCAGAAAAAGTACAGTTTCATCCTTTAATGGAAACTTTGCCTACATCTCCAATGATCTGAAATGATTATATAAATCATGGTCCTTCATTTGTCCCTGGCTCATAACTTGCTGTGTTTTGTATAAAAAGACATAACCACTAGCGTGTAATCTCTGGGTTGGCATTTTTAATTTCCAGTTAATAGAGACAACTGTAACACATTTGACCAATGACAAATCCTACATCACTGGTTAATGCTGCTAAGTTCAAAGCAAGAAGTTCTTGTGTTAGAACCTAGGCTAAGGTTTTCTGCATGTTTTCATTCAGCATTCCCAGATTTTCTTCAGC
The DNA here is from genome assembly GCF_964374335.1 of Astatotilapia calliptera. Classification (NCBI taxonomy): domain Eukaryota; kingdom Metazoa; phylum Chordata; class Actinopteri; order Cichliformes; family Cichlidae; genus Astatotilapia; species Astatotilapia calliptera. The sequence goes on along the minus strand of NC_137427.1, from coordinate 33,259,884 downwards.
AGCACTGATTACGCTTAATATCTAACAACATGTGACATGTGACCTGGTTTTCCTTCAATCCATCCATCCCTTTCAGCTCATCCGTGGGGACAACAAGACGTTTACAACCTACCTAAGCGATATAACCTCTGAGTCCTCAATAGTCCTCAGGGTCTGTCTCGGGGCCTCCTCCTAGTAGGACATGCCAAAACACTTCACCTGGGACACGTCCAGGAGGCATCCTAATACCTGAACCACCTCAACTATCTCCTATCAGTGTGGAGGAGCTCTACTGAAATGGCTGAATCCTCATCCTATTCCTAAGGGAGAGCCCAGCCAGTCCTTGAATGAAACTCATGTCCTCTACTTGTATCTGTAACCTCGAACTTTTGATCACTATACAGACCCTGTTAAGCTGCATGGGTCCCCTCCCCTGTGGGCCCACCAACCACATGAGGAGCTGTCGGGGTTTGGTGCTTTGAGCTCCTGGCAATAAGATTCTCGGCTAGCTTGTGGTACACAGAAAGTCATGTGCTGTGATAATAATGCCTGTTCTGGTCAGAGCCTTAGCTCCTGGTCAAATAAAAATAAGAATCAGTTATAAGACTATAAGGCTACTAATATAATGAAACTACTGTAGCTACAAACCGGTTATGCATTTCACTTTACATGCACACATGTGGTTTACTTATATAGTGCATCGAACTTACCTGTTGACAAAAGTGTAGTAATTTTAATCCCAGGAGAATGAGATCAGCATGAATGGTCACCTTCATAGTATTTATTAGGACTGGCACATTTGTGTTGAGAAAAGAAGGAAACAAACTTTTAATGAATGTATTCACTGAGTATCAACTGCATTTACTCCTGGCATCAGCTATCTCCTCAAACTCAATATCCCATGACCACTTGTGATTGGATTTTGCTGCCCCGTCAAAACACAATATGTTATACAGACTCGTTTCAAGTCATTAATCCGACTCCATCTCTGCTCTCAGAGAAGGATCCTGCATATTATAGCGTGAGCTATGAAAATGAAGTTTTTTTCAGTATTAAACATGACTGTAATCATCTTGTTTTTACATCAGTGGACAGCGTGCAATCAACAAAAAAAGCTCATTCACTTTCAGCTGGACTCATCCGTGCTCACACACCGTGGTGACGAGCATTTCTGAGCTCATCCATGTGTGTTGTGGCTGATCAGTTTGTCTTTGATGCATTTACACCTGTATATTTTTAGCCACATGTCTGCGCGTGCATTGAGGAAACATTTTTTTGCCAGCAGGTCTTAACAGCAACCGAGTTCTTCTAACATTTAAATCTAATGACATGTTGTTTACCACAAAACCTGCTGTGTTCCTCTGCAGTTCCTCGGTGCTGTGCTCTGACCTCCCTCTGCTTTAATCAAACAGCTTCCCTCCTTCTCCTCTGTGTGCCCTCGCATCACCTCACTCACCCTTTTTTCTTGTCTCCCATCTCTCACTCCACCGCCCTTTCTCTCCTCCCCTCTCTGCACGCTCATCCCCGTTGTTTGTCAGCTCGGCTTGCGGCTGACGTTATTATGTTGGCATAGTTTATGCCAGGCCAAACACCAGCTGGGTTTACTCCTTTGCAGCTGCCCTCCTCCCCTCTCATCTTTCCTCTCTCTCTTTCAGAGCAGTCCCATTTGTTTCTCCACATCCCTTCTCGCTGCTCCACCTCAGTGTTTGTACCTCTCCCACCCTCCTCTTGCATCCAACCCCCCCTCACTTTCACCTTCGCTGTCTCTTCAGCGGCCCTTCTCTTCCATTATCTTACGCTCCATTTCTCGCCGCTTGACTTCATCTCCACCAGTTTTTCTCCTCGTTCCTCCCAGTCTGCCGACTTCCTCCCTGTCCTCATCTTCCATGACTGTTATAACACCTTTTTTCTCCTCCTGCTTCCTCTCCCCCCTTTCTGTTCTTCTTTTCCCCGTCCATGTGTCACTCACTCACAGCACATACATATAGAACGTATGAAATAGTGTGTTTGTGTGGATTTTTGACATCTGCTGCATTATATCCACACACTGGTCAATGCATATTTACAACATATGGCCATTTTTAATAGAGATATTAGTGTATCACACCAGCTACTAATATAAAAGGTGTTACATTAGTGTTGTTTATAGTGTCAGCCGTGCTGGCAGATTTCTGCAAAACTGTTTATACTGTCTTTTTAGGCCCAGAGGTGTTCGATGGAGCCTGGTCTACAAACCAGAAAAGCAAAGAGATATCATTGATCCAGGTGCCCAGAATTAAGACTGAAAGACAAACAGTTAGACTCAATCTGATTTAGAGCCTCATGCACAAGGTTTGTCACAGTAATTTGGAACGTTTTTGATAACAACAGAATGGATTAAGTTGTCCACCAATGGACAACAGGGCTTGGTTTCTGTTTGGCACTTGCATTCAGCCTACAAATCGTAAGTAAAGTTAGGACCCTTTGCAGACTGATCAAGTTCTTCTGCAACAAACAGAGAAAATGGGGTAAAAACACCCAAAAGCCATTGTTTATCTTCTCACGACTTCCTCTCCACCCTCCTCAGCATCTCCTCCTCTCACAGAGCACTTTAAAAATCTTTTGAAAAGTCATTTTTTTCTCCATTTGGCTTGCCTGCTGTACCTGCATCCCTTTGCTCCTTGCCCTCCCTCACTCTCTTTCTGCTCTGACAGTGTGATCCATGGAGGCATTATCTTTCCATTATCTGTCCATCCCATAATCATTTCCCCCACCTCACCCGACGTCTCTGGGGAATATTAATCAGCTCACGGACAAGTCTAATCTCTGCACTGGGGCTATAACGGGAGCTGCAGTCCATCAGACACAAACCACACACACACACACACACACACACACACACACACACACACACACACACACACACACACACACACACCGGCTTCTAATTAGTCGATCACTTCCTCTCTCCCTCGGTATACTGTGTTCCCATGAATCACATAATAAAAAGTTTAGCTCGTACAGAAATGCTGTTTCATAGAAACTGTGGTACACGAGAGTGTGCAGTTTGTTGGGTACCTCCCACCTTTAACATAAAATGTTCCTCCCAAAGAGCCATGCATCACATTATCACGGTGTGTGTGCTGGAAGTCAGGCAGATGTGCACTCATGGGTAAAATATAAAACAAACAAAAAGTGTGACCTTTGAGAAAAATGAGACCCCATTATCTTCTAAACGGCTCTCATCTCGGGCTTTTAAGAGTATCAAGTGTTTACTAAGAAGGACGTGACTATTAACTACTCAGAGTCAGCTTATAAAAACACTGCTTAGGTTAGAGTTCACATGAGGACGCTAAGTTTCACTCAAGTAGACCGCTGGCAGCTAGGCACATTAGATTATTCAGATTTTACGGCTAAAACAAAAACACCATGGTAACAAATATTACAGTTTCAGGCTCATGTCTTGGTTCAGTCTGCTTTGACAAAAAGGTTTTATTTGTTTGGCATGAACTTTTAAAAAGTGTGATGTGTTGTCGGTTTCTTAAAGTCCAGTGTTTTGCTAAAGGTCAGAAATTTGGACGTATTTAAAATGTTTTTATTTTTGTTCACCTAAATAACAAGAATTACTGTAAAGCAACTATATATTAGACTATATTTAAACAATTAACTACATCTAACTCTTTTATTAGGAAATTGAAAATCACCTACACTGCTTCAATAATGTTGAGGTCCGGGCTCTGGGGAGGCCGGTCCATGTGTTTTTCTACCCAGGTATGCTTTTACTGCATTGAGAGGTTTTTTTTTTTAGATCATTGGCTTTCTGAAAAATGAAAGTGTTGTCAATCAGATGCTTTCTAGATGGTGGATCCAAATCTGATGGTACTTTTTAAATTTGCATACTTCAGCCTTTTCTCCCTTTTTCTTTGCCTTAAGAATGGCTTCTTGACAGCCACCTTTACACTGAGACCATTTCTGATGTGGCTTTGGTGAACCTTAAATGAACCATGGAGGGCCAGATGCATCTCTTGGATCTTTTCTGGATTTATTTGTTATTTTTAAAAGAGCTTCAGATGCTGTTCATCTGCTGTTGATAGTTTTTCACGCTTGCCACATCTTCTTTCGTCCTCCATTCATCCAGTTTCCTCAAATATATTAAAGACACTGCACATCATGCTGAGATATGCCAAGTTTGTGCCTGACAACTCATCACCTAATTGGTACAAGCACACTGTTATGCCTGTCAAACTGTAACATTTTTCAGAGATTAAAAAGAAATCAGAACAAATAATGTGTTTTTGTATCAGGCTGCTAGTAACAGCAGATCTGCTCGTCAGTCACTACAGTTTAAAATAAATTATTTGCTAAGTTATCTGTTGGTTGGTTCATCCAGTGTTAAGTCAGTCAGGTTAGTGTTGCTCTGAAAATATTCAGACAGAAGGACTGAACGCTATAAATGAGTGAAAAAGCAGCCGATGTCCAACAAAAACTTCGAAGGACCTTCAGAAAGCCTCCAGAATTATTGCACAGGACCACAGAAAGTTATTTCTGTATCTGAGGGTGTGGTGCATATATTACAGAATGCATTTTTATGATGTTTTACAGATTGTAAAGACCACTGTGATTTGGGGTTGTAGTTATAAATGTGTTTTTGAAGCAATCCCACATCAGTTCAAGAGATGTTTGATCTCTATATTGTTCCAGGAACATCAAAATGTTTTTTATTGCCGTTTATTGCACTTCTTTTTTATTGCAGTTTTTATTGGCCAGGAATTGAACTCCATTAAGCATCTGTTGGATGAAGCAGTAAAACTTTGAATAGCATTAGCCATGCTATAAAATTTTCTCATTATTGGTCCACTCATATGAAAAGAATTAGAAGTTAGGGAGGACAGATTTGGAAAGTGGGAAAGGGATAACCTTCCAAGGGGAAGCTTGGTTTGTTTAGCTGGTTCTGGACAGTTTCAAAGTAAAGGAGGAGATGTCAGGGACCGACAGAGCGTGTGCTAATCAGATCAACCTGACTGTGGTTGAGGTGTGGCTGTGTCATTGTTGTTTCTGCCAGATCGTTTCATGGTACTGTGAATGCTGAATGAGGCAGAACAGTTTAGATCCATGTGCACGTGGTCCACGCAGCTACTAACTAACACAACTGAATCAAGATACACATTTTGGGCTTTTGTGATATTCTTTTCCCTATTTCTTTAATCAGACTTATTCTGTTTTGTAGATACTGATATGCACACAATAAATTCATCGTGATATAATGCCAATTTCATCCCATAAATCCTGTAGCAAATTACTGGATCTGATTTTAATCCAAATGGCAGAAAGAGAAAAGGGCAAAAGATGAAAGAATAGTATTTTTCCCCCCAACAGACCTCTTTTCTTCCAAAATGATCTTGATTATGAATGGCTGCCCTGAGGAGAATGAGAAGAGGAGGAGGGAAAGGCAGGGATGAAAGGAGGAGAAGCGAGGAAGATCAGAGGCTGAGGAATGTTCGCCATTGGGGTGCATGAGTGCTGAACACATGAAACTGTGCATGTCCACATGCATGTGCTCGCACATATACACATTTAAAACAGACACAGGAGTTTAGGGTTTTTGTGTCTCTGTGGAAATATTTAAATGCACCGATACAGAGACATGGACTCAGTCCCAGAGACAAACAATCCACATGACGACACAGAACACGTTAAGATATCATATCCAGAGGCATCTTAAAACCCCCAAATACTTTCCTTCAAACAGGCTCAGAGAGTTGGAGGATGGGTTAGGGCGGGGAGTGGCGTGAGGTGGGATGTTGTGGAAAGATAAGGGATGAGGGGTTACGTGAAGAAGTATTTGTGTGTGTGTATAACCAATAAATCCCAAGAGGGACTGCAGCAGACACAGCTGTTTCACACCCATCCAGATGTCATTGGAGAGACAGAGCAGGAGACATGCACAGACCCATTACTGTACACATCAAAGGCAGTACACTAACACGCATGCATACACAAGCACGCACTGGCGTACACGCTGCAGATGGTGTAGGACTCATTGAGAGCATCGTAAAAAGCTTTGAACTGAGTAAACGAGCTCTTCTTCCTCACTTTTGTGGTTTTGTGGGTTTTTTTGGAGAAAGCAGCCAGGAGTACAAATGTGCCCGTGTAATCATGGAATCTGAAAATCTTTCCATCCATGTTTTCTTCCCTTCTTTATAAAGGTTATTGTATTTTGTAATATACAATTACCTTTTAAAAAAAACAAAACAAGGCAAGGCGCCCCATGCTACCCAAGCCTACCTCTGAACAGGAGTGAGAGATACATAACTTTAGCCATACCATCGAGGTTCCTCGACACCACGTGTTGAGCTACACTTACTAAGAAGCACCTTATAGCTTGGTGCAATGACATCAATAGATGGCAGCTACTATCAAAGCTGTAGATCCAGAGACTACACAGTGGCAACAATAACGAGCAATTTGGATATAATGAAGATGAGCCGCTCCAAGAACGCCTCGGGCAGCTGAAGACAGACAACGATGAGGAAGAGGAAGAGGAAGAGGAAAAGAAATTTTCATGCCCCTGCTTGAATAAGCAAGTGCCATCGACATGAAAAAGGAAGTGGCTAACATCAAGAAATCCTACCAGTGGCTAGAAAAGGCGGGCTTAAAGAACAGCAGGAGTCAACCACACCTGACAGGACTATCCAAAATATATTAGCAAGCTGGGATGGGATACATTAAGTGGCTGAGATAGTATACAGGAACATCTGTGCCTCATTTGGAGTAAGTTATGGGTATTGATCTCCCAGTTACATTTGTAGAGTAATTATAGGCTAATTATAACCAATAATATTCAGTCAGTGCATTTAATTTCACCTCCTTTATTAGACTGTGGGACAGTCAGACACGAACACACTGAGTTATCATGAAATGTCCACACTTTAAAGTTTCAGAGCCAGTCAGAGTAATTTGTAACTGTAACATGCAGCCCACTGAGCAGCAAAATAAGTATAATTACCTCAACACAGCTTTCCTTTTTCCGCTCTATTAAACCATAATATTAACAACTCTGTACAGCATTAGTCTTGTTTTATTCGCACCCAAAGGCTCCATTTTGTTATATCTTGTTATATTTTTTAATAATCTTTATAGCTCTCTATCACCTTTTCTTTTGATAATGTTTCTGATTGTGGGGCGGTGCTCAACTGACCCACTTTATTGTGGAAAACAAGTCAAATAGTCACTTTAATGTGAGGATCCACAGAGCCTGAAGCAGAAAGCAGGGGTTTACTGGAAGGCCTACGTTAAACCTGCTTCATAGTTTATCCCTCAGGTGTTGTTGTTGCAGTTGTTTATTTGTATGGAGCACGATCACGGATGAGATTTAGAGTTCGGGAGAACGTGTTTCCCTTCAAGTTTGAGCATGTACGCTCTATGGATAAGTTATTAGACAACATTTCAGTTACGCGCTAACAAAGAACTCTAGTAGTAATCTAAGTGCTCATAGCATGCTATATCTTGTCTCTACTATGTTTTTCAGTATATTTAAATAAATTAAAAATAAGTCTAATGTTCTTGCCACAAAAGCCATTCTGCTTGGGGCTGAACGGCACAAGGTATGTTTACCTCCTCTTTTACAGAAGCTGTTGTGCTTTATGATTGCATTGGCACAGATAGCTGGTGTAATAGCTCTGTTTCCACTATCATCTTCTATAACAGCAGTCAGATTGCCATTTATTTTAAGGCGCTGTTATCTTTCATCCAATAGAAAACACAATGATACGTACACATGCAAAAGTGAATCAAAATGTCATCACAGTTATTATTTTTCAAGTGTTGGAAAGAGCGCTTTTATGAGGATTGCCTATCTCCATGTGTCAACACAGTTTCATAAGATGACTGCACAGTCTGAAACGCAGGTTTAAAAGCCCAGAGTGGAATTTGTCAAGATTAAGCAGGAACAAAGCCAATATGGTAAATGGCTTGTATTTGTATAGCTCTTTAGGACCCCAAAACGCTTTACACATTCAGTCATCCACCCATTCACACACTGGTGATGGCAAGCTACAGTTGTAGCCACAGCTGCCCTGGGGCGCACTGACAGAGGCGAGGCTGCCGGACACTGGCGCCACTGGGCCCTCTGACCACCACCAGTAGGCAACGGGTGAAGTGTCTTGCCCAAGGACACAATGACCGAGACGGTCCAAGCCGGGGCTCGAACCGGCAACCTTCCGATTAAATCCCAACTCTTGAGCCACGATCGCCACGATGCAAGGAAAGAAGTAAGCATTTAAGTCTGTTTATTATGATAAGATTTTATAATATGTGCTCACATCCAGAGCTGGAAGAAAAAGGCAGTGAGTTGTATGTTGCTTTACTTGACAGCTGGAAACTTTTGACTTCAGGCTAACTCATCAGACGTCCAAGTGACTTCATGTAACCCATTGTGTTTGAAAAGAAAACCAGTTGTGAGAACTGAAACAGGATATGTATTTAGTGCACTAGAAAAGGGTTTTAATAAACTGTACTTTGAAAGGATTTGACCGTATTAGTCTCATTAGACCAGCCACCCATTTTCTTCTGCTTATCCACTTCAGTTTTGTGGGGCTGCTGGAGTGTATGCCAGCTGCCACAGGGTGAGACGCAGAGTGTACCCTCTGCACATGGCACCAGTTGCAGGGCTGACACAGAGACACAGACAACCTCTGATATTCACATTCACATCCATTGCCACTTTAGAATCGCCAGGTAACCTAACTTGCATGTTTTTGACCTGTAGGAGGAATATAGGACATTGTTGAATCGTACAACAGGGACAAACTCCACATAGCTGGCTGGTAACAATGCTAAAAACTTCACTATTGTATCTCATATCATAAAGCCAATGAAATACAAATCCAGTTAGGCAGCTCTTCCCATTTGTGAACCTATGCCATGAGAAGAAGTGTTATCAGTCTGCCATCCTCGCCACATTGACTTTACCTATACACAGGACCCAGACAGCAGTGCTTGGCCTATATGTGGCCCACATCTGCAGATGTCTTGACTGACATAATTGATTTAGGGTGAGCCTGGCTGCCTCAACTCAATCTCAGCGTCACGCCCTTTCTCTGTCCCTGTGGGAGTCCCGGCCTACTCTTGGCTGATAACTGGTTGACATTGGAGGGTTGTCAGCTGATGCTCACCTGGACCTTTAGGCTATAAAAGCTGACCCAAATGAACACCTCACTCTGTCTTCCACTCCACCTGAGATCAACCTTCTTTACTGTTTGTGGGTTTTTTGTAATAGTTGGGGGGGGAGGAGGTTTGATAAAATATATTTTATTTCAATAAATCTCAAGTGTGGAGTCACTCGTCACATCCCCAACATCTTATAGCCCATAATGTCATGTTTTGTGAGAGCTTGACTGTTTGGCCTGTGGTAGGGTGCATCATTATAACCAAACTTTGCATCAGCAAAATGAGAACAGTGTTCAAAATCTGAGTACACCTCTAAATCTGGTCCTTTACCTGACATGCAGCTTTGTATCGTAAATTAATCTTTCTTGTCTTTGAGTGATTTTTAAAAGGAATCACTGAACAGCATCAAACTAAAGTTTCAACATTATCTTCTTGGCCGATGCACAGTCCACGGCTGCCTTTCTTTAGCCCAGTGAAACCTTGTTTTCTTCCATTTAGAAGTTAATACTGGTTAACTTTTAGCTTTCCTCTATGGCTCATAAATCCCGCTCCATCCAGCCTATTTCTTACAGCTCTATAACAAATACAGACTCTTTTAATTTTTGCTCTGCATCTCCTATTTTCAAGGCATCTTGCTTTTAGTTTTCTGTCCTGACACTTGACTTTGTCTTCCACTTACCCGTATGTTTTTCTTTCACAACCGTTCGGATTTTTTATGCTCGTTCCAGATTTTGCACACAGTTGACTGATAACAACCACCATGTTTTGTCATTTTCTGTGTTGGATTTCTTTCTCACTGCAGCTTTACAATCCCCTCCATTGTTTCACCTGACAGTTCTGCCGTTGGGGCCGTGCTTCCTTTCAATCAGCCAGGTGAAACAGCTCATTAAGGACTGCAAAAACTCTTTTTTTTTTAAACTGGAAACTATTAAGATATATTCAATTTGTGCTGGTATTTGTTTTAGAAACGCAAATCACAAGCCTTTTCTAAATGTTAACATAGATACAATAATCTATGTCAAATATGTGATTTTTTGTATTTGCTATAAAGCAAAAGAGGTGGTAATTCCTGGGGTTGTATATGCAGGACCTTTATACCAGTGTCTACCATTCAGTGTGTTGAAAGCTGTGGTGGTAGTGGTTTATGAGTGAAAGAGGATCCTCCTCCCATCAAGTTGTTGATAGGGGATAAATGCACTTTGGCTCACTTCTATCCTTCATGCACTCTCTAAGGGCATCACTAAAGAATTAGTGCATGTGTTCCCTCTTCAGGATGTTTTGAAAGTGAAAGTTGATCTCTTTCTGTCTTCGCTCTTGTGTGTATGGGTACATTTTCAGACTGATACCCACAAACACATCGGCATCCTAACCTGCATCTGTTGCTGTTTAAAGTGTAAATGTGCAATTGGTGCAGGCACAGCTGCATGCTGCATGTAGGCAAAGACAAAACACAAAACACACATGAAAGTAGGAGCGGAGACTCCTTTCCTTGAACCGCAACTGACAGTTTTAAAGAGGTTGTAGTGCTTTACACTTTCCAGATAAGGAGAAGAAAATTGACTGTTTTTTGATGACAACCACAGAGCAATATTTATAGCAATAAGGGCCTGTGTTTAGTTCCTTGGGAATACCTTATCAAAGCTTGTAGAAGTATGCATTGACATCTGACTGTTGAATATGTTTTCCATGCAGTTGCTGGTTTCTGTTCACAAATATACACCATAACAAGGAAGACATTTTTCCCACTTACCTCTGTCTGACAGATGCCATTGGACTGATTTGTTTAGAGATCTCCAAGATTTCTAAAGTCACAAAGGGGGTATATAGTATTTTATGAAACACCTTAGATCCAAATCCCAGAAACAGCCTGTAAACCCAGTGTAAAATAATTTCTTCTACAAAATTCAAATAAGAGCAATCAATGAACGCTGAAACATACCATGGGGGTGACCAACCCTTTCTTTCATCAGTAATCCTTGCTGCAGCAACATGATCATAATGAAATAGGACTCAGTCTAAACACAGCCATACAAACAGTGTAAAGTTACACCATGAGCCACTCATGCAGCCTGACTGAGAAGACGTTGGGTTTAAATTAAAGGTCAAGTAGAAGATCAGCAAAGTAAGGCTGTGACTGCAGGAATTTACAGAATCAAATGTACTCGACAAGTGCTGAAGACTGGCTGCAGTACGTTAGCAGCACAAAAGACGCATTTAGGGAAGCATTAAAAAAAACTAAACTAAAAAAACACAATTACATTTAACCTGCTGTATTTTGGGAAATAAAAATAAATTGCTTGTTTGTATATCGTCCATCCCCATATTGACCCCCTCCCCTGTATGAGTTAAAAATGCTTTTACATTACTTTTTTAATCTTTTATCTTATATATGAAGACAGGGGAAAGAGAAAAAAAATGCAACACCTTAGTTCAAGCTTTGACTTGTGACAGCTTTCTCACTTCAGTGTTCAGTAGTGTTAAACTGCAGAGATGCTAAACCAACTATGCTTTATTCACTAAATCAGTGTTTGTGAGCATCAGAATGTGTTAAACGCAAAACCACAACCTGCTAAAAGTAAATGAAGTTATGAAAACTCATTTAGTCATTAGTTCCCTGGGTGGTTATATAGTAAAGCCCTACATTACTGCAGTAGTATTCAGCTCATTTTCTCTGATGACTATGTATGCGGATGATTTTCATTAGCAGAATGTTGATTTTAACCTGACTCCAGGGAAACACAATCAACATGTGGTTTGTTTGAGGGTCACTCTCCTGCTGAACTTTCTCCTCACTCATGAACAAGTCCCTACAAGACTAGAGAGAGAGCTGAGCCTGAAAGCAGAGCTGTTGATTAACAGGTCGATCTACCCTCACGTTTGGACACAAACTACCGGTAGTGACTGAAAGAATGAGATTACAGATAAAAGTGGCAGTTTGGTTTTTTTTTAGCTTTCTCCAAAGGGCAGCTGGATTCGCCCTGAGAAATCGGATGAGGAGCTCGGTCATTCATTAAAAGGACCCAGTTATAGTTAATCAGGCATCTCCTGGCTGCCTCCTAGGTGAGGTGTTCCTACTAGGATACGGGTGCAGGGCAGACCCAATCAAGCCAAGAGATTACATCTCTTAGCTGTCATGGGAATGCCTTGGTATCCCTTCAGAAGAGTTGGAGTAGGTGTCTTGGAAGAAGGAGATCCAGGTATATTTTGTGAGACTGTTACCCCTGTAACCCAGACCAAGACAACCGCCGGGCATGTGGCAGGTGATGGATATATGGGTGGGCTATGCTGATGATGATCTAATTAGTGTTGGCTAAATGTATTGCTTCTATTTAGACATTTTTACACATAGAATATGGGAACATGACTTCTTGCACTGCACTTCATTTTCTGATTTTTAAAAGAATATTGATTCATTTGGGCGCCTTTTATTTGACTTTCATTATCTGAAAATCTCTTTAAAAATAGCAAACATAACTAACCACATAAAACATTTAGCATGATACAAAGCAGTGTACACATTAAAGAGCTAGAAGCCGAAGACTGAGCTGTGCCACAACAAGGCAACCACAGAAACTGGCTCAAAGACACCTCTGTCAGGGGCCACAGATACTTAACCACCCCCGACAACACTGAAGGTGTGAGTTTGTCAGTTGTATATCCACACAAGGCCCATCAAGGGCAGCAGCTCTTTGTATGGGTAAACCCTAATTACAGTTTGGACCATCATGAAAAGGCTTCCGCTCTGACATCAAATACAAAGTCACTGGAGTACAAAGGCTTTCATTTTTCCCTTTGTTTCAGATGCCAGCACAGCGAGAGCAGTGTGAGGCCGAGGAGGAAACGGCGGAGAGATAACGGGATTTAGAAAGCGCTGGCAGAAAAAAAGAATTGGACGAAGACAATAGCGGAGACAAAAATGGCGTAGCGAGACAAGGAGACAGACAAGAATGAACAAAAAATGGAAACTTGATAAGAATGATGGATGTAGGGTGGACGGGTGGTGGAGTGTGCACACGTATCTGAGGAGCGTAGCGTAAATGTGAGCAAGTTTGGTGGACCAGACAAAGAAGACCAAAAATAATAAAACACAGAAACTTATTTCACATAATTTATGAGTGAGTTGTGTCATTTTCCACCAAAGTGACGTATCAGAAGTGTGTGCATGTGTGTGTCAGGGGGGACTTTTCCTAATTGTTTTCCTTTCTCTGTCACTTACTGTTAACAATGGTCTATTCTGTATTGCACTGGACAGGAGGCCAGCTCACCCACACCCATGTCTGAACACGTTCCATGTGCGGGTGGGCACGCATGTGTGTGTGGGGGGGATATTTTTAAGACGGTTATTTTGATGAGTGGGGATGGTATGTTATGGTGATAACAGTTTATTCTTATACGTGTATGTGTGCGACAAAGAAATCTGCCACGTCTGTTCCTGTTTGTCAGTAGATTGGACAGACAGTTCCTGTGGAGGTGAGGATGCGTGTGAGTTTATTTAGAGAAATGTCAGCGTGTTTACGGTACATTTCCGCTTCTGCCTTTGTACTTGGACTCCAAATTTGCCGCTGTTTTGACTCTAGCAGTGGACATTTAGAGGATGAGAGAATTATGACGGATGTCTGTCTCATTGTTGAGCTTTGCTTGATATTTTTCTTGTCCTTTTAAAGAAAAATTGAAAGCCAAATGTGCATATGTGGTAAATACATTAAATGATTGCAGTTATTACATACGTCTGGCCTGTGACTCACTGGGAACCTATCAAGGGTATACCTGCCTCTTGCCCTAAGACAGCTGGGATAGGCTCCAATGTTGCCCACTCCAATATTTGAATAAAAAAATGCACAATATATACTTTCCTAAAACGTGACAGCCATTGACTTGCATAGAAATAAATGGTTTTGGTAAAATAGGCTAATTTTGCAGTTATTAATCAATTAACCATAACTATTATATCAAGTTATCTAGAAAGTTATTCGGCCAAACATTCATCAGGTAACCATCAGCAGTACTCAGAGGTCTACTCTGCATGTTTGGCCCCTGGAGTTGATGGATATTTTTGTCGGCACATTGACCAGATCTTTGCCTTTCTGTATTTTATGTTTTCTACCATTAGGTTGGATTTGACAGAAATGCTGTCTTTCATTTATTTATTTTTCTTGTTGTATTACATGTTAAATCAGGGATTTAATATCCTGTAAGCAGCCTTTGTATGTTTATTTTCTTCAGAAAAGCAAATTTGGTTGTAGGAAGTAATTTGGAAATATGGTCAAAATACAACAACAATCACAGCCTGCTTATCTTTGATAAGACTGAAAATTCCCTTCATACCATGAATGAACTGAGTCACTGGATTCAGATTAATTTGTGACATTTTCTTGAGAACATCAAGAAGATAGCTTTCATCCATCTATTAATCTATCCATCCTAATTTATTCACTGCTTATCCAACCACATGTTTGTGGTGGTGTTAAAGCCTATCATGAGCCGAGAGATGGCGTGGATGGTGGAAGATCTGATGGGAAATATCTATCCGATAATGATAAAGAAACTTTCCAAAGATCCACACCAGACTTCAGTTATAGCATCATTTATAAGATTCAATTCTATTCAATGCAATTCAACTGTAATATAAAGGCCTCATAATAATAGAGAGAAAACCTCAACAATCAGACGACCCCCTTTGAGCAAGCACTTGACGAAGGAAAAAAGTGGGAAGGAAAAACTCCCTTTTAAGAGGAAGAAACCTCCCGGAGATCCAGGTTTAGGGAGCAATCTGCTGTGACCAGTTGTGGATGATGGAAGGGAAACAAAGTGAAAGACTTCCTGTGGAAGATTATATATAATAGCCATTGATTACATGGCGTATAAACACATAGACAAGTGTTGAAGAAGAAAGATTCCCTGCCATCTAGGCCTATTGCAGTGTCACTAAGGGAGGATTCAGGGTCACCTGATCCAGCCCCAACTATGTGCTTTATAAAAAAAAAGGTTTAAAGCCCAACCTTAAAGGCAGAGAGGCTGTCAGTCTACTAAATTCAAACTAAGAATTTGTTCCACACAAAAGGGGGCTGAAAGCGTGGCTCTGCCTCCGACTCCAGAGATGGGCCGAGGTCCACCTCTCATAGTGTTTTCATGCAAATCTGCCCATAACTAACAAACTAATCACAAATAAGGACAGATCTTAATAATAACCCTAAAACAAAGGCTGCCAACAATCAAATGTTATTACATGGTTGTTATTTGAAAGTAACAACTTTATCTAGTGCGTTTAGGTCCTCCTGACCTCTGCCTGTACAGATGGAGGAAAAGAGTAATAGAAAGAAGAGATGATGAGATGTGTTTGTTTTGAACGCACTTTTTCATGAATTTTAGATTCGATTTTGCCACGTTTGGGTTTTTTTTTTTTAAATAATTTCATTCCCCATCAGTTGATGTTTGATTAATCACATCTTCACTGTCGCACTCACTCAAACACACACACACGAAATAAACAATTTGCCCAGCTTACTGTAATCCAGACAAACAGATTTATTACTTAAATCTCTGGCACAGCCTCTTTTGTCTGTTGCTGTCATGTGCATCATAAGTCTCTGTTGCCCCCTCAGTCTCAACCCCCCCGCCTGTCAACCCATCACTTTTTTCTGTCTTGTTTTATTTCTCACCTTCCACCAACCTGTCTCAGCCTCGTCCTAACTTCCCTCCACCCACTTTCATATCTCAAAGAGACACAGATTTAAAGTTCATGCAGAAAACAGAAACACACCCTCTGACACTGACACAAGTACACACACACACACACACGCACCATCCTCACACCAACATCTCAGGCCAAGTTCTTGACAACAGACTCCGAGCAGTCTCTGCCTCCTCCACAGCTTCATAATTGACCTTCTGTGTGTGTCTAGCCATCTGTGTGACTCCAGTCGCCCCGTTTGAACATTTTCGCCTTGAGTACTGCTCACTGGGCTGTCTCTGCTTATTTTCTTTGCCCCTTCTTTCTCCTTCACTGTCTGCCTATCCCCTCAAACTCTGCAGCTCTAAGTGGAAATGGCAGTATTGATCAATTTCTCCATAAAAACTCCTCCTCCTTTGCCTCCTCCTCTCTTGTCTGATGGAAAATGTACTGCAGTGTGGTACAGTTTTATCCAGTCATGCTCCTGTTCTGACTGCAATGTGGTAACCACGGGGCATATTTTTCACCTCGGCTTTGTGTCTACAGCTCATTAGGAAAGCACAAATATTTAAATGGAGAAGACAAGTTTACAGGCAGTAATGAAGCATGCAGGAGTCAGTGCACTGTCATGATGTGTTCCAGCTCCCAGAGAAAGCAGTGTGGAGAGCGGTAAATGGTAATTGTGTTTTCTTTGCTTAGAATCTAATCTGCAGGATGCTGCTAATGGTAGTGATCAGGGTGCTCCTGATGCTGACCGCCGTGATCACGATGATGATGATGATAATTACTTTGATGAAGAGGATACTGGCTCTGCAGCACTGTCATCTGACCTCTGAAATGAGCGGAACAAGAGCGCCCCTCTGTGGCAAAGATTGGAAATTTTTAAACTGATAAAAGAAATTCACATACGGGTGTCCTCATGCTTTTTTTTTTTTTTTACTTTTTTTTTTTTACTTTTTCTTATTAGGAACAGTAAACCATATAAAATCTTGCATTTCTTTCATTTTTTGAAAGAGAGTACTTCTTTAAAAGTCACTTTGAAATTACCTTTAAAGATCAACTTTAATTAAATCGAACTGGTGTTAAACTAAAAGGTTTTATTTTCATTTTTAAACAGTCTGATCATGTACAGTTACGATGGTCTGCCCTCAGTTCTGACTTTTACACCTGCAGCATCAGTTTAATCCGCTTCACATTTTTTAGGCAGTAAAACAGCGCCCTCTAGTGTCATGGACGCATTCCCACAAATTTGAGCCATGCTAATGATTTACGGTTAAGGTTTCATCATGATTATTTGGGTTGAATGGAAGACTGTAAGTAGGAGGAAAAACTGTAAGTATTGATTTTACAAGAGTGTGAATTGCTGTGCAATTCAATGTACTGATGCTTTTTATTCCTGATCCCTTTACTGCAAACAAAAACATTAAATAGCATCTGAATCACGTGGCTGAGTGGATATTGATTACGTTTAGGTCTTAAAGCAGCAAAGCAGAGGCACACTGGGCCAATTATCAGCTTTCTGAAAAAGCTGTATGATTTACACTAAAGACTCTTAGGGTTTAAGTTTAGTGTTAGATCACTAAACATGACCTCGCATATGTGTGTGTGAGAGAGAGGCAATGTGCTCATAGTCTGGATATCAAACTGTAGAAACAAGGAGAAATTAGATATAAACTTTAACATTCATTCATCTCCTTACCTGTCTCTGTCTGGCTCGTTGTTACCAGTCATAGTCACTCGTTACTTTTTCTTACCACCAGAAGAAGACAGCAGAACCCTTTGAGTGAGCAATTAATAGGACCAATTACATTTAGTGCTGCCTGCTGACTGTGCAGTAACTTCTAATTTGCATTCAGCAAAAGCCAAAAAGTTGGGTTCTCGGTGCCTGGACTTTCTCGTTGATGGAAGTCTACATGGAAGTACACACGAGGATCCACATCAGTTCATGGTGCGGTGATTTAGGGTGTGCAGAGCTTGTCTAAGAGCTTTAACAGCTTTCCCCTATTGTCCAGATTTCCAAGTACTGAAATGAAAGAAGGAAACAAACCTCCTTCATTTTTTGCATAACTAAGAGCACAATTTTTGTGATCCTCATTTGCCCATGTCTTTTTTTCACAATAGATAAAGACCTCATTGTACTCAGACCTAAAGGTATATTCAACTTATGTATAAGACTAGTATTGGAACACACATGTAAGTTTAACTTGATCCTAGACCCACACTATGAGTAAATGCCTGCAGCTGGCCTTGCTAAAAGTTACTACATTGTGTAACGTGAGATCACTTTGCGTGCCAATCAGCGTTACTATGCAAGAATACACCCACACGATGCAAGGCTGCACACTCTGCATACACAAAATGACTTTTATACAACTCTACATTTTTAAGTAATAACAAGAATTGTGACTCTTTGAAAGCATGTGCACACTGTCAGCTCACGGGTATCTGTTAGGTAGGCTTTGGTTTCGATTTGTTACCTTGTGAAAAAAATTTGCGAAACTATGCAGGAGCCATTACAAACCCTCTTCAACATAAATGAATGCCGTTGTCATGGACACTCATGCCTCAGTTGCAGTCCTGACTTCTCCACCCCACCCCTTGTCATTTCTCAGACTTCACATCTTCTCTTCCTCCTACATTGGAGGACAGTCACCCCCTTCCCCCCAGATCATCACGGTATGTACCACCGGCAGATAGAGGAGGTGGCTGATATCCAGAAATCCTAGCAGTGGCTGGACAAAGCTGGACTGAAAGACAGCACAGAGGCACTAATCATGGCAGCACAAGAACAAGCTCTGAGTACAAGATCCATAGAGGCTGGGGTCTATCACACCAGGCAAGACCCCAGGTGCAGGCTGTGTAAAGATGCCCCAGAGACAATCCAGCACATAACAGCAGGGTGCAAGATGCTAGCAGGCAAGGCATACATGGAACGCCATAACCAAGTGGCCGGCATAGTGTACAGGAACATCTGTGCCGAGTATAACCTGGAAGTCCCGAGGTCAAAATGGGAGACGCCCCCAAGGGTGGTGGAGAATGACCGAGCTAAGATCCTGTGGGACTTCCAGATACAGACGGACAAAATGGTGGTGGCTAACCAACCGGACATAGTGGTGGTAGACAAACAGAAGAAGACGGCCGTAGTGATCGATGTAGCGGTTCCGAATGACAGCAACATCAGGAAGAAGGAACACGAGAAGCTGGAGAAATACCAAGGGCTCAGAGAAGAGCTCGAGAGGATGTGGAGGGTGAAGGTAACGGTGGTCCCCGTGGTAATCGGAGCACTAGGTGCGGTGACTCCCAAGCTAGGCGAGTGGCTCCAGCAGATCCCGGGAACAACATCGGAGATCTCTGTCCAGAAGAGCGCAGTCCTGGGAACAGCTAAGATACTGCGCAGGACCCTCAAGCTCCCAGGCCTCTGGTAGAGGACCTGAGCTTGAAGGATAAACCGCCCGCAGGGGCGTGCTGGGTGTTTTTTATATATATATATATATATATATATATATATATATATATATATATATATATATATATATATATATATACATACAGTGGGGCAAAAAAGTATTTAGTCAGCCACCGATTGTGCAAGTTCCCCCACTTAAAATGATGACAGAGGTCAGTAATTTGCACCAGAGGTACACTTCAACTGTGAGAGACAGATTGTGAAGAAAAAAATCCATGAATCCACATGGTAGGATTTGTAACGAATTTATTCGTAAATTAGGGTGGAAAATAAGTATTTGGTCACCTCAAACAAGGAAAATCTCTGGCTCTCACAGACCTGTAACGTCTTCTGTAAGAAGCTTTTCTGTCCCCACTCGTTACCTGTATGAATGGCACCTGTTTGAACTCATCATCTGTATAAAAGACACCTGTCCACAGCCTCAAACAGTCAGACTCCAAACTCCGCCATGGCCAAGACCAAAGAGCTTTCGAAGGACACCAGGAAAAGTATTGTAGACCTGCACCAGACTGGGAAGAGTGAATCTACAATAGGCAAGCAGCTTGGTGTGAAAAAATCAACTGTGGGAGCAATCATCAGAAAATGGAAGGCATACAAGACCACTGATAATCTCCCTCGATCTGGGGCTCCACGCAAGATCTCATCCCGTGGGGTCAAAATGATCATGAGAACGGTGAGCAAAGATCCCAGAACCACACGGGGGGACCTGGTGAATGACCTGCAGAGAGCTGGGACCAAAGTAACAAAGGTCACCATCAGTAACACACTACAACGGCAGGGAATCAAATCCCGCAGTGCCAGACGTGTTCCGCTGCTGAAGCCAGTGCATGTCCAGGCCCGTCTGAAGTTTGCCAGAGAGCACATGGATGATACAGCAGAGGATTGGGAGAATGTCATGTGGTCAGATGAAACCAAAGTAGAACTTTTTGGTATAAACTCAACTCGTCGTGTTTGGAGGAAGAAGAATACTGAGTTGCATCCCAAGAACACCATACCTACTGTGAAGCATGGGGGTGGAAACATCATGCTATGGGGCTGTTTTTCTGCCAAGGGGACAGGACGACTGATCCGTGTTAAGGACAGAATGAATGGGGCCATGTATCGTGAGATTTTGAGCCAAAACCTCCTTCCATCAGTGAGAACTTTGAAGATGAAACGAGGCTGGGTCTTCCAACATGACAATGATCCAAAACACACCGCCCGGGCAACAAAGGAGTGGCTCCGTAAGAAGCATTTGAAAGTCCTGGAGTGGCCTAGCCAGTCTCCAGACCTCAACCCCATAGAAAATCTGTGGCGGGAGTTGAAAGTCCGTGTTGCTCGGCGACAGCCCCAAAACATCACTGCTCTCGAGAAGATCTGCATGGAGGAATGGGCCAAAATACAAGCTACTGTGTGTGCAAACCTGGTAAAGACCTATAGTAAACGTTTGACCTCTGTTATTGCCAACAAAGGTTATGTTACAAAGTATTGAGTTGTATTTTTGTTATTGACCAAATACTTATTTTCCACCCTGATTTACGAATAAATTCTTTACAAATCCTACCATGTGGATTCATGGATTTTTTTTTCACATTCTGTCTCTCACAGTTGAAGTGTACCTCTGGTGCAAATTACTGACCTCTGTCATCATTTTAGGTGGGGGAACTTGCACAATCGGTGGCTGACTAAATACTTTTTTGCCCCACTGTATATATATATATATGAGGACTTTTAATTAAAACTCACAATATATCTTTTTAATCATATATGGAAACATGGAGGTCAGAAGGTTTGATCATCTTAAATAGCTGAGAAACATGAATAGCAAAATGAAATATGCTTGGTATTTGTGAACAATTTGAATAATTTTGCATGAATGCAAAGCTCAAAATATAGCTAATTTTAGCAGCTATATAACATTCTGTCATCATTTAAATAAATGTCTTTTTCATTAAAATGTTCTTCCAAAAGCAATTGAGTTGGTAGAATGATACAATTTTGGAAAAAGCGATCTCAAACAGAACAGCTGCAGGAGGAGTGCTAACTCATTACAATTTGATTTAACTAACCCTTGTGCTGGGCACCAAAAGTAAATGGAAAACAGGTTTTTTCCCCCACTACAAGAAGATTATATTACTGGTGTTGCCAAATACGAGAATACCAGACAAGAGAGAAAGTAAAAGGAAGGTCACAAAGGTAAAGAAGAAGGAAACGGTGGTGTTGGAGCTCATGAAACTTTGTGGGAAAATTAACACCTTTCACCAACCACACGTTGTTAAATTTAGACAAAGACCCGTATATTGGCCTGTTTTCTCTGGGCACTCAGGAAGGTGAACAGCCACCCCCTAATTTTATTCTCTGACATGAATCCCAATGTCTGCACCCTGACAGTTACGTCATGTGGCTGTTTTCAAAGAGCCCACTCTCTTAGTTGCATGTTCATAATCTGGCTTATGGCCAAGTGGAGTATCGTTACATTTGCTATGCACAGTGGGAGAAATTTGTTAGTTTGTAAGTACCCAAGAGGGACACAGATTAATATCAATCAATCAATTACAGAAACTCCTGATCTCAAGTCTGTGCACACCTGTCCACAGAATCAGACCTTTCCGTCACGATAGAGAAGACCAAAGAGAAGAAAAGTCAGGAAAGAGAGGAAAGTGCCGGGGTCAAATGAAACCAAAATCGAGCTTTTTGGTATCAACTTGACCTACCGTGTATGGAAGAAGAGAAATGCTGAGGATGACCCAAAGAAAACCATCTCCACAGTC
Organism: Astatotilapia calliptera; assembly: GCF_964374335.1. NCBI lineage: Eukaryota > Metazoa > Chordata > Actinopteri > Cichliformes > Cichlidae > Astatotilapia > Astatotilapia calliptera. The sequence goes on along the minus strand of NC_137427.1, from coordinate 33,237,872 downwards.
AAGAATGTAGGTGGAAAGATTATACTTTGAGATGTTGTCGTGCTAAGGATACAGGACAACTTCACCGCATTGAGAGGGCAATGAACCGGTCATGTCCCGTAAAATCTTGGACCAGAACCTTCTTTCATCGACCAGAATACTGAAGATGGATGGATCGGGATGGATCTTCTAGCATGACAGTGACCCAAAACATACCACAAAGACAACAATGGAGAGGCTAAAGAAGAAGCACTAAGCATTAAGTTGATGGAAGGGCCTAGCTGGGCTCCAGACCTCAGTCCTGTAGAAAATCTGTGGAGGGTGCTGAAGGTTTGAGTTACCAAGCAGCATTCAAAAAACCTAAAGGATTTGGTGAATTTCTATTAAAAGGAGTTGGCCAACATCCCTCCACAGATGTGTGCAAACCTGATGATGAACATTAATATACGTGTTAAGCTGTGCTTGCCAACAGATGTTTCTCCACCAATTGTTAAGTCGTGTTTTGCTTGGGAGTCAAATAAATACCATGGAAATCAATTTAAAACTTTTATGCAAAGTGTTCTTTTTCCAAATTTTTCTTTTTTAATATTCTGTTAAAATTAAACTACAATAAAAAAAAAATAGTTTTTTGAACAAACTTACAAATTTAGCTGGAGATCAAATATTTATTATCCCCATTCTTTGAACTTTCCCCATGTTCTGTCTTATGCCTTGTTTTTGTCTTGTTATTGTAGCCCACTGTCATTTCTGCTTTCTGCACTGCCAAAATCTCATCATTTGTAGTGTTGATGTAAGTATGCTTTTCCAATGACCTTTTCTGTAACATTTCCTCCTTTCACATCAAAATTTCAGCCAAAAAGTCATCTGGTAAGAAGTTTCTGATGTTTCTCTGTGGGGTTTTTAATTCTTAATATTTGCTTCAATTGATAAATATGTTTTAGGCAGCAGGATTTACAAAGGGGTATATATGAAATAAAGAAATGAAATATTTTGCAGGAATTGTAATGCCTCTGAGTTACTGTACCTACATTATGTTCTATGTTATCATTGATCAACTCCTTTGGTCACTTAAAATATCCTGATAGAACTGTGATATTGAATCTGTTGCAATTTCTCCGGCACAATCTCTCTTGAAACAGACTTTTTTAGCATCAATGAGAGTTTTTACCTTGATAAATAAAGGACAGCCCGTATGAAAGTCCCGGTGTCACAGATTAACTGCAGCATCTATGCTGTGATATAAAAGTGGTTTTTGCATCAAAATGACTTGATGTCATTCGTGGGAGATATGTTTCACATAAGGCTCATTTAGAATCTTTTAAATACCGATGATCATTTTTTGGCAAATACAGGAAATCGCTTTTTGCACGCCAGCGCTCAAAGTAGATTAAATGAACATTCTACCACTACTACTAAACAAACTAATGGCACATAATAATTAGCAAGTTATATCCAGTGCTCATTAGAAAAGGTTAGTAAGCTAACTTATTCACCAATATTTGAACTTTTTTACTACATAATAAAGCAGTGAAGATAGTAAACATCACGCTGTACAATACTGTAAGTAAAGTCTGTCTCAAGGCTTCACTGGAAAATGAGATGAATGGTTGGCAAATATGTTGAGTCTAAAAGCCAGACTTTACACTTTCATCGTTTCATGAAGGTGTTTCTCTTTTTCTGGTTGGATCACCACAGTTATTATTCTTAATTCCTAATTTAAAAAAAGCCTGGGTTAGCAAAATACAAAGATAATCCTGCTATGTCTGACGAGAGCCAAGAAAGCATGTCCTTGCTGAACTTGCCTTGTAGTTCCTCCTCAGGTCTAATATCCATGCTCGAATTCATTTTTCCCTTTTAGCTTAGCATTTAAACATATTCTTTATTTCTCCTGCTTCTATTCAAACTGTTATGAATGAAATATTACAGAACATTTTACATTCTGAGTTTTATTTAAAATTAGACTTTTGGGTCATTTTTATAGGCAAAAACTCAATTGAATTCACTTCTATTCAATCAGATCCCTTACCTTTCAGCGATGGTAGATAATAATAAGCTGATTTAATTTTGGTGAAGGTCACACCACATTTGAAAATTAATTACTTAATTTTTTTAAAATCATCTTCACCCTTGACAGTGTACCAGGTCTTGGGGTTCATGAATACTTAGGATGGCTAAGCATTTGTCCTTGACCTTCATTGTTAACACACAAGGTCAAAGTTAACCTTGAAAGAAAATGTCAAGAAACCATATCAAGTAATATATCAAATGAAAGGTCATGGAGAGAGCTGGTTTCCATACTAACAATGCTGACATCAGCATAAAACAAAGTTTTACAATAGCCGGGGGGACTTGTGCTCTCTGAGTGCTCTTATAATGTAAGCGAAGGTTTTCAGCCTTTTATTCCCTGCCTTTCTGCCTTAGCCCCCTTGGATTTGTTTGACTCCTGTCCCTGAACAGGCTGTGACTGTACAGTACAACCAGGTACAGATTCAGCTACCCTATACATCCACTGAAGATGTGACTCAATTAACCTCCTACACTGAGGAAGTCTATATTTAGTACAAGAGAACATTCGGCAGCTTGAGCCATGGCAGTCCCGCTGGTGTCGTCCAAACTGAGGTCTCAGGTTGTTCCATTAATCAGTAATTTTAGCTGCTCACCTGTGGCCAGACCACTGAACATCCCAGGTCTTCTGTCTTCCAGGATAGCTGCCTTCTCCCCATTTTTCCTCCAGCTCTCCATTTGAGGAAATCTCATTGCTCACTGTCAAACCACATCGCGTCGGGTGAAGACATTTTATGTGTCACAATGTTAATCTCTTGTTTCAATTTGACAAGGCTTCAATAAATAAATATTAAACCTTGAGCATCAGTGCAGCTCATCACCTTTCAGCCGATGTCCACATGTCCACCCTATCTGCTGAGAAACCTTGTTGTGTTTCTGTACACCTCACCACATGAACCCCACATTGCATTTACTGTTTATGGCTAATTTGCAGGCTGGCAGGCCCAAAAGACATTAATTATGAGCTTAATTAGATGTACCACAGACTAGCATGGCATTATAAAACAGAGCTGATAATTAAATTCTAGGCTAAGGTTGGATGGAGATCATATTACTTAGCTGCTGTCACCCACTTTCTGGCAAAACTACATTATGATATGCTGTGACAGGGTACGCCCTTTCTGTCGTACAAACAAAAGGCTCACGTTGACATAAAGAGATCTTGAATGTAAATGTTTTTCAACTGGTAGTGGAGCTCCCCAGCCAGCGCTTTTAGTCTGAAAAGACTCAACTGTGAAAGTTTCACTCAAACAAGAAAGTCTTTTCTACTTCAGAGAAAATAACAACTCTGATCGGCTCGATTGTCTGTCCTTGGACAAGCTCTTTCTCCACACCCACCCACTCTGTGTCAAGTTGCCCCGGATGAGAGCAGCAGCCGAAGCTGAAGACCACAGTGGCATCAGAGGGCTTGTCACTTTAACACTTAAAACACTAAAAACATGGCACTGACTGAAAGTAGTCACCAAGGATGCAGTGCAAAGGGTTTTTGCTCCAGACGCTATTATGCTCCCTTTTGAATTGCGTTACTCAGTAGTAACAAGTTTATTGCAGTCCAGCTTTGTCAAGGTCAAATTGTTCTTCTAAGTCACTGAAAAGGAGGTAAACGTTCTATCACTTTAGAAATGAAAAAACAGATTTTTGTAGCAGAGGAGCCAATGGCGAGATATGGCAGCCTCGCTTCTGTCATTCTGCCCCAGGGCAGCTGTGGCTACAACTGTAGCTGCCTCCACCAGTGTGTGAATGTGAGAGTGAATGAATAGTGGAATTGTAAAGCGCTTTGAGGGCCCCGAAAAGCGCTATATAAATGCAATCCATTATCATTGCAATCCATTATAATCCAAAAAGAGCCTGATGCACACAGCACAAAACAAACAAACAGATAAACTTCAATATCAACGACATGTTCTGTACTTTGATTTCAACTCAAAAAAAACCCAAAAACATTCAAGAGATTTTTTTTTTTCAAGAGGGTTTGCTCGTGTCTCTCTCAGTTTGTTTTGCATGGTCAGTTTTAAATGCTTTCAGCACAGTAACATTAATAGAAGCACACACATCTTCTTTTTTTTGCACACAACTCATCAACATAAGAGAGTGAATTAGAGCCCTATGCATTTATATCAGAGCTTTGCAGGTCAGTGTACTGTGCCTCAGTGGAACATATCCTCACAAAAACACCCATTAACACTTGAACAGTCACCATTTACACTTCCATGTGTCCAGAGATCACAACTGTATTTTTGGATAGAGAGTTAACAGCATTTTAGAAGTAAAAAAAAATAACAAGACCTAGTTTTTTATAGTAGTATATAAAAAAATAATCCATTCATCCACCCATTTTCTAATACTTATGCTGGTCCTGGGTGTGAGAGCAGCAGTCCTAAGCATCTCTGCTTAGGAGTATCCATCCATTAGCCCAACCTCAGATTTAGGGGGTGCAGTGTGATTTTCAACCTGGCTGTGGAACAGTGGACAAAGTCAAGTGGTTAAAATGTGATAAATGAAATAGTAATAAAAGAGTATAAAACTGAAAAGGCAGTTTTAAAAAAGAGTAGATATATAAATAAAATAAATCAAAAGTGAAAATGGCCAAAAAAGGAGTGGTAGAGCACATTTACTGCGCACTTGCCCAAACTATGAGGCAACTAAGATCTGATTAAAAGCATTGAGAATTGGTATGTCTGAGTTTTTCAGTCAGGAGGGCACCCTGAGGAAAGTTCTTGAGACCATGACATCAGTGACCTGGAAGCAAAATACATGGTTAAAAGATCGGCCATATATTGTGAAACTGATCAATGAAGGCCTTAAAAATAAGCAATAACATTTTAAAATCAATTTTAAATTCCACAGGCAGCCAGTATAGCTATAACACTGTCATGGTCTGGTTGGGCACCTACAGGTCTCAGACAGCGGCTCCTCCTCCTTTAGGCGGAGTCCGGTTGCCCCTCCCTGGCTGACCACCTGTGAGCAATCGTGCCAGCGGTATATCAGACCTGCGCTCTCAACCACTCATCGCCTGAGTATCTGCTATTCCCATGTTAGTTCAGTGGAGCATCCTAAACCTTGTCTTAACGCCGTGTGATGACTCACCTGTCTTTCTTGTCCTCAGAGATAGCACCCGGAGTGGAGATCTTGTTCCCCTCGCTCCCGTCCTCCTGGACCTGGGCCGCCTGCTGCTTACACCACGTGGCCTGCCGGCCCACCGCTCACCTGCCTGCCTCCCCACGCCTCGACCGCTTCCGGATTTTCCGCTCCACCTGTCCCCTCCATCTGAAACCAAGTAAGGCAATTCAATTCAACTGCGGAGGATTGTTGGTTGTCTGCTGGATCCCTCTGATCGTGATCTCCTCTTGTTCCAGTGCCCCCGGTCCCTACCTAGTCCTGTTTCTACCTCCCCGCTGTCCCCGCTGTTCAGCCGTCTCCTAGAGGTGTCTAGGTCGCCCTCATTATCCCCGACGAATCCTACGCGCCACTAGTGTGGTGGCGTCGCTTTGTGTTTCACCTTTGTTTACCTGTGGGCGGAAATAAAACATTTGTTTTCTGTCACCTCGCTTCCGGGTTGGTTTCTGCGCCTGTGTCCATCCCTGTTCCCTCGTGCCGCTGGGCCGTGACAAACACGAATGATATACTGTCTTTAGTGTTGGGGTCTTACTCAAAAAGAGCAGCGCATTATGCATTATTCATTACTTTGTTTAGAAGTAATGTAGTATGTTATTTAATTACGTGCCAGAGAAAGTAATTCATTACACTTCATAAAGTGACAAAGTTAAAAACCAGCCCAAAGAAAGTTCAAAGCGACCACCACAGTGATTCTCTGTAGAAATGCAAACAGGTACTAACCCTCATAATCACCTTTTTTAAACTTCTCTTGAAGTTTGGGGTCCAGCTAAGGTCAGCAAACACTCAGTTTTCTTATCACTTTGAGTTCCTGACCAGCTTAGTTTAGCATAATGTCACAAATGCTTCCAAAGAGCTGAAGTTAGCAGTATTACATGTTAAGCCTTTTATACACAAAACTGCCCATATGGAAAAGAAATAGTAAAAACATACATGATTTACTCATGAAAGTGGCCACTTTCTCATTACTTTCATATATTTTGTTAGTAAGTATCCAAAACACACAAGTTTCATTATATAATTTTTCAAGGTATCTTATATGTGTTTTCACTCTTGTATGCTTTTCATACAAGTTTCATACAAGACAGATACGAACTTTATAAGATTTATATATATCTTTTCCATATGGGTGCCTTGATTTTGCGATGATTTTCGATTGGTAAAAGGGGCCCTTCACAGCATCACTGATTTGTTTGTTAAAAGTAAACAAACTATCCACAAAAACCCAAGGATTTTTAACTGCAGTTTGGATGTATGTGGTTAAAGGGCCAAGTGCCTCAATGGGGAGATTTTTAAGTGCAGGCAGCCAAATAAAATCACTTCCATTTTGCTATTATTTAGTTCAAAGAAATTTATGTAATCCAGAATTTCAGATCATTCAGTCAAAGAGTTTCTGAGTCATTGTCAGAAGTCTGGCTTTGTTACAGGTAGATAGCTCTCAGTGTCATTCATATATCAGTGATAGTGAACAAAGCACTGGGTTATCATACATAATGGAAATAAAAGAGGACCTAATTGAATCCTTTAGGGATGCCACAGTTAATGTAAGCTGAGGATGACAAACAGTTTCTTATATGGACAGCTTCTATATTTCAGACATGAAGAACAGGTGCAAAACTAGACCCAGCAGTCCAACTTTATGCTCTATAGCAGCGGTCCCCAACCTTTTTTGCGCCATGGACCGGTTTATGCCCGACAATATTTTCACGGACCGGCCTTTAAGGTGTAGCGGATAAATACAACAAAATAAAACTAGTACCGAAAAAAAGAAGATTTATTCATAACACACGTGAAAAGACCCAGGAAAACCGAGTTAATGATAAAAATGATAACAAAATAACGCTGAAAACTGATAGAAACCCTGAATTTCACACCTGACCCTCAACTCTCGCGGCCTGGTATCAAACGACTCATGGACCGGTACCGGTCCGAGGCCCGGGGGTTGGGGACCGCTGCTCTATAGAACAAAACCAGGAACTGTTCAGAAATCTTGGAGTGGTAAGGTAATTTGGGGTGTATCATTAATAAGGACATTAGACTCAAGGTTATGTTTCTTTAGGAGCGACTGTGTGACCGTATTTATAACACATGAAGAAATGACTCTATTTGCTAAACAGTGATTATAGACAGAAGACCTGGGGAACACAAAGTTGTTTAGCTGCAACCAAAGGGGCTCTCAGACAGTCTTGTTCCAGCTCTTCTGGCCACACTGAGCAGCAGCCTGATATGAGAATTAGAATCTAGTCCATTGTTATTAGAAGGAAGCAGTGCCCACTCGGCGTTTGGGATCATTTTCTCCACAAGGAGTTTAAGTGTATTGTGGTGCTGTTCATGGGTGATGGAAAAGTGAAGTGGGAGACTGATAGACAGATTGCTAGAACATTTGCAGCAATGTTGTAAAGCTCTGTTAAAAAGCCATGTTGTTACCCTTACTGTACCAAAGCAGAAATGAGCTTCCTCCAAAGAGTGTCTAGGCTCAGCCTTAGAGGTAGGATGAGGAACTTGGTCATCTGAGCGAGCCTCACAGGAGACTTGCTGTTTCTCCACACTGAAAGATGGTTATGTCCCACATCCAGCTTGAGAGTCTTGCCTCTCCACAAGAAGGCAACTGAGGAGATCTGGTAAGGAGGATTTATTGCCCTGAAAAATCTTTTCTAAGTATTAAAAAAGAAGAGAAAGTCAAATTTACTATCATAGAATTGAACTGCACGCATGTTTCCCTAAAAATTGATTATTTTCCTAATGATGCTAATGAGTTTCTTGCAGAAAAACAAACAAAGAAACTAAATAACAATGTATACTACTGAATAGTTAAAAGGGTGTTTATGCTTAAATATGGGAAAGTGTCAGTGGCCTCCAGTGTGATAAGCAACTTTTGAATAATTTCAACAGTGCCTGAAAGAGGTTAAAAAGAATATGATGGGAATAACTTTGCATTCAAGATGAGGTAAAAGTGCCTCTGCCAGCAAAGGCAATATCTGGATTTCCTGAGGCGAGTATGAATGAAATGCAGACACATGAGCGAAATATGAATGCTGGGTGTGAATGAAATAAAGCCGTTGTGCCTTTTGAAGCAAACATAAACAAAAGTGAAAACCTGAAATCCTCCTTCATTACCACATAAAGGTGCAGCTAAAACTTCAAAATAAAGAGTTTTGATTTTAAAGTTTCAAATGCAGTGAATAGCCAAGTCTTTGCAAAGATTCAGAACATGGATACATGTTATGAAACATGCATGTAGACCAGGGGTAGGCAACGCCAGGCCTCAAGTGTGCGCACCGCGGATGACGTCAGTGCGCACACTGTGTCTGAGGAGGATGTGCGGAAGTGCTTCAGGAAGGTGAACGCACGCAAAGCTACTGGTCCGGACGGGATTCCCGGCCGCGTCCTCAGGTCATGCGCGGCTCAGCTGGCTGGAGTGTTCACGCACATCTTCAACCTTTCCCTCTCTCTGTCTGTAGTCCCAGCCTGCTTCAAAATGGCCACCATCGTCCCTGTACCCAAATCCTCCACCATCTCCTCATTGAACGACTGGCGACCTGTAGCCCTGACCCCCATCGTAAGCAAATGCTTCGAGAAGCTGGTCAGGGACTTCATCTGCTCTGCACTACCCGACTCACTGGACCCTCTACAGTTTGCATACCGCCACAACAGGTCCACTGATGATGCCATAGCCCTGACACTACATACTGCCCTGTCACACCTGGAGAAGAGAGACACGTATGTGAGGATGCTGTTTGTAGATCACAGCTCAGCATTCAATACCATCGTTCCCTCGAAGCTGGACAGGAAACTGCAGGATCTAGGACTGAGCAGCTCCCTCTGCAGCTGGATCCTTAGCTTCCTGTCTGACAGACGCCAGGTGGTCAGACTGGGCAGCATCACCTCATCCCCCATCACACTGAACACTGGTGCTCCACAGGGGTGTGTACTGAGCCCTCTCCTGTACTCACTCTACACCTACGACTGCACAGCCACTAACAGCTCCAACATCATTGTGAAGTTTGCGGACGACACTACAGTGGTGGGTCTTATCACCAACGGTGATGAGACGGCTTACAGGGAGGAGGTCAGCGCCCTGACCCACTGGTGTCAAGACAACCATCTCACCCTCAACGTCGCAAAGACAAAGGAGTTGATAGTGGACTTCCGGAGGTGCAGAGAAGTACACACCCCCATCACCATCAACGGCGCTGCTGTGGAGAGAGTGAGCAGCTTCCGGTTCCTTGGAGTACACCTGGCTGAGGATCTTACGTGGTCAGTACACACAAACAAAACAGTGAAGAAGGCGCAGCAGTGCCTCTTCTTTCTCAGGAGACTGAAAAGATTCGGCATGAGCCCCCGCATCCTCAGGACCTTCTATCACTGTGCCATTGAGAGCATCCTCACTGGATGCATCACCACCTGGTACGGCAACAGCACCGCCTACAACTGCAAAGCTCTCCAGCGAGTAGTGCGGTGCTCTGAACGGATAATTGGAGGTGAGCTTCCCTCCCTCCAAGACATCTACAGGAAGCGGTGCCTGAGGAAAGCGGGGAGGATCATCAAGGACTCCAGTCACCCCAGCCATAAACTGTTCAGACTGCTTCCATCAGGAAGGAGGTTCTGCAGCATCCGGTCCCGTACCAGCAGACTGAGAGACAGCTTTTTCCATCAGGCCATCAGACTGCTGAACACGTCATAGACACCTCAGCTTCACTACTGGAACTTCAACATTATGCACTCCACACTGTATATAAATGCCACTTGTTTTGCACATATTCAACTCTGTATATTTTATATATTTTATTATTATTATTATTATTTTATTTTATTTTTTTACTATTTAATTTGTAAAAATGTGTATATACACACACACACACACACACACACACACACACACACACACACGTAGGAAAATATTTAGTATACACATCCAGAAATGCATACACTATTATATATTGTACATATATTTATTAGTTTCAGGTTGGCCATTCTTATATTTTGCTCGTTTGTGTTGTTGTGTTTGCACATCTCTGTTGCTTGTGAAGCTCGCACACAAGAATTTCACTCGCATGTGCTGTGCCAGTGTGCCTGCACATGTGATGTGACAATAAAAGTGATTTGATTTGATTTGATTTGAGTGCCGGTGTCCTGGTCCTGCATTACCAGCCCCTTGGAAAACTTCAAGACATGTTGAGGAGGTAATTTAGCCATTTGAATCAGCTGTGTTTGATCAAGGACACATCTAAAACCTGCAGGACACCGGCACTCAAGGCCTGGAGTTGCCCACTCCTGATGTAGACAAAATAGTCAGAAAGACAGCATGTCTTGGGTTTGAATGCAGATGACTGTGTGCGTAATCTTCATGAAGATTTAATCATATAGATTTAATAAGAACACAATAAGGAACACAATGTTTTTATAAAAGATGTTATTTAAACTCTAGTTAAAGATGAGGAGAAGCTTTTGGGTTTCACAAGATTAAAAGTTTGAGTAACAGTATTGATCCGTAACCCTGGGGGCAGATATGTTTGGGATTTGTATTAAACTCAATATAAATTTAAAGTTATTTCAACAGCTTTCAAACTTTTTCCCACAGCTTTCTCCTAAAGGTTGATAACCTTTACTACTGAGGGGGAAAAAAATCCCTGTGGAACTTTATAATGAATCCATTGCTATTTGGTACTTTGCATTACAATAACACAAAGTTTTTGTTGCAATTTTGAAATTAGCTCAAAACAAGCTCAGGTCCTCTGCCAGAGGCCTGTGAGTTTGAGGGTTCTTCTTAGCTGTTCCTGGAGTCCTCTCTACCTGGAATCTTCAGGTTTTGGGGTTATAGCTCCTAATTCTCCTATTACCAGTGTAAACAAATTTGAAATTTATCTTCTACGTGTGCTCCAGTTGTTCCTTCAGCCCCTGGTCTTTCTCTCCGTGCTCCTCCTTCCCTATGTTGCTGTCCACTGAGATCGACACATCTATCACGCCTGCAGTCTTCTGCGCTTGTCAACTACCACTATGTCTGGTTGGTTGAACAACAAATGTCTGGAACTTGAAGTCCCAGAGGATCATAGCTCCGTTATTTCCAACCACCTTTCATGCTTGAAAATAATGACTTATTGTTATCGATGTACAGGAGGCAGCTGATAGTCTCACCACTCCTGAATTCATATATGCTCTTAGTAATAAGCTGCCTTAGGTGGTTAAGCCCCATACAGAATAGTAGTGTGGACACCTTGGTATATTCTGCACTTGGTGATTTGTGTAATTTATTTGGCGTTGTCCTCCATTGTTGTCTTCCACAGAACCATTGAGTTTCTCATGAATGTTATTAATGTGCTGGTGGTCTTCTACAGTGCCAAGCACTCAAGTGTTGTAGGCAGTGTCGGGAAGGTTACTTTTAAAATGTGTTCCACTACAGATTACAGAATACATGCTCCAAAATGTATTTTGTAACGTATTCCATTACGTTACTCAATGAGAGTAACGTATTCTGAATACTTTGGATTACTTAATATATTATCATGCTTTTTTACAACTACACGAATGTGCTATTGCTGTGTGATTTATTACTGTTACTGAAGGTTATTTGCTTTACCAACACCAACTAGATTTTAAAATCTTAATATAATTGAGTAACAGTAGGTGGACATTAGGTAAGGCTGCACTTTTTGCAGCAGTCTCGTATATAAAACAGGTCCGCGGCTCCGAACCGTAGTAAAGGGACCTCTGGCTAATACCTTGGGTTCTTGTTGGGCTCGTAGCCAAAAACTAGCTTTACTTTGTTGTCTGGGTCAACTTTGCTAGTGAGAGACAGAGAGAGGAGTTGAAAGGCTGCTCCAACAGAACTTATTGTTTCGGAGGTAAAGACAAACACAGTGTACAGTCAAGTCTTAATAGCTTACTTACAACTGAGCTACACTGCCCGTGAGGCTACATTCTTTAGGGCTATGCTTGTCACACTCTGCCTATTGCCATCATATTAAATAATTATTTGAACAATAATTTTTAAAAATATTTTGTCACGTCATTATGTGGGCCACAAGTGGAGGTGACATGGGCCGCTAGATTGACACCCCTGCATTAGAGCCTCTCAGTGTGTGTTTTGTTCCAGCGTGGAATTACAAAAAATAGAGAGGGAACAGCCTAACATATGAAACAGGAAGACTGCTGTGTAATCCCTTCATTTCAACAAAGTAACTGTATTCTGAATACCACCTTTTTAAACGGTAACTGTAACAGAATAAAGTTACTCATATTTTGTATTTTAAATACCAGTGTTACTGCCCAACACTGGTTGTAGGCTTTCTTGTAGTGCAGGCGGTTTCTCTGGTCGTAAGAGTCCTGGTGTGCTGCTTTATCAGCCAGGAGCTTGAGTTTGGCCTTTGGTGTTTCCAAAACATTTATTGGCAGTGGTCATGTACTGAACCCACTTAGCTTTGCTACTATGATGGCTGACCAAGCGTCCATGGAGTGCTGTTGCGTCTTTAGCCATTAAGCATGGCTCACGTTGGGTCCTGTTGCTGTCCAGCTCTTGATTCTGTCGACATACTGATGGATGAACAACATCAACACCCTACTTTCTAGCATTAAAAATAAAGCTTGAGGAAATGCCCTGCCCTAATTCCCATCACTGCTGGGACTTCATTCTGCTGTGATGGGGGACCAGAGTCTAATTGTCAAATAACAGAACTGAATTCTGTATATTAACAACTCCTGTTCAATTCCTTCTAATCTCTTCTTACTGAACTACTAACTAGACTGTAAAACTCTGTCAGAGAGCACATCTAACGGTTGAAAAGCCTCTAAGCAAGCAGAAAAAAATTTAAGCACGCAAAATGTAAATATGGTATTAAGTTATTTTATTAAGTGAAATGACTGGAACATTTATTGAAACAGACTTAGAATGAATGTAAATGGCAAACTACACAGAGTTCAAATCAGCAACTATACACTTGGTTAAATTCATTTTCTTATATGACACAACTAAATATTTTATATTTATTTTTCTTCTCTTCAACTTCTCTCAAGCCTCTGTATTGTAAACAGAAAGGTCAGAGGTCGTGGTCACATGCAGTTCCCATGGAAACTGATTAACAGGTCTCTTGACTTTGTCCTGTTGACGTCTGCCCTCCTTGATCATCAGCTGGACATCCTCATCGTCCAGGATACGAATAAGGTCACCATCAGGGTCGCGGTAGTTCAGGGCAATATCATCCACCTTGAAAACATTCCTGCAAGAGACGAAAAAAACACTTCAATAATCAGTATGTTTTTTTAGAGTATAAATAATATTAAGCATATTCTACAGAAATAGAAAAACTATTTGTGGGTGTTGTTAGTTCTTGTTGGCAGAAATTCTGAGAGATCAGCGAGTGAGATTGTCTCAAAGCCAGTTAATTGCCTGGCTCATAACCTGTTATACATTCAACTGGCAAATCTCATAAGGGCCATCCTATTCAAGCTGCAGCTGCACCCTGTATTGTCATCACTCATCTGCAAGCTACTTTGCAACCCACTACCACCCTAGCTCCTCCCAGTTATACTCCATATTCCAAGTATATGGATGGAAGTGTGAAAAAATCCCAGAACAGAGCCATATCACCAAATATAAATGACTGCATTTGGACTAACAACCACATTTTGTTATGATTCAGTGTTATCAGTGTTTGTGTTTTATGTGTGTGACTCCTCCCACCAGAGGATGGCTGTGGGTTTTTCCTTTTCTCTCTTAGGGGGTGGACACCTGGGAGTGGCTGCTGAGTTGTTGGGTGGAGTTTGTTCCTGTCCTAGGATTGGATAATTGGATGATCACCCCCCTGTAATTAACCACCAGATAACAGCCCCCTGGCCCCCTCCCTCCTAGCCTCCACCATCCTCCACCACCAGCCTGTGTTTTCCAGTTGTTGATACTTAGAGTGCCTTTGCAAACTGATTCGCAAGTTTAACCTCATTTGTGTGTCTGGCGTTAGAGCCTTGATCTTGTAAATCGTTGTAAATAGATTTGTATATATTGTATATTGTGTATATATTGTTCCCTGCAGCAGCCTGGTAGGTGTGAGAAGCCATTTTTGCTGACTCAGTTTTCTCCTGGTTTTCTTTTAGAATGTTAGGTAAGTGAACTGTCTTTTGGTTGGATTTCTTTTGTATAGGGAAGCATAGGGACCTTTTTAGGGAGTTTTGTTTATTATTTTGGCATTGCTCACTGCTGAAGCAAATAAATGGCTGCTTAGCACTTTAAAAGGTACTATTGTTTTTGCACTTTCTTGGGTGGTGCATGAGTGGGGGCCAATTTCTTGCTGTGTTCAATTTAGAATGTAACAGAATAAAACAGTCTTGAGATACCTTAGGAGGCCCATTTTCTGAGCTTTCTTGTTCTACAGCGCTGGCATCTGTCTTTTCTTTTCCTACTTCCTGTCTTCTCGTATGTAACCAACACCCTTTCCTCCCTATCCTTATTCTCCCCCTCCCTTTTATCAGTGCTAAGCCATATTAAAACTCAAGACCAGGGTCTCATCCATCCTACTCCAGGGCACAATAGGCCTGAACACAGAAAAACAATAATGAGCAGATAAGCGGCGGAAATGAACTGATTATGAATGGGGAGGGCTAATAATCATAGCGTTCACATATCTAAATTACCAGATAATGAGAAATAGAGGGAGAGGGAGAATGAAAGAGAAAAAGACAGATAGCGTAATGAGCACATGCATCCGGTGATGTTGCTGAGGGAAAGATTGCAAGAGGGGGGACTTGGAGGTCCCACAGGAACTAATTTGATGAGTGGTGAGGATTGGCAACAGGCATTTTGCAGGTTTGCAGTGCACAATGACTAAATATGTTCCTCCTCAGGGCAGGTCGGTGAATTAATGGATTCATACCCATCGCTGTTTGTTGTGGAATTTCATTTTAACTCACAAAAAATGAAATGCTGAAAGCGTGCTCACAAAGGTCAGCAATCAGCATAGTTCATCAGTACATGCTGGAAGAAACATCAGATATGGAAATCTGCTCAATTTTGCGTGGACAAAAGCTTAGATTTGTAATGTAAATTTAACATCTAATTGCTCATGTAGAAATAACCAAAACAAGTGGTGTTTTTTTTTAATTCAGAAAAGAATTTGGAAGAATATTTGATATCAGAATATTTATGTGAATGCATGTACAGTATGGTTCATGTTTCTGTGCAAAGAGAGTTTACTGAAACTATTTATGAATAAAAGCAGTCCAGAATTTTAATGGAATAAAAGTTGGATCTGGGATCACATTCATACAATCTTTAGTAAACATCATGAAAACATTTAATAAACTGCAACATATAAACTATGACTATGTGAGAGAGAACCAGAAGTAAATTGCTGTTAGATCCTAATCAATCATTTTCTAATGTCTGTCATAGTTAATGAAGTCCGTGCTGTTGTGCCACATGTGTAAAGGAGTGCAATCCTCCTGCTGTGGATGGTTTCTGTTGCAATTTCTTGCCGCTGGTATGCAATAAACTCAGAAGAAAAACAGAATCAGATTATAGTCATTGATGCTGAATCCCTTTAATTTCATCTTTCACAATTTTCACTGGAGTAATAGTAAAGCTGAATTAAATTTCCCAGTTCAATTCAATTTTATATGTGTGTGTGTGTGCGTGTGTGTGTGTCTCTCTGTGTGTGTATTACATTGTAAAGTAAAGTCCCTAAAAATCTGTTTTGACTTTTCTCTAACAATCAGATCTTGTTAGAGATCCTTGGCCAGCACTTGGTGATAATGGAGAAGAAGAACTCCCTTTTAACAGGAAGAGACGTCCACCAGAACCAAACTTAGCTTCTGTAATATTCCAGACCAACATTGAATATAAATATATAGACGTATTTAGGAGTTATAAGATGCGCACATGATGCACCAGACCAGTAAGACCTCAGTGCAAATGTAAACAGCTGAAAACAGCATGAACGTCTCCTTTAACAGTATTCACAAGCTTTAACCAAGTAAATCATTATCACATTTTAGAAGGTGTGGTAATTTGCTTACATGTGTGAAGTCGCTCACAGTAATTTCTCCCTCAGCGCCGATGCTAATCTTTCCCATATAGGTGTAAATGCAGTAAGGGTGTGGCTTTTTTATAACCTAAAACCCAGCGCTACTACAAGACTGAGAGCAGATTACTGAGGAACTGAGGATAGTTTTACCTCATGCGAGACAGCAGGTCCTTGTATGATGGCTGGATGCTGAGGTCCTCTTGTACACACACATCTCTGTTAAAGAAGGAACACACAATTCTCTGATTAAAGCATTTAGAAAACTGAAGGCCTAAAAATCAATATACACAATGCTAATAGGAGAGATTCACTTTTACATTATGTCGCCTGCAACAATAAATTCAACAAATTCACAGTAACAAATTCAATCCAAGGTTTTTTGTTGGATTTTGTTACATCTGAAATCTGACTGAAGGGGATTCAAATCCCTCCACAAAGCTGAAGTGAGAAATGCAGTATTCATTTTCTTTTAACTTCAAGAACAAATGTGCAGGATTTAAGGGATGTAATTGTACAAATAGAAGATAGTGCTATATATTAGTGTACGATCACCTGTAATGACTAACTGTAATGTTTTCATTACCTGATGGCTGAGGCTAACATTTGATGTTAGTTATCTGAAGCCATTAAAGCCTCAAAGTATAAAATTAGGGGACCTATTAATGTTTTTAATTTTTTTTTTTTCAGGATTATACTCAAGCAGCTTTGCATGATTCACAGTTTGAAATAATCCTTATTTATCTTATCCTGGGCCTCGGTGTATCCCTCAGTTCCTCCACTGTCTGAAACAAGCTGCTTATCTACCTTTAAGCCAATATTCTTGTGATTCATTTGAACCGTAATTTGCATATATCTGTGGTGATCATATGAAGGATCTCTTCTCACTGGCATGATACTGTTTCAAGAGTAACATATAAATAAACAATGCGTTTAAAACCTGAAATCGAATCGCACACGATATCGTCTTAGCTCACTAAAGTCAGACAGACCTGGTGTCGACTCCAGAAGGGGTGAGCAGGAAGCAGCGGAGACAGCTGTATGTGTGGCCTCCACTTTCACCTTCAGAGTCACTCTCAGGGAGGGGTTTAATAATCTTCACAAAGGTTTCTGGGAAGATACCGGTCTGATTGTTTACTGTACCCTGAAGGAGAAAAAAAAGAAGAAGAGGAAGAAGCGCATAAAGAAGAGGAAGCAAATGATCAAAAGATGAGCGAACAAATGAATTATGTCTCAGAGGATGGAGTGATAGGGGACTGATGATTAGACAAGGTGATGATTTAAAGGAGAGAAAGAGAAGAAAGCAGCATGGAAGTGCATCTGGAGAGACGTTTTCCCGACTAATTAGCGTGTTCATAATATGCTGCTGATGTTGGAAGCACTAAACACAATCATACAGCCTTTTTACTACACCCCTGGTGTCTCACTGTGTTACTCTGCAGAAACACATACAGAAGCTGTTTCAAAAAGCATCCAGCACTTTCACACATTTATTGTAGAACAAGGAAGCAGTATTATGTGAAAAAAAAGCCTTTCATTGTAACGCGCCGAAATCACAACTTTGGATCAAGTACAATGATGATAACACCCAGTCTGTCCTGAAAAGTTGTATATTCAAACCTCTTTAGTCAGCTGACTTGTATGTTATCTAATGGGTGTGAATTTAATAAAAATGGAGCATTTGTAGTATCTTGTGTTGCAACTTTAAAGCAATTGATAAAAGTTAAGTTAAAAAAAATTAGGATCTGAAGACAGCACATCCAGATAATCATTTTGTTTCTATCACAACTTCACGTGCTTCTGAGGTCCATGGAAAAGGGCAAAAGTCTAGAGAGCTTGAAAGAGGTTGTAGTTGTACAACTTTGCTGCTTGATCATTGTGGTTCATCCTGCAGCCTGCACCTGGATTACCAAATCATTACTTTGGAGGAGGCTGTAAAACGTTATGCCCTGGCTTCATTTCAGGAAATTACATAATAATCAATGAACATTTATGGGCAGAACATTTTTTCTAATGCACCCCAAATACTGACTGTACCTTTAATTTGATCTTTATAGTATGGGTGTGGATGAAGCTTCAGCCTCTTCCAATTCAGAGCAATGAATCTATGTAATCATTAGCCATTGTTTTTTTTCATGAGGATTAAAAGAGGCTAGAAAGGAAAACGGCATGTGCTTTATTTCTACATTCAGTAAAAACAGAACACCATTCAAGAAATACATATATCCTTATATACTCACTTGATAATCTTATTGCAAGTTAATGTGCTTAAATAGTTGAGCTTAGTCTTCCTTAAATTGTAGTAACAGTACTCTAAGTACTATGAAGTACTACAAGAGGTACTTTTACTTTATTGTGACCTTTTGAAGTCTTTATTGAAAAAAAAGACAGAACTGGTTGGTTAGTTGGTTGGTTAGTTGGCTGGTTGGTTAGTTGGTTAGCAGGAATAAGGTTAAAAAAACATGGACAAAAAGTCACTGATGTGCAATCATGTGAAAAGAAAGTTCACACAGAAGTTGTTTGGCACTTTACTGCAGTCAGATGTATGTTTACTCAATGTGAAGAAGGAAAAACATCATGTCTTTAGGCAGGAACTTATGGGACCCATCAGTCTGAGAAGAATTACTGTATGAGGCCATTTACAAATTATTTGAAGTTTATAAATCCACAGGGAGAAAAATCTTTCACAAATTAAAAATATTCAGGACAGCTGCCAATCTTCCCAAGGGTGGACAACCCCCAAAGATTTGCTCTTTTTTTTTTTAGCTAAAAATATTCTTCAATTTTGAGGGATTCTTGGCTCTTCAATACATTGAAAGTGGTAAGATTAATCAAAAAAATCTGATTACCACTAATTGGATTACAAACCCATCTAAGCTGATATTGTCCCTAGAATAGATCATGTTGAAACAAACCTGGATCCTGCTTTGTGTCATTTTCTACAGACTCTGTAGACGTACTCTCTGTTGTAAGTCACTCGATAGAAGTCACTGGTCACTGCAGTCATGGGCTGAGTATGTTCTACTACCAGCGTACATCCAGTTCTCCTTAAAGTCAAAGCTGACGACCAGTCCAAGCCTGCAGGCTTCTTTCTCTGCATCAACACTTCACAGCTGCTCGCTTCTATCACTCTCCTTTCAGTTGGCCGCTGAGCAGCACTGTCGCAGCAGCTAGTGATGAAGTCTGTTTCTCATTGGCAGCTTTGCAGCCGCTGGATTTGTCGGTTTCCAAAACTGTGGTTTCACTCTGGTGTGTTTGAAATGTTTACCTTGACGCACCAGTATGCCAGTTGGATTTGTCACGTTTTCCACCCACATCCACTCTGTCCACTGACTAACTCTACGCACTCAGTCAACTTTTCACAAGTTGTAAGTGTTGCATTAACCTCACCCCCCATCAAAAAAAACAAAAAACAAAAGACATACTACTAGTGTGGATAACAGCGTTGCCAAAAAAGAACAAAGCCTCAGCATTTTGCAGTGTTGCATAAGGACAAATAGATTATGTTTTCTGTTACTTTTTTTTCTATCTCTTTAGAAAGCCGGGGGCAGGTTAAGTTCATCCTCCTCCTCCTCTGTGGTGATTCTCTTCCCTCTCCCATCAGGGCAGCTTCCACCTCCTTTCTCTCTCCCACTCACCCAGCGTCGTTCTCACATCTCGACACCTCACACAGTTTTATCAAGCATGTTTCTTTACCTTTTTTTTAAGTACTCACAAAGTGAGTGATGAAGAAGAATTACTATGACATCTATTTGCCAGCAGCCATATTCCAGCATTGCATTTTTTTTTAAAAAAAATGCAGAGTATTAGATAAAAATATCCACTTGTGCACGACTCATACATACAAACAGTGAAAACTAGAGCAGAGCTTCTCCAATCACACCAGGGAAGGCACTCTGTGGTCACCGTAGTAGGCTGATTCTGAGTAGGATGTCGTCAATCTTTTTTTTAAATGATTGTTTTCATTATAGTTTAACTGACTGGACTACTCGACTCTGATTTGCCACAGAGTTGGCTCTTTATCCTCTGCAGTTAAAAAAAGGCCTAGTGAAAACATTTTAAAAATATGTAAAAGACAAATAAATCAAACCAAATCAAAAGATTATTGTAAAGCAGCAGGTCCGTTGCTCATAGTTGTTATTCTAGATCTCAGATTGGGCTGAACTCTTTGTGGATACTAGTGGATACATATTACAAACCTGGCACATCATTTCTTTATCATTTCAGATTTCGACATACTCAGACCAAATAATAAAGGAATAAATAAATCGACAAATAGGCAGATGTGCATGTCTTTCAATCATGACAGTCTGCAAACATGGACACTGTCATGGCTTGCCATGTTCGCGGTTTTTCTTTGTTTTCTGTTTTTTGTTTACATTTACACATCTCCTGTCACACATGTCTAGAGACCAGTGGCAATCCTCAAAACTGTGTACACGCTGGAAGCAATTTGAAGCGACGGGGCAACAAGAGACAAGAGAAAGTGAGTGACATTTGATCATTTAAGTGACTGCAGGTGGAAAAAGTGCCGGTGAGGAGAAGTTGGTGGGACCCACGATAAACTCTTCGCAACTTCCAGGTGAATAACTGAAGCAACTACCAATGACAATGAAGAATACTGTTAATTGACATATGAAAGGCTGATGTCCTGCAGGTTTTAGATATCACCCTGAAACCACACATGAATCAAATGATTAGTTCATTTTCAGGCTTCTGGAGAACTTCAAGACATGTTGAGGAGGAGGTCATTTAATCATTTAAATCAGCTGTGTTGGATCAGGGACACATCTAAAACTTGCAGGACACCGGCCCTTGAGACCTGGAGTTCCCCCACCCCTGTGTTAAAGGGTCACCTATGAAACAAAAACCCAGAAAAGCTGCAAGCAAACAGCTGTTAGCTTCAAAGCGATGTGTTACCAGCAAATCACTTCCACAGTGTACTAGGGTCTAACAGTATCTGTACGACAGAAGAACGTGTGAATCCCATGACAGTTTCACAATTGCTTCCTAGAGCAGGGGTGGGCAACTCCAGGCCTCGATGGGCCGGTGGCCTGCAAGCTTTTGATATCACCCTGGGTCAACACATCTGAATCACATAATTAGTTCATTACCAGGCCTCTGGAGAACTTCAGGACATGTTGAGGAGGTCATTTAGCCATTTGAATCAGCTGTGTTGGATCAAGGAAACATCTAAAACCTGCAGGACACCGGCCCTCAAGGCCTGGAGTTGCCCAACCCTGTCCTAGAGCTTACTGGCTGTTGTTAGGTGAAATCCACTGCAAGGAGTCTTCTGCACCAAAAACATCCACACGACTGCTTTGGTCACAAGCGGATGGCAGGGATTGCCTATCATTTACAAGGAAAACACAGAGCTGTCTGCAAACACTGTTTACTATTCGAGTGTGTTTCCTTGTGTCACTCATACTGCAGGATTTATCTTACTTTATCTATGGACTTCAATGTTGTACTTTTATTACCAATAAAGTTGTGCTTTTTGTTAAAAGAGACAAATGAACAAAGCAAAACAAAAGGAAAACGAGCAACCACATTTGGGTCCTCAGCCTTTAAAGTAAAAGTTGTGCCTTCCTCCTTAAACCAATAAGTTTCAAAGGACACTTTTACTTTTACACTGAAGGTGAATGTTGAGGTTTCAGCGACACTCCTCACAGCTGCAGCTTCCATAAAAACTACAGGTGACCGCAGCGATCAGTTACTGAAGTGTTTGTAAGGAGGTACAGTGGTTTGAAAACGTGTTTGCCCCCTTCCTGTTTTTTTGTATGTTTGTTACACTTAAATGTTTCAGATCATCAAACAAGTTTAAATATTAGACAAAGATAACACAAGTCAAACTAAATCCAGTTCATAAATGAAAGTGCTTGTAATTATATAACGGGGAAAAAATCCAAACCTACGTGACCCTTCGTTAAAAAGTGATTAAACCTAATAACTGGGCCATCCATAGCAATGAAGTATTTGCAATAACTGGCAATGAATCTTTTACAGTGCTGTGGAGGAATTTTGGCCCACTCATGTTTGCAGAATTGTTGTAATTCAGCCAAAGTTGAGGGTTTTCGAGCATGAACCACCTTTTTAAGGTCATGCCACATCATCTCAATCTGGTCAGGACTTTGACTAAGCCACTCCAAAGTCATTGTCCTGCTGCAGAATCCTCCAGTACACTTCAGCTTGAGGTCACAAACAGATGACTGTTTGTAAACAGCAGAATTCATGGTTCAGTTATTACAAGTCTTCCAGGTCCTGAGGGAGCAAAACAGCCCCAGACCATCACAGCACCATATTTTACTGTTGGTATGATGCTCCTTTTTGTTGTTTAAGGGTCTTTTGTGACCTCTTGGATGACATCATTGCATAACCTGTTTACCAATTACATTAGGGCAATTACATTACCAGTTACATTCCTTTTTGCCCTCAAAACAAATCAAGCTGACTTTCAGTCAGCTTGATTTGAGTGAATTCAGCTTTGAGAGCAGAGCTGCCTGTAAGAGCATGATTCTACTGCAACGCTCGCCAAGCAGACACTCGCATCTACAATGGCTTCTTTGTGCATCTAGCTGCTGAGTTCTACGCGCGGGTTATTGATTTTGAGGAATTTGACTGCACAAGTGCCAAAATATAATTCCATATAAATATACATGTTCGTATATTTACTGGAATATATCTGTGCACACAGTCCGGGCAAACATTAGAACAGTCTGCGGGACTGAGATGTGTGTAAAACTAAAATATCTCAGTCTTTTGTCCATCAGTTTTGTCCATCTTTTGGAAGAGGTGCTGGACAACTGGAAAGTGGATGTGTGTGCATTTACAGTTTTTCTCAGTCGCTTTGGTGCGTTTCTCAGATCAGAATTGAAATTCTCATAACTATTAGTTCAACCTCCACAACACTCAGTCATTTGTGCAAATCATAGTAGCAATTTCTCCTCTCTCTGAACAAACTGCAAATGATTTTGGACATGAATCAGTTGCTTCCATACATTTCCCTGCTGCTTTCTGACATTTCCATTTGCTTATGTCATGTCAGTCAAAAGTAATCATACCTATGGATGCTGAACAGTCATTCCCAATAAAACTAATAGTCATACATCCATTGCTTAAGTCATCACACACAAAATTGTTGAACTAGTTATCACATGCCAAATATTGGCCATCTGTCAAGCAAATCCTATACCTTTCTGTATCATTTTTCCTGGAAATGTCTCCGAAATTGAACAATTGATCTCAGGTGAATTACAGCTGTCACTCATGAGGAGGCTCTACCAAATTGGTGATTTTATGTTTACATGTATTCTACAGTGAACAAGTGACTGTAGCATATTTTTCTTTTGCACAATTCTGTAGGATTACAAACACTTCTACACAATGGAAATGTGAAACGTACGTATTCAGTGTCTCAGTTACTCCCAAGACTCCCATAACATCTACAGTGACTTTACTGCACATTTCAGATGGCTGTACAGGTAGGCCATAGTGCTGTCGTCAGCATTTTCAGGTGTCACCAATTGTTTTTGCAATGGGAAACACTGAAATTATAAACTGTCATAGTGGAAACATGACAATGCCATTTGACTATCTTGTTCATAAAGATGGTGTCAAGACTTTTCATTTTGATGGCACTGACAGTTTCATTGACATGGATACTTGCTTTTGAGGTATGGATAATCAATTCTGTGCATGTGACGTGCTTTAGCAGGCTATCCACTAGGTTTTGCAGTTTGCACTAATTGTTTTGGGAAATGCACTAACTGCTGTGCAAATGTTAATGGTGTTCTGAGAAACGCACCAAAGCGACTGAGAAAAACTGTATTTAGGCTGCAGTCTCTCTCTGCTCTCCTTACTTTCTTATCCTGCCTATTTTTTATCTACTAAGTTAAAAGCAGACAACCATCACTTAACCATTACTTTCTTTCTCTTCTTCGCTCTTCTTCATAATTGTATTGCTCATTTTCCCTCTCTTGATGTTTCCCTAATTCCATCTCTCTTCATTGCTCCACTCTGATCTTTAGCTCTTCTATTTTTATTCCTCACTTTTCCCAATATACTCCCAATGAAGACACCACCTCTTTCAACGTAAAAAAAAAAAACTCCTCTTCTTTTCTTCCATCTCATCTCCACCTCCACCTCTTCTTTATTTTCCCACCCCTCCCTCTCACTCTCCATCCAGCTTTCTCAGGCTTCCACTCTCCCACTCTTTCGCTGCCTCTCTCCTTCTCCACCTTTCTCTCTTTCTCTCGTCCCTCTCATATTCTCGCCCTCTTTCTCTCTCCGTTCTTACCTCCAGCCAGTCGACATTGACTCGTCGCAGCAGGAAGATCACCTCTCCCTTCTTCAGGTTCAACTCCGCCTTGCTGTTGCCGCGAAAGTCAAACATCGCCTGAGAAACACACACACGCACACATACACACCACAAAAGAGAGAGTACACACGCACGCACACACACACAAAGTCAGTGAGAGAAAAGAGGAGCGATTTAAAAGAGCATACGGATTCAACACAAAGAAGGAACAATGACGGGTAAGACACTTTTTGCATGTGTATAATTAAGAGAGGAGAGAGCGAGAGAAAGAAGGGACGCTAGAACAAAAATTAGCCTGAAGATGATAATATTTTTGAGCAGAAAAGATATGTGATAGAAAGAAAGTGAAGTTGTGAGTCTAAGAAGAGTTTTAAGGTATGTTTGTGTAAGAGAGAAATAAAGCACAGGAATGAGGAAAGGAGGGCTGCCGAAGTAGCAGTGTTCTTGCTGATACTGGTAAATATGTGTAAGCCTGTCAAACTCTACATGTGTGTGTGTGCGAGCTAACGCTGCAGCTGAGGATCAGTTCCAGTAACAACTATTATATATTTATGGAATTTTGAGAATCAGAAATAAAAGTGTGACAAACGCTTGCATCCAAGGGTAACCATTTTTATAGATGCCTATTTTTTCTAATCTAGAAAACATTTATGTACTATAGCTGCATGTGGCACCGTTTACATAACATATGATATACAGTGTCTGTAGTCACTTCTACAAGCGTGAGTGTGTGTGGGATGAAGTCAAAAGCTGGTATGAGGACATTGGAAAACTCAAAAGTTATACAGCCTGAGGAGGCGCCACACTGCAATGTAAAGGTGTGTGTGTGTGTGTGTGTGTGTGTGTGTGCGTGCGTGTGTGCATGTGTGTGTATGAAGGGGTGGCTAGATACTCGACTGTCCTAGTCTGCATCAGTGCGTGTGGAATAAAAGCCTCCCAAAGTTGAATTTGCATTTTAAGTAGAACTCAGTAGAGTCATTACCGGGGCTCTACACCTATTCCCATCCTTTTGCTAAGAGACTCCTCAAACACACAGATGACAAACGGCCTATTACACACACAACGACAAACATGCACACACTCAAACTACAATAATCTTTTACTAATACTTGTTCTGTATTAATCTTGTTGGTGTACCGCGCACTCCCATTAGCATTCACGCCCCACACGAGCGTGAATGCTAATGGGGAAGGGGACGAGGGAGGGAGCTGGTGTGGTGGTGGGGTTAGAGTGAGAGACAATGGGAGGAAAGCCATTACATGAGGGAGTGAAAAATAACAAATACAATTTGGAGAATCAGAGAGGTTGGGAGCGAATGAAAAAAGAATGCAGAGCGGTTACATCAGTGGGAGGGAGGTGAAGATGAGGAGGAGGAAGAGGTGGAAAAAGAGGAGGAGATAAGAAAAGTTAAAGTTAAGCAGAGGCACGGTGCTGGGGGAGGCAGTGAGTGAGTGATGGAGTGAGACAGCGAGTGAGTAGGGAATCTCTGTTTTTTCATACTTCATGATTTGACAGGACGTGAGAACTAGGCTGCTGAGGGATGTAAGATTGAGCACATGTGTGGACAACAGAGGTAACGCTCTTGTAAATTCACAGTGATGTGTCACATGTGCTGCCTCCTGCACACCATCCGTGCAGCTCTCTGACATAAGTGAATGGAGGATTTCCAGTTATGTGTTCAACCTGATCCTCCTGACACACTGAGAGAGGTTCATGTCTGTCATGTTTGGTTTTTAAATTTGGTGCTTTGCAAGTAACATCACCAATTCCAGCTAATCTGTGATCTTTTTCTAGGCATTTTGGCTGTTTCTCCACACGTAAACTATGATTTAGGTCATTGAAAATGGAGATGTTATGAATCCCTTTCATGTAGTGGAAACAGAAACTTTTGTCTTGCAACATCAAAGGTGCCTTTATGTTCTTTTTGACACCAGTTCATTATGTTTCGAAGCATATGATTGGCCAAGATTTCTGTTCAGTTAGATTTATATTTGTTGGCCTGCTCTTAATATTGTTTGTTTGTTTTTGCATTTTTGCATTTTCATGAGGCCATTTTTTCCAAACGAAAGCTGAAAATCCCCGTTTTAAAAAATACCTGAGTGAATGGAGCTTTAATCAAGAATCACAATAAATGCTAACGCTGTGTTGTCTACTGGATGTGTAAAAGCAGCTGTTTACTAACATGCTAGCTTTGACATGTTCGCATGGCGTGCGCGACACTCCTGCCAGAGACACAAATCCCCTTTGGGGCCATCCTGGTCAAAAAGCTGTGTTGAACCCTTGTGACAAGGGAGCAGCTGAAATTAGCTTCTTCTTTATGGTCTGTATGGAGTATGCATGTTGTTGCACTCCCCCAAGTGGCCAAAAATATTACTGCAGGTTCAAGACGTTTTGAACTGGTTCCTGTGGTAAGTACATAGTATACTTGAATATCCCAGTATTCCTTTTTAAACAGCAAGAAACCAATCAACTTGAGTTAACCACATACAGAGATGGTAATATGAATCTAAAAACCAGTGCGAGCACCAGAAGCTATGAGCTATCCACAAGTAGACTACACTGAAGTGTTAACAGACACAATCACTCAGCCTTTTGGTCGCACCTGATATAGCCTGCATTAGAAACTTGGTGTGTAAATCCTGAATTTTACTTTCTGTGTCTGTGTCCAAATCTGAGTGTGAGTGTGAGTGAGTGCACGTGTGTGCTGCATGTGTGTCCACAGAAAATGAGACGCAGACTGGTGGCAAATTAATGAAGCTGGGGAGAGAGGGAGCTGGCTGGATTAACAATCCAGATGAGATTACCCTGACCCTGAGGACACGTGCGCTTTGAATTTGGGGCTGCTATTTTTAATGCATTATTCCAGACGCTGTTTTTATTACAGCGTTGACCCGCCGCTGCCTGTAATTTATAGATGATGGGACAATGTGTTGGAGATGATAAGCTGGTATCTGTAGCACAAACACAAAATATGATGTGACAAACCAATTCCCCATCTTTCTGCACCTCTTTTCTCTCTCTCCAATGCAGTGCCAGCTTTATTCCGCCTCTTTCTCCTTTTACTTCTACTTGTCATTTTCCCTTTATCTCTGTTTCAGCCTGTTTCATCCAGAGACTCCTTTCTGTTTTTAAACTATGTCCCTCTGCGTCTCCATTAATAATTTAGCCTTCTAATCAAGTAGTTAGCTTGATGAGTGTAAACTACAAGTTCTCATTGTTGGTAAGATTGGGCTGCGCATAGACATATGACTAAGTGTTAGATGCAATAAATCTTATGATGGTGATGTTGGTCATTGTTAACATTTATGGGAGCTGGGTGGGAAGAATTTGTCCTCAATGTTATCCTGAGAGGCACACAGGAGGAAATCAAAAGGGGTTCAGTTCAAGCCCCCAGCAATCATTAGCAGAGCTGAGCTTTGAGGTGATTTTAGCAATGTGATGACACTATGATCATGTGATGCCAAATCACCCAAAAAGAGTGTCTGCCATACAACACCATAACAAAATGACCACTGGACTCTTTATCTGGCCAGTACAGTGAATTTTAGAAAGACTGTAAGCCTTAAGGAAGTAAGCTTTCATACATTTATAAACATGTAGTTTTTTCTTCTATTAGCCCATTGTCTTATTCCAGCATTCATTTAAGATTAAATTCCTCACAAAAAGAAAAGGAATCAGCTCCTCCCCCCAGCAGTGACATCAATTGAGGCAAAACTGAAATCTGTCTTTCCTAATGTATCACAAGACACATTAGTGGTGAAAAAAAGACTTCCTGATGTCCTTCTCTGTGTCATTTCTTGTTGTTCAACAGCCATGCAAAGCAAACTATAAGACCGTAGAGTCTCGTCTTTGTCTACACACACGCTACTTTCATTATCGTACGTTGGTGTTGGTACACTGCACAGCGAAAAGCTGGTCTCTAATAGTAGTCACACAGCCCTTGGGTTCAGAAAGCCACAGGGGCAATCATCCAGTACAATTAGTCTTTCACTGACCCCGCCTTAATGAGCTTGTTAAACCCTCAGCTCGTTAGCGTGGCAATAGGGAGGATGATGCTTAATGGAAGTGTCTTTTTTAAATGGATGCCCCATTTCCTAGAAGGCCTGGGGTGAAGGATTATAGTAGAAAACATGTCTTTTTATACATATAAGAATGGACACAGGTTGCAGAGGTTGAGTGTGTATATAGTACTGTGAAAAAGTTGACACCCCTCATTTCTTTATATTTTGCTTCCAATGAGACAGACTCTGTTTTTGGTGTTGAGCGATAGTTCTCAAGGGTCTCTAACGGTCTTTCAAAGTGTCTCTTTGGACATTGGCTGCTTTTTCATTCATGTTTCAGTCCAGTCCTTGTACCTAACTATTCTCAGAGGAAAGTTCTCTTTTTTATTAATTTGTTAAGTATAACAAAACACTGCAACTCAACAGAAGAACCAGTGTTCACAGCAAACTTAGCAAAGAACCAGTTAGAAATTGATTCTTTAGGCACTTTGTTATTAGCAACAAGTCACAAATATTTTTTCCCCCATTTCTGAAGTTGATTCTATGGAAAATGCCAAAGACAGCACAGTCTGACTGGCATAAAATAATGTTTTTGAACTAATAAGGTGGAAGCTATTATTAAACTTGGCATTTCTAAAGGAAGGAGTGAGACAACACTCGTATGGAGTGATAAATCCATATTTGAAATGTTCTGGAGAACTATTCTTGAAGCCTATTTGGACAAATTATAAAAACATTTGCTGAGGAGAGTTCAGGCTGCATTAAAGAATAATGGAGGTCACACCAAAAATTGACCTTTAAGCTTGTTAGTAATGCACAAACACTTTTTTCCCTGTTTCTCAAATAATCAACACATTCATAAGTTAAAGACAATGTTTGCACTTGCACTTGCAAGCAAGACCTTGAATCTCAAAGCGTAGATCGTTTTTCGACTTTCAACAGATTTCCACTGATGCAAAACTAGATTGATGCGAGTGATGGTGACAATGAGCGAGGTAATGGTTTCTGAACTGCTAGAACTTTGATTTTCATGCTGTGACTCACCGTTAACATGTGGCTCACAATCAAGTAACTGTTCAACGTATTGTTTACAGTATCTAAGAAGGCCTACATCTAACAGGAAGAAACACAACACATACTGTATCTGTACATAAACATTTGTGCACAGGCACACTGATAAAACCTGCTCTATGACACGATGGCGCTTTGATATTTTCTAGTGTCTGGAATCAAGTCTCATAAATTCTTGGTTACTTTAACACATTTATGTTACATGGTCACATTTTTGCCAGTGAAGATAAGCACTAACACTTCCTAATCAGTTTTTCATCTAAAATTGTAATTTCTGCCTTAACTGTCTTATCCCTCGATAAGTACCTCTTTGATTATTCATTTTTTAGTTTTATTGATATTTTTTCCACCCTTTGTGATTCTTTAATATATCTTTTTGCCTTTTTTTATATCATTTATCTATCTTTATTTCTTTCCCTAACTCAATTTTCAGATCAGCCAAATCATGCCACCAGCGTCTGCCTCGTTAAAGTCCTCCTAACCACGAGCAGCCTGTCCCGTTGACCTTGTCTGAAGCTCATAGTACTACAGCTGACAATTACTCATAGCAGTGTTTGGGGGCTAAGCCTGAGCTAATACTAAGTGGAGTGGAAAGAAGTGCTGCAGCGTAAACGCTAACACTTGTACCGGCTCTGCTGTGACAAATGCTGCGCTCTGCTCTTATCCATCAGGCTCAGGCTGGCCATTGATCATTGTTTGGACAGCCACTTTGGTGAGCTGGGAAACACACAGCAGGACACACACCAACACACACTAACGCACAGAGGAAGGATAAGCTTTTCAGCTAGAAAAGGAGAGAAAGCTAAAATAAATGTTGAGTAGGCTGGCAGCTTCATGAGTAGAGTACACCAGTGTTTTACTTTTGTGTGGGAGAGAGGGGAGAGAGAGAGAAGAGGAGAGAGTAAAATGGAGCTGCTTCTTTTAGTTTGGAAATAAAAGACCACTGGAGTGTGCAGAGAGAAATGCAATGTGTGTGCCTGCATCCTTTTTTCTGTGTCGAGCAAGGTTAGTAAAGTTAAATGCTTTTGAAAGGCGATATAGCACACAGAGTTCAAGGACATGTACTCATATTACAGACTCCATACTGTGCAGACATAGCCGCTTACACAACCAAGCAAAGGTGTCTCTCTCTACAAAGTATTACAAATGATTGCTTCATCAAATTAGCTGACAGTGGATCGATTCAGCTATTAGTCAGTGCTGCTATTATGTCAGCTGTGAATATTTCAATCTATCCCTAAACAACTTTAACTTGCTTCAACAGCTTCAGAGAAATTAATGGAACAATGGTGCGATATAGCCAAAGGGAGACACTTCAGGTGGACACAGGTAAAAATAAATAAATAAAGCCACACATGATCTGTTTTCTTAACTGCTTATCCAGTCCTATAGGTGTGGTACACTCTGGACAGGTGACCAGTGATTTTCACAAAATACTGACGCAAGATGGAAAAAGGAAACGGTCATTCTATGGCGATGATTTTAGAAAAAAATCTGCTCTGTAAATTAGACAGTAAATGAAATGTGAACAAACACAGAAATGAAGCCATAATGTTTTGATTATCTTTCATTTCGCTGTAAATGCTGCTGCTGAGTATGAGATGAAACAGATTTGAAGAAAAAAGCCTTTAACAATATTTGCTGAAAAAAAAAATTTTTTTTAAACATTATTTTTTGACTTTTTAACTAACTTGCAACATCACCATTTGATTTCCTACATTATTACATTATACTGACATTTATTTTGTACTGAAAGTTGGAGGTACTTCAATAAAAATATACTTCAATATCGCAGTATAATCTCCTTAAAATGCACTACTTGGCATACATGTCCAAAACACAAAGTTTAAAAAAACAGATATATACATGTGTTTTACATGTGTAATGTGTATTCTGGACAACAACTCTTCCATCCATCCATTCTCTTCTGCTTGTACATATCAAGGTCACAGTGGAGGGGCTGGAGCCTATCCCAGGGTACACCCTGGAGAGCTCACCAGTCTATCGCAGGGCTACAAACTGATGTAACTGATGTGTTATAGTCTTATTACTATCTTTTCATGAAGCTCCACTTCAGTGTGTGGCCACCATTTTCTGAAAATGCTTATTTCCATTGTTTTTCTTGGACGCTACTAAAGTAAATCAACCTTATTAACAGTTCAACAGTTCTGAAACAAACGGCTTTAAAGCTCATTTCCCTTTCAGGCAACTTTTTTTCCCGATTGTTTGCCCCACAGAAGTAAAAAAGCAGGAGATTGATGCTTCTGTGCAAACTGGGGTTGTCACTATTTTCAAACCCGATACCAAAATCGAGGAAAATAGGTGAGTCTCTCAAGATCCTTTCAATAGTGTGGAGCAAAAAGGGAAAAATTATGAGGCTGATAAAAAATGTAAACAATACTGATGAGATACTGCGATAATGCAAACGTATTCAGCCATACCCCCTTTTATTTCCTGTTTTCCTGCTCCTAGTGACTTGACTCCATATTTTTGTTCCTGATCAGTTGTTAAGATGCTGCTGTTTCTGTATAGCTTCTGATAGACTTTTCCCAGCTTCAATTTGTGACTGTAAGAAAACTATAGCATGTTTTAAACACAAATAATTGTATTATCCTGTTATACTAACACTGAGGTTATAGACGGGAAGGACTGATACCATTTGCTTTCTAGCTCTAATCTAAACATTGTCACTTATTAATCAGTCACTAGCCACTAACATGGCTAACATTAACGTGTGCAGTCAGGTTCACATTTATAATAACTCTTTAAAACTTTAATGTTGTTGAAACCAGTGGTTTAATGACTTTGTGAAATTCCTCATAAAAACTAGGTTGACATAATTTTAGATACTTCTCCAAGTTTGATCTGCAGCTGTTCACGTGTTCAGCTGGTAGTGAGGGGAGGGGCTGTGTACCTGCCTGTCTGCAGCATGCTGTGTGAAGTTGTGTGCTAGCTGTAGGACGCAAAGATGGAATTTTATCAATACTGTTGCAAATCACTACCTAATCCATTAATCAATTTTAGTACTGGTTAGTATTTGAGTATACATTTTTTGACAAAATCTACTGCCTGTGGTAGGCTTCAAACTGCACTAATAAAGGAGTACTTGTGCATTTTTACTAAAAGTAGAATTTTGTTATTTAGAGGTATTATAACTATTGGTTCTGGTCTCCTTTAACATGCTGGTAAATTAAGTAACTTTTAGGATTAGATGACAAACAAAAATTACCTCATGAGAATAACATTTCTGCTGTGCAAATTTGCACAAACCAACAATACACATACAAGAGATGAGATATTTTTACACACTGTAATGCAACCAGATGACAGAAGGGCTGTCCTCCATCAGTCTGACTGTACTATCAACATTTCTATTCCCACGCAAACAATATTAAGGCTCAACTGATTAACTGATTTTTTAAAATAGCCATTTAGACTCGCTGCTAAGCATTGGCATATCTGGGTCCCGCTACATTTTTGTGAGGATCATTCTGAATTGTAAGTCTTGAAAGTGAGGCCTCTCGTCACTTTTTGAAGGTTTTAATGGTTTGGAGGGATAAATATTATTTAAAAAAAACACAGTAGGAGTAAGATTAGATTTGGGATCTGGTGATCTTGGTTAAAGGGAATGAGTCAAACCAATATGAGCTCTCTTAGCGTAGAAGCCTGCATGTGCGTTCAAAATTCAGTCCAAGATTGTGCTGACCGTATAAAGAATAAAAGCTCTTTTTTTACCCTCATGGAGAGTTTAATTGGCAGGTCATAACTGCTTCATCCTCTGACCTGACCTCATGCCCAAATCTGCACACCAGCACCTGAACCACAAGCGCTCCACAACCTCCAAATCACACAGCTCCTAGAAAAACGACTTTAGAATATAAATGGGTTTCTCTTTCCATCATCAGCATCAGGGAGGAAGGTGTGAATAGAATGGAAATGAGAGGATGTGAAAAAGAGGAGGGGGGAGAGAGGGACGAGAGATGGTTGCAACCTTGGAAAGAGACAGACAAAGGGAGGGGCGAGGAAAAGGACAAAAGTTAAGGGATGCTTAAGGGGAGAGGTGTGGAAGGGAGGAGAAGAGAGTGTGGGAACGGGAGGTTAATACGAAAAGAGAAACGGATACAGAAATTAAAAAAGGAAGTGAAGCGAAGCAGGAACTATTGATGAGGTCAACAGCGTCAAGGGAGAATGGAAGGACAAAAGGCGCAGCACAACATTTGACAAAAGACGCCGTAATTATTGATTTGTCACATCAGATGGCACACTTATGTATGGGATCTGTTTTTTAGGGTTTATTTATGCACTTAGTTTGTGACTTTCACCAAATACTGGTTTCTGTGGCCACGGCTGTGTAAAGTCGTGTGTGTTTGTGTGTGTGTGTGTGCCATGAAAAGCAGTCATGCCGATGGTGCTTATAGGATCACATTGTGCTTCTTGGGGTGATGCGGTGCATTCTGCGTGGTTGTTTGACTACAAAGGTCGTTACTCCGTGGGTTGCAACAGCACAAAAAATAGTAATTACACCAACCTCA
The DNA here is from genome assembly GCF_964374335.1 of Astatotilapia calliptera. Lineage (NCBI taxonomy): Eukaryota > Metazoa > Chordata > Actinopteri > Cichliformes > Cichlidae > Astatotilapia > Astatotilapia calliptera. The sequence continues at coordinate 33,203,788 of NC_137427.1, read as the reverse complement.
GCCCTGGGGGAGGAGAAGAGGTCCATCTTTTGTGACTTCACTTGTTTCCTAGAAGACACAGATGGATAGAGACAAGCCATATAAGGGAACACTGTCTGCATACAAGTAATTCCTCGAAGTGACCTCAAAGTTTAACGCTCTGATGAATCCGCAAGAGATATTTCAGCAGTCATATTTCAGAGATATTTCCTGTAACATCGAGAAACTGGGAAGCTGTTTCCCTTTTCGAAAGCTCAGTCTGCTCTCTCTGGTCAGCTCCACAAGGCCTGAATGATAAAGCACAGTAAGCTTTAGAGTAAGCTTAAATGTAATTGACAAGACAGAGAAAAGCCTGCTGCAGTTATGATAACTGTTTTTCTATCTAACGTGATTAATTTGAACCCATAACCATTTTAAAGAAAATGAGAAATAATTAAATTTGACTCTTCGTCTTACTGGAGCGACTACATGTTTAAAACACTCACTCTGGGAAACAATGTGTCAATAAATGCTGGAAAACACTTGTGTCATTTTCAGGGCCATAAACCCTTTCACATTATTTAAGCACACAGATGTTTTGATTCCACATAAAAGGTTAATATGTGGTCAACAGACACTATTATTATTAATAATAATAATGTATTAATATTAGACATTATTAAACAAATATACATTTTAACTCACGCAGCCCTTAAACTTTTCATTCAGCACTTTCAATATTTCAATTTGTCCAACACTTGTTGGACAAATTGGTTTCCTTGATTACATTTGCCATGCTATCATGCTAAACTAAGAATGCTAAGGATATTAAAATTGTCACTATGAGCGTGGTGGGTATGGTCACATTTAGGTCAAAGCACTGTTATGCTGCACTGCAGTTACAATGCACAAGCACAAAGAAAGTCTTTTGTATTAAACATGTCTGAAAATAAAATACCTGAAACACCTAGCATTTTTTTTATTTTGGATATAGTGGCAGAGATTCATTGAAATATTCAAACAAACAGAAATGCCTTATAAAAATTCTAATGAGTCTAATAGTCAATATTTGGTTTGACCGCTTTTATTCGTCAACAGATCCTGAACTCTGTCTCTTTCTTGTCATTTCAGGAATAGTTCTCCAGGCTTCTGTACGGGTATGCTTTTATTGCACTGATAGTATGTTTGGGATCATTACAATGTATAAAAATGAGGGAGTTGTCAGTAATATGCTTTCCAGGTCGTACTGCATGCTGGATCAAATTCTGATGGTATTTTTCTGCGTTCAGTATTGCATCAATTTTGACAAGATTTCCATCACCACCGAGTGACATGCAGCCCAAACCATGACTGAGCCTCCACCGTGTTTCACAGATGGCTGTAAATAACTACTGTGCCTCTCTCCTGACCTCTTATGTACACATTAATGATGATTTAAACCAATAAAGTGACATTGGATCCATCACTCCATAAAGCCTGTTATTTTCAGTGCAGTTTTTGAGGCCTGCCACTTCTTCTTTCTACTTCCTCAATATTGTTAAGGACACACTGCACACTAAAGCTCATAATTCTTTGAGAGTGCAAAAGTACAATTTCTATGTCGGACAAACTGTATTACCCGTGACATTTCTTATAGATTAAACTAAAGAAATGGGAACGAATTTTGGGCTCCTAATAGCAAAGCGCTGAAGTTTTCTGTTATTTGTAGACACAACACTGATTCATCCTTTGAGTTAGGCTTCTTTTTTACACTTGAATGACTCATAGGCTACTGTTTTGTCAAGTGGCTAAAGAACCAAAAGCAAAAATCAAACATTATTTTAAAAATGGTCATGTACAAGGACTTGACTGGAAGTAAAAAGCAAGAAGTCCAAAAAAAACCCCAACAACTTTGAAACCCTACTGGTTAAAAACCCTTTACAAAATTACAAGAAAATGTCAATCTTTGGAAGCAAAATCAAAATAAACGAGAAAGCTTGCTTGAGACTGTTGCACAGTACCAGCCTTTCAGAAAGGTACTGTATTTACTGCAGAATACTGAAGCAAGATAGGTACTGGCAGTGAAAGACCATGTAAAAATCAAATATGTAGCAATTCTTCAGGAAGGAAGTAACAGTTTCTTCAAATGTTCCAACAGACAAATCAACCAAAAGGCCATACAAACCGAGACAGGCAATCTAAGAGCAGAAGAAGCAATGAAAGTCTGCTTTTGCATAAGGTTCCTGTTGAGAGACTCTGCTTTTACCACATCTTCTGTTGATGTAATCCAGCCACAGGGAAAGGGACCAATCAAAAGTCTAAAAGGCCATTATAAATGAGGAAGTAGAACATGAAAAGGATAAAAAGCCTTTATAGATAGAGATATCCTCCTATCTGGCGTCCACATATGTGGACATCACATTTTGGGTTGTCTAGACCAAAATACTAAATTTTTCTCTACAAGGGCCTGATATGCACTCACAAGGACATTATACTGCCACTGTTCTATCACAATTTAACGCAACTGTCCTCTTATGTGGATCTCTTTTATCTCCGAAACAAAAATCAAGTAAAACAAAAAAATCGGGTCATTCTTTGTTTTTAAATTCATCAGGTCCCAATCAGTCTAAATAGCAAAGAAAAACTGAAAATGCATGCCATGAAAGAGTTCAGGTCTCAGGAGGTTAATGCCAAATGAAGGTGCCCTTGCCTCAGCTGAGACGTCATCAGGTCAGGACACCCTTCTTTGATTTGACATCAAATATTTACGGGGTTTTTTTGAGCGACAGCACCTGTCCTCTGATTAACAATATCAATACACTGCTGTTTCTTACACTCAAACTCATCCATAACAAACTGACCCCTACTTTTTAAGGACTCCTTGAGTCTTTGAATAATAAAAAGCAATACTGTATTTTACAAATCTTCAGTAAATCAATACAGATTTATTGAGCAGATCAAGTTTTTACTACGTCTACATGATCAGTCTTATCAGCCTGTCTCTCAGCCACTGATGCTGTCATTTCTCACATGTGTACAGTAGTTTTAAGAATCATATACTATAAATATATCTACACTATAAAAGCAAACACGTTGTGTGTGATAAAAGACTTACGTTGCGTTGGGGGAAATAGTTCAGGCAGGGAGCTGAAGTTCTTCTTGCAATAAATGACTGAAGTTAGAAGGACACGAGTGAATCACTCATCAGCTGTTTGGCTACCAGCTGACTCCTAGGTATCCAATTATATTCATGCAAAGTTGCATGGTGGCCATCACAAGTGAACTCTCTAAGCTTATTGCTCAACTGATTTACTTCATACCTGCAGTTTTTTGCAGAAGCGCTCGCTATCATCCTGACCTTAGCCATGTTATTTATGACAATATAATTTGCAGTTATGAGAAGAAATCCATTTTAAAAGCAGACTGCTTGCAGCTGGGAGCCAAGCCTTTTAATTCCACATCTAAATGGACAGCCATTATCATAAAGTATTAAGTTAATTCATCCTCTGGAAGGCTTTTTGCTTCATATTTCCTGATAAGAACATAGTAAAGCCATAAATACAAAGGATTTTGAATGCTCTCTTAGTCATGACCTGAAAAAAAAGGTCCATTATGCATTAAGATGATGCAGACCTTCCCTATATGACCAACCCAAGACTAAGCCTCATGTGGAAGCTTGAAGAGTTTCCATGTGATTTATGATAACCAAGACAACTGGGTGTTGAATGCAGCAGCATTTCAGTTTTTCTCCGTATGCTCAGTGAGATCTAAGCTGTTATTCAACCCTCAGTGAATTCATTTTGAATTTGTGTGTGGGCTAAACGCCTATTAATGTATTGTTATGGAGGAAGTAAAAGCTTATATAAGCAAAACACATGTTGTGGGTATATGTGGTCAACTGACCCTGAATTCATAGATGCACAAAATGTTTATACCTTTAAATTAAAAGTGGAGCGCTTAAGCCAAGTTTCAGGTGAAGAGCAGCATCACATGTTTTTAGCACTGATTCACTGCCGGCATTGGTATCTCCTTGTGTACATCACCAAAAGCCAAACTGCAAGACTTAAATTGAAGTACAAAGTTTCATCTCTCTCTGCTTTCATTTCTGTGCAATTAAATTTGCAGTCTAAATGACCTTCAGTATTGACTGAGTACTCAAAGTTAACAGCAGCTATCGAATTAAAAAAGTTTTGTGATGAACATTCTTGAAAATGTTTTCCCTTTCATCCTCCACGAGGAGTTACATAAGTCAAGTCTAAGGACCATGAGACATTCAAAGATTGCAGGAGTTACTCATAAAGTAGAACACAAGTTTATGAGATTAGCTGTATCATAAAATGAACCTAGGTTTGCCTGAACCTGTGCATCTCATCTGGGGGGAATTGACACTGAAGTGCTAATAGCTTCAAGCAAGAAAAACCAGTTTAAATATTTATAGAAATCTGCACTCCTGGGTTTACGCTTTTGGGGGAAATGTATTCTCTTCTCTCTCCATCTTCAGAGAGGTAAATGATGTTGCTGGAGCTTCATCTTGCCTGCTCATATAATTCATACAAGACCTGCATCCAGTCTGCTGTAATTATTTTAATTTCAAAGCACAGTTATTTGAGAAGAGGAAACATGTTCCTTAAGAGAGCAAATTGCACTAGATTGATCTTAATTATATTCATCTAAAAAGATTTTTTTCAAAGCTAAATGAGGCATTTTTCTTTTCGAAGAGTCAAAATGCTTCTGAAATTTCACAGATTAAAGCCACATTTTAACCTTCCAGTTTTTTCAGAGGTATTTATGCCTTGAAAGCAAGCCATTCAAAGCCAGCAATTACCCTCCTTTGTCATTATTTGCAGATGCATCAACTTTAAACGTGATACACTCTGGCTACACCTTTTGCACAGTTAAATACTTTGTACTTAGAGAAATGTTCAAAAGTCTCAGGCTGCCCCACATTTCTTTATATTTTGACAGGAGAACGCTTGAGTGAGACTGCAAGGCCTTAACGTTCTTCGAAATTATTATTTTTTTGGTCAATCAAGTCCATGTACCGGACCATTTATCTGAAAGTCAAATCAAGCAATGACCCATCTTGATCACCCAGTTGATCAGTTGCTGTTCCCCAAAGCCTCATCAGAAATGGTCTCAGTGGACGAGAGGCCGTCAAGAATTCATTTCTAAGAAAGGGAAATGGGAAGGAAAGACCAAAGTATTCCAAATTACACAAGAAGTGGATTGAAAATCGATGGAGTCATGAATCCAGATTTGAAAATTGTTGTTCAAATTGCTGTCAATATGAATGTAAAAGGTCCAGACAGGGGTATAACAGTGAGTGTCAAACAGCCATCTCTAAAACAGGATGAAGGCTCTCTCATGGTTTGGGGCTGCATTTCACGAAGTAGTGTTGGGGATCCCATCAAAACTAATAGATTTATGAATGCAGAAAAGCTTGATCCACCATGCAATACCATCGGGAAAGCATTTGATTGGCAGCAGCTTCATTTCTTAGCGTTATCCCAAACACAATGCCTGTGCAGTAAAAGCATACCTGGAAAACTCACACTGGAACACCATCAGTCATATGCTGGCCTCCCCAGAGCCAGGACCTCAACATTACTGAAGCAGTGTGGGAACAGAAACACGAAAAAAAAAAAAAGCACACAGAAACACAAAAGAAAGAAAAAGAAAAAGGCAGCCAAAATCCAAAGGAGAGCTTTGAATGTTCTTTAAGAAGCCCGGAGAACTATTCCTGAAGATTGCTTAAAGAAATGACAAGAAAAGCTACCTAAGAGAGCTCAGGCTGTGTTGAAGAATAAAGTTGGTCGAACAAAGTACTGACTTTGTGTGTTTAAGTCGCTGAACTTCTTTCCCATTTACCTAGCAAAATACTAGTAAAAACGTTTGTAACTGGTGTCTCCTTTGATATAAAACTAATTTCTTTATAGTGACGTCTGACTTGGTGTTAAAGGAGTCAATCTGTGTTTTGGCTTGTTACCATGGGGAATTGTGGGACTTACACTTTGCGGGTATTCGGGCGGAGACGCCTCAAGGCTCGCGGCTGATGCTCAGAATCCTGTTCCGTCTGGTAGAAAAACATCCTGAGAGCCTCGTCTAGCAACACCCATGTTGGCAAACCCAGCAACCTCTTGATATAAGAGAGAGAAAGAGAGACATGGAATGAGGGAAGAGTGAAGTAAAAAAAAAAATGGATGAACTATAAGGACATGCAAGAAAGATGGAGATGAGGACTGGTGTAAAAGGAGGGAAATCAGGGTGGATGAATTGAGACGTCAACAGAGACAAAAGGGGTGTAAAGAGAGTGGGAGTTTGATGGAAGAGGAGAAGGAGATGCAGGGTGCTGTGAGAGAAGGAGTGGAGATGAAGCGAGAAGTGTAAGGCGAGTGAAGGCGAGAGAGTGTGGCAAAGAGGGAGCGACGTAGGTTGCGGGGAAAAAGAGAGTAGAGCAGAAAAGAGAAGTGAGTGAGTAGGAGAAAGAGAACCTGATCGTGTTTTTAGCGATGGTGCAACACTGAAACATGTCAAAAGTCCCACAACTACAGTCAGTCAGACGTGATGTGGGCACAGGGCAGAGCAAAGAGAAGAGAGCAGCAACGCCTACATGTTGAGCTCGATCTGCAAACTACAGCTGAAATATCCGAGTCAGTGCTTATCCACCTACAGCATCGTTCAGCCCACTGCGTTGTAGGCTACCGCACTGCACGCTGCAGAAGATGGCAAACATGCCAACAATTCTTTCCTCTGTTGGAAATTTTTAAAAAGACACCGCATCGTGCATAAAAATGAAATGTGATTACCTTCATGTACGTGTTGAGTTCAGGGATTCTGCTCTCTGCAATCTCCTTTTTGTTTCCGAGGAAGATTTTTCCTAAAGAAAACGCATTAAAAAAGTGATTGCACACGTGAGATTACACTCTAGAACAGGGGCCATAAAAATGCATTCACATAGAGGACATGCATACGTATGTTTACAATACAGCTGTTTTTGTAAACAAAGCAAGCATGTAAACATGCTCCGATACTGTTGATGCTCTAGTACACTTAAACACCAAGAGCCTGTAAATGTCAATTATTAATTTTAGCTTGATGATTGTGTTCAGTTTTTAACATCAAAAACCAGGGAAATGCGTGCAGGTACTATATAAAACCCAGGTAAGTATAATCTAGGTAATTTATATTTACTAGCATAAAAAAGGATTAGGATTCAAAATAAGTCATTTTTATAAACATATACGGTTTATAAATGCTGATTGTGTGACAATGTTTGTGCAAAGTTTCATTCAGATAGGCCAACCGACTGACAAGGTGATAAGGTACACATATGAAGATTATGTGGTAACATTATCTCCTTACTTGCTCGAACTCACAAAGACTGAAAGTGTTTAGATGCACGTGTGTCGCAAGTATAAGTTTTAAGTTCAGGGTTTTTTTATGTTACACAACTTGGTTTAGCATGTTAGCATGCTAGCAATGGTACATTTTTGCAATCACAAAAACACCTTCAAGTTAAGTTAAGCTAATGTATTTGGGAGAAAATGTCCTTAAGTTTCATGGCAATTCATGCAGCCAGAGGAGGTTTGGAAATCTGTAGTTATTGTGTCAGCAGAGCGTCAGTGACTTTTATACACCATAGGCCAGATTTACAAAACAGAGCAAAGTAGTACCAAATAGCGCTCAGCAATGTGGTTAGTTCTTCTCACTCTTCTCACTGTTGAGGTCTGGGAAGCGCTTCCGCTCCCTTAAGGCCAAAACAGAGAGAATGAAGAGGAGCTTCTTCCCCCAGGCTATTCGGGGCCTGAACCAGGTGTAGGACTGGACTCTCCCAAACACGTCACTATAAGACTGGACTCTCACACACGTCACCACACGCACCACCACACATTTCCTATAATCCTATAATTCCTATAATTTATAATCCTTATCTTTATAATCTCTTCTGCTATTTGCACATTCTTTACTGTAAATTCCTAAGTTAATTTGTAAATTTTTGTAGTAAATTGTAAATATTGTAAAACTTTTCTTCTGTCATTTAATGGTTGGGCATTGTACAGCTACAAGCATTTCACCCCCATGTCATACTGTGTATGGTTGTGTATGTGTGACAAATAAAATTTGAATTTGAATTTGATTTGAATTTCTACAAAAGATGCACTGTTTCTTAAACACAAGAACAGTCAGTTCATTTCATTATCAGGCATGCTTTTATTGGCTTTAAATACCATTGCAATTAGCAGCAAACTGCACGTTGCGGATGTTAGTGAATCCTTTTGTGTATATGATTTAAATATTCTCCTAATTACATTCCGCATTTTAAGAAAGGAACTCCCAGAAATACAAATGTAACAGGGTCAGTTGCACTCTGTTCCCACCTATTACATATAATCTTGTCACTCTGTAAAAACCAGCAGCACTTTTTTGATGCTAAACAGTTTTAAAGTAGCGTGTTAGCAAATTGCTAGTAAAACTCGCTCTGTAACTTTAGGTGACCTGCCGCTTCATTGCCGAGTTGCCGTGATTCCCAAACTCATTCATTTAGCAATAACACTACGTACAGCTGGGCAAATGTTCATGCAGGCAGACTGCATCGCTAGGCGCTTGATTTTATACTTCTTTTATCTGTGGGACTGAAAATACCTTAATTCAACGATTAAGGGTGTAGCCCAACTCATATGTCAATGTGTTAGACAGCTAACACATTTATCCTGTCCTAAACAAGGCAAATACTCCTTACTTTAAAAGATTGTGAAAATAGCATATTACTCTTCCTAATATCACATTACGTCCAGTCAAAAAAATTACGAGGCACAGCACAGACTCCTAACAGTCTAAATCGGGCCCCACCAATTCATCCAAGGCCATCTAACCCTGCTGTTAAATCAAATTTAGCACAGTCTTAATGACCCTCAGCCCTCTCTCTTCACTCAATTTCCCTTGTCTCATTCACTGTGGAGCACGATAACTCACTCAATCACTTGCAGGCACAAGTTCATTCATTTACTCACTCACTGCAGTCACCCATCCACTCACCTAAATGCTCCTTTGACCTTGAATTTATAGCTGTCACGTATGACTCAGAAATCAACATTTAAGATAGAAAAGCATAACATAGCACCAAGCTCACAAGAAAGAAACAAAGAAACGCACACATGATACTGAAACATTATTTACGTCTCCTTAATGAGAATAGCTTTATTTGAAAAGACAGACCTCGATCCTTTTCTGCTGTCTTTTTTTTTTTCTGCCCTCAAAATCATCACCCATCCTCGCCTGTCTCCCTTCACTCTCTCCCCTGTCTTTCTTATTCCCTTCCCATCCTGATGAGATCTGGCACTGCAATTAAACCCATCAGATCTAATATTATCCAACAGACTCCTCAGTGGCAGACGTTAAATCAGAGTTTGTAGAAAAGTAGAACTTTCCCGATATAGCAGCTGGCATTGCGAGATATGGCGGTACATGTTACAACAAATTGTAAAATCGTAAAATCTTTACTATAGAGTCTTTTTTAGTAAAAGCGTTCTTGCTTTTTAATAAGAAATCAAACATATGACTTAAGCAGCTGTAATTTGGTAGGTTGATCATAGTGATTTATAATGATTCATAATGACCTTGACATTAGCTGAGGGAACAGAAAAGCATTCTGAACGATGCCCGAAAAGAAAGAACAAGAAAGAAACCCTTTAAGCAGGACACACAGGAGAATTAAGAAATCAGAGAGTAAGAGCCTGGTTTTAATGGATTGCAAAGGATTTGGCTCTAGTTATAAGACAGCACCTCTAAAATACACAAGATCAGTAAAAGTTTCCACTGGTTCCTAATGTGTAGCTAATGAAGGCTTTTTTCCCCCTAATATTTAAAAGCCAGTAAAGTTAAACTTTAAAAATATTTTTAAATAATAATTTAAATAATAATAATTTTACAAACCAGCTAAAATACTGCAGTAGACACAGCTTATACCCCTTTTAAAGATGGCTTGTGTTGGAGGAAAAAATATATTTTTTTCCTCACATCTCGAGGGGTCAAGCTCAGTAAACTTTTACGTGATTTATTTAGATTTGACCGTAGGCTCTACATAGACAGTTTTTTTATGTTCCAGTAAATACTGTAAGTGTAGTTATGGCTCCTTCAGCCCTCTTTTTTTGTCCTGTTAAATAATTGTCTGGGGCATTTGAGTGGTGAATCTGGCCTATAAAGGATATGATGCAGTTTCAGTGATACTTCAGTAGTTTATGGGGACATTTTAGAAACATTAATGGCATGCCCATCAACATGAAATATGCTTTCAGTTTTGTAGTAATCAGCAAAGCTAGCAAAATAACACAAAAATAGCTAAAATGATAATGATGGAAAACACTGCACCCGCTGAACATGAGCATTTTAGCATTGCAACTGAGTATGTTCGCATGCTAGCATGGCAACATTAGCGCTTTGTACATAGCTAAACACAGAATCAAAGAAGAGCTGAAGTGACAGTAGGGGTGTCCAAATTCATGGGCTGCATCCTCCTGAGGACCCGTCCTTCGCGGTCCACGTGGGCCGGGTCCTCAGAAGGTCGGGTAGGCTGGAAGTAAACAGCTGTGAAATTGGACAGTCTAGCCTTCAGATTTGCGTCACCACTGTCTTGGTGGAGTTTAATAAACTCAGCCGTCTGCTCCTTGCTATCTAAAATATAACAGGACACAGACGTAAATTCTCGACCATCTCACACTTCTGTTTAATCAGTTTTCTGTTTGATGTTTATTCAGCTCAATGAAAACCAAGGAGGAACCCACCCGAGGGAAGTTTTATTTTATCAAATAACTTTAATCTCTGCCAGACTGATTTATTCACAAAAAAAACAAAACACTGAAAAACAGCCAAATAATAACATTTTTAGGTTATCTAAGTAAATGGCCTGTATTTATATAGCGCTTTACTAGTCCCTGAGGACCCCAAAGCGCTTTACATATCCAGTCATCCACACATTCACACACTGGTGATGGCAAGCTACATTGTAGCCACAGCCACCCTGGGGCGCACTGACAGAGGCGAGGCTGCCGGACACTGGCGCCACCAGGCCCTCTGACCACCACCAGTAGGCAACGGGTGAAGTGTCTTGTCCAAGGACACAACGACCGAGACTGTCCAAGCCGGGGCTCGAACCGGCAACCTTCCGATTACAAGGCAAACTCCTAACTCTTGAGCCACGATCGCCCCAAGTGACTTATATATCACGTTTAACCTGAGTAGCAAACGACCGCAGTGATCTGACAATGATTTGCCGGGAGTTTCCCGGCTAGCTATCGAGCTGGTGGGTAACAGACGTCTCCGAAAACGTCGGAGCACTTTTGCAAATATGTGATATCTTGATAAACTGAGCAGATATTTGAAGTTTACACATGTTTTTATGTTAAAAGTGTATTTTGGGACCCAGAAAGAGTAATAAGAGTAATATTAAAACTTAGTAGCGGCCGCCATTGTTGAAAACCGGAATTGGCTGGGCTGCGCTAAGAATTCTGGGATATGGTGGGCCACGAAGGATACACCTGACCCATCCTTCAAATTTGCGGAAAAGGAGGATGCATTTGTCGGCTGAATTCAGAGGAGTCTATGAATTTGGACAGCCTTCGTCACGTCGCTGTGACGTAATCAGCCTACAAATGCGGCCTCAGGAGGATGCAGCCCATGAATTTGGACACCCCCACTATGTCTCAACCTGAGGCAAATGGTCACCAAAGTGTATTTGATCAACTTTTTCCCCTGACTTTAATTTACTGTAGTGTCCCACTTCAATACCAACAACATCCCACCACCATGTACGGTATTAAGTTTGGGTTGTTGTTTTTTTTAAGTGCCAATAACCAGCTGTCCAGTACCCATCTCAACTTGTGTTTCCCTACATGCAGACTTTTTAGTTTTTGTGCAAGTCCTCAATGGCTCACTTTTATAAGCTAGTTTAAATGCATTTTTACTTTAGTTTTGTATTTTAAATTGAATCAAATGAAAACTGCAACTATAATGTGACTAGTAGTTCTAATGATGAGACAGAGCCATTTTGCCAAGTAAATATAATGTTTAATAATGACAATGACAAGTTAATAACCAAGCTAAAGCCTGTGAATCCACAGAAATAAATCTGTAATCTATTTGTAATCTACACACAAAACAATCACCTCTCTCTGTCCTCATCCTTCTTAAATCAATGCTCCGAGCCACCCATTCAAAGCCCTCAGGCTTTTATTGGTGCACATGTTGGTTTCCAGCCACTGATAATCAATACAGACACTGACGCTGCCTCCCAGACAGACAGACTTATGGGGAAACAATGAGCTGAATAAAGCCAAAGCCACAGAGCAGATGAGGACAGACACAGCCACACAGCAGCACAAACAGTGACTGAGGCCTGAATATACTTTGGCTTTCACATTACAATATTTTGTCTCTGTGCTTTTGATTATTTTATCCTACATCCATCATCAAGGTGAATAGCAGTGCAGAGTGTGATTGCTTTGGCATGTTTGGCTGTCTCTTAGCAGGACTACAGAAAAACTACCGAGCCAGCTTTTCAATGAAATTTGTTAGGTGGGATTGGAAAGAAGAACCTATTAATTCTAATTTTGGTCTCTTAAAGATCTCGGAGACAATTTGAAATTACATCTGCTGGGCTGCAGTGCCCATGTCAGCTAGTCTTTTGATTGTTCGGTATGCTTTCATCTGATCAAATTCTCCGTGAAGCGCAACATTTATAACCTTTCTGGACTAATCCATTAATATTGGCAATTTTGGAAGACTACTTGTTCAAAATGGGTGTTTTAACATTAGCAAAGAATCACCAGATCTCCTGTAACGGGCCTTGATGCATGCTCAATCATCTAAGTAAGTAAATCCCAAAAGTGGGAGAAACGTTTCGTCGCTCATCCAAGTGACTTCTTCAGTCACGAAGGATGAGTGACGAAACGTGACGAAACGTCTCTCAATGAACATTGGGCTGTGAGATCAAGGAACTGATCTCACAGCCCAATGTTCATTCAGTGGGCTAGTTCCAGTCATTGGTTGGGGAAACCTGCAGTCAGCTGATACGGAGGAAGTCACTTGGATGAGTGATGAAACACTCCTCCCACTGAAAACCCTACATCCAGATAAACAGATCAACCTTTTGGGACTACTGTAACGAGGTTAGCTAGGTCTAACTAAATGTTTTTGTTGACTAAATGTTAACTTGGAGCTGGCAGCAGTGTAACTGACACTATGCTAAAGAATCTGTGTTGCTGCATTTTGGACCAAAGAGTCAAATGTAAACTTGGCAGCTAACAGATATCATCCAAAAATGGCAGGCTTACTTGGTGTTAGAATGATCAAACAGTGCTTGTGATAAAGGCTTGAGGCCCTGGATTCCAGCCACAGCTACAGCCTGCTCCAGCGCCTGCCAGCAGCAGCAGCTACATGAGTTGGAGGCAATGGGTGTGCTCTCATGTAAAGAAAAAATTACACCACAGTGGGAACTCTGAAGCCTGTTAGCTTACTGCTCAATAATTCTTGTGTTCGGACCACTAGATGATGTATTTACGGAATTATATGAATATGGGCAGGTGAACGCTAGAGTAGGAATTTAATTAACCAATCTTTTACATTATTTTTTAACAAATGACTATCAGACTGTTGGGTTTTAGTAGAGATCTGAGTGCCCTGCTAGTATAACCCTGTCTTTTCATCAATGCTGTCAAAATTGATCAAATTAAAACCTTCATTAACTACTGTATATTAAAAACTAGGTGGGTTAGAAACGGGATTCACATACCTCCGTCTTCTCTGCCTGTCAGTGAGCTCTAAAAAGCACTTCAGTAGTTGACTCATTATCACACTTACCAACTTTTCCTAATTTAAATTTTTTGTTTCATTGTGGCCAGTACAGGCATTTCATCCAGAGCTTAATCTTCTTCGACAGCAGCTCATTTGCAGTGGAAAGTGACTTTTCTTCCAGATTGTTAACTCATTCACTGCCATTGAAGTCTATAGACGTCAATTGAAAAACTTACGTTGACTGCCATTGACGTCTATAGACGTCAATTACGTTTCCAATGGGAGGGGCTAGAATACAACCTCGGGCAGCTTGTCAGTGAACATCAGACTGCTTGAAATGTATTTTTCACAAAAAGCTCGTTTTCTCCCTTTTTGTGGTCAAAACAGGCATTTTTGGTGGAACCCACCTCTCTTCTACAGCTGATTACTAAAGAATGGAAAATGGTAGAAACAAGCTTTTTTTTTTGGATGGAAGAAGAGAGTCTGTTCTTCATTTTGGTAGGTTCAGCGTTTATATGATCATAACACACAGTTTTCTGTGGCTCTTCAAAAATGAGTAAAAATGCTCAAAAACCCTGGCAGTGAATGAGTTAACTGTCTAGATGCACTCTGTTGGTTGAACTTCTTTCTTATTTCTACTTATATGATTCAGCCTCCCTTCAAAAGTAAAGTTCTGTTCACAGACACTTAAGTACCCAGCAAGAAGCGACTCAATATAAAACTCTAGGCATAAGGTATGGATGTTTCAAAATACTTTTACAGTTGTAGTCTTTATAAGGTCTCTTTTAAGATAGTAGTTTTCATTTTGACAGCATTTAAGAAGTGAAGTAACAGTGATAATACTCCAGTTAAGTGAAGCCATGATAGGAGTTTTCAAGAACTTCAGTGATAACATAAGAAATGCACCATCTTAGCCATCATAGCAAAGAGCCCATTAACCTTGAGTACAAACTAGCATGTATAGTTTAAGCACAAGCTAGCAGAATGTTTGGCTGTACTTTTAATTTCAGTAATGGTAGGGATGCAATGCTTGTTTAAAATGGCTGTTTTAAAGTCACCAAATCATGATGAAATCAGTCAAGTCAGTATATTCCATCAGTAAGAAAAACCTCAGTATCAACCTGCAGCTAACTAGCATGCTAAAGTGAGTCGATGTCCTGCTCTGCTGAGTTTAGATTTGTTCCCGACACAGATAATCCAGGGACAAAAGTGGTCACGATGGAGCAATTGTATCCCCCAGCTGGTGCTTCAGCATACAAGTCACTGATTACTACAAAAAGGGTGCTTGGGTTTCTCTGCTCCGTCGGCTGCTACATACCTGAAGCCCCTGGAAATGGATGAATGAATAAATCACCCTCTTCTTACTGCCTCTCAAAATCTTCCCCTTCAATTTTGCTCTTCTTTCCCTTCTCTATTCAAGTTAGTCTCTGGATTTTGCTCGTGGCATTCATCTGCCCTTCTTTCCATATGCTCTTTCCTGACTAATCTGAATGTCAATCGTTGTGGATTAAAGGAATTACTGTCCTCTGATGTATGGTTTGGTTTAAACTGACCTTGTAGGGGCACCATGATACCTGCTGGCTTGTAATGCTGGATTTTTGACATTTAGCCACATAACATGACAGTAAATGCTTCAAGTGTGTCTAAAGATTCGAGCGCGAATAAAAGAAAAAGCACAATAAAGTTCACTGGGTTTGGTAGAATATAAACTTCATTCTAAACCCATTTTACTTCAGCTGAGCAAAAGTAGATCTCAATCTTCTTTCTGCGGATGTCTCGGTGGAGAAAGAGGATTGTAAATGCAGCATTTGGAGCACTCATGCTTCACATTATTATGCAGCAATGGGTGCCTAAAGTGTGCTATAACTAAGCTCTTGTGGCTTAAATAGAATCGGATTTGAATAGAAGTGAGCTCCCACCAAACTTAATCAAATCTTTAAGGGACGCAACAGTTTTTATTCTTTATAATATCCATAATAATTCACTAAAGGCATCCAATTATGTCTCAATCTCCCCCTGAATACATGAGAAAAACAAAATCAAAACAACAAAATGTAAGCACAGCAACAAACACAGCAGCCGTATGCATTTAGTAAAGAGTATTCAGAGGGGTTTCAGTTCTTCCAGAGACAGAGAGGAAATTCAGTCAGGTGTCTCTGTGAACCTGCTCTCCTATGCATGGAGGAGAATAAGCATGCAAGCATGTAAGGTTATGGAGCGACAATACAGGAAGGATCCAGTAGGAGTTCCCTTTGTGTAACTTTGACACAGCTACACTGTGAAACTAACCATTACAGTAGATACCATTTTCCCACACTCATTACAATATTTCACACTAGACCAAACTATTGTTTGACTTTTAGGGAACATATTCAAATTCAGTCTGTTTGCCTTGAGTTAGTGAACCCACCAGCTCTTATGTGGGCCATTTCTGCCATGGTGGAAATCACAGCACATACCATGCAATTCAGAAAAGCAATTTAGCAAGACTGAAAATCAGAAGCTGTGACTGTTGACATAGTCCGAGTACGAGGCATGCCTGAAAAGATTTAGATAAGCTTCAGAGGGCATAACAACCAATCTGCCAGCAGCCGGACACTAACAAGCGCATATTTGAGCGACATGAAATCTTGCACCGTGCATGCCACTGACGATCAACAGTGCACACCCACACACACACCTGGAAGAGGAGGCAAGATGCAGGTGTTTGGGCCCAGTTTGGCCAGGTTTTCTGAAGAGTACCTGGCCTCGAGGATCTGGTGGAGGTTGAAAAATTCCCGGTACCTCCTGTAGATTAGGTACTTACTCTCTCCTTTAGTCTTCACCTCAATCACGAACCTCTGAGAGAGAAACGGAGGCATGAATGAAAGAGAAAAAGAAACAGCTGAGCCTGGTATTCTGAGCCAGTCTCAGTGAAAAACATCTCAGCCCTTTAGTTTTTTTAATGCTTACAAAGTAGTCGATGAAGCCTTTAATCTCCTCGATATCAGCAATGGTGGCGCTGATTGGGATGTTGAGAGGGAGCTGATCAAAGTCACTAAAGCAACAAGACCAGATCATTTAAGACAAAAATGACACAAAGAAAAACTTACACACACACACACACACACACACACACACACACACACACACACACACACACACACACACACACACACACGCAAACAAAGAAAAACATAATCTACAATTAAAAAGGTTTTGTTTTTAACATGATGACAGCTGTATGAGTAAAACAACCATAAAACATGCTGATCTTGATTTAGTTTGGTCTTTTTAGATCAAATTAGATATGTTACAATTATTCACCAGCGATCAGAAATGAACTTCGCAGCCAGTCTGTGCGCAAAACATCGGCTCACCGACTCTAACCTGTCACCTGTAGACAGACTCACCTTTGGTCGCGTAACTGCTGCGGCAGAGACATGATGATGAACGCAGAAGAAACTTTAAAGCTGCTAGTGAACAAAGCACTTTTCACACACACCACAGGCTGACTGACTTTCAAACTGACAAGCGCAATAGTGCGGAGAAAAGCAACAGGAAGCGAAAGTTCCTTAAAAAAAAGATCAGCAGACGGGTGCGCGCGTTTGGCCACACAGATGTGTGGGGAAGTCTCACTGCACACATACAGATAACACGCACAGGCGTCATCAGCTGACAATCCATGTGGTAAAAGCGTAAATTTCACTGGAAACAAAAACGCATAAGGATAAAAACTCAAACACTCAAGCAGAAAATAACCGTATGCGGACTTAGATGCGACTTAGTGAGCGTTTAGATATCTGTGGTGTACAGCCTTTCGTACTGGATTTTTCGGTCCTTCAGAGCCATCGTAAATGTGCTCCATCTGTTTGTGCCTGTGTTTACACACTTTACAAGTAAGTACTCCATGAACCCAGCATGTGTGACACACTTCACGCTTCTTTGCACTGGCAAGGCATCGCGCACGTTGCGAGAGCTGATCTCGGTTTCTTTTTCACTTTCTTTCTTTTTCAATATAAGTTGTAAATTGGAAGCAGAATTATTAATCAGCAGGTTTCGAATTTCTATAGTTTCTGAATGTGCGCCAGGGGCGATTCTAGGATCCAATCCCTGGGGGGGGGGGGGGGGGGGGGGGGTATAAACAGTATATAGTGCAATATACTGTTTGCAAATGTTTTTTGCTTCGTGGCTCAAACCTCAAGAAAACGGTTTTTCTTTCAAAACCGCCAAGGATAAGGTGGAGGTTAAGGACAACGACTAAAATGACAAAGGACATCAGATCCTTGGCTGGCAGCTGGCAATGCGTCGGCGCTCCCAAATTATGTTTTTGATGCTATGTAATGTGTGTGTGTGTGTGCGTGTGTGTGTGTGTGCACTGTAACATCCTGGAGGCAGTTGAAGCTTTCTTGATGTTGTGACGTTACAATGCTCAGAAAATCATACTAAAATGCAATATGCTTGCTACTAGCTGAACGAATTTTGTGTCCTTGAGCACCCCTCAAAAGACTCTCACCAGTAACATGCACTGAATAATATACATTATACATATGTTATGTATATATATTTTCAGCTATAAATAAATTTCATTTTGTGTGTGTGTGTTTGAGTTTTAAGGTGCCGCTCCCCTTCTGTAAACCAGTTTCGGTGGCAGATTTTAAAATAGAACTGTGTGGTTTACATGAAGCACTGGGACTCCCCAAGCATTTCTCAGGATTTTGTCCCTTTCATGGTTTATTTTTGAAACACTTCCTCAGAGTATATGTACAACCAGCCACATCCACCACCAGGAAGTTAAAATTACAATAAATAACTTGAACTGATTAGCAAGATTCCTGTGACCAAGTAAGAGGCCTCTTCAGTAGTGATAGCCTTGTTGGACACACTGCACCGCATCTGTGCAAACTAAATAGGTCCGATTTCCGCTGCCATCCTGTATGTCTATAGTTAACTGCAAATGTTGACCACTGAATACAATTTTCAGTTGTGTTTAACCATGAAACATCGAGTAAACTTATTTTTGACCTAATATAATGGATAAAGGATTTGTTTACAAATATTCCTGTAGTTCAACACTCTTTAAATCAGTGTTGAAATAGAAATAAACAGCACACATCTCTATATAACCTAAGCTGAATAAGACATCTGAAAATGTGTGAATGTACTCTGATACTCAGTGAACATGCCATAAGTTTACCTGCCCTGTCAGGTCTGCTCCACCAGACCTTTGCATCTGCTATATCTCAGTTTAAGCCCAGAGTCACAGTTAAGTACAAGTGATCAATAATCATTGAACTGCCAGCATGTTTAACTGTAACCACACGTATTATTTTCTCTGTTATTTAAAATAAAAAAAACAGGAAGTTTTGAGGCAAAGGCCAAACATGGGTTAACATTTAATACCCGAGGTACACAGAAGGCAGATTACAGGGTACACAGATGGTCTCCGAGCAGGACCCCTCTCACTTTTGTCATTTAGCTCAGAATAATATAATACCTGCAGTACAGAGGCACAAGGAGGAAATTACAACTGCCAATGGTGTCAGTGTGTATTAGATGGCATTTTTATGCTTGATGGTTCTGTAGAACAATCTGTAAACCCAGCACTGCCATATTATAACTCCATAAAGCTGTCATAATGTGGTAATTAGCTATTTTCAAATGGAACAGACTCAATAAAGCTGAATATCCATTCTCATTTTACCTCGGAGAGAAATATCTGGCTCTTTAGCTACTAAAAGAACTACATCATAATGGCGTCTCACAGATATGCAGAAGATATCTTTAGATGTGCGATGATCTCACTTCCAACTTGTCATCATTATTATTATTATACAAATGCAAGTAAAGGACTTTTTTAAGATAATGTGTTGAAAGAAGGCACAATCTTTTCTTAAACCTAGCCAGTGAATCCAAAGTTTAAAAAAGCAAGTGAAAATAAAACTACGTAATGACTGAAAACGTGAAATAAAAACCTGAGAAATCTCCATCCATCCAACCATTTATTCATTTTCTTCTGCCGCTTCAGTTCAGGGTGCCGGAAAGGAGAGCTGGCTGCTGTCAGAGGACGAGAGGTGGGATAAACCCCGAGCAGGTCGTCAGTCTATCAACGAGCTAACACAGAGAGACGGGCAACCATTCATGCTCACATGCACACTTCATTTATACTCCAACAGGTTAACCAGGGATGTTGGACTGTAGGAGAAAGCTGAAGTAGCATGTCTCTGTGTTTCATCAATTACTGTTGTAACCATTGCATTATGGCGTCAAAACAAAAGGAGAAAAACCAAAACAACGACCTGAAAAATGCCAAATTCCTCCAACTTTTCTCAGAGCAGCACCTTTCTAATAACAGTGTCATTTATCCGGCCTTTCATACTGTGTAAAACCCTGATACAGGGAACTTTGATTTTTGAGAGACACGGTTTAAATTTAACTGACATAAATTAGACAGAAAAAAAAGAAAAATTGAAAAATCTTTAAGTGACGTGCATGACTGGTCATTTTTGCTGACCGCATTTTGCGATCAGATAATAAATTAGGATGTCAAACAGAGATCTTTACACGTACAGTAAAGTGTTTTAACTGAGAACAAATGCCTACCAGAATGAGCTATTTACAGTAATAACGACTGCATGTGTACACGGTGCATGTGTACACGGTGCATGTGTACAAAGCCTCTTACAAAGGCTCTTATTGGCTTTTGACTGAGAAGCATAATGGTGAGATCAGAACAGTCATTGTTCTTGAAGGCGTGTTCAGGACAAGCTTTCTCCACCACCTATTTAGTCAGTTTTTCTCTCACATCTTATCTCATGCACACACACTTTGACACTAGCCTGCCTTCATTCAGCGCTCACCTGTCGGGTGTCTCTCGTTACTGACATTCATAAGTTAATAAAGGCAGCAGCTAGTGACGCTGACATTCCAATGAAGGGACATAATTGTGCAATAAAATGTTTTGAACAGTTCAAACATTAAATATGGGGTTATTAAAGCTTCAAACACTAGATGTCAGTGCAGTTGTTAATGTGTGGGAGTTGGATAGAAACAAAAAACGAACTGATTTACCGTCCAGTATAAAATGGTTTTCTAAGTGCTCAAGATGCCACGAAAGTTATTGACTAACTGATGACTTTCACATACTCGTTACTTTTTTTTACAGTTATATCCAAGCTCAGCACTTGTTTATAGCTGGACAGCTGCACACAAAGAAACAACATCTGCTTTAAGCCAGCACAGTGAATCACAAGAATTGTAACTACACCTAAATCAGCAGATTAGTGGCAAATCTACATGCTCAGATTGACAAGAGATTGGAGCAGTTGCAGTCATGTGATTCAGTTACACTCAGTGTGCAAACAGCAAAATACTCAACTACAAGAAAGAACAATCGGGAGAGTGAGAGAAAATGGAAAAAAATGATGATTTGTTCAAGAAATTGAGTGTAATACAGTGACCTTGCGTGCATGAGAGAAAAAGATGGATGTGTGTGTGCATGTGTGTGTGTGTGTGTGTGTGAGTGCATCACATATTGACTCCATATCTATTTTCACGCAGCCCGAGATGGATCCCTTGAAACGCTGCTCGTATAACACACCACCGCCAGCCATGAATTGCAGAAGCATTTTTCAAGGGTGTATTTATCTTCAAGGTCAGGCCAGCTGCTGGAGTCTGTTCTGCGCATTTGAGTGTACGTGTGTCCGGGTGAATTTGCTGTTGGGAATGCGTATACATGTCAGTGGAGGAGTTTCCCTATGTGTTTGTGCGCTTGTAAAAGAGGGTACTGTAACAGTGTTTGTATATAGTTTATTGCATGCTGGCCTTGGACTATATCTTTGAAACACAAGCACGCTGTAAAAAAGTGTTGATGAAATCTAATAAGCCATTAAGTTGACAGGTACCAGTGCACACGTATACACACAGAGAAACAGAAGAAGGGGGACTGACAGAAAGTCTCAGCACCCAGATTGTGTTTGACATGTCGGCAGCTTGTTGCCATGGTAACATCATTAGGAAAGCAGAAAGAGGAAGAGGTGAAGCTGGGCAGTAACCTAAATGCTGAGTCTTTGTTTTGTGTGATGAAAACTCTGAGCCGAAATCTAAAATCTACCTCTGGAATGCCACACAGCACGATGGTGGCACGCTATAAACCTCAGATGATTTGTTGGGAAAATACCAGTGCACCAGCAATTTCTCAAATACTCAGACAACAACCACACCAAGTTTCAAATCACTCAAATCACCTTTCTTCCCCATTCTGATGCTAGGTGTACATTCTAAATATTGGATATCCACACCACCATCAGCAACACTGAAACCACCTTCCTAATAATCTGCAGATTTCCACCACGTTGTCAGAACAGACCTGTCGGTGCATGAACACAAGATCTCTGGTGGCACCAGTATGTAGACCAGTGCAGCCTCAGTGGAGCAGGCTTGTGTATGCTTATGTATGTTGCTCATGTTGTATGTGGGGACTTCAGTCAAGACGACATCATAGGCTCATGTTTGTTTTGTGTTTCTGAGGCAGCTCTGAGCAGGTTCTGCGACATTGTCATTGTCTGCTCGGGGAGGCTGCTGCTGTTGGTGAGTGCTGGTGCCACAGGGAGTGCAAATGGTCTGCAGAAGCTGGAAAAGAAGGCGACTGGACTTCTCTAAGTTTCATGAAGATGTTTTACCGCTCATCCAAGAGGCTTCTTCAGATTTAAAACCTAAAGGTGGAGAGTCCCAGGTATTTAAACCCTAGAGGGGGTTGTCCCTAACCGCCTAGTTCCTTAAATTAACATGACCTGGATGACTGAGAACTGACACAGACACAGGCTCTGCAGTGATGTTAGGTGGGTGGTGTGAACGCAATGTCTGCATGAATGCCAGGATCAAAGTTTTCTCAGTGGTGCACTGCATGATAACAGGATGATCAATGTCTTTCACTTCAGATCGAATTTAATGGCCACTTGTTAACACTTGTTTTGAATAACGTAAAATGACGCATATTTGTAATTACTGTACTCAGCTAATGTCAGATTAGTAAGACACACAGTTTTCAGCAACAGTAAGTATTAAAAAAAGGAGATGTGAGGATTAGGTTTAGCTCTTTTTTAGAGTTCCAGTGTTGTAATTATAGACACAAAGCTAGTCACCCACCGTCCCTAAACATAGCACGTAATAAGCAATGAGCATGACTAACTGGAATCTTTCAGATAATGGAAAAATTTGGTTTCTCATTATTTAACAGGTTGGCTGAGTAACAGGCTAACCTCCCAAGAACTTGGTGCATTCCTTTAAAAACTCACCATCTCCCACACACTCCCACACACGCCGGCCCTAATATTAGAACTAAATATACCACAAACACCGGTGCCTGTGGTGCACATTTGGAAAACTGCGGGCCTTCCTTCTCCCACTCTACTGTGCATTTTGGCCTGAGCTGAACTGACAAGGTTTCGAGCATCGCTGCAGTCAAGCGCAAACAAGTGGACACGAAGATCTGCAAACCTCACAGGTCAAAAATGAGTCAGTTTCCATGTCAAGTTTTATATATTTGAGACGGAGTCTGAGAAATCTGCTTGAGCTTGAAGCAGTTTACATCACATTAAAAGCAGTTTCATATAATCAATGTTATCGACCTGATGGACACTCAGCCGGTGAAGCAGATAAGCTGTGATACCGTTATCTATACCCCAAGAGTTGCTATTCACTGGCTGGGCCCACATCCTCATTTTAGGTTTGACAGCGTTTTAGTAAGTAAAGGGGAATGCTTGGACATGAAATGAGCTGCGGTTTGGGGAGGGCCTCGAAGGCGACTGGCGACGACTCCCGGGCCTGGCAGATCCCCATGAACTAAATAGAAGTGAAGACGTTAAAGAACAGAAAAGGGGAGGGAGGGTGGAGAACTGGGGGAACCTATAAAGATGAGAACCGGAAGGAGCGTGTTTGGAGGCGTGGTCCTGCTCCTGAAATTCCAATACTTAATCTCACGGAGGAACACTAACATTAACTAAACATTAGAGTTTTGCTCCTCTCAAGAAAATGTATTACAGTGCAGTACTAACCAACTCCTGGCAAAATCGATTGTTCAGTAAGTTCATTGGTTTGTATTCATATTCTTGTGAAAGCAGTGTAGCAGTTCACTAAAACTACTGGTGCTGCTTAATGAGAGTGATGTAGAGCAGAGAAGAAACAGATTCAATGGTGCTCTGTTCTGCTGAGAGGAACTGCAGAGTCAGGTATTTGTTATCTGTTACTTTTTGCGATTCTTACATGGATGAAATTATCTGATCCATTAATACGGAGTTACTCAGCACAGCAGCTTTAATTTTGTTGGGGTTTCACTTGTGAATCCAGGGAGTAAATGAACAAATATCACCCCCAAACGCATCTATTCTTCTAGCAGTTGTGTTAAAAGACATGCTTCCACACTCTGCAAGTGAGTAAGATGCTATTTCTTCTTGAGCGAACGAGGCCTTTGAGTCCCGACTGTACAAGTGAAACGTCCGATATTCTCCAGCTCCACCCCTGATCAGTAAGCACACCGGGTTCCCCTGTGTTTATTTTTAGGGCCAATATCTGCTAATCTTTGGTTAAGTAGACAAGGGATGCCCCACTGATATCAATACCACTCATACACACTTATTCACATAGACAGCTGTGGCTTGTAGCTACCCCTGCCACGATGTCATATACCACCTGTTGCTGAATAGCAAGTTGGTGATTAAAAACAAATTTAATTCCTCTTACTCCCTGTGTCTGTCTGTCACTGTCTTTCTCACATTCTCTCTATTTTCAGTCTGATGTGTGTCTACATCATTTATCTATTTCTGAATCTACTGTCTTGTATAGCAGTCACCCTGTTTTTTTTCATTGCCTATTTTCACTTCAGTGTTAAGCTGTCTTGGCCAATTAAACAGTTTATAATCACAAGTGTCTCTTCAGCCTACACTGTATTTATGTAACTCTCTCTGGCAGTAATCACACTCCATTATAACCCCAATTTGTGCCTTCAAACTCTTGGTCTTCATTTCTTGCACTTTCATTTCATTTGGGGATCATCTAAAATCCCAAACACAATAAAGAAGTCATCAGTTAGCGTACATATAACACATAATTACACATAAATAAATAAAATAAATAGCATTTTATTTATATAGCACCTTTCTAGACAGAGTCACAAAGTGTTGTACATAAGATAAAAAGCCACAAAAAGGTAAAACAGACAATATAAAACAGGCAAAAATTAACCAGAAGCAGTTTAAAAAGGTGAGTTTTTAGTTGTTTTTGAAACAACTACTGAGTCTACAGTCTTACGGTTTGGGGGAAAGAGTTCCACAGTCTCGGGGCCACAGTGGCAAAAGCTCTATCACCAGTTCTCATCTTAGTCTGTTTTATAATAAGTAAGCCCTGATCAGATGACCTCAGGGACCTGCTAGGGACATAGGGCTGTAGCATATCAGAGATGCAGGCTGGTGCCAGTCCATGCAAAGCTCTATTAGTCAAGACCAGGATCTTAAAATGGACTCTGAATTCAACAGGAAGCCAGTGTAGCCCAGATAGCAACGGTGTCACATGTGAATACTTAGAGGATTTTGTCAAAAGCCTAGCTGCAGCGTTTTGCACAACCTGCAGACGATCCAGAGAACCTTATGCTTAGACAGTGAGTTACAATAGTCCAAGCATGAGGAAATAAATGCATGTATAGCAATCTCCAGTTCAGAGAGAGACATGGACATCACAAATGAAAAATATGGTGCATATTTGGGATCATTGGCCTGTTGAAACATCCAGTTGTGTCCACGTTTCAACCGTCTAACTGCCGATGTGAGGTGAAGTTGAAACATTTGGAGACAACATTTCTCCTTCTTCATTACTCCATCCACTTTATGCAATGTACCAGTACTGGCTGCAAAACAGTCCTAGAACATGACGCTACTACCAGCATGCTTGACAGCTAGTACAATGTTATTAGCTTTGAAAGCTTCAGCTTTACTCCTCCAAACATATCTTTTGTCATCATGACAGAATAGTTCAGTCTCTCTTTCAACCTTTCTCTAGAAAGCATTTGACTTGTCCGTGTGGTCAGCCTCAAATTTCAGTTGAGCGTGAAACTGTCAATTTTGGAGCCGGGGCTTTTTTCTTGGTGGGCAACCTTTCAGTCTATGCTGATGTGAAACTTACTTTAATGTCAACAGTAATGCTGGTGTGGCAGCAGTTTCTAGTGCATGACAGGCCTGAGCCTTAGTGGTTAAAGGGTTGTTCCTGAATCTGAATCAACTTGCACTTAAAGTACAATTGTTTGAACTGATGATCCAGGAATCTGGAGTTGTAAAGAAACGGTTCCAAGAGACTTCGCCAACATGTGAAAATCTACAGTCCTCCTTCTTGGATCTTAGATCCTTGGACTTTCCCATTGTTCTGTGTACTGGTCAATCCAATGAGTGCTCTCAAAGAAATCATTTTTATGCTGACAAAGAGAAAGTACCAGTTGTATTCAATCATCATCACTAATGAGACGTTACTAAGCCTTTGTCTTGCCCAGTTTCAAGACATTGTAGAATCTTTTGACCCTGTGTATTACAGAAAACCCAAAATAAATTCAAACTTGTGCACCTAGTTCATGTTTTTTTAAGTCATTACAGAGTCAACATTCATGCCCATACTGTATGTAAATTTCTGACCACAACTGTAAATAAAACTGAATTGAACTGATTGGGAAAGTGGGTCCATAAAGAGACTACCTACTGAGGAAAGTCAGCAAAATTCAAATTAGGTATGGATGTGAAATAAAAAGCCGTATCAGCAATAAATAAATAAATAAATAAAAAGCATATTTTTGCAGACCCCTGTAGGCCATTCAAAGAGAGCAGTAGAAATAGTTGGACTCATGTACAGCGGTCACTCGCTATAACGTGGCTCAACTTTCGCAGCTTGTCTGTTTCACTGATTTTTTTTGTGCAATTTTGCATGGTTTTTTGTTTGTTTGTTTGGGGTTTTGTTGTCTTTTACAGCGCATTGTGTTCTGCATCCTGACTGGCTGGAGACCATTGTCAATCGATCTCGTGCCGTGTCTCCTGTACAGTACAGAATTCGTTCAGCTTTTCAAATTTACATGAATCTTCAATTGCTAGCAGTGTGACTCCGAAGTGCTGTACTGTATGTTTGTAGGTTCCCCCCAACAAAAGAAATGAAAGAAACGTGTGGAAATGTTCATGCCTGTCTGAGAAAAGTGTGTAAAGTGTGTAGTGAGGGGTTTTACAGCCTTAAAACATCTATACTAATTGTAAAAAATTAAGTTGGCTACTTTGTGGATTTCACCTATCGTGAGTTATTTTTAGAATGTAACTCCCGCGATAAACAAGGGACCACTGTAGTCCAAAAAGTAGGTTAATTCTATTTTAATCATCTTTGTTATTAGCTACAGACTTTTCTTTACTAAGTTGTAAACACTGTGAAGCCACATTTCTATCAAGGATGTTTTGGTTGACACTGTCAAAAACCTTTGACAAGTCTAATAATAAACCAAGACTGTAGAGATCTCATGAACAAGCTGCAAATTCCTCTTTGTGTATCTCAGTGTCTTTCTCTATCCTCCCTTCCTGACCGTTCTCCACCCCCACCAACTACAAATCCTTCCAGCATGTTGTCCTCACCACCTCACTCCTCCCTTTCCCATTCTTCTACAATGCTGGAAAGTGCTGACGAGAGGGTAACTCAATAGAGAGGCGAAATCTAAGAGTGTCTCAGGACAGAACAGAGGGTCAGCGCAGGACATGAAGGAACAGAGAGTCACATTTTATTTTCCCTTTTTATGTTTGGTAGTCTTTTAAATTTAAAATGTTTACATTTTTTTGTTGCTATTTTTGTTCTTTAATTAGTAACGGGTTTTTTAACAATACTATTAGTCACAGTGTCAGCTGCAGTTGAATATGTCATAACATTACTACATTTTGTGCCTGAATTTTACACTGGAAACCATGGCAGACATTACTATTACTAACAGCCAACAGTAAAATCTAACCATGGAGGTGTTCGATTATTAAAACCTGTAATTAGCAAGTCATTATTAAGGCTTAAAATGTGCTGTAATTTCCAGCTTTCTCTTCCACACAAAATTTGCAGAGAATGAATATTTGATGTTGAAAGCCTAATACCTTGGCAGTGTGGTATAATCAACCATGAACTCCCAGGGATGAAATCTCATTTAATGCTCATAATGAAAATCTCTGCAGTAAAAAACAAAAAAGCCCTTCGTATCTTTAACTGGCTGCCGTTTTATTACAACTAAAGTATCTTACTGACTTTTCTTTTCTTTCAGAGATGCACTACTACAAATAAATTTCTCTGTTGGCCTTGACTAACTGGGTGCAAGGTGGCCTACTAAATCACTCAGCAAAAGATAAGCGAACCAAAGGGAGAAAAGGGGAGAACAAAAAAGGCACAAAGTTAACAACCTATACAGACAGAGACTGATAAGCACAGGTGTATGGTGTAGGAAGATATGGACAGAGAAATTAGATATAAAAAATAGGACGATGTTAAGATGAAAGGACAGATAGGGAGAGAAAAAGTTGAGGGGAAAGTTTCTCTTGGATAAAAGATGGAAAGAAGAAAGAAGAACAGACTTCTTCAGCATAACTTTGCCTTGGATGAGTTAGAAATCCTAGCAAATCAAAAAAAAATTAAATGCATTTCTTTGGCACAATTCATACAGTGGAATTCATTTGAATGCATTCATAAAATGCAAGAATAAGTTATGAATCCAATATAAAGCAATTTAGGAAGGTGTTGGGACACCTCGTGCTGCCAGCACGGCCATAGTGTTCCTTGGTGTTGATCATTATTTTAAGTAGCTTTTACTTATAAAAACTGAATTTTAGTGTCTGCTCTTAATCACTCTGAATTACATTAGGCAGTGAGTACTGCAAAGCTCTGTATAACAAAGGTATCTTGTACACTGAACTTATACTGTGCTATTTACAAATCTTGAGCCACCAATCTATCCTTTATATTTTCCTTCCAAAGAGCCAGACTCAGACAACAGAGAACTTAGCAAAAGACAGTTAAAGAAAGTGTATCTTAAGGCAGCAGTCCCCAACCTTTTTTGCGCCACGGACTGTTTTATGTCTGACAATATTTTCACAGACAAAGGATAAATACAACAAAATAAAACCTGACCGGTACCAAAAAAAGAAGATTTATTCATAACACACAGGAAAAGACCCAGGGAAACTAAATTAACGATAAAAACCAATAAAAACCCTGAAAACTATAAATGTCATGCCCGAGCCTCAACTCTCGTGGCCCGGTACCAAACGACTCACGGACCGGTCCAGGGGTTGGGGACTGCTGTCTTAAGGCTCTCTGTTATTGGTAGCATGTTCCAAAAGTACATAATTTGCTCTCAAATTATGCTCTCTTCTGTTTTTTTCTGAATATACCAAATAGCCAAGAATTGAACAAGTGATGGACAAAGAAGACGTGGCAGTCTTAAAAATAATCTACAGCAGATAAACACCATCTGAAAGCCATGTCCTTAAGAAAAAGGTAAAAATCCAATCCAAAAATCTGGCTTTTAGGAAAAGATCCATCTGCGGTTCACTGAAATGTAATCAAAAATTGTCTCAATCAAAGAGTCAAGAAGTCGTTCTCAAGAAAGGGAACGGGGAGAAAGGGCTGAGGTATGCCAAACTGAAAATCAGTGCCAGCAGGTCTGATGGACCACTGCATCTGAATTTGACCTTTCTGGTTCAAATCTTTATTAATATGCATATGAAGATGTGAGGTAAGAAGTGAGGTACAACAGAGACCATGTGCAGCTATCTGTAAAACACGGTGGAGGCTCTGTCATGGTTTTGGGTTGAGCGTTGGACATCTTGTCAAAACTGTGTGTAATGATGAACACAGAAAAGTATCAGAGTTGGATCCCCCATGAAATACTGTCTGATTGGTTGTAGCATCATTTATTTGCCTTACATACTGTATTCCCATGTATGTTTCCTTAATTTTCAACAAACAGCTACACCTACTCCCCATTTTCCTAACAAAATATAAAGAAACTGGACTTCACACAGTGCTACATGTGCAACTCCTTGATGGCATTTTCTAAAAGTAGTTGTAACTACAGCCTCTCATAACATGGCCAAGCCAGTGCTATTAGTTATACTGAGTGTGAGAGACAGGACCAAATGTATTGACAGACGCACAGATCAAGACAGAAGATGTGGGTACGGTCCAAACAAGACAGATAAAGTGGTATTATTACCAGTCCCGTGTGTGATATGGTAGTGCTGCACAGAAAACAGAAAACGATCACACTCTCAGGCCAACAGTGCTTGCGTCATATCTTGACACCCCCCCTCCTCCTCCCCTCTGAAAATAGAGTATAATGAGAGGTGGGCATGTTGTGTGTATGGGGTAAGTGTGTATGTGTTCGGAAGCAGCTATAAAAGTCATATTGTGTCGTCCCCCCCTTCATCTTGCTCATCTTACCTCCATCTCCTGCCCTTCTGTCTTCTCTCTGCTCCAATTCCTCTCCATCACCTTTTGTTTTGCCTTATTTCTCAGCTGCAATCATCCACCCCTTTATTCAGGTAAGACAGAAAATAAATAAACACACACACAAACATTTACAGGTGCAAGAGACCACACATAGGACACTGGAAGCTGAAGATTTAACTGCAATTTTTTTCGGGGATTATCTGTGACAAGCAGAGAGACTTCAGCTAAGTGAAATAGTTGTAAATTACCAAGATATGAATGACACATGGGGATAAACTGTTTGTAGCTGCAGGATGTGCATCGGGGGGGTGTTTGTGTAAGCCTGAGGGCGAACGCTCCGCTAGAAACTCGACTAAGAAAATCAATCAGGAGCACCATTGATTCAGGATTTGCGAGGCCTATGAAACACAACTTGATAAAGTGAAAAGGTCCAGTCAATAAAGTCATACAGTATTAGAAGAATAACAAGCTATGTAAATATATCTTTTTGAAATCAATCCACAAATTGTTAAATATGGGGATGTTTGGTGGTTTCAGTTTGGTTTTCGCTCCTCTGCAGTAGCTTGTTTTAAATAAAAGGTAATGTTAGCAGCAGGTGTTGGTCTCGTGGGTGTTTCCTTGCTCAGGTTTCACCAAGAACAGGTGTCAGTGGCACAGCAGCTGTGTGCTTAAGTAACTTTAAGTACAGTAGCTAATGTCTGCTGTAGATGATTTTAGGTGTTGTTGGTATTCTGAAAAGAGGACTTAAATAAGACACGCTTCACTGAACAATACACTTTTCTGTGCCATGACTCAGAACTTTAACTGGCAGATATTTATATGTGCTTTAGGGTATTATGCTGATCTGCTTTTCAAATCATTAACGCCACCAGAAAAAAATTAAAATAAAAAAGTTAAGTTGCTGGTTAGAACTGTATCTACTTTTCTAAAGAAACACGACTTATTTATAGCACACACGCAGGCAAGAGTGGCTTTCAATCCTCAGTGAAGGTCTGTTATGTTATGATACTAAAATATAACCCCACATATCCATCACAGCATGCACATCCTTCACTGCAAGTTAAATAAAGTCACCGAGTGTCATTCATAATATGTGAGCAGAAACGTTGTCACTCTGCACACTGAAATAAGTGGGCGCACACAATTACCCACCCCATAAGGAAACCCAGTTACCTCGGGCTCTGTATGTGTACTTTTTTGTATCACCGTTCAGCCTATCAGAATGTTATTCAATATATTATACATATATATTATATATTATCCTTCATGTTATTTTGAGCATTTTTGTTCTTGCTCTTTTAGAGACATACACATAATATCTGAAATGAAATTATTATGATTATCACAACTACAACTATTATTATTGATGAAAAATGTGTGTTTAAACTTTAAAAGATAGCCAGGCCTTCTTCGTTTGTCTCTTTGTGTCGGATTTGAGTGTGAAACAGTTCATACATGTGGTTTAAACACAGAATTATGCGACTGAGGCCCAGTTTGTCTGCATTACAAGTGTGAGGGCATCACGTTTGAGGGCACAGTCATGGAAAAAGAAAGCGCGCATGCTCGTGAACACTTGTTGCAAAGTTCATGAACAGTGGGACAAAACCTGTGAATTTTACGATGGGCTGAAAGAACGTCAGTTATGTCATCTGAATGTTTAGTTTTGTGTTTTACAAAATACAAAACACAAAATCTGACAAGATCCACAACAACTAACTGGAACCGTATGACTGCTGATATAGGTAATAAAAACAACTGTGGCACGTTCCCAAAAGCAAAAAATGTTATCCCTGAGATGGCTTCATTGCATCAACGCTTTCTATTTGCATCATCTTATTGACAGGAAAAAAAATCTGCACATCTCAAGACATTTCACAAACCACAAACAGATGCTCACTAATTGGTTTTTGTTGCCAAAAACAGACACATAACAGGTGTGGTGACAGTTGAGAAGCTGATTGGATGGAAAGCAAGAGGATGACAATGAATTTTTACTTTTATCATTCTGTCCTTTGGACAGGAAGGCCTGGGATTTTCCAGGGGTCAGGATAGTGCAATCTGCACAGGGACTACTGACATGACCCCGGTGGGGCTTTGCAAGTCTCTCAGCACACGTATCCTGACTGTGAGACATATACTCTTACATACTCAGGAGCTCACATCTCTTAAAGACACAAAACCCACTCATCAAACATCTATCTTGACAACTCAGCACTTGATCCCAGAGCTCTGAAATGACAGGACTCTGGGATCAGCTCAGGTGGGACACCTACAGGTTAAAGTCATGTACTGCAATTAAGAGGACACTGATCACAAAATAGAACCGAGCAAGCGGATGAGACATGAAACACAACAGGTTACACATTTGTACTGAGCACACGCAGCTCTACAGCACGCTTTGTGTTATTCAGCTATAAAGTGGTGTGTATTTCACAATGACTGGACAGGTTTCTTAGGTTTAATAAAGTTATTTTACAAACTAATGGAATTTTCTTTATATGTCAAAGCAAGGAATCAAAATCATTTCACATTGTGGGCCACATATTGGATCTTAAACTCCCCTTTTAGTCAGTATAAAGAATTTTAACTACATATAAATAAGTGCAATTTCATGATAAGCTGCTCGGCTTAAAATGTAAGAACTAAATGTTTTAAAATTATCAACTGTCATGTAATTATAAGACAGAGATTGGAGTCACTGGCAGGCCACTTCTGGTCCCTGGGCCTTGTGTTTAACACTGCTGGATTAAAGTGTGGAAAACATCTGCATCAACTGAGGGTAACTAGTTGCACTGTGACTCTGTGACACATGACACAGAGAACAGAAGACATTTCAATTAATAACATACAATTTAATGCCTAATTCTGAATTAAAAAAGGCTCTTTTCACACCATAAATTCCATCAGAGTTTATCCTGCAATGACTACTTTAACTGTAAAATATACCATGTACTTTAACTGATGTCAAAGTACTGTTTGACAAACTCAGCTTCGCTGTTTCACACGTTCTATTTGTCAAAATTGTAGTCAAAGAAAAAAATTGCAGGAAAGTCTCTCCTCAGAAGTGCTTAAATCCCTCCGACAGAGTGATACTTTTAAGATAACGGAGAATCCAGAGCAATTCTGGGTGCTTATTTCAGTGTACAAAGCTTGTCTCTCTCCATGGGCGTTTGCCAGACTGTATTTATGTCTCTGTCTTAAATTCTAACGTATGTCCTTCAATTAACCTCTCGTTGTGCCAAGTTCCACAGAGGCCATCTCTCGAATGCCTTAAAGATATTCCTACCAGGCCAGTCAGGGTTGAAATTCTCCTTGGGTTTGTTGGCATGGATAATCTTCTCTTAATTTACTGTTCTGTAAAATGCAACATCTGTCTAACTAAAAATACATTTCCAAACACATGTGCACATAACGAGTTAGATTTTACTTTCAGCTTTCGTATCACATCAGCTCAGCTGCAGAGCTGCTGCTCACTCACCTCTTTGAAATGCAATACCAAACTTTGTGCCTTTCATGTCCTCTCCGTCTCTCTCTCCAGGAAACAAAATGGTTATGACAGATCTGCTAAAACCTGAGGAGATCAAGAAAGCTCTTGATGCCTTCGCAGGTCAGTAACTGTTGTAGAGGCTCTGTGTTATTCTCAGCAGCGCTGCAAAGTGCCAAAAGTTGGCCTTAAATGTTTTGCTGACCCATAAAAAATCTGTTTTTAAAAAAAATCTGTGCACATGGAGTTGATGTAATAAAATCTTTTATCTTTGCCTCGTCTTTTGTAGCAGAAACATTTGACCCTAAAAAGTTCTTTGAAATGGTGGGAATGAAGGCCATGTCGGCTGAAAACGTCAAGAAGGTCTTTCAGGTTCTGGATGTGGATGGTAGCGGATTTATAGAAGAAGAAGAGCTAATGTAAGAAACTCAAACAGATGCAAAAACACGCTAAAAGCAGACATGATGAAAGATACAGCTCTGCAATATAACACTGATGTCACATGTTCCTTAAAGCTGCCCTACAGTGACCCACTTTCTGCATCAACCTGCACTTTTCTCAGGTTTGTACTGAAGGGCTTTTCCAAAGATGGCAGAGATCTGACTGACGCTGAGACTAAAGCATTTCTCACAGCTGCAGACAAAGATGGAGATGGCAAGATCGGCATTGATGGTAAGAGAAAGGTGTCAAAATGTTTTCAGTTTATTCTTCAAAAAGATACAAAGAGGTGATGAGAGTAGGATGAGGACGGGGTGGGAGGAGAGCTAGCAAGTAGGCTTTCTGCACTTCCACAAATGCTGTATGTTGTGTGGGATTTTTCAGATTTTACCAAAATGTTTCTAATGCTTGATTCTTATTGTTCACATCTAGTGAAAAACTGAATATGACCGAAGCAAATTTGCAAGTTTGCAAGAAAAGACACACTGAGAAAAAAAAATGTAATGTCACCTGTGCAAGCTAACACCAACTTTTAAATATCTAATTTGTTTACTGGAATAAACATGTCATAAACTAAATCTGCCAATTGATCTTTTTTTAACATAATCATAAAAACACAATATCTGAAATGTTAGCTATGGTAACACCATTCAGCGACTTCAAGGGATGACAGGTGGAATGAATGCTTGTGCTTGGTGTATAAGGAATCCCATAAAATACACCAAAGTGTGGCTGGGCCAGATAGTGAACCTCCTGATGTGTACATTAGCGTGTGAATGTTAAATAGAAAGCAATTGGGCATAAAAAAGTGCAAGAATGAATGGGTGAGTGAGAAATGTTAGATAACTTGCTTTGCAGAAAACCGGAGCAACAGTGTGGCCTGTTGATGTATTAAAGGTGAAAGATTTGTTTTATGATATAGAAGCTTTGGTCCAGAGGAAAAACACAGTTCAAGGTTCCAGACACCATGAAATACTTGGATCAGTTTCTTGTTGGTGTTTAACTGAATATGGTGACAATGTTTCACTCATTTGTGCGCATTTACATTTTTGTTTTGCTCTCTTTTTTTTCAGAGTTTGAAGCCTTAGTGCATGAGTAGGGGAAAGCTGAACTCCCCTCTTGTTCTTCCTGCTCCTCTTTGTCCCTGCATCCACATTTTGTAACTGCGACCTTCAAACTCTTCCTCCCTTTCCTCGCTCTGGACCCCTCACACGGAGTCAGACCAGGCCTGCTCTCTGCAAAACACTACCAAAAACAGGCCAACAGGGAGTCCACCTGAGGAGGAACATACAGGCATAACAGGCACCAGTTTCACTTTTCATTTTTCTTTTTATATATATAGATAGATAGATATATATTTAACCACACATGCTGTATGGATTTCAGAAGCATTCTTAATGATTTCGCGAGGATAGTCTGTGGTCAAAAAAGGTGGTACTAGTGTTGTAGATGGTGTAGATGTTCTCAAGACTCCTTAAATCTTAATTTCCTTCCTGCATTGTGTCTTGACTGGTTTTATTTCTAGATGTTCACATGTCAGTGCACTTTCCTCCCACTCCTCCTCTTTATCCACCTTCATTCACCTCCCTCACCTCAACCACCTCCTCCTTCTCCACCTCCTCCACCCCCTGCCTCTGATCAGATCATGTAGTAAATAAAATCATATAAGGAGAGCTGTGAAGAGAGAAAAGATCTCAGTATGAAATGATAATAAAAAAGAAAACTTGACGTGAGGTGTCTCTTTACTTATTGTTACTCGCAGTGAACACACAACATTGAACTCACACAAATACAACACACTGAACATCGCAAAACAGGTCAATCACTGGGATGGTGGAGAGCTTAAGCTTAACATTTTGGGAAACATGCCTTCTTTCTCAGGTTGCTTGCTCACACACACATATAAATATTTTGCCAACAGCCAGGTTTCATAGTAAAGAGACTGAAGACGTGGTGCTGACACATGAATAAAATGCTGTAGAAAACAGCGCAGCATCAGTGTTTTCTTCAAATTTCTGGCAACAAGCATACTTCCAAAAATGTTTAAATATTCTCTGAATATTTTTACCAACAGACTCAAACAAATATTAACATACAAACTCAAATTGCTGTACAAAGGTTTGTTAAAATAACCATTTTAGTTTAGTTCAGTCAGGGAGGATGGCTGATTTGGACATTGTAGCAATTTATATTTGGCGTCACATCACTATGGAGCAACAGGATCCTGGTACAGAACAGAGTGAACATTAATAACAAGAGATACAGACAGAAAGAAGGCCATGGGGTGGAGGCGGGTTGCAAAGTGGCTCGCAAGCCTGCAGCAAAACTCTTCTGGTCCTTTGTAGGTTTTAACATAAAATAAGTACAGTTCGTCATGTGTAACAAAACATGACATATTACACCTTTCTATTAATTATGTAACAAAAACTAAACCAAAATACTGAAGCAGTGTCAGAAAACAAAGCACATCACATGATTCCATAGAACCACCTTTAGCAGCGTGAAGTAATTGTGTGACATTATCAGCCAACATTGTTGTGGAGGAACTTTGATCCACTCTTCTTTGTAACACTGCCTGAGTTTATTGAGATTTGTGAGCTTTAATTTATGCATAGTTCTCTGAAGGTCCGATCGCAGAATTTCGGGTTGAGGTCTGTGCTTTGACTGAGGAGTTCAAGGTTGACTGTAAGGTTTCCAGGTCCTGTGGCTGCAAAACAAGCCCAAAGCATCACTCCGTCACCACTGTGCCGTTGGTAGGAGGGTTTTGTGTCGATATGCTGTTTGGTTTTCTCCAAACCTACTGCTGTGCATTATGGTCAACCACCTCTACTCGTTGTTCCCAAAGTCTTGAGTCTTGTGCAGATGTAACTTTGCATATCTAAGCTCTGCTGCAATATTTTATTTTTAGAGAGAAGAGGCTTTCTTCTGGCAACCATTCTATATAAGCCATATCTGTCCAGTCTTTTTCTAATTGTACTGTCAAGAACTTTACAATTTAGCATGCTAACTGAGGCTTGTAGATGTAGCTCTGTGCTTTTTGGTAATTGTGTGAGCTCTGCAAAGTCTGACTTTGGGGTGAATTTCCTGGGGCATCCCCTCCTAAGAGGTTTGTAGCATTGTGTTCTGCTATATAGTGGTGGTAACACCAGCTGATGATTAGTTAATCAAGTCAATCTGACCAGCAACGACTAGCTGCTACATACTCTCTTAATTAAAGTACCTGTGTGCTTAGTTTTTCACATTTTTCTGTAGCTTTGCTTAATTTTTGTTAAAGAAATTATGACACAGAGTAATATGTCATGTTTTGTAGTTCAACTGGGCTGCATTTAGCTAGTTTTAAAACTTAGAAAGGTCCAGATTAGTTTTACTCTGTCCTGATATATAAAACATTACAATTTACCATAACTGTGGATTGATAAGTTCATAGTAGGAAGTTTTTACAACTAAAAATTAGTCACTCAAAGGTTAATCAGTGTTCCTTATATAAAATTATGAAAGGGATGTCGATGAGCTAATGTGAGCTGAGACTGCTCAGCGCAGCTTGTCTTTGTGGCCTGTCTGAATTAATGCTATGATCAACTCAATGGTTTTAATATTTGATTAATCGATGTGTATTACAGTATCTTCTTTGGTATGGGAGATACGTTATCTTAAAACGGTACAAACCTTCTGGCCATTTCACTCAGAGCATTCACATTTCAGACATGTCACGTCATTCACTAACAAAAATGTATGTCCTGCCTCCACAACCTGATCTCACAGCATCAGTAACAAACCCTGCATGCACGAGTGCCGATGGATTAATGGATCTGAGGAGCAGATCTGTCATTGGTCGTCGTGGGACGAAGCTTTACCGTGGCGAATGGGTTTGTGCCTCTGAAATGAGAGGATGATGGAAAATGATATACAACACCACATGCACTCAACTGCTTTCTGCCAATACCAATAAACCACTCAGACAGAGGTGCACACACTCTAGGTTTAGACACTAACATCACACCACAGCCTGAGGGTGGTACATTTTGACAGTGTGCAATGAGCACTCTGTGGAGGTCTTTGTTTCAAGTAAACTTTGATCGGGGTTTATTGTTTGCAGTGGGAATTGGGATTCAAAAAGATGTTTCTTGCAGATTCTCAAGTGTAATCTAGTTTTCTGGGAAGACAATTCATAGGATTCATATATATTGGATCATGGTATATTGGCAAAGCAGTGCTGCACTGGCGTTTTTTTTTCCAGAACAATACATAACAATAATCCATAAATGCATACATAATCCATGTCTAATTACCTGGGAAACAGTGGGTTTTCAGGGGGTCCATGTGGTGATAATGCCTACAAAAAATACAAATAAATAAATGAATACAAATCCACACTTAGCACTGAAGTGTTGCGTATTTTTCTGTGTTAAAGAGACAATTTTCATTAAAGTCAAACATGTAGCACCTGGACGTCAGATGCTGATCCACCCTTTCTGTCAGGTAGGGGAGAAATGGGCCGAAAATCTCCTGAACTCCTCCTTGCACTCTGAATTGGTGGAGGGGGAGGCGGTGGGGGAGGAAGTGGATGTTCATTGTAGCTCCTTGTTTGACTCGGCTTCGTCTCCAATGCCTCTTCTCCCTTCTTCTCAGGGAGTGGAGAGATAGGCCTGAAGTCCACGGAGGCTCTACGATTGGGTGTGGCCGGGGGTGGGACGTCTCCGTAACTCTTGCTCTCTGACTGGTCGGCGTAGGTGTCACTGTCATTCAGATTGTTCATACTGTGACTTCTTAGAGAACTGCCACTGTTGGGGCAAAAGGAGCAGAATCTTTTAAGTGATTCATAGTGGGAAAAATATCTGGAATATTTTACTAAAGGATAACAAAATAACAACATGTCAAAGGAGCTTGCAAAGAAAAGCGTCTGGACTTCTTTAAGTTGCTTGAAGACGTTTCACCTCTCATCTGAGAAGCTTCTTCAGTTCTAAGGTCAAATGGTGGAGAGGAAGAAAGAGGAGTGAAAGAAGCCATCTATGTCCACTGTGAGCGACCATCTTTGAACAGAGGCGGGGGTTTATGACACCAACTCTCTGCCATCTATAATCCAGTTTTGAGATCCCTTCCCAGACGCCTTAACGCCCACTCACTTCCTGGGCCATCTGATCTCAGGAATTCGCATGATAAGGTGGGGCCAGGTTTCACAATGAACACACCCGAAACTCTGGCTGATTGGGACCCACGCCCAGTTTCACACCTTGGCTCAGGCGATTAGAGGATCATCAGGGGGTCCTTTTGTCCCTCTGGGGGGGGGATACTCACACTAGGTTTATATCTGGGACTCTCCACCATTTGACCTTAGAACTGAAGAAGCTTCTCGGATGAGAGGTGAAACGTCTTCAAGCAACTTAAAGAAGTCCAGACGCTTTTCTTTGCAAGCTCCTTTGACTACGATGACTGAGAACCTTCACAGACAAAAATAATAACATCTTCTCCCAGAGCAGCAACCTAAATATTCACATATCATACAGATTAGATCCTGTGGTTTGCCCCAATATCTTTTTTTCTTGGTGTCCAGTGTCATGCCAGAGAAAGAACATTTTGGCATACAGATTTGAGATTAGTATCTGTCTCCTACCTTGTTGCTAAATTATTGGAGAAATCCTCAATAGGGGCCACGTACGCAGCAGGGAACCAGCCCTGACTGGGGGAGAAAAGACAGAAAATTAAACATCATGTGTCTTCCTGTCTTTACATAAATCAAAAAACTAATTCCAGCAACAGACTCTGTAATTCTCAGTCTTGTGTTTTTTTCAGCGCTCGTGTAGTCTGTCAACCAAACACAAGAGCAATCCTTTAAATCACAGGTTCTCAACCTTTTCCCACATAATAATCTTTTCCCTCATAATCCTAACACTGATGGTTAGATGGTTCGGGCTTAGCATCGCACGATGATGCGAACTAACCCAAAGCTGATAATCTGGGGAACCCTGAGGGAGATTTCATGAGAGACGGATGTGATGTGCCACAATCACAGAGTTTCTGTTTGTTTTACTGGTTTCTGGTCTTTTGAGTTACTATTATTTAGTTTTACAGTAATAATTGTATTTTTTTTTAAATAGTATCATGAGCAAAACAAATTTGTGACTTGATCTAGGAGCTCAAAGTGGTAAAAGGTTGACATCTTTACCCTTTTATTGGAAAAACTCTGTGAGAGACTTTTTTTTTATAAGGCCATCAATTTTAAGATTGGGTGCAGATGATAACTGAACACTGTAAAGACGGAGCATTTCAAAAACGGCACATGCACGTAAATGTTTATTTCCCACCGCAGGCTGCTGTCAGTGCGCCCATACAGCCACCCGTTGCGTGGCTCCTGGACCAGGACGATGACAGTCTCGCCCCTGTTGAAAGGCAGGAGCTTTGGGTTGGATGAGGAGGGATGAGAAACCAGCGCTCTCATGACTCTCCCTCCTCCCAGGCCTAAAGATTCCCCCACTGAACTGGAGCGAGAGCGGCTGGGGAGGGGAGACGGTGCTGGAGGGAGAGGAAAGA
This sequence comes from Astatotilapia calliptera, assembly GCF_964374335.1. Taxonomy (NCBI): domain Eukaryota; kingdom Metazoa; phylum Chordata; class Actinopteri; order Cichliformes; family Cichlidae; genus Astatotilapia; species Astatotilapia calliptera. The sequence goes on along the minus strand of NC_137427.1, from coordinate 33,163,140 downwards.
TGAAGGAGAAACAGAGAGGAGAAAAAGATTAAAAGAATATTAATAGGAATATTTTAGGCATGCATGAATGAATGCATATAAACAAGCAAAAATTAATACTTCTAATCTTCTCTGGCATCAAAGGTTATCAAATAATCACATATTAATATACAGCTCTTATAATTAGAACAGCACACCTCCCACCTCTAGAAGGGACTCTGCCCAGTGCGTGCTGCTCCCGCCTGGCCCAGGACATATCCTCATCTCTGGCTACCGTCTGCAGCAGGGAGCTCACTGAACCTCGCAGCTAAGCAGACACAGAATACAGATCCCACTGATCGGATTTTTTTATTTGAAGTCTGGCATAGCAAGGTTTGCTTTCAGCAGGAATATTACGATTATAAATAAACAATCTGGTGCTGGTGCTCGATTTAGTGTCAAGATTTCTAAAGAACCACAGAGACCAATGCTGGAAAAACTAAACACCATGTTGTACAAATAAACCAAGCAAATATGTGCTTACACTCGCTGTGAAGCACTTCAGCTGTAGATGATGGACTAAGCAACCTTTACAGCACAAATAGTACATTATTAGCAGAGAACAGACACATGAGAATACAAATACAGCTGCTGAACTAGACTGGGGATGCTAGTAAACATAACAGATGCCACTTATTAAGTGAATTTAACATAAATTATTTTAAATAGACTTTGGTTTATTTATTGAACTATAAGAAAAATAAGACGGTGAGACTTGACTTGGTTTCTGTTCCTATGTTTCCACAAATTCAAACGCAGCAGACTGTGCAGTGTTTCGCTGAGAAACCACAGCCACTGTACCTTGTTTTATAGTGCGTGGCATACTCATGTGTAATGTTCCTACTGGCTAAAAAAAAACGAGTAAACCTGATAAAGTGCTGGTACCTGTGCCTCTTGGTCTGAATGGGTGGGTGTTCGAGATCTGGAGACTCTGGTGTCATTCACTTTCTCTTTCCATCCGTCTGCCTTCTGCTGGAGAGATGCACCAGTCTGAAAACGGATTAGAGGTGAGCGCCTCATTCCATCTCAGTTTGATCATTCAGCAACATGACTAGGCAAGGCAAGTTTATTTGTGTAGCACAATTCAACAACAAGGTGATTCAAAGTGCTTTACAGAGACATTAGAAACAAAAACAAATAAAAAGCATGATTTAAAATTGATTAAAAACTAACTAACTAACTAACAAACAAACAAAACAGTATATAAGATCAAAAATCAAAACAGATAAAATCAGAACAGTAGATAAAATCAGTAGTTAAAATGTAAGTTTTGAAGTTTAAGCTTAAAAGTGTGGATTTGGTGCTTTATTCAAATACAGCTGAGAACAGGTGAGTCTTCAACCTGGATTTAAATAAACTGAGTGTTTCAGCTGATCTGAGGCTTTCTGGGAGTTTGTTCCAGATATAAGGAGCATAAAAGCTGAATGCAGCTTCTCCGTGTCTGGTTCTGACTCTGGGAACTGATAAAAGACTGGATCCAGATGACCTGAGGGATCTGGAAGGTTCATACTGGGTCAGGAGGTCACTGATGTATTTTGGTCCTAAACCATTCAGAGCTTTATAGGCCAGCATCAGAACTTTAAAGTCTATCCTCTGACGGACAGGCAGCCAGTGTAAAGACCTCAGAGCTGGACTGATGTGGTCCACTTTTTTGGTCTTAGTGAGGACTCGAGCAGCAGAGTTCTGAATGAGCTGTAGTTGTCTGACTGATTTTTTTAGGTAGACCTGTAAAGATGCTGTTACAGTAATCAAGCCTGCTAAAGATGAATGCATGGACTAGTTTTTCCAGGTCCTGTTGAGACATCAGATCTTTTATCCTTGAAATATTCTTGAGGTGATAGTAAGCTATTTTGTTATTGTCTTAATGTGTTTTTCTAGGTTTAGGTCTAAGACATATTGCTTCAGTAAATAAGACACATGACACTGAGAAGTGAGTTTCATCAGATGAACAAGATATTGGCAAGGTCCCACATGACTGGGATAAAAAGGCTGGGCAGTTCAGTGTCTTGGTGGAAAAAGCACTCCAAGCTCATGGCTGATGGCTGCAGTCGGCCTTCCCTTCACAACATGATGGATTGCAGCTGATGTAGCTGATACACAGAATACTAAGCTCCATCTACTACCATGAAGTGGGAAATGCAGCTTATCGGTCAGGACAGTAATTATATATTCAAAATGTTACAAAAACTAGTTATTGTTCAGTGTACCGGCTATATTGAAGGCTGCAAAAGTTTTCTTTCAAAGGAAACTTGTATTACATAATAATACATTCATCAGCTTTTTTTCTGATGAATGTAAAAGAAAATATAAATTAAGCAAAATTTTGTATTTCTGTATTATATCTAACATGTTTTTTGTTCCTTGTTTTGCAGAGCAGATTGTAGTGAGTATTTCTTTAAAAAGTATGTAATGTGCCTTTCAGCAGGTTACAAGGTTACTGGTGACTAAACTGACCCATCATCATGTCACCTAAAAATAAAAGATTTAAGGCCTTTACATACTGAACACGTAAAATTTTTGAAAATATTTCATATGTTAAACATTTTTTTTGGGACCCACCTATTAATGGAGCTTTTCACACCGACACCGTAATCTCCCAGATTTACAACATTTATTTTTCCTGCTTAAACTCGATTTTTCTGATTTCATTGCATTTGAATCAACAGATCTGACCAGTTACACCATTACATTTAGCAACAAGTGCACTTGTAGCTCAAAGAGCGCACTAGTACTGAATAAATTATGGCAAAAGTAAGATAATACCATTTTACCTTAATCTCACACAGATGCTGCTCAGGGTTAATCAACTCTACTGTGTAGGTTGGCCAGTGTGTATGAATACCTTGTTAATTAGGAACAGCAGTGACTGAGTGAGGCCACAGTGTTTCTCTGCCAAGAAGCGATACCTCCTCTCCTCCTCCTTTAAGATCTCCTGATGGCTCTGCCGCAGGTACAGCATGTATTCACTGTTCTCCTAAAACCGCACGCACAGGGAACAATGAACATGAGGGCATGCACCTACAATGATACACTCACAAGGTGTATTACTGGACTGTGTGTGTGTATTTGTGTGTGCATTAATATGAATGTGCATAATGTCAACACATAATATTTTTCTATGTATGTTTGTGTAACTACCAGAGAGTCTCTGTAGGTTCCCCGTCTGAGCTGCTTCTCCAAAGCCTCCGCTTGGTTTCTTACTTCCAGCTCGTACACTCTGCGACTGCCCTGCGGCACAAAGAAAGTTTATTTGCAAACTATACAAAAATTGTAAGAGGCTTAGCAGGTCATGTTTATCCTAGTGCTGGTCAACCGCTCTCCATCTTTGTCCTCTCACCTGCTTGTGCTGCTGGCGATGCAGCACCCCTCTGTTTCTTATTCTAATTAAGTCCAAAGATGAAATTGCTGACAAAAGAACCAGAAGCTCCGTTTTCACTCAAAGAATTACGTGGAGTGATTTTTAAAGATAAGATAAGAGAACCTTATTAGTCCCACACATAGGAAATTTGTTAAAAGTAAATCTTGAGAAGAATATGGCCTGTTCCTGTCACAGATTACAGGGTTTGTTTAAAACTTTATTCATCTGTGTTTTTAACCCGTTCCAACTTTAAGACAGTTTTAGGGTAACTACTAATTATTGATGATTTCAAGCTGATCTGACTTGAAACAAAGCTTGGAAGCTTAAAATGTACTTTGTTAATTAAAAAATAAAAAATAAATGAATGCAATAGTATTTTGAAACTATTACAGTCGCACTGTAGGATTGTTAAAGTTTGGTTTATTTACCATAAACCAAAAAACCTAAAATAGTCCAGAAGGTTTTCTTAATTTCACAGGCAGAAAAACGTAAGCTTTCCCAATGCATTACACTCACATCAATATACTCCTCGTCCAACTTGATATTCTTCTCCATTGCTTGCAACACTTCTATCTGGAACCATCGAAACTGCAGCAGAAAGAAAGAATTCAACTGGAACAGTGATGAACCATCTGTCCTCTTGTTTAAACACAGGCTTTAATTATCAGGTTCATTGTGCTGTTTGACTAAATCTAAATGCAAATGTGCTCCTTCCTCAGGCCAGCTTTGTAATCAGAGGCCATGCTTTGATTATTCATACCACAATTAGGCACAGGGGTTTTAGTGTCAAAAGAAAAATAACATACAGGGACAAACTAGTGTCCTCGAGGCTTTATGTAGCTAACTTCGATGAAGCAGTTTGTAAGAAGTGAAATCTGCTTTTACTAGCATCCTATAAATGCTGAACTCACAAATTCAAAGATCTGGGGACAAACTGGGGAAGTTACATTGAAGCAAAATACTTATTGTAGCTGTTTTTACTCATCATTTGACAAATAATGTATAGCGGTTATTATTCTGTCAAATATAGCTTAATACCCACCAAGCATTATTTTCAGTTTGGTAAAAACTTTCAAGCAAACAAAATTAAATTCACAGAAGTAGAACTGCTGTATGTAGTATTTTAAAGACTGCAGGGATCAGCATTTACTGAGGAAATGTACCAACCACTCCCTCCATCTCTGCAGTGAGCCTCCTCTGTGTTTCTGAAATCTGGATCAGGACATCCCCTGTTCAAAGAAAAAAAAAAACAATTCTGTACGGAAAAATATTTGAAGAAAGCGAAATCTTATTGGGAATGTCAGTAATTTGATCTAAAACTTTAACACAGTGTAAAACCACTTGAGCCATGAACGAGTCCGGTTGCTACGATGGTGGAAAGTTAGCCAACCCTATATACTGTGGGTAGGGTTGCCAACCGTCCCTTAAAATACGGAATCGTCCCGTATTTAGAAACAAAAGTACACGTCCCGTATTGAGCTAATAAGGGACGCACTTTGTCCCGTAATACAGTGAGAATCAAAAGTAGTCTATAAATGTTAATGGAATTAACGCTTTGTTTGAAAACATAATTCCCAGCCCCTCTCCTGCTTTGTGACCAATGAGCTGACAGCACACTTATGACAATTCGAGTATGACAATTCAGATTACCGCTCATCTCATTGGTCGAGGAAAGGTCGCTTGCGGAGAAAATACCGGAAGACAACAGATGACCACAACAAGAAGCATGGCCAACAGGGGAACAAACGCAGACACTGCGGTGCAAGTCTCGGACGACAGTACATCTAAAGCTGGGCAGACACTGTGCGATTTTTTTTTCATTCACGTTATTCAGCTCCTGCTCAAACTGCACGATTGACTCACAGGGGTTATAAGTTGGTAGGTCACGATGCAGAGTCTCACACTATACCGCCCGATGCTCTGATGAGACCTGAGTGCTCACACTGTGCCTCCATAAAATGAAGGTTATAACAGAAATTCTGTCGCTCGCTCTCCCTCTCTGTCTTTCACTCACACAGACACCCCACCACCATCAACTTTGCTAAATTGAAAAACATTGATCAGGCAGCTGTGATTAAGCAGCAATGTAAATCAAACTATTTTCACGGTTGTTGTGGTCGTGATAATTTTGTGATGCCACATCGAAAAGACTCGGATGAGCTTTCCAAAGTTCTACAAGTTGTGCCTCCATCGCTTGGGTCCAGATCACACGCCGCACAGCCTTGCTGCTCCATCTTTTTCACCGACGTTTACGTGTTAGCGCGTGAGCGGCTGTGTTGACACCCTCACGAGCGATTGATGATCGGGAGCTGGTCGTGAGGTGTTAATCGCTTCTCGTTACCCCACGTATACTACACGATGCACGATGAAGGCCAAAATCGGGCCGATCACCAAATCGGTCGCACGACTCAAAAATCGGCTCAAAATCGGCCAAAAATCGCACAGTGTAAGCCCAACATTGGAGCAGCAATGTTTGTTCGCTCAGAGAAAGAAAAAAAGGCTGCAAAAGTACAGAGAGGAATGGGAAAAGGAAAACACCTGGCTGGAAAAGTGCACGATAACACCTTTAAAGCGCACTGCACTGTGTGCCGGCGCACTTTTTCCATAGGCATGCTTCTAGTGGTGGGCACAAGAAGAACATGAGGGGTGTGAAAGCTCAGGGAACCCTTAACCATTTTTTTGTCCACCAGGCCACGGCAGAAGCAGATATGGTATGTAAACACTGGTTTGTTTTTTTAAACCCTCTGGTTAAGGTTATTATGGGCATGTGCAGTGAATATCAGCGCTATGTGGCCAGAAGTGTGATAATATAATTTATTTTGTGTAATAAACAACTGCAAGGATAGATGATTACAACAAATAGATCACTAATACATAAAAGTAATACATAGATGAATAATGATGATGAGTTAAGATGCGTAATCATGGGAACAAGTGGGTTTACAAACAGGAGCAGCTGATTAGCATTAGAAAAGCTGAAATAATACCTCAACTGAAGCCAATTGTACTAAATGCACTATATGTGCACAGTTACAGGAATATTTTTTGTTCTATTGCTTTCTATTAATTTATATAATTTTAAGTTAAGCAGGACAGAGTGCTTTTAAAGAAAGATTTACTTATATTCTCAAAAGTTAAGCATGACAGGCTTCTGTTTAAGAAAGAGACCTGTTTTATTGTGTTAATGTTGTCATTTTGAGCTAAAAATAAATGGCTAAATGATCATTTGTTTCCCATATGGTCATATCACAAAGAATATGCATCTGCTTAAATCAAATTCAAGTCAAATGGTTAAAAAATAATTTCACACACAAAAAAAATAGCTACCACACTGGGAAGGGTGAAGACAACTGGGTTGCCCGGCCCTGGCCACGAGGTGTCCCTTATTTATTTTTCAGCGAGTTGGCAACCCTAACTGTGGGCACCTCCGGCCTTGTCTATTGTCAAGGATTGCGGTTGAGCTAATAAACTGAGTGGAGCTGAAAGACTGCCCTCATCTATAATTCAGTGGCTGCCACTCAATAGGGCTCCTGGTCACGCTGTGGTTCCCTGACCTTCACAGTTAGCCAACCTACCGAAACCACATGTATGCTAGCCAACACTGTCTTAATAGTAGCATAAAGCTAATTACCGCTGAAGAATGATAACACACATCTCTAATGACAAAGGGAAAGCTTCCATAAAATATAGTGCACACACACTAGCTAAAAGAATCAGTAAATACACACACACACGTATATGTAGCCTATATGTATGAAAAGAAGGAGAGTACAATTGAAATTTACTTTGTGTGGTTTAAAATCTAGACTGTGTTTGTGCAAGTGCAGTGTCTCAGTAGAGCACTCTTGATAACGATGCTTCTCTAATGAAAGCAATAAATCAAGGGTGAAACCTGTTTAATAATGAGTCACAAATACACACACTCGTACCAAGGGAGCGAGATGAAAGTGTGTGAAGTGCCTGGTCGCCCATCTTAGCCACAGCGCTGAAATAGGCCTCACTGCAAACGCCTAAGGCTGCAACATACAGACATCGAGAGACAAATGTAGCTTTTCACATTTAGACAAATCAAACTGACAAATCTATAAACTCTACAGTAACATCACAACCACTTAAACTGCTTCTTATTGTGTCGAACAGTTCTGCTTTTATTCATTACTTTTAAAAGACTGGCAGTGTTATTTGATATGTGATTCTGGTCTAAGAATAGCCTCGTGCCACTTGGTATAGTTTTACGGCACAGCCCCACTGCCCTGTGGCTGATAGCCTGAATTGTTTTATCAGGCATAGAGATGCATGAATGATGCATGCTGCTTGCACTATGCAATGTGACACACGTGATTAAGATTGGAAAATGTACAATGGAAAAGTCGGACAACTCGGACATGCAAATAAAAGGTGATGCACACAAAAAAAATCTCTCATCTCTGGAGAAAAAAGGTTTTAAATTCTGCTTAATGTCAGCAATCAAATAGATTATTTTTATCAAATCATATTTTCATATTCACATGTACAAATCTCTTTATATCTTTTCCTAACCAAATAACTTCTACAAATGAGTAGGTCCTTGATAGACATTTACAATCCTGTGACATTTTTTGGATTTTAATTGCAGCTTGTGGCCTCCTTCTTAGGGTCTCCATGGGCAGACTTTACTTCAATCATCTCTGTACAATCCTGATCCAACATCTACACTAGTGCTAACAACAAAATCCACATTCTCCACAGTGTAACTGCTCCTTTCAGTCATTCACAACCTCGCTCACCTTGAAAGGCCTTGATGTAGCTGTTTCCAAGAGCAACGAGCTTCTGAAGGCCTGGGTTGAAGTGCTCCATCAAGTTCTGCAGAAACACACGAAATACAAACTGAGCACCACACCAGGTGAACTCAGCAGTGACTTGAAGCGTAACGCTAAAATGTATTTTTATACTCACCTCCAAGTGCGCCCCGGCCTAGTTTAAATATACAAAATCCTTCTTTAAATAATGAATACTATACCGGTCCCCAGGTTTCAACACAATGAACAAAAACAAAAGAAACATGATGTAAACTCACCGAATAGACAGATAAAGTTGATTTGTGCAGCTGATCACTACTGACTCCAGACATATTGATCGATTTCAGGTTTAACGATAAAATGAGAAAAAGCTGGTCAGAAAAAAACTAAACTTCTGTAAAAAGTCTGTATTCCCAGAAGTTTACTGTCCCGTGTATATCAGCGTCTTAAGGCTGAGAAAGTCACCTTCAGCTATCCTCCCACTGCTTCTGCTGTTTTCCCAAAGACCAATAACACCTATCTGACAGTTCCTTCTCCTTTTTTTCAGTCATTCGTTAATGAGCTCTTTTACCCTTATGTCATCAGCAGTTTTTCTGGAAAAAGCAAGTGAGCAAGGGTAAGAGAAGAGGTAAGGGAGTAGCTGACATCGATACGGCTGAGCAAGGTAAATTATTGATTGGAGCCCTGAAAGGAAAGGAGAAGGAGGACAGCCAGCTGCCTAACCATCCGTGACGTATCCTCACACCTGAGGGAAAATCCTGCCACAGTTTGTTTGACTGACGAGAAACAAATTTCCGTGTTAAAAAGGTACAAATTACTTAAATATAGTTAGCTCACAAAATGAAGTAAAAGTTTTAATGCAAACATTTTTCGTGCTATGGGGACATTTATGTGTGGAAGTAGAAGAGTAGAAGAGAGTGAGCAGCAACGAACTGTTCCAGCTTCTGAAATCAGGCAGAAGGTTTCGCACCATCCGAACAAGAACAGAGAGGCTCAAGAGGAGTTTTTATCCTCAGGACATTCGTGTGTTGAATCACCCCCATCATCCTTAAGTGACTGAGACAGGACTCATTAGCTCATTCTCATCATCCTGAATCCTTCTGGCCTCGCTATAGCACAAGACACTTTAACACCCTCCTCTCGCAATGTACACAAGCTGTAAATTTCCAGATTGTTTTATCTTATTTCATTTCTATTTATATAATGTACATAACTCACCCACTTGCCGCATATAATGTCCTCCTTGTATATACTTATTCACTGTATATAAAGTTCTGTCTGTCTCTCTTTTTTTTCTTTGCACAGTCGAGGAGCGTATCAGGTCACATTTCACTGCCTGTATAACCATGCACGTGACAAATAAAGAATCTTGAATCTTGAGAGAGAAAAAAGTATTCCACTTTAGACTTTGTTTTAAGTTTCTTCTCTTCTTTCCAATTATTCTGTCCTGGTTTCTGTTTGCTGTTTACGTCTGCTATGTTTTCCGGTCGCTCCCCTCTACTCTTCACAGCCCCACGTGACTTTTTACTTCATGAAATGACTGTAACATTCTTCTGTTGTGTATTTTGTCTGCATTTGGATGCAATCTGATAAGCGGAACTTTTCCAGGAAAAGTGTTAGTTCCCTTTCAAAAAACTAAACTAAATCATCACTGAATCTTCAGCCAGTGCATGTGAGTTCTTTATATAAAGCTGAAACAGTTTCAAGTGGAATTATTAGCAATCATTTTATTAACACAAACCAAGTTAAGAAACAGAAAAACAGAAAAAACATTAAATGTAGACGAAAACTTGAATTAAAGCTCAGATTCACTCAGAGTCACTGTTTGGTGTACTTAATGCTATAGCTGCACTAAACCAAATACACGGAAGTCTTTTCATTAGGTGTTTTGTACCAAAAGTGTTGAAAACACACATACAAAAAGAGCCAGTACCAGGTAGGCCCACAGAGCAGAAGGACACATAATATTGCAGGGAACTGACTAGCTAGCCCCCGAAAAATGTTATCCTATTTATGACAATACTACTGCATTACATTGTGTTAATGATTTATCATCATGTGTCTGACAGTTACTAATCAAAGTGAGTTTTAAAATTATATAGCTCCTATAAATGATATTTTATAACTCTGAACTCCTGCATCATGTTGCAGAAGTATGAAATAAACAGATATAATGTGACAGGTAAGTGAGACTGCTCTAACCAGAGGGAGCGGCCACGTCTTTCAGAGAGGCCGTGTCCTCATAGAAGACGTCTTCACCGTTGTCATTTCTTTTCTGCTCTTTTTGACAGCGACTTACAGTTCCTAGGACAGTTTTCAAACGTCGATCTAAAGCCGTAAGGTGGGGCTCTGCCAGAAGTGGGGCCACCTTGTGAAGGGGATCACGAGAAAGTGACGCTCTCATAACATCGCTTAATCGATACTGAGGCAAAGTCAGGAGACGCAGGCGTAGCCAAGTGGAGCGACGGATTCTGGAGAGACAGCAAAGTTTTTAAAAAAGAAGATAAATGGAAAAAGGAAGTTACTTTGGGATGTTTCAAAATTGCCAAATGACAGGGTAAGAGAATAGGATGAAGAAAGAGAAAGAGGAACAGCATCTGATGGTTAAGGTACAATGTGATTGTTCTCTCACACTTTCTGAACTAAGCCAAGGAACTTTGTTCTGTCTCCCTCCATTCAACCCCAACCATCCACGACAGCTGGCTGCCCATCCCTGAGCCTGGTTCTGCTGGAGGTTTCTTCCTGTTAAAGGGGAGTTTTTCCTCCCTACTGTTGCCAATGCTTGCTCATAAAGGGTCGTCTTGATTGTAAATCTATTACTGTAGAGTCTTTATCCTTGCAATATAAAGCACCATGAGGTGAATGCTGGCGTGATTTGGTGCTATATAGATAAAACTGAACTGAATATTTACCTGATGTATAAGTAATTCACTACATGTATGTGATGGTCTGGTTTGTACCTGCAGCACTGTTTTAAGGGAGTTAAGATCGAAGGCTCATCTTTGGAGTGACGCCCAAATCTGCAAAAGAGGACAGATCCAGAGTCAGCTATGTCAAAGTTACAGTCTGACCAGCACCTCTGCCCAGTATATGAGCAACACATACAGAACAGAAATACTCACGCCCTCCCATTGTCAAGGTGTAGCAGAAAAGTATTATTGACAAATTTCTCAAATGTTTCATAGTGGTGCCTGTCCATGTTACCTAAAGAGAGAAAGTAAAAGAAAGGATTTGCTTAGTAATCGGTAACCAAACCTGAAACATTTTACATGTTGCATACATATAAATATTCTGGCATAAACATCTTTATGCTTACGGCTACTGTGTGTACTTTTGTGCGTCTGCCATCTACAGATTGAGTCACATTTTATTCAGAAAAATACTTTCAACTATTTTAGGGAATGTCATCCAAAAGAAGAGAAGACAGTGTGGAGCTGAAATAATCACTTTATAGAAGTTTGTTAAATTCTTTCTTTTTTTCAGAACAAGAATGACGAGACATGAAAGTGGATTTATAAATTTATTTGAAGGTTCACATAAAATCACAGGAGCATCAGTCCTCATGACATACTGTATACTACAATCTTTGCATCATTTCATTTAACAATCACAGCAGATAAGGCAGCTGAGTACAGTCAGAGTCTACTCACTAGTCTCACCCTTCTCAAACTACACAGAAGAGGATCTAGATTGGTATGAAGGGGGACTTTTGTGATAATGTTAACATCAGCCAGTCCTGAGCTTCCACTCTCCAACCCTTCGTCCAGATAGAGTGGGCAGTGGTAGATTGGTACCTGAGGGGTAGTTAAGGAAACGACGGCTGCACAGTGAACATTCCTGTTATCCATTAAATATGAACTTTTGCAGGGGGCTGTATCATGGGAACTGTTTGTGCTCCTGACTTGAGCTTTAACACAAAGAAGTGGTACTGAGCAAGACTGAGGAGAGACAGTGTCCTGTAGGACTTGCAGTTGTGTATCCCATGATGCCCCTTTAAGTTCCAGGCCACACAAATACACAGAATCCAGAGGAAGTGAGATGGGGTATGTGCTGTAAGACAGAACCTGTGTGGACAAGAACATCAGAGCTTATTATCCTTACTAACATGTTTAGTGGTAAGGAAATAAGTGTTTACTATAATTTTTAATTTGAATGCTTTACCTGGAACTGTAGAATTATATCAGTGATATATTTACGATATACTTGAGCAGCCTCTCTCATCATTGCCACCAGCAGGCCTCTGGCGTTTTTAAAAGCAGATAGTCGATAAGCACCAGGTGGATCTGAAGCATCATGGTGCCACAGATATGCACTGAGCAACTCTGCCCTCCTCTCCAAGCCAGACAAGTCAGTGAGCTTGAGGAGGGACGCGAAGGTCAGCGAATACTGAACAGGCTGCTGCAGCTGTGAGAGGAGCAAGGATACCGAGTCAATGAGATCATCCCACTCAGCTTGGAGGAAGTCACGCACAGGACCACGAGGAAGAGCTCCTGCACTTTCATTCTTGCTTGTGAGGTAGCGCTTCAGACCCTCCAGTCTGACTCTGGCATCACTGAACGCTGGCAGCGTAGCAAGCTGCTTTTCTTTGTTGCTAAAATGCCTTACTGATCGAAGGGGAGTTTGCGAGGTCCGCAGTAACATGGTCATGTTGTAGCTGGTGATCTTGATTATCTCAGTTGTTATGTCAGCATTAAAGCCCAGCACCACGGGCTCGCTGATGTTTGCTGATTCCCAAAGACCCTGCTCCACGACCTGCAGCTGTCCAGACAAATCTGAGGGCATAAAACATCCCAAATCTATTTTACAGAGAGCAGCCAACAGAAAAGCATTCTCACACACACACACGCACACAAACACACAAAAACACACACACACACACCAGCTCTAAGTCTGGAATTCAGTCTCATTTTGGTGCAGTATTGATGCACCAGTGTTCTGAGAGCTTTAAAGAAAAAATTGAACCATTTCTCGTCAACAGTGAATGTTAGTTAAATTGGTAGAAAAATGTCCAGTTACCAGAGTGACCAGAACTTCTGACAAGTTTCGAAAGGATGTGCGGTCCGCTGTTCAAGTGACGTGAAGCTGTAGTGAAGCAGGTCTTGGCAATGTCCTCCAACACCTCCAAATCTGCAGAGTCTGTCACATGGCCACCATACACTAGACTGACTACGAATGGAAAGCAAAAGTTAATTAATCGAACAGTAACTGAATTAGGGTGTTTTATATTTTCATATTGCTTCACCTGCTAAATATTGCAAAACCTTAGTCTTGTCATGGCACAGATGGGCAACATGAATATATGCATCCACTAAAGCATGAAGGTCCTCCTGACTCCTTCAAAAAAACAAGAAGAAAATGTATACATTTATTTAGATTATAAATCTTTAAACATCATACAACAACCTCTACCTCTTCATCATAAACAATTTATACAATGCATATTTACTTCCTTACCAGTGATAGATTCTTCCCTGGCCTAAATACTTGTAGGTCTGTCGCTGCACCAAGACAGAGTGAAAGATAGCGCAGCGGAGGAGTGACTTGTTGTCAGCCATGATACCCAACTGTGGCTGACTGATGGATGCCACCTGTCGCAAAGAACAGCTCAGCTCCTCCTTCAGATCCCAGGAAGAGTCACAGACCAGATGCAGAGCACACATTCGCACTGACGCTGTTTAAAAATAAAGACAGTCATTTCAATCATTATGATTATTACAACAAGAGCAAAACTGGAGTAGCTGTTTTTCTGAAAGCACATTTATAACACACATTTCCAGCACGCCAGCCAATATTACTCACACGAGCATAGGAGAAACAAAATGTGTAAGTGCCCCTTTGGTCACTGCTGACCTACATAAAGCACTCTGTCACTAAAAACAAACCATGACATGGTCTGTGCAAAAGCTTCACTTTAGGAATCTTTCACATATACCTGTGAAAAATAGCTCTCCTTACACTGTAAAAGGTTGGAAGTGTACTAAAGTACAGAGTTACATGTTAATCTTCAAGCTGAATGGACCAACAGTGATGCTACTTTTAACAGTTGTTCGCTGTCATGACAAAAGTATGCTTCAGTACAACAAGATCTTCATTTCATAAATTAGGGTCACATTTAGAGTAAAATAGAACAGATGGAAATAAATATTTGAAAAAGCAGCAACATAATAGATCTACCTGGTATGAGGTGTGATGTGTTTTCTTGAGTTATAAACCACAATCGGAAGCTGGGGTGAATCAGACAAGGCTTCTCTGTTTAATAGGATGAGGCACATAAGTAGGCGGAAGAATCCACAAACATAAAGACTGGACAAGTTCTATAAATACATTTAAACTGATTTTGATTTACCCCCTACCTTTGACTGAGGAGATTAAATGACTGAGTTTAGCCACTACGTCATCATCCAGTTGTTCGAACAGATGACTGTTGTTAAACACCAACCAGTGGCCGTCATTAGCAGCTTTGTCCAGCATTGAAAGGAAGAGATTTCTGTCACAGAGAGCCCAAAAGGAAAGGACTTTCACCTGAATCTAAAGCATAGGAAGAAATGCATCAAGCACTGTATTACAGGAGTAACTCTATAATGGCAGAAAAAACTGTGCTGTCACCTCTTTTTTTTCTGGTACACATTTGGCCAACTGGTTTATTAAACAAAGAGGCTCAATGCTTATCTGCATATCTCTATTTGGATTGGGCAATGTAAGAATGATGGGCTCCTTATGTTTGACCAAATATAGTGAGCATGCCTCTGGGTTCCCAACGAGAGGGGCTTCAGTCTCTGTTTTCTTTTGAGGCAGGCAGAGTTGACAGGCATTTATGGCATCTGCTAGTCCCTCCAGACAGTCGGGGATCATGGTCTTCCAGAGGAGAGCCCGCTGCAGCAAAGAGAGATGGCAGTGAGAACGACAGGGAACGGGCCCTAACACTGTAGAGGAAGGAAAGTGAAGGTACTCCTGCCATTGCTTCGGGGAAGCACAGAGTGAGGCAATTAGGCCTCTGAATGAAGGAATCTTTTCCAAGCGAAGTAGCTCTGAGTGGATAAGTGGGGAAATCCAGCTGGGAAGATCAGCGATGGAGGATGGTGAATCAGTCCCAGGATGCTGTGTGTCTCCAAGGCCTATGAGGAAGGCCAACCTCTCACCCTCAGAGCACAGCTGGTTGTGCTGGAGCAGGGCTAAAGACACAAGCAGCTTCAGAACAGCAGCATGGGTCTTGAAAAGACAAGGCCTGTATTGTACCAGCACTTTGACTACCATCGTGTTTATCAACTCTTGTATTATGCTCCCTGGAACTTTCCCTATTATCCTGTCCTCCCCAGTGAAAGCTTCTTGCATCACAGTCATGAAGCCATGTAGGGAGAAATAATAGGCAGGGGAAAGACTGGACACAGCCTGCAGGGTCTGGTAGAGAGCGGCACCCAGCCTCACGAAGTGGCGAGGCACTGCCAGCAGGGACTCATGGTGCTCCAGCTGCTCCCTTAGCTGCTTCATCTCATCCTGCAGCTTCTTCGTCACTTCTTGACAAACTTTTACACGGGGAAGAAAATCTGGGTCTTGCAGTAGGACAGTGTTAGACTGCAGGATGTAACCCATTAGAGCGTCCTAAGATGAGAATCAGAAATAACTATTAAAATTTAACATAAAACTTTTAGGTAAGACTTAAAGCTGACACTGCAGTTTGACTGAAAAAAAATACAACCAACCCTAAAAAATTCAGGACACAACTGGTACAAAGTACAATACCATTGATAAAATGGACAATAAAAGTCAGGTCAAAATATTCTGCATGAATGTGTTCAGCTTATAACATGAACATGACATGATATAAAATGCCCAATTTTCAGAAGAACTACAGCATAAGCAAGCTCCTTATATGACCATGATGGATTGGGTTTTAAACTACTTTACATTCAGTGCTGTTTTGTTTAACACAAGGTAAGTCACTTGACATCAGTATGATGCAAAAGGCTGGTCTAGTCACCTCCTCTGTGGCCAGTTTCTCCCGCAGCTCCTGTTTGTAATTCTGGAATTGCAAGTGTTGAATCAGCAGCTCTTTACACTCAGCCTGCAGCAGCTGTGTCAGCATCAGCTCTGGGATGTCTTCTGAGCTCAGAGAAAGGTCAACCACACGTACCTGAGCCAAGATAGATGGATGGATCCCTACAGCACAAGAACAAGACAACTACTAACTAAACGTTTTCCAGAGAATTTCCAGAAGAGGATCTAGTTTACCTAGTCTCTACATTAACATTTGGTGTTAACCAAGACAAATGTCATTTATTTTACTTGCTCTACAAATAAAATCAGGAATGAAATCTGGTGTAAAGTTAAATTGTCGCCACTAATCAAACTAACCACTGTTAAGTAGTCTAATCGGCAGACATGTGCTGAGGAAGAGGCAAAACTCAGGATGGACCATCTGAATAGGTTGATTTAATCCTGGAAAGTAACATCCAGCAGGACGTGACAACTTGGCCAGGAACTGAAGATTGGGGATTGCACGCTCCACATGAGTAACCAGTACTCTCAAACCTACAAAACAAAAGATTAAAAATGATTATTATGGTGAAAAAAAACAGACTATCAACCTTTACTTGTATTTTTCTTATGTCACCTCTCTCAGCAGCCTGGTCCAGCTTGTGCACCAGTTCCACGTCATCTCCACAAATTACCATCCCAAAATCTATTTCTTCCTCAAGTTTTGTGTTCTTTCCTGTTGAGTAGATATTTATCATACACTGGTCCAATACAATTCAGTCTTACATGGAGTTGTGTGATTTAAAAATCATAAAAACGTTCTTTGTATAGAAATAAAAAGGGTAACAAGCATGCAGTGGATAAAAAAAATCAGCCACAGCAATCAAACCACTAACAGGTGAAGTGAGTAACTTTGCTTATCTTGTGTCACCTATGAAGGCTGCATATTAGGCAGAAAGTAAACAGTCAATTCTTAAAACTGATGTGTCAGAAGTATAAAAACATGCATGTGTTACATTGTAACAAACAAACTGTGATGGCTAGATAAAAGTCTCCAGAAAAGCAAGTCTTGTGGGATGTTCACTCTACACACAACTTCCTGTTTGCTATTTCATATCAATGTATCCATGTTGATCCTTGTAGACAAGCATCTACACTAAACATGATTGTTGGAACTAAACAATAGAACATGAGCAGAAGGGCTGGTCTGATGAATACCATTTACCATCTGGGGATGAGATGGCAGCATATTGAAATAAAAGAAGGTAGCAGGCCAGTAGAGTCTCTGCCTTCTCTGTGCAGTGCTGGAAGAGCTGATATTGCATTCATGCAGATACTACTTTTGCACATTCTACCTACATAAACACTGTTTACACCATGTACACCCTTTCATGGCGACAGTCTTTCCTATTGCCTCTTTCAGCGTACACATACAAAATGCTACACTTCAACAACTTCAACTTTGATGAATGTCCCAAAAGTGTTCAAGGTCTTGACTCATCCAATCTGATCAAACATCTGTGGGATTTGTTAGAACAGCAAGTACAATTCATGGAGGTCATATCTCACACGTTACACAATCTAATGGTCTTCTGCAAAGAAGCTAACGGATAATAGCACAGCACAACTTCAGAGGTTTTGTGTTGTTCATGCCTACATGAATCAGTCCTGTTTTAACTGACAAAGGGGAACCTACAAAATAATAGTTGGTTTTAATGGTTTCATGTTGTGGTTGGTCCAAGTAAATGCTACATGTGTAATTAATCATTTTGAAAATGTAGGCACATACCTGGGATGAGACTATTTGGAAAATTCATCTCCAGATGTTGCTGGCTGTCTACTAGTAGAGGCCAATGCTGGATGTAGGTACTTCTGTATCCACACAGCAACAGTTTAACCATCAGCCTGGCAGAGAGAGTGTCTTCAGTTTGCCACTCATTCATCCCTAATGCCTGACCCAAAGGCAACTGCAATCTCTCAGTTACAGGGATGGGAAAACCAGGAGATAAGGAACCAGGTACAGTGTCTAACTGTGTAAACAGAGAGGTTCTGGGGTCGTTGGGGTTTATGTCGATGCTTCCTGTCTGGCACAGAGTCTGCCACTTGCGCAGCAGTTCTGTGCGTGTATCAGGTCCAAAAGGGCCTAAATACGAGACGGTTGCAGCCAAGAGGAGGGCGTCTCCTGGCACGTTTTGATTACGTACCTCTGTATCCTGGGCAGAAAACAGAGAAAAAATAATTTTCAATAAAGAAACATTCAAAAGTAAGTATGTTAAATGTGATATGTTAAAAGTGATGCACAATGTTTGCGAATTACCTGAGCAACAGCCCTCCAAACTTTGCCATATGTCTCACTCTGCCCAGCACATGCAGAAGCTTCTTGCTCTGCACTTTCAGCTTTGTGTAGCAGCATCAGTTGTTCCATTAGGTCATTTTGAACACACTGCAGATGAAGCTCAGTGGCCTCCAGTGAGCTGTATACCTCCTGCTTGCGCTGCTCGGCTCGATTCAACCGACTTCTCGTCTCTGCAGCCTGAACCTCCAACTGCTGCTTTAGGAACACTCGCTGCTGAACACAGCAGTACTCATACACAGCCTGGACCCATCGACAGAGGGATTCGCAGGCCTTACTGACCTCTCGCACAGCCTCAGGCACAAACTGGGGACTGTGAACTATCTGCCCAAGCTGTTGCAGCTGTTCATTTGTCAGGTTGTAGCGGTCAAAATATTCCAGTTCCTGCACAAGGAGACGTTAGTAAGACAGTAAGTTTAAAGCCTCAAAGCTACATTGACAAAGAAACTGGAACATAACTACACAAACTGATAAATGATGGCACAACTTCAGATTTATCTTTACCCTACTTATGACATGCTATTTAATTCACTGACCACTGCAATCAATGAAATCTGTAACAAATTTGCTGCAAGACATTTTTTTCCCACCTGGAAAAAGTCTGCTTGGGAAAGAAGTTGTTTAGCACTTTCCCAACCCGGTGGATGACTAAACAGCAAACAAATAGCATCCATGACTTGCACAACTCCCACAGGTGGGTCTCTGTAGTGGCGCACCTCCTCCACATCCGATGGATCCAAACACTTAAGAATCTGAAGGCCTGACAAGAATGCAGGTTTTATCTGGGGGAAAAAATTACATGTGAACCTAAAGCTCATTTTTGTGTAACAGTACTATTAAATGTTCCCAGTTTTTTCTGTCAAACTACCTCGAATGAATAAAAAGGTATTTTATAATGGGCGAAGAAATGCTTTCAGTTATTTCAAGGATTTAGAGCTACTTATTGTAACAAAAAGAAAACAAGTTGACCTGTTTTTGAGCCTGATTAATCTGCTCTTCCAGGTAACACAGTTGCTGGTCCTCTGCAGCGCACTTCTCACAGGCTTCCTCAAACAGTTTCTTATGATCTTCTACTGCTTGAAGGAGCTCTTTCTCACGCTACAGGACAGAGAGGATGGAAGCGTGGCGTGTATGTAGTTAAACAAATCATTTTTTGCTGCAGACGTGCTATAAACCGAATGCTGCTTATTTAAACTGAAATATTAGCTGAGGCTACTTTAGCATAACGTGTTCTTTAAAACTACATTTTTCCCTGATGTGTAGTATGTTCTACATAAGCATTTGAAGTGTGATGAACACACATATCTTTTAAATAACTTTTCAATGTGAATAACCTTGTGTAGTAGACAGGCAGACCAACAACTAAAACAGTACATGCTAAAGTTCTCCACTTTACCTGGTCTGTTTCAGAAACCATCTTCTGCACACTTATTAAGTGCTCTTTACGCTGCATGGATATGTTGTTCACTGCATCCAAACGAGACACAGCAGCAGAGATTCTAAAAAAAAAAAAAAATATATATATATATAGATATATATATATATATATATATATATATATATATATATATATATATATATATATATATATATATAAATATTATTGTGGACAAACATGGTCATTTCTGTTTAAAACATAATAGGATGTTAGCCTGCTGGTTTTGGTTACTGTGATTAATGTAGCTGTGTGACATTTTGTAGAGGATGTAGTCTGTGGTACAGTTGTGCTATAAAGTTGTGCTTTTTGTACCAACTATAATTTGGCTTTAACAGGAAAAAAGGTGCTCACAGAAATATTTTCACAAATGTGTTGTTATATGTGCAGCAGGATATCAAACAATGGAGATAAAGGAAGGAAAAGAGGGAAACCTCCTGGTCTCAGAGGTACCTGTTGGCTTTGTCCTGGCACTGCTTGTGCAGGAGGCTGCAGAGGTAACCAAAGTGGGCAATGAATTCCATATAAGTCTGAGGACTGAAAGGCTGATTTCTTAGAAGGACAGAAGCATACTGGAATGCAGACCGATGGATCCCTGCCATAGCCACAGACAGGCTGGCCTCTGAGCTTCCTCGAACCACTTAATAAAAAGAAAAGGACAAAGGTAATGTCTCGCTACAGTCGAGAGAAAAACAAAAAACAAGGGGTTTAGATTAATCCTGATGTTGTGTCTCACAAGGGCTTGTTTTGAGGCACTGAACAGCAACTTCCACCAAAGACTGGTTAGACCACGGCTGGTACACCTCAACACAACAGCTGTGCCTGAGGGCCTTGGCCATTTGTCCCTGTACAACAAATAATGTGCAAATTAAATTAGGAATAAACCCTGAGCCAATTTGTAAAGTTGTTAGCTCTTTTGGCCACACTGCAGACTTTCAAAAGTAGTTTAGTATTTGAGTTGTTTTTTTGGTATGAAATAAATGCATAGGTTTCAATAAAAATACTTACAACCCAGCTTTGTGCTTCATTTTTGGAAGGTATGTCAGTGCTTTCTGACATGCTGTATGGCATTAGCAGGAATATGTGGATATTTCTGTGGACTTGACTCAAACGCCTTTGTTAAAAAAGAAAAACAGTACATCTGGTTTAAATGTTTTCACACATTGGCTTTAAAACTGACTGCAAAATATTTTTTCCAATATATCCCTTCTTAAAAATGTTTTTTCCAAATCTACAGTATAACTGAATGTTACATAAACATATACCATCACTTTACATACTGTATTTAAGTACGTTTAAATCGACACTGACTATACCAAACGTATTTAGGTCTGTTTTGGGAGAGTTATGTGGTGATAATCTATCTCTCAACATGATGAGCATTAGATCAGCTACTTTTTCCTCTTACTTCTCAAACATCCAGTTGTCCATAAGATATCTTCGTGAGTATTTTGCTGCAGTCATTCTGGAAACAAGGTCCCTCAGCTCTTCATCGGTGAAGAGTGCCGGACAGGCACCGTGAGCCATCAGTACCAGTAATTCTTCTCTGACAGACTGGCTGATTTCCTCATGGACCAGTATGATGACACTGATTCCATCCGACCTAGTCTTATTCCCAGCTTCTTTCAGGATTTCATGAAGATTATTTTGATTACCAGCATGTATCTCCAATAACTCATAGCCTGTAAGGTGGGCAGCTAAACAGACAGTGGTTTTGCGGCCTGTGCCCCTATCTGAGCCAATCAGCACTCCATGACCTCGAGGTAGCAGCAAAGCCCTGATAATGTGTAACAACTGACTCACCCTCTGTCTGTGTAAAATGTATTTGGTTGTGATGCTGCAGTCAGGTCCTTCACCTTCTTCTTTTCCGTCCGTAAGTACACACAGCTTTTGCACTAGCGTATCAAGGTCTTGCTCCTGATAAGAAGGGCTAAATTTAAAATATTGTTTTATCGACTTCAGGGCCTCAGAGAGATCAGGACCAAATGCAAGTTGTGCCATCGTGTCTTCCAAATACTGAAGAATCTGTGGTTGCTGAAAGATGTTTTCAGGCTTAGTTAATGCGCTGTGCAATTGGCTTTGCTGGTTTAGATCTTTAGGCAGATCTACAGGGTCTGTATTTTCACCTGCTGGCTGACTGTCCCCATCGATTTCATTAGCCAGTTTCATTCCATAGTGTGTTGCTGCTGTCTTGGCTATGAGTGACACAACAGTTTTCCTATCATCCTCTGAGCACAACCTGTCACTGAAAGTACGCATGCACTCGTGCATCCACACCTGTACTATGTTGAGAACCGATGCTGGAGGAAAGCCTGGTTGTGAAACCTCCTTGTTCTCCTTGTTTGAGATTACAGACCTCCATAGGTACATGCCCTGAAACACCTTCTGAAGATCACGATGGGAAAATATGAAATGAGGCCTCTGCACAGAGGGCTGAAATCTGTCACTTACTGCATGATACAGCTCATTAGTAGCAGTGACGATGGAAGATGACATATCCTCACCAATGTGCCTATTAAGTGGCATTTCACTGAGCCAGATTTTTAGCCAGGGAGAATAGATAGACATTAAAATGTCTGGGGATACGCCATCAAGCACAAAGATAGAAAACAGGCGTGAGAGCCGTGGGGATATAACACCGCTGTGGGAATGATCCAATCCGGATATACAGCATGCAGCCAGGTAGCTGATAGTTCCCGACTGTAACAACTCGGAGCTGTAGGTGTCAAATGTTAGAATCTCTCCTTTTGAAATACTCTGTCTTAGTGTCTCTAGAGCCATTGCAGACGTTCCAAAGACGTCTATGAACAAAAATGACAGGCATAATGACAACATAAAGATTCACACTGTACTAAATCTGGTTCAAACTGAATCACATAAATTCTGTTATAAATTTTGTTACTCACCACAGGGGGCTTCATGTAAATCATCAACAAACAAAAACAAGCGTGGCTGGTTTGCCATGAAGCCAGTAGTCTCTTTACAGTTCTTCTGGCATCTGATGCTTTTCAGTATAGTGTGCAAGTCTCTGGAGCTCAGAAGTGGACTGGCTGGTAGGTTAATGTGTGGCTTGTCAAAAGTCAGCACAGTTTGGCACAGTGTGGTTTTTCCAGAGCCAGGCTCTCCAGAAACCAAAACTGGCTGCTTTGCCTCCAACATGAGGTTCAGGAGATATGTGTATTTCCTGTACTATGAAAAACATTTGAGACACCTGTTAATATTCAGAAGCAGCGACAAATACTGTATGTATTCTAAGTATAGTAGGTGCAATGTTAAGTACAAACCATTGGAATGACAGAGCCTGTCGACAGCGTATTCGTGGGGCACATCTTAGTGTCGATACTAAAGAAGTGTTCATACACACTGACTTCATCAGGGACCACAATTTTGTATCTGCAAGTTAGGAGCACTTGGCGGGCTAATAAATCAAACTGTGGCCAGTGGCTAAATAAAAACAGAAATATATGAAGAACACTGGTTACAGAGAGAAATATCGACAGGCGGTAGTAGAACTCAGTATGTGTAAATATATAATGTGTGACCAAGTAAAAAAGTTTAATAAAAAAAAATCTTACCGGGAATGAAGGCGACCACCAAATCCCCAGATATAAGCCAAGAGAAAAATGTTTCTGCTGAGCTGCTCCTGCTTACTTTGGGCACCTGTGGCTGCTGGAGGCATATCTGGTAGAGGGGAAGGACATGACGTTTTTGTAAGGGTAACATAATTATGCCATGCTTTACATTTGTTACAAGTTATTTTACCTGTTGTGTCGATATGTGCCACTGACTCAGGTTTTTCTACTTCCTTTCCAAAATGTTGTAGGAGGGCATGCAGGATCCTGACAAATGACATGACTTCTTGCAGTCCGTGTGTGGGGGCTTTGCAAGATTTTCTTTCAGTGTGGATTGCAGAGGTTAAACTCCTTTGCCCAAGCAAATGAAGGGTGCTAGAGAAAAGATCTTCAGCCAAGTGATTCCACATTTTCACAATTCTGTGATCTAGTTTGTATTTAAAGGAGAGAGCATCTATTTCACTCTTCCACACAGACTTCCACAGATCATCTCCCGTGACATAAACAAGGCTGCAGCGGGTCACTGCAGAGGGGCTTGCATTGCATAGGTCAGTGACTTCCATAAGCAGCTTTAGTTTTGACTGAGACAACAATGTCTCACCTGACGACAGACCCAGAAAGGCATCCTGAGAACTGCACAGTGTGGTTAGGTAATCTAACCAGCCGGGCTGCCCCACAGGCTCCCCATCCATTACCAGCCACTTCACTACTACTGTCTCACCAGTTTTCTTCTCATTGTTACAGAGTTTAAAGCTTGCATGCTCACGCCTTCCTGCATCTCGCAGCACCTTTGCCAGAGCTCCATCTATCCATCCTCTCTTTTCACACAAGCAGCCAAATATCTCATCATGGGACATAGCGTTAGGAAATAAGACTAAAGTTTCAACAAAGCTCCAGTTTGAAAGAGATATCTTTTGATCTGCCTGGGGAGAGCCTGCATCAATCGTATTGTCCTTGTCAAAAACCAACTCCACTGTCTTAGTAGCCAGGCTATTCAGTGCTCCAGTCAGAGCAGTGTAACAGGTGCTCTTTCCGCTCCCGGGGGGCCCTATAAGCAAAACTGCCTGAGACAATTTCATGGTCTGGTAGAGTGTAAGAGCATTGCAAATGATGTCTGTGTCACAACAGAAGTGTTTTTGTTGTATTTCTTCTCTAAGTGCATCTTCAAGTTGGTTCTTTTCAGCTTCTTCAATAAATTGTTGGACAAGCGGAAACTGGCATGCTATAGGAAAAACGTCTTTGAAAAGCATGTAGAACTGTGAGGTGGCCTTCTTCTCGGGCAGCAGTACAGAAAGAATGGCTCTGACAATCGCTTCCTCTTCCATTAAACTTTGTACAACCATCAAATAACAACGGTGTGACTTTGGAGGCTTTTCAGTTTTCCTTCCGTCCTCCTCAAAAGGTTTGATAGGCTCATTTTGTGACGACATAAGATCAGTGTCGAGTGAATCTTTGGACTTTGAATTTTCTCGATCCCTTACAACCTGCTGCAAATGTCTTTCAGAAGCTGAGATGATCTTTTGCAGGATAACAAGAAAGCAGCTGTCATTGTCAGAGAAAAGATCAGGTAGACAATGGGACTCTTGAGCCAGGCTAATGAGGGACACCAGACGTTGACTTAACGACATGGCGTCTGAAAAACCAATGGAAGTTAGCATTACTTCTGCAATTATTCTGTAATCTGGACGTGTTAATGCGACAGATCTTGTAGCAAATCGCAGACTTTCAGGAACTCTAGATATATTTTCTTTTGATGAGATGGCAACACATCCATAGCTGAGACTGGCAGAAATGTGTTTTCCTGCAAGTGTCATGTGACATTCTGACTCAGCAGCATTTGTGAATCCCGCGACTCCATCTGAAATTTTCATCTCTGTCTCACAATTTAGCCTCTCCTTTTTATCTCTTCTTAACATGTTGAAGGACTGGTGTATGTCAACTAGATGCTGTCCTAGTATCGACAGATCACTGTGTGTTAGCAAGTCCACAGAGTTCAACACAAGCCATGCCCCTGCCTGAAGCGCCCCAACCAACATCCGCTGAATAACACGAGGCATCATGCTTGGATAACACTGTTTTAGGACAACCTGTCGCCCCAGCGCTTTTCCTAACTGGATCACAGTATTTTTCTTTCCAGACATGGAAGGGCCACCCACAGAACAACATCTGTAGGTTGTCAGAGCAATAAGAATCCCTAGTATTGCCCGGTCTGTGCAAGGTGTATGCACCATCTCCCACTCTCCTGGGCCAGAGTATTCAAAGCTGTACTGGACTTGATGGCCCAAAATATCCACAAAACATGCTGGATCATTATAATCCTCTGAGTTAATATAATATTTCATACAACTCAGCCATTCAAAAGATGACTCCCGCGCACACGGAACATCCATGAGTCGATGTAGTTGCTCTGCATGATTCATTGTAAGCTGCAGTAAAGCTCGCAGACACATCATTGTGTACTTGGAAACTTGAGTTCCAGTTTTAGATCCTGTGACTCCGTCTCTTATATAATGGCTAAGGTCTTTCAGCTTTGCGGCGATATGTGCCTTTATGGTGCTGAACTTCACTGAGCTCGATTCTTGGAAAGCTTGTAGAGCAACACTGCACCACATTGCCTTCTCCACCACCAGAAGGCACTCAAGAGGATATTCAGAAAGCAGGCCCAGCACAGCTACCGCACTGGGGAGCTGGTTGTCTCTAGCATTTGTGTCACTTGCTAAATTTTGACTGGATGGTTCGAGCTGTTTTCTCACAACAGCACACTGTGTCAGAAGCTGTACCATGGTCAACTTTAATTTTTTGTCAAAGTTACAAAACCACTTCAAAGCGTCTGCATTTGGTTCTAAAGGAGACTGAAAGGCAACGTGTTCTTGGAAGCTGCCAAAAATACCCAGCACCTTCATCTGCCTTTGGCACTCAGATATAGAATCACCATCTCTTTGTATTTCACAGTCAACTTCAAGCAAATGAACCCCTTTAAAGCTTTTTTGAACAAAGGGTTGAAATTCAAAAGGTGTTGGGTCCAAAGAGAGTATCTGCATCACTTCCCCTTCACTCAAAAACCAGAATCTGGGACACTCTTCACAGAGGTCATCAAGAAGATCTGACATTTGTTTTGAAATGACTTCCATTGCAGACAAACCATTAAGAAGAACCTGGCAAAGGCTATCACCACGAAATCTGTCATTTGTTTCAGTGGAAACTAAGTTCAACACACGGGGTTCGTTTGATATAGAGGCCATCATTTCCTCGAATGTCTCATCAACTGGTTGAAAATGCTTCAGCTATAAAAAAAGATTTAAAAAAAGATTAAAAAAAACATCATTAATCAAACACACTGACTTCACATTCATGACAGTTTAAGGCACAAGAACCTACCAGGTCCATTCTTTGAGTACGGAAAAATGTCCCACCAAGCACGTTGGTTAAGAAGGCCCACATCTGCTGATATCTTTCAAGTAAAGCAAGCAGCTTCTCTACAAATATTTGAAGGGAAAATAATTCTTACAAGTCTGTTTGAACTTTTTATGGACATTAAGATAAATTCTCTCTTAGTCTTTCAATTTTTAAAGATAAAATTAGTTGCCGCTTTACCAAGTTCTTGTAGTGTTTGAATCCAGTCCTCCAGCGGCAGCCTGAACTCAACACTGTATGGGGACTTTAACATTGTGGACAGCATCATCAAACTGGTCTCAATCTCAGCAAAGTGTACTCCCAGATCTGTGTGAGGAAACACAAAGCAAATGTAAGCAACATGTAAGCTGAATATACCAAATACACATTTCCTCCAAGCAGAGCAGCTAGAAGGTAATTCAAAAATAATGCTTGCAGTGACTTGAGCCTCACCTATAGTAAATCTAGGATCACTGGGGTGTTTCCTGTCAGTTAGCACATTGAGAAGGGCGCCTTCTGTGGTCTTCCCAGTGTGTTTGCACCGTGTTTCCACGCAAAGGGGAGCAAATACATCCAACTGAAAGAGTTTGCCTTCCCATCTGTGACAAAGCTTTTGGAAAGTTTGCTTCATGTCACACTCCCTTTGTGCACATCTGCAAATCTGACAAAATAAAAACACAGCGTCTTATGTCAGATTCGTATTGCGTGTTTTCAAAAGCAACTATTTCAGCAGACTGTTTGCCTGTTATTTCCCTTTAGCAGAACTGCCAAAGCTGCTCTAGTTAAAACCTCTCTCGTGTTCTACCTTGTCAATCAGATTCTGATGACTTTCAAGTTGTTGAGACATGAGATCAGCAACAGTCACATTCTTCTCTGATTTATATTTTAGGCCCAGGTCTGCACAAGAGAACATATATTTCAGTTCTATTACATTTACTGTGATTTTAGAAGTATGGAAGTGCTATAGCATAGGCACACTCTCTGACCTTCTAAAATGGCTCTCCAGTGTTTTCCTTTCAGTGTGGGGCTCTGTAGCTTGGCCAGGACTAAAAGCTGATGGCTTATGTTTTCCAGAGATCCTAAAATCTCCTGCAGCACTGCATCACTGGCAGGTATGGTGGTTGTTAAAGATTGAGCCTGCTCCTTCCACTCTGTAATTTTATCCTGGGCTTCAGAGACCACAACCTGACAGAAAAATGCATGTGTTATTTGTCTGTTGGCAATATTTATACCTCAGGGTTTGCTAGAATAACAAAACATTATTTATACATCTATACAGTTTAAATATCAGTAGATATAATTTATATAAGTACAATGCTTTATTTAATGACCTATTATAAAAATAGAAAAACATGTCTTTTAGAAATGTGGCACCACACTGGAATTTTTTAATTAATTAAGAAATTAATCAAGCATAAAATTCAACCACTAATTCTTCTGTTCAGGAATGCTAGTAAATAAGCGTAATTTGGCGTCTTGATCAAAAATAATAATTTGATTTACTATTTTTTACAGTTTTTTTGTAAAACAGCAGATTAAAAAATTCACATATAACATTAATTCTATTTTAGCAGTAAAAGTATCATTTTGATTAATGGGCTTGCACATACTGGTGGATTAACCAGTACAGAAGCATCAAAAATGATTTTAACCATTATGTACATTTAGCATAGCCTTACATGACTGTATCATGGGGTAACCTGTGATTGACATACCCCGTTGCAATTTTTTTGTACAAAGAAATAAATATGTCATCTCATTAACATGAGAGGCGGTTCTTGACTCTGAATATGTTTAACAGAGAAAAGGGTTGATTTCATGTTACCTCACTAAAAACCATTGGCTTCCATTCTTCCAGCCATGTAGTATAGACTGCTATCAGTTCCCACAAGTCTTTGCGGGCTATGACCTTCTGAACATCTGTGGTCAATACGGTGAGATCTATTGTATGTTCTAATAGGAAGCAGAATAGAGAGAATAAACATGCTATTTGTAAGCACCTGTTTGTTTAATCTTCACCAAACTAAACCTTTCAATCCTTCAAATATTCAAAATACAGCATCATCTCACTTCCCATCTGTTGACTGCTCCTACTAAGCAGGTCCAGCTTTGCACTGAGAGTGTTTACATGCATGCACATGTAGTTCAGTTTGGACATCATCTCTTTGGCATTTTGGCAAGGATCAAGGAAGGGTCCAGATGTAGAGTCAGAGACGATATTTTTAAGGTCACAGAACAGAAATGAGAACATCATGTCCACTGCTTTAGCCATTGAAGGATGATGGCGGCAAACAAGGTCGTCTGCTTCCTTCAACAGGGGAATAAAGCAATTCCACAAGTTCAGCATCTAAATATAAAACACAAACAGAAGCACGAGGCGTTACCTGAGCACACTCACATCCCATGTAAAGCCATGATACGCTTAATATTGTGGTTATTTATAGCGTATTTGCCATTTCTTTGCATTTGCTTTCAGACCTTTTCTTCCACAGTCAGCTCCGCCTCTGTCATATTCCTATAGTTCATGCAAATCGTGTTTTGAAGAGACTGAATGTACTCCAAATGTTTCTGTTTGTCAGGCAAGACCTTCACAAATTCCCTCACCTGTCAAAGGAAAAAATTTGATTTATAATTTTGCTTAGATTGCTTAGAATTTAACTACAGACAGACAGACAGACAGACAGACAGACAGACAGACAGACAGACAGACAGACAGACAGACAGACAGACAGACAGACAGACAGACAGATAGACAGATAGATAGATAGATAGATAGATAGATAGATAGATAGATAGATAGATAGATAGATAGATAGATAGATAGATAGATAGATAGATAGATAGATCGATCGATCGAGTAGTGAAGACTAGGGTTCTTCACTACTGTGTCTTCAAACAACAGCATGTACATCTTAATGCAGTAAGCATCACCTGGATAAAGGAATCTAAATTCAGAACACATTTACCCTTACAAAGCAGTCTTTGATGTAAATAATTTAGCTGAAGTCAAGAGACAAGACAAGAGGTGCCTCCAGAGGATGTGAATGTTCTGACCACCCTCCTTCTTTGGGTACACCACAAAAAAGTAGCCTAAAGTCTTTACCAAGGACTTTTTTTTCTCCTCACTTAAAAGACTATCTATCTGTTTTTCCTATATTTTATCACATTCTACACTTTTTTGCAAATAAGTAATTTTAAAAAGTTTCTGTACCCTAAGAGCATATTTTGAGAAGTCACGCAAGTCTTGAGGTGCTGTCTTGAGTTCAGCAGTAGCTCCCTCCAAATATGATATGAGGCTCTCTGACTCCTTCCTTATCTGCTCAACTAGTTGCTCTTGCACTTCCTCTTCGATGAACCTCAGCCGTTGCCCTGGAGAAACACAGGGAGAGATGAGGAGGGCATTTATTATGAAGAACAAAGTGTAAGTAATGAATTTATCTACCAAGGGCCAGGACATTAAAGCACTTCACGATTTTAAAAAGTCACTGAACAATTAGTTCCTCCTTCTTGAAGCTATGCTGAATTGACCAAAGAAAGGTCCTTGTATATGAAAGTATTTGAATCTTCAAGCTATACTCAAGATACAATTTCCATTTCATTCGATAAAGACATACCTAGAGCTTCCTTTGTGTGGGTGCAGTGGATGACGAACAGCTGATTGGAGGAAGAAAATGACGAGTCAGCTGCACTGATTCTTTCAGCCCAGTTGCGCACCTTCCTAATGTTCTCCTCGTACACTGACGCAGGCCGACCCCTCATGGATTCCAATGAGGCTCGACTCCACTGACAAGTAAACAAATGGATCTGTACCATCCATGCGTAGCTCTCATACAGCTGTTGGATCTCTAGTTCGGCTTCCTGTCCAGAGAAAAACAAAACACCTGTATAAATCTGATTGTTTGATTAATGCATTTAATACGGCTATTACTGGACTTGAAAGTGACAGTCTTGCCTGCATGATCTCAGACTGCTCCTTCTCAACTTCTTTTGTGATGTCATTGATGCTGATGTGCCACTCTAGCTGGCTTTTGGAGAGAGGAGAGTAGCAGCCATGCACCATGTTGCCTTGCACCACTGGAAAAGCAACTTTAGGCAGTGTCTGCCAGCAAGCTGACATGTCTCTCAGAATCTGACTAGTGTTCCCATCAGTGTTTTTGTCCACTGGGAATGAAAAAAAGAAAAAAAAAATCTGTGACACATTTAGACCAGGCCCTGGCACACTTTCACATCAGTACTGAGGGTTTACATCAGAAGGAGCTCATATAAAGGAAACAGGAGCCGTAACACTCCAATACAAAAGGTCATACCTGTATTTACAGAAGGGTTAATACAGCTGAAGTCATGGTCTAAATCCTGAGCAGAGATTAGCACATCTTTGCTGACCTCTAGGAAAAACCCGCAGTCATCACATTTCTACAAGTAATGAAAGCTGATGTGAGACAAACTCATGGCTGCTGCTTGACTAAACATAAAGAAAACACTGATGTGATTATACTATGCATAATTGTTTGATGTGAAGTAAATACAAGCAGACAGTCTCAAAGGCCAAATTTAAATCAGGCTTATTCACAGAACATAGAGTGAGAGAAACAATTATTTGACCCCCTGCTGACATTGAAGTTTGCTTATTCACAAAGAAATGAACAGTATGTAATTTTTATGGTAGTTTTATTTTAATGGAGAGAGACAGAATATCAACCTCAAAAAAATCCAGAAAAAAACAAATTCTATAAATGTTAAAATAATCTGTATGTTATTGAGCTAAATAACTATTTTCTGCCTTAAAACGCAGCCCTCATGACACAAAGATTACAACCAATCAAAGCACACCACTTACATTCCTGTCATGGTCCTGCAGTCCTCCTGTGCTGGCTCATTCATTTCGTCTTGCTCGTCTCTGCAATTTCTATCTCTCCTTTCTCTGTGTGTGAGTGCATGTGTGTGTCTGTGTGAATGACTAACCACACCTTGTGTTTCAGTGGCAAGATTCTCCCCTGCTGCCTGCCCTCCAGGTCAGCGCAACTGAGTTGATTAATTCCCATGTTGGTAATCGTCTGATCAGTATTGATCAGCAGCCTTCATTTGTCGCCTGATCATTAGACTGGAAACAGAGAAGTTGGCTCACCTGCTCGTTCTTCTCTGCGTAATTTCAGAGTGAGTTACTGCGAGAGACAGAATTCCTGTGGAGAAATATTCTGCGGAGCTTAGGAATCAGTAACTGGAAATCCTTCTGTTGTCACATTCTGTTGTTGTCTCACTTTAATTCCACCGAGTCTGCATCTTGAATCTAATCAGTCCATTAGTTATGACAAATCCAACTGCATAGAACGGATTGGGCTATGCAATGTAAGATCTTGATTGAGAACCTCTTTTCTGCAGTCAAAACACTGAAGATGGGTCATTTCAACATAACAATGACTCGAAAACATACCACCAAGGCAACACTGAAGTGGCTAGCAAAAAGTACATTAAGATGATGGAGGGGCCTTGCCAGTCTCCAGACCCAATTTTGTAGAAAATCTGTTGGAGGAGCTGAATATTTGAGTTACCAAGCAGGTTTAAAAACCTAGAGGATTTAAAGAGTTTCTAAAATGAGGATAGGGCCAAAAGCCCTCCTGGTGACCAAGTAGAAGAAACGTGTTATCGTTGTTCTTCTTCACCAAGTACTAAGTTGCGTTTTAAGTGAGGATCGAATGTTTATTTTATTCAGTGACATACAAATCAATTTATAACTTTTCTGTAATGTTTTTTGTCTGTAATGTTTTTTGATTTTGTATTAATATTCTGTCTCTCTCCATTAAAATGAAACAACCATAAAAATTAGAAACTGTTCATTTCTTTGGAAGTGACCAAACTTACAAATTCAGCAGAGCATCCAATAATTATTTCCCCTCTGTACATGATGATTGTCCTGCAGAAATGAAACTGCTCCTGTGTTTGCATCTGCTGAAACGTGTAAATTACCTGAATAATAGAGTCGCCTACAGTGAGAAGTGCTTGGCTCACTGCTTCTTTGAACAGATGTATTGGGGGCTCCACTGTCAGCTGATTATCAGCACTGAAACGCAGCTCGGTGTGGAAGAGAGAGCGCTTTGGCAGTTCCTTGCTCTAACGAATGACAATATACATAAAGTTAATTTCATTAAATATAACTTCATTGTCATTTTACTTCATCTAACACATCATCTATTACTTCATGCAGCAGTGGTGCTCCACAGTTATTGTAGGTTTATATCAGTAATTCTTCTGGTTATTGTTTGAGAACAGTAAACAATAAAAATACTGGGTGAAAGAGAAAAATAAAGACTTGTACAGCTAAAATCAAAATTTTTTCCAACCACAAACAGTTAATAAGAGTTCATTTTCAACCTTTAAAAGATCGAGAAATGAAATAGCATCTTCTAGTATGACTGTCACGAGACTCTGCACAATCATCTGATGCACAAGAGCTGCAAAATTTCCCAATTTCTTCAAGGTGCTTTCAGACTGGGCCAACTCTTTCTTCAGCTTGCGCTGATGAGCCATGAGCAAATGTATGGGTTGTTGGAAGCTCTTTGGATCGTTAGCAAGTTTTAAGTGTAGCTGCAGCTCCTGGTGTTTCTTATAGCTGTCTTCTTTCACCTGAGGATATTAAATTGTCTTTAGAGATCATTTGATTAAAAAAAAGGCTTTGTTGTCTCTTATGATGAAACCATAAAAGTTGACTGTGGTGTAGTACCATATTTAGGGTGAGAGTGTGATACTGTGATAACTTCTCCAATATCTGCAGACACTCCTGATTCTTGCTTATCAGTATGTTCTTGAATTCCGTCAATGTGTGGCATTCACAGACATCCAGAGGCATCCAGTGTGTCTCTTTTAGTTCTTCAATTACTCTGTCAAAGATATTTTATTGTTGAAAATCTGAACCTGTCTCAAAGTTGAAAACTTTAGACTGTTGCTGGCTTTAACTCACCCTTTTAATAGATGCAGGGCATTCCTGAACTGAGGTACAGCTATGAGCAGCATGTCCTCCAGATTCTTTCTCCGGCGCTGAAAAATTCTCTTGCGCGTGTTTTGATGCCACCTGGGGAAAAAAACATACAATTCAAAGGAAACAATAAATGTAAAGAAAAAAGGAAATAGTTTATACACTGAGTTATGCAAAAGGTATAACGTTAACATTTATTACCAGAAAAAAGCTTTCTGCAGTCTAAAGTCCCTGAAAAATGCAATTTTCTGCAAATCTGTCCACAGCACATACTGTCTATACCACTCTGCCAGACTGACAGTTCCACCAATACCCGTCTGGGTAACATGCAGGACAGTTTTAGAGGTGAAGACATAGTGCTCAGGACCAGCTTCACTGGGATGGACAACTCGCAGGTCATAGGGTCTAAAAACAAAGAGGACATGCGTCAGTGGATTTATGGTTTGACAAGGGAAGATTTACCAAACCATGAAACTCAACTCAAGTGTTAAATAATCTTTCTCATCTTTACCTGTAAGCATCCCCATCTACTGTTTTGAGGTAATAAATCTCATATTCTCCCAGGTCTCTTTTCTGAACCAAAATTTGAACAACTTCTGCGCCAGTGAGGGGAGATATACTTGGTTTGGTAGCCCTCCCATGTTTCAAGGTTGCTATCTTTTTATACTTGCAAGTTTTGGCTGTTTTTGATTCACCTTTTTCCTGAATACTGAAAAAATGAAACACAAGAAATTCATTTAGGAGTTTCTCTCATTTACAGGGAGTGTGACAACAATTTTATTTGTTGATGCTATAAATTATAACTATCTTTAACATAAATGCTATCTGGAATGACACTTACACCCAACAAATACTGCATTGAAAAGTATCACAAAAGCCAAAGTCTAATTATCTGTAAGTATTATTATGTACCTCTCTGTTGTCGACTGAGTAATTCTAACAGGGATTTCTGTCCCTAGTGTTGAAGCCATTAATTGAGGTCCTTCTTTCCATTTTGTGTTGCCTATGGCTATCCCAGGTCCTACTTTAGCAATAATATGAGGCAAGTCTGCCAATGACAAATGTCCATCAGAGTGGACATTTTTGAGGAGAGAGGAACAACTGAACAGGGGCTTGGCTGCAGAAGCTGATAAGACACGAAACGGCTCCGGGCACAGAGGTGGTAAAGTCACTTTAGGAGAGTGAGTCTTTTTCTTCGCCTTGTGACCAGGCCTAGCAACATCTTTACCACGGCTCTGAGACGATCCATCACGGGATCTTTCCTGTGAGGCGGCATCAAACATGCTGATCTCCAGGGAATACCATCAGCAGCTCTTGTGTGACTTACTCTGGAATTTCTGAGGAGAGGGACAAATAGGTAAATTTAGCCTGAATCACAAACTATACTGGCACAATATATAAACCCTGCATTTTTAACTAAGCTTTAAAACTGTAGACAGATGTACCGCATATGAAATTGTATGCCGATTGTAAGCAGCAAACACAATTTAAGGTAGTGAATAGCTTTAAAGTACTACTACTTATACTTCTTTCTAGTTAAACCAGTTCCACGTTCACACAGATGTTCATTCAAAGCTTTTCATTGAATAAATAAAAAAGAATGCTGCACACAATAGCAGGGGAATGATTGAGACGACACTACAATACGTTTAAAAAGTCGGACTTTCTAATAAAATTGAGGAAGTCTCTCAAATTTAAATCGAGTAAAATTACTGTCTAGTGCAAGTACATCCAACACAAACAAACACAAACAAAGAGACGCTTGGCTACAGTATATATTTCGCTGCCTTAGTCAGATCGTGCAGTTGAAAATGACATTTTATCCTTTTAAATAAGCATAAGGAGACGAGCCTCAAATAAGCTAGCAAGTTGCTAAACTTGTTATAAAAAGTTAACACATACTTTAGTAGTCCTTACCCAAGTTTAACGGACTTACAGTGAAGCTCAGCGTTTACACAACTAGAAAGCAGCGGGCGTTAGCTCCGAAGCTCAAAAAACGACTTTTAATAAACCAAATATTAAACTAAGAACTAACAAATACTTCGGCGAGTCTTACCTGTGAAGTTGTTACTACGAAGGCTCGTTGCCACGGTAACGTCCAGACGCTTACGCCGGTCTGCAGAGTTAGTGGGTCTGATTGAGAAAGTCAAGCACGCCGAGTTTAAAGTGTTCGTGGTGACCTTTAACCTCGCTGCTTTTCGGAATAATAACGTAGCAGCACGAAACAAAGTCAGACATTTTTTGGATGTTTTTAGGTGGCAGAGCGCTTATTAAGTGTCTTATAAAAGTTATATTTAATGTAATATAATCAATGTTATAAACAGCATCTTTTCATACTCAGAAAATAGGCCTAAACCCCAATCTCTAATAGATATTTTTATTATAATTGGGAAAATAAAATCACAGGTGGAATATAGCGTATTTTAAATATTACTGATGACTTCACTTTTCCACCACATGGCAAGAAGTTTTTTTTTTTCCTCTCCTATTAGATGTCAAATTTCCTGCTCAGGGAACCTTTAGGGAACATTCCCTGAAGGCTCCCTTGTTTGCTGGGTCATCTGTAACAGAAATTCATCCTTTAAAAATCCAATCTGGACAATGCAACAGACAAAAACGTACTCATCAAGAAGTCCAGTATGACCATGTCTATGAAGTCCACCAGTCGTGTGCCCTTGTCGTATGGCGGTGTCTTTTTCACCGTGGAGCAGTACTCGGGTTCTGTCTCCCACCTGAAAACCACGTTCTTTGTAAGATAAAATAGAGCAGGAACATCCAGCTTTTTATTAGCATTCAAATGAGCCACAGCTCATTATTCAAATGGATTGAATGATCACCTCCAGCAGAAAACTAAATCATGTTAACTATAACCCATGATGTACAGCGTAATTAATCAAAGTTTTATGAGTTTCTGTTAAAGAAATGAACATTAAGTTCACAGCCTACTTATACAGAAGGGTCAAGTGTAGGAAATATGAGGACAGCTATCTGGGAACTGCAGGTAGTTTCTAAATGTAGGATTTCTATTCTGTTTTTACAGGATACATAAGACTAAACAGCAGTTAGATATTTGTGAGGAACATATACTTTAGGTAAGTAAACCTACAGGTTAGCAGTTCTGTTTCAGGAGACAGTATGACAAGAACAGCAGACTACATGGGGTGGGAGCTTAGAAGATGCTGGGATACTAAATCCTGCATCACTTGGTAAACATTGCAGTAATGGGGTATGATTGTAGCTCAGCTGCAGGGGGAGAGGTGGAGCAGAGGTTTCAGGGGGCAGTGCCAGGAGAGGCTGGCTGGCACAGCTGTTTCACAGCCTCTGATTTTGCCTCTCTTATTTATGCAGTAGTGGTGGGACCGGAGGGTGGGAAGATGAGTATGAAGAGCAGCTGGCAAAGAAGCAGTCCAGAGATCAGTGTGCAGTTGTGCGTGTTGGCCAGGAGGTGCTAAAAGCACGCTATGATATGTATTGTGAATTTTACAAACCGAATACAAATAGTTACTCATGGGCTTCTCGTATTTTTCAATGACTTTGATTGACGAATAAACCAAATGAATGCAAATAGTCAGCAATCAGCCAACAAACCATCACCAGCTTCACGCACACAGCAACATCTCGCCTGTCAAATTAACACTAGAGAGTGTCTATATGTGTCCACTCATCTGAGTGTTAAATGAACACTTTTGACAGTGTTATATTTTTAAAAGTAACCTAGTCAGTTCTGAAGATTTACAATGGCTAACACCGAGCAGTGCTACATTTTCTAACACTGGAATATTTCTAACATTTTGAGTTATTTTCCAGTGTTAGAAAATCAGCACTGCTCAGTGTTAGTATAGTACTAGTGTTAATTTAACACTGGAGATTTTGCTGTGCACGGATCAGGCAGGAATGAAATCACCAAGGAAACAGGATTTGGTTCACGAGCTAATATCCAGCCTGCCACGGGGAACTGCAGTAGTTATGAAGCACAAGTGTCGACACTTTAATGCTGACTCTTTGCATATCTTTGATTTATTTGCCAGTTATGACAGTTAGAGTTATGACATGCTTATGTTTGCTATTTGCTAAACCATAGAAACAAAACAAATTAGGTGGCAAAGTGTATCAAATTTATGCCACTGCTAAAACTTTTGTAAACACTATATTAATAACTTTGTACTGATATAGTGCAGGGTGTAAGCTTTCCTTTATCACTGAGCACATTTGTTTTCTGTATGGCTGGACAGCCCAGGGCGTCCACTAACTTTGCCAGCTTGCTTCGGCTGTAGGAACGTCTCCACGGAGATCTCCAGGTCTTGCGCCTTGCCAGGGAGAGATCTGGTAGCATGACAGCCAAGGAGCCCTCCAGGTCCCTGGGGCGGCCACACACAGCGTGCTCTGTTGAGCAGTAGTAGGAGCACTGGCCGTAGAAGCACTCATTTCCCACTAGGGGGAGCCAGAGGTGCACAGAGAAGGAGAAAAGCAAGCAAGTGAACAGGAAAAAATGACAGAAAAATGTTTTTGGTGATGTGAAAATATGAAAAATAAAATGAATTTATAATAGGTTGACATATGAGGGCGTTTAAAGCCTGCTGAATTAATAAAGGGTGTACTGGAGTGTTACCAGGGGAGGCAAAAAAGGTTCGTGCCAGCTTGCGGTCAGTAGTGACGTCTTTGATCTCCTTGACCACATCCACCAGCCTCCCAGCCACAGGGGGGATTCTCCTGTAACCCAAAATCCTGCAGAGAGTGTGAAACAAAGTGTGAGATGAGGACAGGATTAAGTGCAGAGATAAAAGACCCCCAAAAAAAGGCTGAGAAGAGAAGAGATAAGAAACTATAATAGTGTTACATAACTTGCATTTTTTTTATGTGGCTATTTTGTCCACCGTTTCCCTTGTGGTGCTCTCTGTAATAGTGTGTTGCTGTGCCCTTTTGGATAAGAGAAATTTGACTTGATACCTATCCAGATGAAAAGCTGCAATTTCTGCATTGTGCCGCTCAAAGTCAGAGAAATAGTACAGGTTGTAGTTGGTTTCTTCATCTCTCTCCTGCCTGTCAGTAAAGATAAAAATGCACATCAGAAAGAGTCTATTTATTGACTCACTAGATTTGAACAAGTGCACACAGACAGTAGGAGTTTGAGACACATTTTTTCTACTATTCACTCAAACAATACAGCTGTCTGACGACTTAGACATCCATGTTTCCCATCTCCACTTATTGTTCTTGTTTCAAGAGGCCATAAAGGAGTCTTATACACACTGAGAGCTATGATGACTGTGTAGGGGTTTGCCATTAGCAGCTTACTTCATGGGCTTGAACATGGCTTGTCCATAGCTGGGAAATGACATCACCAGCTTCAACTGAGTACCCCCAGATTTCTGCACTGGAATACAATACAGAGGGTGTTACCATAGCAACAAAGTGCATACACACTCACAAACACACAAATAATACGCCACGCTGTGACAATACACTGGCCATTGTTCAGGAAAAAGCACATACACACATCAAAGTCAAAAGTCAAAGTCAACTTTATTTGTCGATTCTGCCACATGTACAGGACATACGGAGAATAGAAATTGCGTTACTCTTCACTCCCTAGATAAGTAGCAAATGAACATTTAAATATATTTAAATATAAAAGTGATTAAAAAATGCAAGTAAAATAATTAAAAAGTAAAAATTTAAATAAATACAATTTTACATATAACAAGAAAGCTATATAATATACAATATAATGGGTAAGTGACATTGAGTGTAAATGCACGCGCACAGACACACACACACACACACACACACACACACACACACACACACACACACACACACACACACACACACACACAGCAGAGACTTTATTTCCTAGAAAGACTTTGGAAAAAGAGCAAATGTGTGTCATCATGCAAATAGCACATTTCTATCAATCTGAGGATAAACACCTAAATGTCCACACAATGTGTTTCTCACACATATTGGCACTTCACAAAGACAATGTATATCTACCACAAACAGCATTATAAGGTCATGTGTCTATGCAGTGCTGTAAAAACCTAAGCACACTATTACTGCTTCCACAGTCAAGAGGGTAAGTAGCAGCCAGGCACTGATAATTAAATGCACAGCATTAATGCGACCGCCTCTGTTAAAGCAGAAGTTTTCAGGTGTGTGTTAACACAATCGTCTCAGGAATGGACGTCCCAGAAAATTCAACCCAGGTCAGGTGAGACCCTGTAATGCTCAGAAAACTGCAAAAAACCCAAGAGCTACATCTCAGACTCTACAAGCCTCAGTTAGCAGGTTGAATGTTACAGTTCGGAGCACCAGATCATTGTGTTGATCGCGAACTAACAATATATAACAATTATTTTAGGGTCAAATGTGTGTTCTGACAACTAAAACTGGGTCACGCAACAGGATCTTGATCCCAAGCACAGCAGCAAATCTAGAACAGAGTGACTGAAAAAGAGGTGCTGCGATGACCCAGTCAATGTGCAGGCCTTCACCTGACTGACTAAATTCAGTTATTCAAGTTATTGCTGCTAAAGGTGGTTCTACAAGCTACTGAATCATTCTTAGTTTTTCACAAGACTGCATTTTATAGAAACAGACAGGCAACTTGTCCAGGAAGTCGCCTGACTCTCACCGTGTGACAACTGGGAGAGGCTCCATCACCCACAACCCTAAACTGGATAAATGGAAGAAAATGGCTGGATGGATG
Organism: Astatotilapia calliptera; assembly: GCF_964374335.1. Classification (NCBI taxonomy): domain Eukaryota; kingdom Metazoa; phylum Chordata; class Actinopteri; order Cichliformes; family Cichlidae; genus Astatotilapia; species Astatotilapia calliptera. The sequence continues at coordinate 33,122,580 of NC_137427.1, read as the reverse complement.
GATAAAATCGTATTCTCATTTTTCCACAGTTAATGTAGTAACATTTTAACAGGAACATCTGTCCTTTACTCACATTTTTTCTGGAAGGCTACTCTGGAAAAACTTTATAAAGCAATCCTAAGAACTTTGAAAAATCTAAATTTAAGTGATCCTGAACTGAATTTACAAACGTACTTTTCACAGTTATGCTTGCAACTGTGCTACGATACAAACAACTGTAGTTTTAGTGAATCTCTGTGAATCTCTACAATTATTTACACACATGGAGCGTGCGGCCTTGTGCTTTTCAACAACGGTTTCTTTTAACAAGGTTGTATGAAGTTTCATTCACATGCCATGCCAAACAAGGTAACAAAAAACCCATCTCAGCCTGTGTTTATGGCCTTGCTTGTTCAGCCAAGGCTATATTGTCTTTCAAAGCTGAAATAACATTTTGTTCCTACTACAAATTAATTGCTGAATCCAATCAGTGAAACACATCTAACGTCAACACTCAGAGTTTTTCTACCTGCGCTATATCTGTTTGGTATGACCTCTAGCTTTGGGTGGGTAATGTTAGGAAATGTTAGAGAGATATTGCTGCTGAATGTACTGGAGCAGCTCTGATAATATAGTTTTCTTGGAGATGGTCAAGACTGCACTTCACTATCTTTGAGCACCGTTGAATATGTTAACATGTTAGTATTACAATATATTTTGCCATGTACTGCACGTGTGATTCAGTTCACTGCAATTGGTGAGTTTCTTCTTGTTAAGTGTCCTTCAGTTTATTTTGGTGAAAGGAGTCGTCAAGGCCTGACTGGTGAATAAGGTTACACAGGGATCTATTTACAGCAAGAGCATTTTTCAAGAAAAATGTTAATATTTGACACCATCACTGACACCACCGTTACCTATCATAACAGGAAGCTATAGAATATATTTTGATATGACATTTTATCCCAACTTCATGGCACCAATGGACAGATGGTGCTGTGAAAAAGTATTTTCTCTTTCTTAGTCTTTTGCACATTGTCACACTTTTCAGATCATCAAAAAAATGTTTAATATTATGCAGAGACAAACCAAATAAATAGAAAATGCATTTTTCAAATGATGGTTTAATTTATTGAGGGACAAAAGCTATCCAAACCCTTTGCTTGCCCTGTGGGAAAAACTAATTGCCCCTAAACCCAAAAACTGACTGTGCCACCACTGGCAGAAAGAACAGCAATTAAGTGTTTCTGATCATTGACAATGAGTCTTTCACATCACTGTGGAGGAATTCTGACTCTTCTTTGCAGAATTGTTGTAATTCAGCCAAACTGGATGGTTTTCAAGCATGCATAGCCCCTAAGGTCAAATCATCTCCACCAAATCAAATCAAATCAAATCAAATCACTTTTTTTATTGTCACATCACATGTGCAGGCACACTGGCACAGCACATGCGAGTGAAATTCTTGTGTGCGAGCCCCACAAGCAACAGAGATGTGCAAACACAACAACACAAACGAGCAAAATACAAGAATGGCCAACCTGAAACTAATAAATATATGTACAATATATAATAGTGTATGCATTTCTGGATGTGTATACTAAATATTTTCCTACGTGTGTGTGTGTGTGTGTGTGTGTGTGTGTGTGTGTACACATTTTTACAAATTAAATAGTAAAAAAATAAAATAAAATAATAATAATAATAATAATAAAATATATAAAATATACAGAGTTGAATATGTGCAAAACAAGTGGCATTTATATACAGTGTGGAGTGCATAATGTTGAAGTTCCAGTAGTGAAGCTGAGGTGTCTATGACGTGTTCAGCAGTCTGATGGCCTGATGGAAAAAGCTGTCTCTCAGTCTGCTGGTACGGGACCGGATGCTGCAGAACCTCCTTCCTGATGGAGGCAGTCTGAACAGTTTATGGCTGGGGTGACTGGAGTCCTTGATGATCCTCCCCGCTTTCCTCAGGCAGTGCTTCCTGTAGATGTCTTGGAGGGAGGGAAGCTCACCTCCAATTATCCGTTCAGAGCACCGCACTACTCGCTGGAGAGCTTTGCAGTTGTAGGCGGTGCTGTTGCCATACCAGGTGGTGATGCATCCAGTGAGGATGCTCTCAATGGCACAGTGATAGAAGGTCCTGAGGATGCGGGGGCTCATGCCGAATCTTTTCAGTCTCCTGAGAAAGAAGAGGCGCTGCTGGGCCTTCTTCACTGTTTTGTTTGTGTGTACTGACCACGTAAGATCCTCAGCCAGGTGTACGCCAAGGAACCGGAAGCTGCTCACTCTCTCCACAGCAGCGCCGTTGATGGTGATGGGGGTGTGTACTTCTCTGCACCTCCGGAAGTCCACTATCAACTCCTTTGTCTTTGCGACGTTGAGGGTGAGATGGTTGTCTTGACACCAGTGGGTCAGGGCGCTGACCTCCTCCCTGTAAGCCGTCTCATCACCGTTGGTGATAAGACCCACCACTGTAGTGTCGTCCGCAAACTTCACAATGATGTTGGAGCTGTTAGTGGCTGTGCAGTCGTAGGTGTAGAGTGAGTACAGGAGAGGGCTCAGTACACACCCCTGTGGAGCACCAGTGTTCAGTGTGATGGGGGATGAGGTGATGCTGCCCAGTCTGACCACCTGGCGTCTGTCAGACAGGAAGCTAAGGATCCAGCTGCAGAGGGAGCTGCTCAGTCCTAGATCCTGCAGTTTCCTGTCCAGCTTCGAGGGAACGATGGTATTGAATGCTGAGCTGTAATCTACAAACAGCATCCTCACATACGTGTCTCTCTTCTCCAGGTGTGACAGGGCAGTGTGTAGTGTCAGGGCTATGGCATCATCAGTGGACCTGTTGTGGCGGTATGCAAACTGTAGAGGGTCCAGTGAGTCGGGTAGTGCAGAGCAGATGAAGTCCCTGACCAGCTTCTCGAAGCATTTGCTTACGATGGGGGTCAGGGCTACAGGTCGCCAGTCGTTCAATGGGTCGCCAGTCGTTCAATGTTCAAATCACCAGATTTGAGTCTGGACTTTGACTGGGCCACTCCAAAACCTTCATTTTGTTTTTTAACCATTCAGAAGTAGACAAGCTGGTGTGTTTCAGATCAGGGCATGAACTGACAGTCGGGCATTCACTATCAGGATTTTCTGGCAGAGAGCAGAATTCATGTTTCCATCAATTACAGCAAATAGTCTTTGTTTTGAGGGAGCAAAGCAGCCACAAACCATCACTCTACCACTGCTGACTGTTGGTATGATGTTCTTTTCATGAATTGCTGTGTTACTTTTACAGGAGATGCTACGAGGCCCAAACCTTCTAAAAGGTTAATCTTTTGTCTCTTCAGACTATTTTCCCAAAGTCCAGAGGATCATCTGCATTTTATATTCACTCGGGTTATCTTTGGCTAACACTCAAATGCGCAAAAACCTAGGAAATCAGGAAGGGGCAAACACTTTCACGGCACTGCACATAATGACTGATAGTATATACTGTTACACTTTTTGACAAGTAAGTCGTGTTTGTGGACCATCCAGACAGTCCCCTCCCACCCAAACTTTATTATCAGTGTAGAAGTTCAAACATAAAGAAATGTGTATTTTTAAGTTTGCTACATGGTCAGTAGTTCAAGTATTCCTGCTCATCCTCTGCTGAGCCCCCAAGGTCCCTCACAGTGGCTTTCATTTCACTGAAACTTCACAGTGAATCTAAAATTGAAAGACAGGCCCTAAACCTCAGGTGTCACACACTCACAACAAGCCTGCTCTTTATTCTGCTCTTACCCTCCCTGTAGCCCACAAACCTTTACAGGTTGAGCGTAATTTTAATGTTGGTTGTCCTGGAGCTACTTCTTTTCAAGTCATTTCATGAGCAGGCTGCAGTCTTTAACACACCAATTTATTTATCTCAACTAAAAACTGACTCAGATGCTTCAGTTTACTACTCTGAAAACAGCCAGCCCATGGTTGTCTGACACCTCAGCTGTGGCACATCATCATTAGCATGTGGCATCAGGCTCTGCTGTAACCATACATTGATACTGTTGAATAACAGCAAAAGGAAAGCATTATAAAGAGGCGTTTACTAGATCGCCCAAAAGAAAAACATAAAACTCGGAATCTGAATATCACACCTGTGCTGACGATGCGATGGGTGGCGAGCTGCTGCATCAGGGGCTCCATGTTGGGGTCATGATGGGGGTAGAGCTGCCAGCGGGAGATGCCCAGGTGAAAGCGCAGCCACGGAGGGTGGCTGCTACTGCTGCTGTTCCAGTGAACATCCTCATAGCCGTCCTGGCTCGTACTCACCCTGAATAATGATTGCATTTGGTGAATGAAATGCACCTACAAAGCACTCTTCTACTTTAACCAAGCATTTTAAAATTAGACACACATTCATCCAGTCATGACCATTCATGACTAGAGAACTGCAATCCATACCACTGTTCACAAAGAGGCTGAGAGAGCGACCTCCCACACTACATTACAAGTGGAGGGACAAGTGGAGCACGGAGCATTCAGTCAGTGTTATTTACCAAACTGATGAGCACTTTTTAAGGTTTTAGTTTTAATCTAGCTGAGAGCCTCGGCTGTGTCTCTGCTCTCCTCTGCTCGCTGTTTCACTGTCTGTGTGTGTGGGAGTGTCTGCTCACTGTTAGACAGATGCACAGGAAAAGACAACCGAAGGGGAGAGGAATTACTTGAAGATTAACTGCTGTTAGACACGTTGGTTGCTTTACTATAGTTGCAATGAACGCTTAAAGATGTCAACAGAACACGCAGAAGCGAGGCCAAATGTAAAAGGAGCCAGCTGGGAACGCTTTGATCAGCAGCAACCGCAGCATATTCAGTGTATTTCACAAAGCCAGCACAGCATCTTCACATTTCTTGTTGTGCCTGTGAAAACTGTAGCCCATATGTTTAGTTTTGCTTAGGCTACATCAATATGGGCCACAGTAGCTGAATACATGGAGCAACACTGTCAGCAGCAACAAGATACTGTGTGTGCTCCCTGCAGTCTCACCCATCTGGTGAAAATCTTGACCGACCATGTTTTCAGAGAAATATACAAAGAGGTGCAATAAAACCAGAATTACTGTGGAATACTGTGAAATTAGAAATACTGTGATTAGGTTGGAGCTTTTTATTGCTTCATCTAATGTCTTGTAGTTACTGTGGAAACAGTTTGTACAGTTTACAGTGTTGCACTTACAGTTGGGCTCATAATTTTTAGGACATAGATACATTTTTTGTACTTCTGCTTCCATACACCCCAGTGGATTTTCAATTAAACAGTTAGTATTTGACTGAACTGCACACTCTCTGCTTTAATTCTTTTTTTCTATCTTTTGTTTTTTTTAAAACTGTGCATGAACTCTTTAGGAATTACGGACAGATTTTTATACAAAGGCCATTTTTATGCATATGATTGACTGAAAAGCAATATATGGCCAGATGAGGCCTGTTCTCTTATTATTTCATGACAAATGGAGTAGAATTAACATCTGATTCAATTCATAGCTTTTTGGAGTTCAAATATGAGGCCCAAGGAGGAGTATATCATTATGCTGAAACAATAGATACATCTATTAAAGAATTAAGGGGTCAGTCAACAATCTGGCACATTCTTAAAAAGAAAAGAATCCCTTGGTTAGTTCATTGTGACCAAAAGACCTGCACGATGACAGAATTATTCCCATGCAACTCAAGGAAGGAAACACAGCTGAAATTCTGCCCTTCAATCATGTATTAGTTTGACTTAAACTCCGCTGGGATGGTGTGCAGACCAAGAACTACAAAAACTGCATCTTTATCCAGCAAATTATGAATTTAACTGTATGAGACGTTTCAGTAACAAAGCAAAACTGAGCTGAATATGAACTGAAAGGTGCTAAAGCAAAATATCCAAAGCAAAGATTGGTGAAGGAAAGTGGTTTTAGAAAGCTAAAGTACTGTTTGACTGTGGTGTTGAGGAGTGATGCTGTCAAAGGAAGCATGAGTCACAAGCATACGGTCTTTGCATATTAAGTGCATCATACTGACCACCTCTGGGAGCTCCTCTCACTCGCCTTGACTTTTGGTTTCACCCTCAGCAGCCAGTCCTCTTCAGGGACAGGAGGGCTGGGCATGTTGTAAAGTGGGTGACCAAACAATGCCTCCAGCTTTAGCAAGTCTGACTCAATTGAGGCATTTTTGCCTCCTTTGTCAGAAAGTGGTCGTACATGACTCTTAACCATCTTCTTTCCATCTTTATGGGAAGAATCTGTTTGTATATTATCAGTTGGTAGCTCAGCTGGACCTCTGATCACCACAGAGGTGTAGTTGGTGTGTGCCAGGTCTCTTGGAATGTGTGTCCTGGGTGGCAGTGGGGTTTCACAAGGCTGGTGGTAAATGGAAAATGAAACAAGAGCCAGGAGGAGGTGAATGAAAATGGTGACGAAGGCCAAGGACAGACAGATTGTCCTGGAGCGCCGGCGTATACGCCACATCATCCTACTGAAAAGAGAGTGATAAAGAATGAGGAGAGGTGAATGCATGAGGGGGAGAAAAGAAAATGGAAGAAGATTTTTAATGAAACGTTAGCAAAGTGTAAAATTTAAAGCAAAAACATACCAAAAAAGCAAAATACCAGTATTAAGTAGAACATAGCCTTGATAAAGGCTCATATTCCTTCACCTGCTCTTCTTCTAATTTGACCTTGTAATGCATTCATGAATCACAGGAGTCTCCATCTGGCATATGAAGAGAAAATGTGAGTAAAGAGTGACGTACACAAACCTTTTAATGTTGCCTGACACCTCTCAGCTGTTGTTAGTGTGTTTCCCAGAGGAATAATAAAGAGATTCAGTATCCAGTCAGCCTTGTCTTCTTTATCTACATGCGACCGGGAGTGGTGCCAGGTTAAAGTGATCTGGATATAAATCAGTGTGTTTACTCATCTCTTTCAACCCAAGTGATTGGGGGAGAGGGGGTTGGGGAGTAAAGCATTTGCCCTGTATAATGTCATTCTTCTCTGACAAGAGTAAAAGCAAAAAATGTAGCGTATGGCAAAAAAAAAAAAACCCTAATAAATACACCTAAATCTACTAAATCTTTACACAGTTTAAATAAGTTTTCAGTTTTAAAGCCTGATTTTGTCTGTTCTTACAATAAGCACGGCTATATTGCTACTGCTGCAGAAAGACTTCTGTCCTTCATTCCAGGACTTTCCAAGACAAGTTTTGCTCTTCTGTCTGTTTGGAGGAAACTTCTAGCTTTCAGCTGAAAGCTTCGGGCCGGTCTCAGATCCAATGACAATGTAGAGATGAAAACTCTTTGAAGAACACCTTATTCACACTTTCAGATAACAAGATGAACTTTATTCCATGGGGAACATTCAGTTCACACACAGTTATTCATGAGAAAGACACATCTTTCTAAACCATACAAACGCACAAAATGCTAGAGCAGAGCAGAGTCAAGTGACAGAATATATTAGCTTGCAGAACCCTTTACTAAAGAGTATTAGATTAGCTGTTATTTGTGCATCTTATTGAAATTTTGTAACCTATTCAGGGGGCTAGGCTCAAGGTGTTTTCAGAATCAGACTGATTCAAAATGTTACTTAAATTACTTAAATGTTCATTATTTTGGGAAGCTTGCAAAAGAAAAAGGCCAGAAAGCGAGAATTAAACTCTCCATTCATCCATTATCTTAACTGCTTATCCAATTTAATGTGACACAACACAGACAAACCTTTCACACTACTGCACCACTGTGCTGTCTTTGCAAATCATGTAAACACAATATTTTCTGTGAAAAGTACTATGAGAAAATATTAATGTTGATACAGAGAAAAAACATGTTTTCATTCTGAGCTTGATAGCAGTGACATGATTTTTTTAAATCCCTGGGACAAGAGCGTGTTTACCACTACGTTGCATCACCTCTTCTTTTCACCACACTCTGTAGGAATGTGCTTTGGCACTGGCCTGTTGAAATAAGTTTTTTCTGTCGTCTGAACTGCACTATATGTTGTTCCAACACCTGCATTTTGATAGGTAAATGGGAAATAAGTGCAGCAATGCACTGAAACATGCAAACATACTCATATACAATATTTAAGGTTAAAAATAGTTTATATAATTCTAATGAGTTTGAAAGTCAATATTTGGTATGACCATCTTTATTCTTCAACATAGCCTGAACTCCCTGAGGTAAGCTTTCTTCTGATTTCCTTAAAAAATCTTCAGGAATAGTTCTCCAGGCTTCTAGAAAGACATTCTTCTTTGGATGTTGGCTGCCTTTTGTGCTGATCTGTCAAGATGGTCCCACACTGCTTCAAAAACGCTGAGATGTTGAGATTCTGTTGAGACCTGTGCATGATTGATAATGTTCTATTGTGTCTTTTTCTATCCATGTTCACTTGTATTGCTTTGACAATGTGCTTGGGATCATTGTCATGCTAAAAAATGAGTGTGTAGCCAATCAGATGCTTTCTAGATGGTATTGCATGGTAGATTCAAATCTGATGGTACTTTTCTGCGTGCACAATTCCATCAGTTTAGACAAGATATCCAATGGCACTGGCTGAAATGCAGATGAAACCATGGCAGAGCCTCCAACGTGTTTTATGTGGCTTCCTTCATATATCTTCTTGTTGAAATAATCGTAGTGTATGTATGCATGTCTGTTTCTTAACTGTTCATTTATCCTGAAATGAAGGACAGAAGTCTTTCTGCAGCAGGCTGCATCTTCTTGGTATTTCTTTGCATGGTAGAGTTAATTTTTGGAAGTGTTCTTAAATTCATGCAGTGATTCCCACTGTTTTTTTTTTAATGCAATATCACTAATATTCAGTACTGTTTCCTGTAGATGTCTTTATAATGAAATCTGATTACACAGAGGGATGCCTGCAGGCTTTAAGTTATTAGAAATCATTGAATTCACATTTTACACAGTGTCCTAAATTTTGTGGAAATGTGCCAGATACATATCAGTTTATCAGTCTGTTGGAAGCATCACCGCAGCAGACTTCTTAATCAGGCAGCGGGCGAGACAGATGTTTCATATTCTGCATGTGCGTTTCTGCTGAGACTTTGATTCAAGTACCTCAGGACTCGTTCAAAGTCCCACAGGATACGCCGTTTCTGTGAAGCATGACTTTTTAAAGTCTGTGTGTGTATGCGTGTGATCGTGTAGAGAGATCCACGTGAACGATATGGGAGCACTCCCCAAAATCCACGTGTCGCACCCACCTATATGGTATGTGCTGACATCGTGACTCATCTATATAAGCTTAATAGAATAATTAAAATAGATTTACTTTGAGGATTTTCCTCTATTCTCAGAGGTGATTGTTTTCTTTTAATTATTTATCATCATTTATAAAACATCGACGTTTTGGATAACAACATGAACTAAATGCAAATGAAGAAACAGAAGTACACATTATAAAACCCACAGTGGGGCTGAAAGCTGTTGGAGACTGGAGGAATTCAAAAATATTTTTGCATGTGTCTCTGAAAAATGAATACCCAAAGGTAAAGGATTATTTTAAGTTTCATTTTCATTACTGGATGGATGAGAAAAAAGGAGACAATGTCCAAACAGTGAAAAGGTAGGGGTGAACGTTTATCACCCTTTATTACAGAGCTCTTGTGCAATCAAGGAAAAGGGAGCTTTTGTTAGTAAATGCAACAACTGTGCTGAAATGAGGAATTTGACGTAGGCGTTATTATTATGCTATTAGCTAATCAGTGGTAAAGAGGTAGCCCATAGCTGAGGCTAACTGGAAAGTCTCACAGAGTTTACAGGCATTTGTGTGTAAGTCAAAGAACCAGGTAATCTAGGCGTAAACTACATTTTTTAACCCTCCTGTTATGTTGCGGGACAGATTGACCCAGAACAGAACAGATGTCACATGTCATCTGCATCACTACAGAAAACGAAAAAAATCTAAATTATACAAGAAAACTGTAAAATAATCAATGCCAGTGCTTCTGACACTTTTGGATGAGTAAACATGCCCCAGGTCAAATTGACCCAGGAACGTTGTTCAACAACATAACAGGAGGGTTTAGTTGAATTCACCCCTGGACAGCCAAAGTGAGGCTAGCACTAGGCTTAAACTCAGAGAGTTTAGATGCTAGCTGTATGTTAGCTTACAGTGGATTGTGTGTGCAGTGGTGCTCTTCTGCAAATTTTATTCATCCATTGTGAGTAGAATAAACCAGCGATTAGAATAGAATGTGTTTAGGTTTGCTTAGATAATAGAGAGTGGCTGGAGATCAGAAGAACAGGACGGATTTCTAAGAGTGTGTTTTGTTAGGATGACGTTGTCAACCCCTGTTTAAAGGACAATTGTGGACATTTATTCTCAAAGCATTTCGTGTGGCCTTAAAGTTCTCAAGAATGAAATTCAGTTGCTGAACCCATCCTCTGAAGTGCCAAATGAGTTGGTTTAGCTATAAACTCTGGTGTGTAACTGTATAGGGTGAGGAATCTATTGACAGTGGGTGTCTGCCTGTCATAAAATGAGGACTAAGAGCTGCCTTAGCCACAGATACGAGTCTGGGGAGGACAGAACAATAGAATTAGTGGAAAACTACTGAAGAGGGATGACACAGGGCAGCCCATCTCACTAGTATCATATCGATACCAATAGCATCATTGGTATCGATACTTGAATGTCGGGCCACTTCTGCTGTTTTTGTTTGCCTGTGTTTATCTTTTGCTCAGCCACTGACTCATTTCAGTCCACCTGGAGTTCTAGTTATTTCTGTTATTTTCCTAAAGTCTCTCCTTTTTTACCCCTTCTCTCTCCAGTTAAAGCTCAAGTCATGAACAAATGTTGGCTCGACTTGACATTTATGACTCATTTCCACTCACATCCACTGAAGCAGAAGCTTAAGTTCAGCTTAAATTGTGTGGTGTGGATTCTATGCACCAAATTTTATAGCAGTCCATTCAATATTGAAATATTTTTTTTAATATCCTTTTTATGTGGAACTATGCGTGTGTTTAATGGAGTCACTTTAAAGTGTCTTAGTTGATGATGACCGTCACAGTATTCAAGAGCTACTTTAATGGTGCTTTGCATACCATCCAGGTCTCCGACACTTAAGAGCTGAAAAGCCGTCTTTCAAAATATGTTTCCTGAATGGTTGTTATTTTTTATCGTGGAGGAGGACACTCTAAACCAGGGGTGAGCAACTCCAGGCCTCGGGGGCCGGTGTCCTGCAGGTTTTAGATGTGTCCTTGATCCAACACAGCTGATTTAAATGGCTAAATTACCTCCTCAACATTTCTTGAAGTTCTCCAGAGGCCTGGTAATTAATTTGATTCAGGTGTGTTGACCCAGGATGAAATCTAAAACCTGCAGGACACCGGCCCTCTAGGCCTGGAGTTGCCCACCCCTGCTCTAAACCATTAGGTAGGTCTTGAGTTGGATTGCAATGAGGTGACTTTAAAGGCTGCTAACAAAAAAGGTAAAGTGAGTACAACATGTCTGTTTTGATGCTTTGTGTCCTCTTAATTACACTAAACTAATTAAGGTAAACACTTTTTACCGGGCAACAGGATTATGTGGTGGTTAAGACTGTCACCTCAAAAAAAGAAGTTCCTAGGTTTGAATCTGCTGGCTGCCAAGGACTTCCCTATATGGAGCTTGCATGTTCCCCCTGTACCTGTTTGTCCAAAGATATCAGTGCTCTAAATTGGCTGTAGGTGTGAGTGTCTGTGTGTGAGAGAGGCTTTTTTGCCTCTCTGTTAGCCCTGAAATAGACTGGCCACCTGGCTGTGGTGTATCCCCGTCTTTTGTCCTATGACAGCTAGGATAAGCTTCAAACCCACCATGGCTCAGAATTAGATTACAGCAAGAAAATGGATGGATGGAACTTTTAAAAATGTATGCATGAATGTATGTATGTTATGCAACTCTTCCTATCATGGTAAAAAGTGGAACTTGTCTAGTACGTCAAAACAAGAACCCTCCAGCTTAAACGTTGCTTTGAGGAAAAGGAACTAGAGGCAAGAACCCTCAATGACCGGGGTAGGTCACGTGTATCAAATATTCTTTGTGTACAATGGCACTTCAGTGGGGCACTCTAAAAGTAGCAGATACCATGCAGAGGTACACATGGTGACAACCTTGAAAGAAGGCTTGCGCTCATTGAAATCAGATATGGGTTACTGATGACTGGATCGTATACAGAGTTCTCTTTTCTTATCACTCCAGTGTAACAAACCTTTTCAACCACTATTTCAAAGGTATGTTCCCGTCCATGTGAACACAAACTATAAACTCTCTGTGAGCCAGTATAACGTAATAATAAAAAATAAAAAAAAGAAACCCAACAATGATTTATATATCAATTTTTAAAAATCCACCATGTTACTGAGGATGATAATTCAGTAACTAGATCTATGGCCACTTTGAATTAAATTTGGAGAGTGCTTGAACTCTTTTGCCCCCTGCTTATTTAATTGAAGCGGCATCTTTGTTTAGCCTTGCAGCTAGTGAATATGGTGTGTATTTCATGTGGTTTTCAAAGTTTCTAGCACCGTCCTCAGTGCAGATCATATTTCAACAACACGCCCCCTCTCCAAGCCACTAACAAGATGTAATTTGTATTCGGCCTCTTAGTTTAACAGGTGTAACAAAAGATTTTCAAGATAATGAAAGAAATAAATCATAAGCTCAGACTCAAGCAGCAATCCAACTGCTACTTGGTTGTCTTTCCTTCCAACCTTTTATTTGCTTCTCTTCTGTGACTTACTTTTCTCTGTTTCTCTTATAATCAAGTCCTTTTAGGTTTTATCCTCACGTACACTGAAACATTTCTTCTTTTTTTAAAAAATCCCCTCTATGTTTTTACTCTCATTTGATTTCACCGGCCTCTCTATTTTCCAAAAACTCATGACTCCCTTTTATGTCAGTCTGGAGAAGAGCTAATGAAAGCACAGCCACATCTAGTGCTGGTCAGAGCTGGGACTGACTCATGCACACATTTGCAAAAAGACCCACATGCGCACGCTCATATTAATATTGGATTGTGTTTCCTATTTCTCATAAAAAAGAAAGCCGCTAGCAATGTTCAGATGAAAGATTTATCCCTCCTGCTCTCTTCTGTCATCCTCTGTCACCACCCACCCCCCACCTCTAAATGCTGTCTCCTGACACTCTCCTCTCACTCTTCTGCCCTCCAACTCTCTGCACCTTTGTGAATCTGTGGAATTTTCGAACCTCTAAAAGGCCACATTCTCTCTTTTCCCTTATCCTCATTTTTCAGTACTAGCTACTGAATTTTGAGAGTTGTCACTCACTATATTTTCAAGCACCAAAGGGTTTCTTTTGTGTTTTACCTCCTGTGTCATTCACTAACACACACACACACACTCAGGGACGCTGCAACCTTCCGCTCACCATCACAGGTGGTAAGGAGGTTGCTAAGAGACAGCACTGAGCTTTTCCAACACAGAGAGATGCTTCAAACGAGGACACGGTGTGATGACAAAAAGGAAAAAAAAACGGATTGAAGTTCGGCATCAACAGTTAGAGGACTAATGTTTGGTGTAGTTTCGTGGATAATAAAACCCCATTTCACATGCGGTTTGCCCGCTGACTGTTGCCATGATAATAAAAGGCTCACCACTGCTATGCTTTCGGGGACATCTAAGAAAAACAAAGGACACTGCTGTAATGCTCTTTAATCTTTCCCTAGATGATGGTTAAAGAGCTTTCTTCACAAATTTACTGAATTATTCTTCCTTCTTTGTTTTTACTTCGAGGAGGGCTGGAAAAGATCAACTTTAATATATGATCTCTGTAGCTCCCTTTATGTATTTCACGCAACTAATATGACTAGAAGAAGAGAACATAAAGATTCAATAAGTAATATTTTCTAGTTTAATTACATAAATAAGATAACTATGCATTTTCCTTCAGGTCTTTAGTATTAGTCAATCTGTAAGCAGCCTATAGACGTCTTCAGTCTTGAACTCTTTCAGGATGTTGCAAAAAGAAGATACAGATCTCTACCTGTGTCTCTTTTCCATTATCACCTGCTCAGCTTGACTCAACTCTGCTCGGTTTTGGTCATTTTCCATTAAAATTAAGTAAAAGCTCAATGTGGGTGGGGTCATTATAGCAAGGCGGCCTGAAGATGAAAACAAAACACAAAAATAGAGGATATTAAGGTGACAGTATACATGCTGCTTGGTCTGTGGCTTTTTCTCAGACTCAGGGTAAAAGAAGAAAGCCAGAGAAGGCAGCAGCGATTTCCTCCATAGCCGGGTCTCAAAAAATGGCAGGTTTGATTTTTGTAAAGGACTCATTCTTATGCCATGTCCAGGGACATCGTTCCCAGGGCAAACGTTGGCATGCAATCTGCTGACATTTTCATCACATTTTCAACTTGACTCTGCTTACTTGGAACCCCAGCTAAGAACAATGCCAACTTCCTGTCACCAGATGATGGCTCCAAGACTACACGTTAGTATTAAAATCAATACATAGCGGTAAGGTCTTGCTACCAGGTGTTGCAATTTAGCACTGGAACGGTCTCTAAATTATGGGGCTCCTGAGCCTGAGTAATCCGTGTAGATTAATACTCCTGAAGGAATTCACAAAAGTAAAACCATTTTTAAACAAAATCACAAAAAAAGTGTGACCACCATGGACAAGACCAAAGAGTTGTCAAAGGACATCAAGGACAAGATTGTAGACCTTTATAAAACTCAGATGGAGCACGAGACTATGTAAACAGCTTCGCCGGGCAACAGAAACCAGCAAGAAGCTTGTTGAGATGGTGACAACTGTTGGTGTGACTATTCAGAAATAGAAGAAATATAAAATGGCCCAAAATCCATGCAACATCTTGACTCATGGGGTGAGGATGATCATGAGAAGGTGCCAAAACAACCCAAAACTGCACGAAAAGAGCTTATTAATGATCTGGAGACAGTTGGGACCTCAGTCACCAAGGAAACCATTGGTGACACACTATGCTGTAATGGCCTGAAATCTTGCAGCATCCAGAAGGTCTCCATCCTCCACAAGGCACATGTGCAGGCCCGTCTTAGGGTTGCCAGTAAACATGATTCAGAGAAGGCTTTGGTGAAAGTGCTGTGATTGGTGGAAAACGATATCGAACTCTTTGGCATCAGCTCAGCTTGCTGAGAAGGGCTGAGTATGAACCAAAGAACACGATCCCTACAGCCAAGCACGGAGGTGGAAACATTATGTTTTTGGCTCTTCAATGCCAACACACTGAGGAGCCAAAGGACGGGGGCATGTATGGTAAAATCTTATTTATCTTACATTCTCCAACTGTAAAAATTGTTAACCGAAGTAAATCTGTATCACTGACTGCATCTTCCTGACAAATTATCCTCTTTTGATGAACCTTAAATGAGTAGTCATGAGTCACCTGAGCTATAGAGCTAAAGTCAGAGAGGGATGAACCTTTCCAAAGCTCCTGGCTCATCAATATGCGTGACCTGAGACTTCAAAATGTTATTGAAAGTATTCATCCATTCATTTTTTTTCCATTTATCCAATTTAGGGTAATAGCCTATCCCAGCTGTCCTGCGTATTTATTTATTTATTGCATTTTAATATTCTTGAAACTATTAGGCTGTTATTTTTTTTTATTAAAATAGGCTACTTTTAATTTCATTCATTTTCACAAACACAGATGGGACTCACTCCGCCCTGCAGAGCTTTGCCAGTCTGTTTCATAAATGCTCCGCTTTGTTGGTAATAAAAAAGTAACAAGTAAACAAAGGTTGTGATTTTAGTCCTATAACTTTATGAATGCAACAGAACTTGGTATTAGTGTAATGAAAACGCAAAGTTAAAATACCAAATGATCGCAAATGCAGAGTAGTCAGTGACACAGGGATAGGATAAAGAATGAGTACATCAGAGGGACACCTCAGGCTGAAGGGTTTGGAAACAATGTTAGAGAAGCAAGAGTGAGATGGTTTGGACATGTGCACAGGAGGAATAGTGGATATATTGCCAGGAAAAACAGGAAGACGTCAGAGAGGGTTGGTGTGACAGAATGTTAGGGATAGGGTGAGAAGGAGGCAGATGATCTGGTGCGGCAAACCCTAAAGGGAGCAGCGGCAGAAGAAGAGTAGTCACATGTGGTGAAAAAATGTCAATTATTTACGTGTTAGAAATGTTGGTAGGCTCATCTTTATTATAAGGAACAAATATGTCGGGGCTGTGCAAATGTTTTGGGTCATAAATTGCTCACAAATGGCTATTTTAAGAGTAAAGACATCAAAGAGTGCCAAATATAGAACAAGAGAGTCTGTTCAGTTATTCATCAACTCGCACTTGCGAACTGCTAAATTTGTCATTGTGGATAAGTATACAATATTTAAAAAGAGACTGTTTTTAAATATGAAACACAGCACCACGCTGTGTTTCCTGCTGGTTGTGTTGGTTGTGTTGTATTTTAGAGATGTGTACAAGCTATTTAACACTGTCCCCAGGTGACAGTGTGCCTGTAAATTCAATGACAGCTCCAAAGAGCCTCTTGCTGGATAATAACCCTTTTCTCGCAGCGCTGACACCAAGCAAACCAGCAGCGTGACTCCGTGGTTCACTGTATAAATATTTAACAATGCAAGGAGACACAAGGAGAAGGAGGAGATTTATAAAGACTGTCTGAGGTGAATAATGAATGAGGTGCATCACAGGGTGGAATAAATGTTTACTGTCACAGGACCCACGGGATTAATCTGAGCGTTGTTACAATAATTGCACAGCAAACGGGCTCCTTCGCATAAAAACGGACCGGGCGAATCTGGGTGAACCTGTCATTGTATTACGCTGGCTTCAGCCCAAGCAAATCCACGCGTATCCCTGTCAAATCCATGTCAGCCATTAAGCTGAGGTGTTTACAATGGTTGTCGGGCTGATGGAGAATCGCAGAAGAAGGGGTCTTACTGTAGTGATTCTAAAATTGGAACAGTCTATATAAACTGCATAGAACAGAGGCTTTTTTCACCAGAAGGGAAACATTTTAGTGTTACATCTCTGCAAAAACTGGATTTCAAAGAGAATTTGAGGAATTTTTCACATCGGTTATTACTTGTATTATAGACTGCTACACAACAAATCAGTTTACAGAGAACAGCAGGGCTGTGGCCTGCTATATTGTATTACTGAGTGTAGCTGTTGACCAGGGGTTAAGAAGGAGGCCAGCTGCAAGCCTGACATCCTCCTGTGGAGAGCAGGGTCAAGCACGAGTGTGTGGGATTGATGTGTGCAGTCTGAGACATCACAACGTATTCCGCTCAGTGGAGGGATCTGCAGGCTTCAGAGGTCGGTGTGTTTAGAAGAGGAGGTGGGCGACTACGGAGGCAGGCTGTAGGCTGTGCACCTAATCAGAAGTTAGAAATGCTGCTGGAATTATTGACTGAATAGTCTACTGCATATATTTTTTGTTACGTTTTTATTGAGTGGGGAAGATGCACGTTTAGTTTAGTTGGACTCGCACTGGACGGGCAGTGGGGATAGAGGTGTTTCGTGGTGGCAAGAGTAAAGGTCAAAAGAGCAGAACTGTGAGTGGCCAGAGACATCAGAGCACGGAGCACAAAGAATCCTGAACAGAGAAGATGACAACTGTGCTACCTCTGCCCTCACCGAGCCAAGCAACAGACAAACTCACAAGCACACAGAGCTGCTGCACCAACTCAGTACGCAACAGCTCAGGGCATCTAATCATTATTGTGGCAAAGATATAGCCAAGTGTACTTATCATTTCTATGGGCTCACTGTAGCACAGCTATTATTACCATTGTAATTACAGTTATGGCTCCCGCCACATTCATTATCTATCCATTCATCAATCCATTTTCTGGAGCCAGGTCACAATTCTGAGATTGATGTCAGAAATCTGACTTTTCTGTTTCTTTTTTTGTCCCTTTTTTCAGTGTCCATAATCCTTTTCCATAGAATCGGCTTCTCTAGCTGTAGTGGAATAGAAGTAAAAGGCAGCTAATTTCCACTAATGCTGTCTACCCTAAAGAGTGGTCCCCCATGCATAGATTTTAGAGGCCAGTTGATGAATCTTCTCTATGGTCTTCCTCTGTTCCTCCTTCAAGGCATCTCCACATTCAACATGTTTTAGCTAATATACCCACCATCCCTTCTCTGTACATGTCTATATACGCCATAGCTGATCACCTCTGGATAAATGGGTTGTGTCAAGAACGGTGTTCAGCATAAAATCTCTGTAAAATCTAATGTGCAGATCATCAAGAATACATACTGCAACTGATCCAGTATGATTAGACAGGGAGCGATGAGATTAGCGATATTTTAAACTGTTAGAGCTGTGCCAGCTGACTTCTTGGCTCATACTTTGAGGAATGCTTAATGGTTTCTGGCATTTCAACAAAAAATTTCAAATAAAAATCAGATTTGATGAAAGATATTCACCTCATAAAGGAGAAAACTCAGTCTGAGGCATGCGGACAAAAACACCAAAGCCTCCAGGAGACATTAGAGGCATACCCAAAATAACTGTGGGTTTTATTACTGTTTATGTGTGCTAGTTTTAGAGCTAATATATAAACGGGCCTGTACTTCTGTTTTGAAGGAGACAGCTTTTTGTTGAGTTTTTTGCTGAACTAGTAGGGAACAGCCAGAAAAATAGACATATTTGTCACCATTACCTTCATAAGATGAAAATATGGTGACACTGCAGACAACAGTGTGGACATAAAAGCGAAGGTAAGAGGACAGCTTGGCAAGCATTGTAGTATTTGTGAGTGCAGACTGACCCAGTGTGGGGTCATGGTGCTTTGGGTGCACAAAAACTGTGGCAGAAGCTGCAAGATACTGCTAATCTGTCAATAAAGGCGGTTTCTCTCCCTCCAATGCTGAGCCAAAAAAAAGCCCTCTGCACACTTTGAAAGCAAACAGACACTTGATTGAGTCACAACAGAGTTCTTCCCATTTGGCAGACAAGCTTCACATCTTTGAGTTTTTAAAACCACTGGTCAAAAAACTGAATGGAACACTTTTAAATCAGAGTAAGGAATCAAGCCAGTTAAACCTCTGGGATATTGATCTGCTCAGTTAAGTAGCAGGGAGGGTTGTTCATCAACATCAAGGCAGTTTCATCTGCTTTGGTGTTAATGAAATGAACAGCAGGTGACAATGAGACAAACCCCAAAACAGGAATGGTTTTACAGCTGCAGGGCAATGACATTTTTCCCTCCTCATCCCTCCTGGCTGTTTTTTCATTAGTTTTGCATTTGGCTGGAGTCAGTGTCACTACTGATGGTACAGATAGTTCATCTACTCCATGATGCCACATGTATTTGTATCATTGCCAGATGGTTTATGTCTCCCAGCACAGTCTCGGGAGCACAGAGGAAATCCACAATTTTATTGTACATGTGCACTGACAATAAATTTTATTCTATTCCATTCCCACAGACAAGCAGTTCATTTAGGAGAACTGGACAGGACCGCAAAAGGTCCTTAGCCAATAAAAAGGACTTGTATCTGCTCCTTTGTGCAAGGAGGAACAGGAACAGGATGAGCACTGCCAGAGCTACAAAATGACCTCCAGCAGGATACTGGAGTGAATTTCTCTGACCAAACAATCAGAAACAGACTTCATGAGGGTGGCAGATGTCCTCCATTGAGCCCTGCGCTCACTGCCCGGAACTGTGGAGCCCAAATGGCATTTCTCATAAAATACTAGAACTGGCAGGTCTAACATTGGCACCCTGTGCTTTCACAGATGAGAGCAAGTTCACCCTGAGCACAGGGTCTGGAGAAGCCATGGAGAACGTTATAGTGTCTGCAACATAGTTCAGCATAACCAGCTTGATGTGGGTCAGTGATGGTCTGGGCAGGCATATCTATGGAGAGGGACACAGACCTCTACAGGCTAGGTAACGGTACCCTGACTGCCATTAGGTATCAGGATGAAATCCTTGAACACACTGTGAGAACCTACGTTGGTGCAGTAGGTCCGAGGTTCCTCCTGCTGCATGACAATACCTGACTTCATGTGGTGAGAGTATGCAGGCAGTTCCTGGAGGATGAAGGAACTGATACCACTGACTCGCCCCCAGGCTAACCTGACGTGAATCCGATAGACCATCTCTGGTACTTTATGCTTTGGTCCATCCAACACTACCAGGCTACACCTCAGACTGTCCAGGAGCTGAGATGTCCTGGTCTATATCTGACAGGAAATCCTCCAGAACACCATCCATCATCTTAATAGGAACATGCCCTCATGTTGTCGGGCATGCATGCAAGCATGTGTGAGCAATACAAACTACTGATATCATTTTTGAGTCACTGCAATGAGATTTTAACAAAAGGACTCTGCATAATTTTTTCACTTTGATTTTCTTTTAATTCAGCCCCCTGTAGGTTGACCATTTTCATTTTGTGCCATGCTTTCAAACTGAACACATTACCCAGGTCATATCAGTATAAATATCCAACGTCTTTTTTTTTCCCATTGAGATCTGATGTGTTTTCAAAGTGTACATTTTTTCTGAGCAGTGTATTATTTGTACACATTTACCACAAAACTGAGCAAATTGGCTCACTTTTGTGAGGCCACAGTTAGTAATCACCTGCAGCTGGTGCTTTCCAGCTCACAGAAATTTGTCTCAAATATGTAAGTAGCTGCGTTTTACATCTAAAAATAGCTTTAAGATAATTCTTTGGAGGCCAAGTAAACACCTAAGAGTGTTTGTTGTGGTTCTTGAGTCCAGTGAGGGACTGCAGTGGGCTTAGTCAGGCTTGTGCCAAGTGTAACACTAACACCCATATAAATGTCAGGACCTGTGGTCTCCTAGGAAATCATTGAAACAAGGCTATTAATGTTGCAAATATCACCTTTAATCTTGTGGCTGATGGGTTTAGAGCACCGGACCTTTCACTTCAGGGCTGAGTTTAACACTAGCATGAGAGCAGTGTTTATATTCAACATGCTATTACGTGTTGAATATAAACACGTCGTTTTCGGGCCAGAGCAAATATTCTTTAAACCTTATCTCTCTGTGCTCACAAGCTTGAATTTTTAAGCCATTTTCAGCTTTCATGTAGCGCCTGAGAAATGTTTCATGTAAGTGCTCTCTGTGTGTGTGTGTGTGTGTGTGTGTGTGTGTGTGTGTGTGTGTGTGTGTGTGGTATTGACAGTTTAACTTTGTGTCATCTCACTTTTGTCTGACCAAACACATCCTTTGCCTTTAGTGGAAAATAATATTTAAACTGTAAACCAGACTAATGCTTCAACAAAAACTGAGTCGGGCGTCATCATCCCTCATGACAAGTCCCCATCGCTCCAACATTGATGTTTTCCTTTTTCCATATGAACATAAAGCCTTGGCATCTTGTTTTTTTTAAAGCTTTTTTCCTCCTTTTTGTATTTCTCTATTCTTAGAAAGCCAAGCAAAAGCAGCTGGCACGATTTTATTCCTCTGTGTGAAGCATATATTTTCTTTATTCATTCATATTCACTTGTACTGATACATGAGAGAAATGACATTTCCTGTGCTGGATGCAATCACTCATGTCAGTATAATTGCTTGACTACATTTCAAGGACAAACGGTTCCAATTTGCTCTCAATCTGTCACAAAAACCTCCTTTTCATGAATTGCATTTAATCAGAAACGTGAGCCCGAAGTTTGCAGCATGCTGTGTGGTAACTGTAACGAAGCTCGCAGAAACAGCAAAGAACAAAACAGAGGCAGATGTCGGGCTCTGTTTTACACATTTCAGTTTATTATACAATCAGGTCACTTCACGCGTAATGATCCAACAAAGGATCATTAAAACTGGCATCAACATGAAAACAATCACACTGCTGTTATCACCCAGTGGGGTGATGATATTATTAGGGATAATAACAAACACCTTAACGAGGAGAAAAGGTGAGGTCGGGTGCCGTGTTCGGCTCAGAAGACTCAGAGCCTTTTTAATCGTAAGAAGATGAACTGGTCCTTAAAAAGAAGTGTTTTCAAGTTGCATCAAAATATGTACACATAAAAAAATCTTACAAATTTTATTGAAACACTAGTGCAGTTGGATAGAGAAAGACACGTGTAAAGTTACAGGCGGCGTGGACGGCTTAGTGTTGCGCAGTCTTGTCAAACTGCAGAGCACGGCGATGACGTGGTGCTACTTAAAAAGAAGGAAAAAACAAAAACGTGTGTGTCCAGCACACACAAACATAAAACACTCACACATACACACACTCCCTGCAGAGGAATGAGGGTAAAGGACTTTGGAGACCCTGGCTGGCTGTAATTGTTGGAGAAGTTGAACTTGCTTGCACATGCATGCTCACAAATGTTCTCGCCTCTTTCCTTTTTATTTAATGTACTGAATGGAGAGATGGATGGTTAACAACAGAGAGGAACAGACCGGTGACAGACAAGGCGAGACGCTATTTTTAGGCCCACCAGCCAAAGTCGCAATCAAAACCCCCTTTCTTCTATTCTCGCTGCATTTTTAAAATCAACGAGCGCTTCGCGGTTCCTGCCTCAGTGGCTGGTAGCGACCTGACCTAACCTGCCGAAACAAGTATAACCAGCATCTGGATGGTAGCTGGTGGTTCATTTCCAGCCCGGCGAGAACGTCAGAGAAGGTGCTACGAGCACTTCCACACGCAGACGGCCAGGCTTCCTCCGAAGAACATGTAAAGAAGATTCTTCACCTCGTGTGTGACCTCAAAGCCGAAGCCTTCGCCAATGACCACGTGCCACGAGCTGCCAAATTTCTTATCCATGGACTCCTTGATCATCTTTGCAGCACTCTATGGAAGACGGCAAGAAAAAGGAAAAAAAAAAAAGAAAAACAGAAGCCCTGGCCATCAGCACAACACACGAGAGAAATTTGAAAAGGCATCCTCAATATTTTACTCAAGACTGAGAGCAAAATATACACACCTCATTGTTGGTGGCATACTTCTCACAGGCTGTAACACACAGCTCCATGGTCTCAACCCTCATTTCCTCTGGCATGTCTGTGTGCTGAGGACAAACACAGAGCTATGACATGAATATAAACAAGTCAGCTAGAAACAACACTGCATTGCCTTCATCCTTTCTGACCGTCCCCCAATGTGGTCAGACAACTTGCCATGCGAGCTACTTCTTCCCTAGCGCTGTCTGTCACTGTGATGCTTGGTTTAGTCAGCGTGCTCTGACTGATCAAATGTGTGAAGACACAATAGCTACAGACTTGATTTTGCAGTTGGTGCTTAGGAGCTGTTTGCTAATCTTAGAGAATACGACACCTTGTGTGAGCCACACCTGAGCCTGCTGTGTTGCCTAGCGTGCACGTATTTAACGACCAAACAAATATTGTGAAGTTTGGTGTGCGCTCTTTTGTTTTCTCACAGAAAGAGAAAAAGAAGGTTCCCAGTAATAACTAAACTAACTCCTACATGAGTGTTACAGTTTCTGTGTCATTGAGACGCAAATGTCACCATCAGATAATGGACTTCTTCATGACACTGCACCGGCTACACAGGCGTCCTTAAGTGACAGTGCAGCACAACTTCTAAATTGCCAACTAAAATTTTAGAAGTTTCGTTTACACAGGTGTGCCACCTTTACACTCACCCCTGCATGCTGCATGTATGGCAGTGGGCTGCTGTCAGCCTGCAGCAAACTTTGCCAGTGGGAAGTGTCTGATAAACTAAACAGGCAGCTTTGTGCATGGGCGTGAGATGACTTTTTCACACTAATGGCTGCTGAATAGGTGGTTTGATAGGGTTTCTAAATCAGTTTATCAAGTTCTTAGCGATTACATAACAGGTATCTTCATCTAAATTATTATTTTTTGAGTGCAGGCATATTGATTCTTGGTCCCAAAGATGAGTGGAACTATGAGTGCATACCACCACTTTCCTACTTATTTTCAGCCTCTTTCTTTCAGAGTCGTTAAGGCAGACCTCGATGTGAAAATACTGACTGCAAAACTGCTCATTAATGAGGATTTGCTTCACAGGTGAATTGTGATTGGTGGAAATACAGTCACAGGCTAATCAGCTTTTTTTTTTTTTAAACTGGTGGTGCATTAGTCATGTTTAACCCTACAACTTTTAACTACGAATTAGTCCTTACAGTACTTACTGTGATCTGTCGCAACACTAATTTTCATCTGAGCCATCTTAGTCTGCAGTAGTTGTTTTAAACTTAACATTAAATAAAGTTGACTGTGTCCTTCACTCATTTACAGTCTGCTTATGCATCACAACTACATCTACTAAACCAGAGCAGCCTCACACCTGCATAATCTTTTTATTTCGCAGTATCACAAAAGTCTCATCCACACTCAGGACCTCCTTGTCCTGGTCCTAGGTGAACAATGTCACTTCATTCCTACCCTGATGAGAGGGAAGCTGTGCAGTCTCTTGTAGTCGGCCTCTTCTTTCTTTCCCTCGCCAGTCCCGGCCATTCCGACTCCTGCAAATAAAGCATGTGTGTGCATGTTAAAAATGCTGTCCCCGGAGCGTGTCACCAAGTGTCACTTCATCAGGAGTGGTGGCTATCCTGCACAGCAAGCTCACATCTGTGGCTAACATAACCTGTGTTGGGGACGAAGTTAGCTAACATCGTTTAGCCCTATACTGGCTAACGACAAGAAGTCTCACATCGTAGTTCACACCAGAATAATAAGCGGTTCCACACTTAAACAGTGTCCACAGGTATCGCGTCACGGCAGGTTTGTTAACGGGACAGCGCCTTATCAGGTTAGCAGCCCTAACAGGCTAATTAGCTTAGCATGTTTTCATAGCAAACATTTGATGCACTGGTTGTTTTCTAGCTAAAACTCGCCTTATTTAGATCCACCGTCGCGCCGTTATGGGTTGCCGTCCGTTATCGAGACTTGATAAATGCGCAGTGACCCGGAGATGTGTCACTTACGAAGCGTTTGCCCCACGAAAACTTCTGCTGTTTGACTTCCAGTTCGGTTGTTAAGGAGACATTTTAAACAAGCGATATCCGTGGAGTTGGGCCCCGCCTAGCTCTGCCGAGCTGAGTTCTTATTGGTTGAGAGTCCGTCGATCAAATGGAAAGCAATCCGCCCGTTTCCGAGAACGGTAACGTAACCAAATTAAGTTTTTATTCTTCTGTACTTTTTTTAATAAATTTGAAAAAATGAAGATTAAATGCAAGGAAAATTAAAAGGAAACAAAAAAGGAAAAAAATGTAACGACAGAAATACTATGTAACTGTGTAATTACTTCTGATTCATTTATTACATATAGAAAAAAAGGAGAACTCTTAATACTGACACTGGTTAAGGTGGACCTATTATTAACAGCTTTTTGATACAAGATGGTTATAATAACATATACCTTAAGAATAATTTTATAAAGGTGTCTAATTCTGTCATTTAGTGGAAAATACACAGAAGGTCTCTTGATTTGGACCAGTATAAATGATTTTTACTGTGATACAGAGCTTGAGCTAACACACTTATCATCACTATCTACCTGCATGCATAACTGCTTTTAAATTAGGCCACTCTCCTGTCAATCAGGCAGAGCATGGGTAAAACCTTTTTTATCCATCCTAATCAGCTCTCTGACAGTCTCTGACCCACATTCAGCTGGAAACATGTGCGAGGAATCCCCCAGGTGGATTGATTTGACCCAGAATCGTCAGTCTGCTCTACATACGTGCACCCACAAGCACACAAAACCAAACCCAAGCTCAGAAAACTCCACAGTGCTTTGAAAGATAAATAATTCCACGGTCTGTCAGTGAGAGGTGCGTTTGCTGGTTGTCCATTTAGCCTCAAACACTCTATGGTATAATCCAACCTGAAATACCAACCCGAGCATCTTAAAAAATAAATAAATAATCGACTCTGTTGTGGTTTAGAGTGGATTATCAATCAATCCCAGAGAGAGAAAACAATCAGATCACTTGATAATCTTCCTCTCCTTCCACTCTCACGGTCTCCTCTGTTCTTGTCTCTATGATTAATTCCTGGAGAAAAATGCATGCTGTTAACCAATTGCTGGGACGTTTCAACCCTCACATCACCTCCTCTTTATCCGCTTCTCTGAAAAGGGAGTGCCCTGGCTCAGAGAAACACCGAGCCATTAACTAATTGCACAGCAGTGCATTATGTTATGACATGATTTGGCAGGATTTCTGATCAGCCTAATTGACCCATTTGGGTTACAGCATCGGTTTGACCACCTGATATGTGTAGTTTGACAGCACATTCTGACTCTGTTTACATTCTTTGTTTGAAGCCTTTAACCAACGCACACAGTCTTCAAAGCCACAGAATGAATTTGGTCACTATGATTCTCAAAGATCTCAAGTTTTTCTTTTTTAAAGTTAAGGATCAGTCTTTACTTAACCACATCTCCTATCTCTATATCACATGTTGTTTCATTCATTTATTATTATTCAGGTTAAAAATAAGTTTTCATGCTTATCAGAAAAAAGGTGCATATAAACTATGTGATCTGTACCCCACATGGCTGAAAATTGGGTGGGCAAATGGAGATAAAGCAGAGGCAACATAAATTGCAGTTCCCTCAATGGCCACTTGAGGCTGGCAGGACCATTCAGCCCCCCACAGACTCACCCATGTTAAACTGCTTAGCTTTAATACACACGTATAAGAAATTACAATACAATTTCCACTTTATAGCAAGTCTGTGAGAAGGTTTGTTTTTTTTAGCTCACCTGTTTAAGTTGTCTCAAAATTTTACTAAAGTTTGCATTATTGGGGGCGTGGCCACTATTGCTATTACTGACAGATATGTGCTTACCCAGGTGTAACATGTTAACATTTTTAGGATGTTTTCTGACACATAGTGTGGCTCTGTGGTACAATTCTTCCACAAATTTTGCGCTTAAGGTTGATCTGAAATTACACCATTCTATTTCCTTTTCTAGATAACATTAATTTATAGCTAACTGTTCCTAAAGAGTGCACATTTATATCCAAATGAGGATGCACATTGCTACCCAAGCATGTTAGCATCGATTGATAACTTAGCACTCAACCATCCCATCTAAATATGATACAGTTATGTAAAAAAAAAAAAAAGTTTTCACACGATTCAATTCAGCCATGTAGAAAAATAAACTCACCCTTACTTACCCTTGGAAACCAGCAGCTGCTAATCAAAAGCAGCTGATTAAGAGCTCATCAGAAAGCAGAACTTTTGGCTGTCTGTGGAACATTCCAGTGTTTGATGGCTTTATGTTAAATGACCTGCGCTTTACTTAGCCAAAGCACTTTACACTACATTCAGTCATCCACCCATTCATTCACGCTATATTGTAGTCACAGCTGCCCTGGGGTGCACTATTTGTGCAATGACAGAGGCGAGGCTGCTGGATACTGGTGCCACCAGGCACTTTGACCAGAAGTGTCTTGCCCAAGACAACAAAGACTGTTGGAGCCGGGGCTCAAACCGGCAACCTTCTGATTACAAGACGAACTGCAAACTCTTGAGCCACGATGTCCCACAATCTTCCCAGGAGTTTAAAATTCCCCCCAATATCAGGCAACTCAATGTAGTAGAAACTGGAAGAAACCCAAGAGCTACATCTCAGACTCTCCAGATCTCAGATAGCATGTGAAAGTTCATGACAGCATGTTTGGCTTCTGGGAAGCGTTGCCAGGAAAAAGCCTCTTCTCTCTGAAAAGAACATGACAGCCTGACTTATGTTCGCAAATTTGCATATGAAAACAACAATAGCAAGGCTGGCCTTTACTTTTTTATATGTATTTGGATTAGTTACATTCAAAATCATCAAGAACTTATTAAAATAAATGCTGAGTGGTATAAAACACTTGTACTAATATAGTATTTTTCTACACAACTTGAGCACTCAAAGTACTTTCTTACTCCAAGCCTCATTCACCCACACTTTTCTTTTTTCCCCTCCCCCAACTATGCCTAAGAGATCCTAACCTAACATCCACACTCCAATGGATGCTCTGGTGGCAACCTGGGGTTCAGTATCTTCCCCAAGGATATAGTACTTGACATGCCAGGGATCGAACCATGAATCTTCTGCTCCATCTCCTTAGCTACAGCTACCCTCCTCAGCTGTTTCACACTTCAATCACATGTGAAACAGCTTCAAAAATACACTGAGTGGCAGAAAGCAAGCACTGCATACCCAGGTGAGAAAATCACAAAAAAGGTGCCAGAGGGCTGGTGGGTACGCTGAAATGAGAATGTCAAAGTAAAGGAAAGAAGGAGATGTTTTTGACAAACGGTGTGTTGAAACTATGTCAAGAGAAAAGCTGGTGATATAAAGACCTTGAGGAAATTATTTATCACAAGGGGAAAACACACTGTAAATATTTTATGTTAAGTATGAGATGAGGCCAAGAAAAAGAAAGTAAAAGTAGTTTGGATAGTGGAGCCTAGGTTTTTAAAGCAAAGCAAGTAAAGGTGAATAACTACTTAATTGTACAATTATGAGAGGATCTGTAAGAGCTGCATGACTGCAGGGCTCATGACAATGAAGCCATGAGTTGCAGTGACAATAAAATCCATCTGTAATCTTTTTTTTTTCTGTAGTCACGAGAAAGACTGGCGCTCGCCTCCCTGCCAAGTCTGTCCTGAATGAAATGAGAAAAAAAAATGTGCAGAAAGATTCTGAGAGGCTGTAAGATTAAATGTAAAAACTCGTGTTAGACTTGTCGCTGGTTGGTAGTGTGTCACATAAGGTTTTTCATAATAAAATGCCGCCCTTACACAGAGGTAATAAGGTATCTATAATTCAACAGCTGGGGAAGCAGACTGTTGGGGAGAGGAAAGGAACGCTCCATGTGACTCTGCTAACAAGCTGTGACAGAGGCGACATCAACAGAAAGATGGAGCCAAGAATCAGAAATTAACAATGAAAAACAATATTTGCTGCTTAGATGATTCATCTGAGTGATTGACTAATTATCCATCTGAGTGATTGGCTGATGACTCTCGAAATATGTCCTTAAATCTCCATGTCGAGGAGCCAGCATCAGCACAAATGTGGCAAAAAGTGTGTTCAGACAGAAAGAGAAGCAATTTTTCCCTGTCTTGTTCTCACAGATTTGGCTGGTTGTG
Organism: Astatotilapia calliptera; assembly: GCF_964374335.1. Classification (NCBI taxonomy): domain Eukaryota; kingdom Metazoa; phylum Chordata; class Actinopteri; order Cichliformes; family Cichlidae; genus Astatotilapia; species Astatotilapia calliptera. The sequence continues at coordinate 33,093,527 of NC_137427.1, read as the reverse complement.
CTTGTTTGTCTCAAATGGCCATGGTTTGATGTTGAAAACCAAACATCCCACAATAATCCATCCACAGGAAACTATTGTGCGTCTGATATGGGGGCTTTTGCCCCCATCCTCTCTTTTTCATTCTCTTCTCTATCTTCTCTTGTTTCCCCTCATGGTATATGGCACTTTTCTATTCTAACTGAGCACTTTTTTTATATACAACTCACCTCATTCATTTTTTTTTTAATGTAAGTAGTTTCTATTTAACATTGACACAAATCCATACTCTGGTGTAACTTGGGGTTAGACAAGGGTCGAACCACCAACCTTCTGGTTAGCAGGCAGCCTGCTTTAAACTCCTGAGCCACAGCCACCCAACTGTCAGGATGGACGGCTGCCTCTTTCTGATCCGAGAGTTTTTCTTGTCAAAAGGGAGTTTTTTCCTTCCCACAGTCACAAAGTTTAGTTATTAGGGTTTTCTTCAGAAGACTGTGGGGTCTTTACCTTACAGTATAAATGACCTTGAGGTGACTGTTATTGGAAATTGGTGCTATGTAAATAAATCTGAATTGAAAATGAATTGCTCGCTCCAAAAAATCAACTCAGCTTTATAGCAGAAGCAGGTTTATTCAGCCTGGTGCAAAAAATTGTGTTGTTTTTTTCATTTCCTCCTTCGCAACAGCTGTACAGGGAGTAGCCTTTTATATAACATGCTAATTTAAACTCTAATTAGGAATTATTGACATGTGGCATGTGGGTGTTGTTGAGCCTTGTTCACGTTCTTGTTCATATTCAGCTGTGGGCATACATGGTACCAAACATGGACGTAGCCTCTGTGTCTGAAAAATTAGGCCAATGCAGAAGTGCCATGAGATGGCAATAACTGCAGTTGCAAAAAGATTAGTTGTTATTAGAAACTTTAATAAAAACCACTTCTTTAACCATTTTCCCTGCTTTTTTTTTTTCTTTATTCCCTTGGAACTTTTTAGAGCAAAGCAACAAGTGGGGCTCGTCCGGGATTTGAACCCGGGACCTCTCGCACCCGAAGCGAGAATCATACCCCTAGACCAACGAGCCACTGATGAGTCACCAATGGCATAAAAGATTGGTGTACCTACATCGCTTGTTGAACCTACAGAGACCTGTTTAGCTTCTAAGTAGCCTACCTATTAGCTTAATTTAATCATCTTTAATGATCCATTGTTAGCGTCTCTGTTAGTGGTTAGTTGGTCTATCCTTTTGTCCTCTAATTTCTGGCTTTGAAAAAAAAACAATATGCACAGCCAGAATAAACTCAAGGGTTGAAAACATTACTTGATGTGTTGATTTTTTACAGTCTATCCTTGAAGCCACAAAGGTCAGCTTCCTATTACCAAAGGTATCTAGCCACCATTCGTTTCTGCATGAAAATCTTACTGTGACCCACACAGTTGTTGATTTTTCAGTCTAGAGTGGCAGAAGCCAGTTTATCTCTAAAGCTTTCTTTCCTGCCTCCCATAGATTATTAATATCTTCTTGGGAAACAGATCATAGATATCTTTTATTTCTTCTTCTTTGGCATCAAACACAGTGAGAACCTCGAGGGGATTCTTCTAACCAAACTCTCCCCTTTCAAAAAAAAATAAATGAATTTAGACAGATAAAAGGAAACTTACTTAAATTACAGCTAAATTTGGTGTTTTAGAGATAAAAGTATAGAGAGTGTAGACATAAATTGCTGGTCATCAGACTGTAAAGGTTGGGTTTTGAGGAAGTCACAGGAAACCAGCTGAAGTGAGATTGAGAACTTTAATGAAGTGTTGTGCAGTTGGAGGTTAGACTTGAGCTCACAGCTAAGATGAACCGATCGCCAAGAAATGTGGTGTGTGGGCAGATGAGCAGTCACGAATCATCATGATCTTCGTTAAATTTATGAGTAATCTATTATGTCTACATCAGCGGTCAGGATTTCTGTGGAGTGTCTTTGCTGAGTACTGCCTCCATGTAAAAGACACACACGTGCCATCTGACAGCAAATACGCTGTTAATCCAGTCTGGCACACAACAAAAAGAGCTTAAAGCCTTTTCTTAGTGTGTGATTATGTATAAAGGCTTGCATGCTGAGTGCAATTGTTTAGTTGAAGTGTAATCCGGATGGCTTGGCAAGTCTGAAGGAATCAGCCACTCAAACCCAGCACACACATCCCACACTTTCTTCTTTTCTTTCTTTTTGCTTTTGTTTTTTTGACGTCATGTTAAAAAGCTACGACTCCAGAACTGTTGTCATAACCACTTTATTAGTTTTTATCCACCTATTTCACAATACCAAAGAAGATCCATGAAGATGCAGATAAGGACAAGCGCAACACTGTCACAGCCATCAACGACCAAACAAAACCGAGAGAGAGAAACAGAAGAAAGAGACGACGAAGAAGAAAACTCTAAAAAAAAAACTCTGACCATTCTGTGGGCACGAGAGCCCTGGCAGGCACTTTACAACAGGGTGTCAAATTGTTTGCGGGAATGATGGATTGAGGTAATAAGTGAACAGAAGCACTGAGTGTATCTTAACCACAGTTCATTTCGCTGCACAGTGTTGACTGGATACATTTTTTAGCGTAGCTGGACGAAGCGAGAATTAAACCCTCGGCCCTCACAGTGCATCTGGTTTGCTCTTCCCTCCTCTATTTCCTGTGATGTCCGCCTCGCATATCCGCCTCAACTCCATGCAGGCCATTAAGCGCATCCATCTCAAGCTGACTATGAAAGATTCAAATCAAATGCCAGACATCAGAGGAATACAGCCATGTGACTTTACAGATTCGCCGCAAAAAAAACCCCAAAACAAAACACAGAGCATCACAGTTTAGTTAACTGTCTGTGAAGGTTCTCAGTCATCCAGGTCATCGTAGTCTAAGGAGCTTAGAAACAAAACGCCTGGACTTCTTTAAGGTTCTTTAAGGTTCTGAGCTCATCGTCTGGGAAGGCCCACTCACATCCTGGGCCATCAGACCTCAAATCACATGATGGGGTGGGGCTAGGTTTCACAATGAGCTCACCTGAAACCTTGGCTAATTGTGACCTACACCCATTTTCACACCTTGGCTCATGTGATTAGGTAGAGGATCATTAGGGGGTCCATTGTCCCTCTTGGGGGACACTCCCACAGAGCTTAAATCTGGGACACTCCACCATTTGACCCTAAAACTGAAGAAGCTTCTCAGATGAGAAGTGAAATGTCTTCAAGCAAGTTAAATTAATTATTTAAGTAAAAAAAGTCCCGTACGATCAACTTTGGAAAAAATGTGCTCAAAACCAAGCAACTTAAAACAAGGGAAATATATATATATATATATCCTTCATTAAATGTAAAAAACGGGACTCAAATGCTTCCATGGTGCATAACTATCAATAAAAAATGCCAACAATCTAATGTAATCTAAAGGCTTAATGATTTTACTATCTATTTGTTTGGCTTGTAGTTCTTCAGGTTACTTAAAAGGTGGCAGTAGTTTGACTTTACTGTCGCTCAGTGGAAGCACAGTCTTCCCTTCAGGTTGTGTTTTCTGCACAGAGCCAGCTGTTAAGTACAAAATGGCCATCATGGAATCAGTCCACCTCATGCCCTCCCCCTCAGTCTGTGAGGATTTAATAAAAACATGTGTAGAGTGGGGCAGTGTGGAATACGTACACTGTAATTTTCACCAAAAAAAACAAAACAAAACATTTACATTTCATCTGATTTACATTCAGTGATACCACAGTTATATCGTAATACCAGTTCTCTTAGTGGTGCTTAGTTAGACATGACGTTTTATTTCAGGGGTCGGCTGAGAGCGCTGTTTTATCTAAGCTGCAAACAATAAGAAAAGAAAAACGCTGCAACTTCACTTTGCTGGGCTGTGAGATGCACGAGAGGCTACAGCAGGCATGGGGCGGGGAGGAGCAGACTGATACAGAGCAACATTAGCAGAAGTACATTACACATTATACATTTATAAGTCCACTGGTTTACCGAATCGTGGTATGCAATATAGAAAAACCGAAAAGCACACAGACTTTACTCGACAGGATCATATACAGTTAAAAACGGACCAAACTCGGTTTCCCCATTGAGTAATAAAAATAGATATGACCACTAGAGCATGTCAGAAATCAGCTGTAGCATCATAACACAACCAGCTGGACACGGGATGAAGAAGAGATGGAATTTTGTGTCACTGTGTTGCAAAAAAACAACAATGGAGAAACCCTTAGATGTGGCATCGTTAAAGGTTCTTTCCATGACTGCACTGAAACCTGCAGGAATAATCTCGTATGGCTGACTGGCCCAAGAGATTATCATCTAAACCACAGATTCCACTCTATCAATGCAGAGTCTCCGTTTAAACACGTTCACGCCAGAGGTTGATTGACCCATGCAAGCCTTCACTAAGGTGATTCTGTGACTAAACTCACTGTATCTCACTGCAGAAGTAAACACATGAGCGTGGACACCAACACAAAGAACAGAACAGATACACCACGCTTGACAATTTAATAGTCCACTGGTAGTAAGCTTACCAACCCCCAACAAGCAAATTATACTGGATGCTCCAACTTGGATAAAAACTCTTTAGACTCTTCAATTCACTCCTAAATTGACCTCTCAAGCATGGCTGCCCTCTCCCAGTCATTCTTCACTGTTTGGGGCCAGAGGGGTTGGATCTCTGGGCGGCGTGGCACGGGTCCAGGGACTCCTTGGTGGCGCCGCCGTAGACATCTACGTCGTGGTCGGTCCAGGGCGCGATGTTGCCCAGGGCCGAGGAGCTGCAGTCGGCCACGGCGGCCACCTCGGCTGGCTTCAACACCCGGTCCCACAGGTTAAACTGAGAGAGCTCCCCGACCAGAGCCTGGGAGGCATCAAAACGTCCACCCAGTGTGTCCTTGGGTAGAAGAGATAGCACATTCAGAACTTCAACACCAGCCATTTTAAACATTATTACATTATTATTTGTGGTGGGGGGGGAAAAGGACGATTTCCATTGGAATATCGTTTGGCAGCAGTTTGCTTGACAAAGTTTTTAATTAACATTAAGTAAATAACGATTACCACTTCTTTGGATAAATACCAAAACTATGCTTTAAATGTCAAATCAGGTAACTGGTGAAGGCACTGAGCTAAAATAAAGTTTATTCTGCAGGAAAATATTACATTTTTTCCTGATTTTGCACAAATACAATTAAAAGTATTAATTTCCCTCTTGTGTCCTGGGATTTTTCTCGATAAAATCAAGTCAACACATCTCAGCCAGCAGCAATCCATCAGCCATCCTCAGAGGAGATTAATGAAATACTTGCTCCCTCTCGAAACTATCCATCAAATTACATCGTGCTCCATCAGTGTTTTTGTCTTTTATGCAAGGACAAAGGAGCTGCGGGATGAGCTTCGGGTTGTTCTTCTGACACCAGGGAGGGATAATGTCGCATTTCGTAACCGTTTTGTAATGTAGTTGTTTCGCTAATGAAGCAGCCAAGCGTGAGGATAAACACCATTAGGTTTCTGCCTCTTCATGTGTGAAAAGCTAATGGTGGTTCCTTAAAATAGCTCTCCTGGTTTCTCTGTGTATGTTTATCCATGGATCATTCACCTATGAATCATCCATCCATCCATGCATCCGTCTCACCTGCTCCTGTCCCAGAATGAGGACTCCCCCGGGTTTGATTGGGTGCCAGGCCGCCAGTCCCTCCCCTCGTCCCTTCATCTTCCCACCCTGGTAGGCCTTCCAAACCCCATCTCTGAGAGTCCAGCTGACACAGATGTGCTGCCACTCATCCTGTGGCAGGGACAGGGGCAGCTGCGCCACCTACAGGCCAGAGGAAACAGCGGCCGCAGTTAGAATTTCTCAAACTTGCAAACACTGAGCTCGCATTATAATTGGAACACCTTTCACCACGGTAAACCTCGACTACATTGCACTCTCTCATGGGAACTATACAGCAACTATATGAGCAATATTAAAGGAAAACACTGGCGTGGAACTGACTGTTCCTCAATAATGTATGTTTGCTGTGGATCCCGCTGCTACAAATGCAGAAAAACACAAACAGAGGGCAGGTTCTTCTTACTTTTAATTGATTTTAATCAAGGCATTTGTTCTGGACAAAGAACAATTTTAGGCAAAGTAATGTTGCAGTTTGCGACTGAATTGTGGCCATGATAAATCACAAAAAAGTCTGATTTTAATGCTCTTTTTTCCCCTCCTATCTAGTTTATACTTGTAAATTTTTAATGTGTTGTTGAAGTGCACCGTCTGTTTTAGTTTTACGTTTTCTGCATTATGGGAATACACATATTTTCTTTTTTTTTGGGGGGGGGGGGGGGGGGATCGATGGCTGAAGTGGGATCAACACCAGCGCACACCTGAGGCTGAGAACCAAAACCCAAACTTAATGTAGATGGTGATTCACGTACTGTTTACTCAAACGACAGCACACAGCTGTGACATTTTCAGGTTTGCTTTTTCCATCACTCTTGTAAAATTCAATAAGTCTGTGAGAATGAACATGTTTACATCGCTCACTTTAATAACAGTAAGCCATCAACTATACTCTACTGTTCTGTAAGACATCGTAATTAGTTTCCTTGCAGGCTTCTGTGCTTGAGTAATTACAAGGAAACCTTAAAGGTTATGAGATATTAATGCTTTTCCCGACAAGAACCATTAATTTTCCCATGTAAAATGTTCTGACTTGTCCCAACGTCCAGATATTAGCACAGGTACAACAGACAGGTAGGTCTGAGAAACCCTCGTTACCTTGTCGTTGATAAGCAGCTCCACGGGATTGTGGACTCCCTGTAACAGAACCAGCTCATTGGGCTGCCCCGGCACAGAGTAGGAGAAGGGGGTCCCAATGCCACCCTCTTTGGCTTTGAGCCATAGGCAGGCAGTGAAGGCATACATCTCAGTAATCTCTTTCCTGACCAGGCCGTACATGTAGTTGGTCCGCATAGGGAAGGAGATGACAAAGCCGTCAGGGAACGGTGGCTCCGTCATCGCTTTGGAGACACACATGAAGGAGATGAAGAGAAAGAAGTTAGACGCTGTAAGGCAGACCCAGAGAGAAAACAGCGAGCGATGATTGCATTAATTTATACAAGGACACTGAGGCTTCCCTTCTCACTTGTCTCTGCTAGTTTGCGCTCAAGCCCACACTCGGGCGCAGAGCGCTTGGCAAGAGCTCAGATGTTACAGTTAATGATCACCCTCTCTAACTCGAGGCCACACTGCAGCTCTTAAAGCTGAGAAGATGTAGAGGTGGTCAGAGAGGTTGGGAGAATGACAGAGTGGTGAAAAAAAAGGGGATAAATCAGCACTTTTTCCTATTAACCTTCCTCTTGGCACCTCGCAAACTCTCAATCTCACCTCTGAGCGTCCACTTCTCCCATTATCAAAGAGCGTATACTCCTTTTTCGAGAAGCTTTCACCTGCAGTAACCTTATTTCTGCTCAGAAAATCTGCAAATAAAGCCCTTCAAAACCAACGTGACACATCCAGACCTCGTTCCTGACACCCGCAAAGCAAGAATCCTTCCCATAGGTCCCCCGTGAGGATGAAGATTAAAGCAGGTAAAAGCAGCGGATGATTTCAGATATATTATTCTCTCCTTCCTTTATTTTATTTTTATTTTTAGCTCTCAGCTCTCACTTTGACATTTTCCCACTCTTAAGCACTCATTAATCATCTAATTTTAATCTAAAGCATATTCTCTGCTGCTGAGATGACCCAGTTCACCAGCAGAGCTCGTTAAACTTTCATTTCAGCCTTCTCTTGCAATGCTCTGATCTACATTCAGCTTGATGTTGCCCTTGTCTTACTACCCTTTACATCAGTTAATCTGTCCCTTCCTTCGTTCATTTAGCCAACAATGTCATGTCTTTATTTCGCCTCCTCTTTTTTTCCTTTCTTCCCACCCCCATACTCACTGTGTTCCAGCTCGGTGACACGGTGGCTGACGTTGTCGATGCCCTTGTTGATCTTCTCATGCTGGCCCTGAGTCTCCTTCCTCATGGCCTGTCTCTCCTTCTCTAGCATCTTTATCTTCCTTTCCAGCTCCCCTTCCAGGTCCTCCACCCTCCAGGTGCTCTTTCCACGCCCAGGGGGACCCTTAGCAGGAGGCCTGGAGGCAGAGGAGCCTGGGGAAGCAGGACGGCGGCCCCCTGGGGCAGACCCTGCAGATAGGGAGGAAGTACTGCTGGAAGGCGGAGCTGGAGCCTTGCCGGTGTTACCAGCTGTGCTGCTGCCGCTGCCGCTGCTGCTGCCGCCACTATTTACGCCCACAGATGTGTCTGTGAGGTTCAAAGCAGCAGGGCCTATCTCTGCCTGTAGGAGAGAAATAAGAAACACAAGGTCTGTGTTAGCATTGATGCTAGTTATTACTGGTTAGACACATTTAGAGAACAAATTTAACAACAGCAGATTTATGACAAGGACATAAAATGATTCAGTAGGTGAGCAATGCTACAGTTCCAGTGACAGTTTGGAAGTAATATATATATATATATATATATATATATATATATATATATATATATATATATATATATATATATATATATATATATATATATATATATATATATGTCACCTGTGTATTCACAAATGAAACCAGGCACACCCACACTAAATGATGTGTTTATAATATAATAAAATGAATCATAATTTGTTCCTCTATGAATATTTGAACCCACTTAACTCCATGAAGTAGTGCGATTTGAACCCACCCAGATCTAACCACCGTGTGATTTGGAGATAGTCTACAAAGGAATATGTTTCACTTTTCTCTTTGCTAAAGTAGCATTTTATGACTGATTGTAAACATTAGTAGCATGAAACACTTTCTATATTTACTTACACTTAGTGTAGTTTTAGAGTCAGGTTGGGAGAGTGGCAGAAGGATTGTAGATTACAAACCGTGTTTTGTGTTCTCTGTTCAAAAGTAAAGTCACGCTACTATTTAACTGTTTTGGCTTATTACATGTGGCCCTTTAATGATTACTTTTCTAGAGTACAACCAATTATATATCATATCAGCCGATATCACTCACCTATTTGCTGATACTGACATATCAGCAAATAGGTTTTACAGCTGAAGATAAATGAAAAGTAAAAAAGCAACAAAGACGTGGGAGAAACACCCTTCAGCCTTGTTACTAATGTTGATGTTACATAGTTTGTCCACCAGAGGGCACTCTGCAACTTCCTTGTTAGCCAGTGTTTGGAACACCAAAAATTCATCAACCAGCTGATTTGAACAACTTGTTAAAATAACAAAAAGATTATTTTTAAAGTTCACTGTCATAAATAACTGAAAACAATAAATTTTAAGCAAATCTGTTTATGATTTGTGTTTTTTAAAAGAAATATCGATTGATATATTGGATTTCTGAATCACTAAATATCAGTATTACTCTTATATCAGTCTGGCTGAAGCCTTTTCTTAAAAGAAATGTTTTCTGTGCTTTAACATCGAGCATTTTTATCTTGGCAGCATTTTCACAGCTGCTAACCAAGAGTCAGTCTGCATGGTAATGTTAGAGCTTTTTGTTCAATGTCAAAAGGAAATGACTTTTTTGAATTTCAAGCACTGAAAGACATCCTTGTCAAACAACACAGTGGCACTGAATGCAGCCTGTCTAGACACAGAGGCATCTCCTTGTAAGCCATTTATCCTGGATGTTGCTGTACTCCTGGCTTTCCTGACCCATGATGTCTGGAAATATCCACCCCAGAATATGTGTTGTTACATGCAAAGACATATTTTCACCATGTAGGCTTTGTGCCAAAAATAATATATTTAGATATGACTCATTTGTTGTCATGAAAATTTACATTGGTAATTGTAAATGACTACAAATTTGAACATTTTATAACAAACCTGTGTTTGTTATATGTTTGTGTATATTTTTACATGGTATTTATCTAGATTAATACTTGGTTTTCTATTTAATTGTTCTCCTTTCTTTTATGTAGTTTTTTATCTTACCGAGACATCTGCTTACTGTGATATTTTAATTTATTAAGCTGTATATTTAACTACATCATTCTCAGCTTATTTGCTTTTTGGGATGAGTAAATTATAATTTACCATATTTCTTTATGGCTTTGTCGCAGCTTTATCTTTAGCACTAATCTTGCATCACCGAAGCTTCCTGTGAGCTGATTTTTTTCCACGTATGCTTAATATGATGTAATCATTTAGTTCTCCTTTGCCAAACATCTGCCCTGATCTATGTCTCAAGATCTGAATCTTTACTTTGTAATTAAATCTTTGGATTACACCCAGCCTTGCAGACAAGTCCTTTCCCAAGATTAAATGAAAAAAGCACAAGGACTCTGAGCTCCGTCCTCCTCAGAGCGTGTTGTCCAGATGTCAATGACCTCTAATCGTATTGATCACTTTCAATTTTTAATGCTGTTTATTTGCGCCTTAGGTTGGGCGTAGAGATGCCTTGAGCAATGTCAATAAATATTAATTAACTATTTTTTATGAGAGCTGAGGGTGAGAATATTGGCTAAAAGTGGAAAATGCTGTTAAAAAAGGCTGTCAGTGCAGTTCCTATTCACTGTGGGGATATTTGTGAAAAATACATGAACAGATTTAACATAATGGCAATGAGCAGAGCCCAGTCCTGTCTTTATTGCCTCTAAATATGGCTGCCATCGATGTTAGATGTAGTGGTGGTTTAAAACTGAAATGAAACTGCAGGGAAGGGGCTCGACTAATAAGGCAGCGCCATGGAGAGAGCTTTTGTAGCAGCCGGGCACTGGCAGTATTAGTAGCCTATGCAGAGCATAAGTTGAAAAAAGAAGGTGTTGGTGGAGGAGCTGTAAAGAGAGAGAGAGCTGTTAGTGTGGATGAGACGGCTTCGGGGGCGATATATAATATCAAGAGAGTTGCTGAGGCAGGACTGGATGTGGACGTCCAGGATATAAATTCTCACTGACGGAGACAACCTTGTAACTGACTGTGCTTGGAGAGCACCAGCAGTGATGCAGCAGTGTTTGTGTGTGGGTGTGTGTCTCAATCTTTGCACACACACACACACACACACATAAAATCTGACCCCCCTACTCCACCTCCCTCCTTCCTGTCCAGCCAGCTTCATGTTTTATTTATGTCTCCATCCTGCTGTGGGAGATGCGGTGGTACAGGGTATGAGGCAGCAGGGTGGGGGGATGCGGAGGAGCGTGAGGGCCAGCAGGTGGAAAGATTTCCCATGGGTCCGTGTGGAGCTTGCGCAAGAGATCAGGGGTATCTGTGTCACGAGTTAGGCTACTTGTCAGAGGAAAGAGGAGCAGAAGATAAAAGAGGGAGGGGAGAATGAAAAGAGGTGTAGAGAGATAAAGACCAGAGCCCCTCTTCAGGCTCAGAGAACCAGCAGAGCTGTGGCACTTTAATCTGAATCATAAGTCAATTCTAATGGTTAGTCCTAAACCACCACAGTGGATATCAAGCTAAAATTAGGATAGATCTTGAAATGAGCCTAATTTAGACTGAATGGCACTGACTCATCTGCTAATGCATCATTCTGGTGCCTCTCCAAATCTCCCGCTGTCAAACAAAACTCAGACAGGAGGTTAATCAGCGACAAGCCCGCACTCAGCATCCCTGTGTTTACCTCCAGTTTCTCAATGCGATCCTTCAGCTCCATGATGGCCCGGGCCAGCTCCTCCACGGCCCGCGCCGTCTGCAGCTGTGCCGCGGCGGATGAGGTCACATCATCCCCGGCCATGACGCGGCGGTTCCCGCTCCAGACCCCGATGCTGCGCTCCGGGATGCTCCGCTCGTCCTCCAGGCCGCTCTCGCACTCGCTGAGCTTCCCGGTCAGCTCCCTTATGGTCCTCTGGTCCATGAGGATCTGGTCGTTCTGCTGCAGGACCATCTGCCGGAGTTCCTCCGCGGTGGTCCGCAGGTCTTCATCCCCTGTGCCGTAGAGCGGATCGTCCGCCTGCTGCTGCTGGTGGTCCCTCCGCTGCCTCAGGTCTTTAGTCTTGCACTCTCCCACCGGCACAGGAGTGCAGATGAGTCGGCTGAAGCTGAACTGCTTCGCCGGCCCTCCACCCGTCTCCTCCCCAAGGTTGAGCTCGTTCAGAGTGGGAACCTCCACGCCGATGCCGCCGAGTCCGTTTCCACCATCGTACGACTCCGCGCCGTGCAGAGCGCCCAGCGGCCCGGCGTGAGCCACCGACCCCGGCTCCAGAGGCTGGAGCAGCGACTCCGACGTCAGGGTTCCGTTATCGCTGACGAGAGCGGCGCGTTTAAACGGATAAACGCTGGCAATGATGCAGATGACCGCGCCGAGGAAGGCCAGAGTGCCCGCTCCCACGAGCACCACTGCGAACTTCATGGTGACCGTGAAGAGCAGTGATGTAGATCAGGAGTTCAGACACAAGGTGACACACACACGAGCCTGCAATAAAAAACAAATACAAATAAAAATCCTTTAAAAAATAATTTAAAAAATAAAACAAAAACAAAGACTTGTCTGGGCTTTGGAGGCTGGAACTCAGAACAGCATGTAGGAAGACTGCAGCCCGCCTCAATATAATCTCAGCCTGACGTGTCAAATAAAGTCGCCAGATCTTTCAGGCGGAATGTGACACTTACTGTAGGAGCGGGTAGATCCGGGGCTCTGCTGCTGTTGTTTCCTCACCACCCTCTGTGTGTACCTAATGTTGACGGCACCGCGCTGTCTGGAGCAGAGATGCTCCCTCTCCAGTCTCCGTGTTGCTAAGCTGCTCTCCTCCGCGCGTTACTATGGGGATCTCTCGGAGAGGAGGAGCGAGGCTGTGGGCATGCGCGGGTCAGAGCCTAGGTGAACCTCCAGCAGCAGCCGAGCAAACAAGGCGATGATGGATCAGCGTGTGACTGCGCTGCCTGAGCGCACATCCTGTTCTGGAGGCTTGGAAGATAAAAGGAAGGAAAGGGGGGGGGGGGGGGGGGGGTGGACACATTTTAAAAACTTAACATAAAAACCGATGTAAAGAATCCAAACTGCATTGATAAGGGATGCAAAATCCCAGTGTGCAGTGCACTTTTTCTTTCACAACTATGTGTACAGCCTGAGTTTATTTACATGCGACATCTGATGTAAGAAATCGCACGTAAGACGAGCTGCAGCAGAAGTGGAAAGGCTGGATAGTGTAGAGGAGAAGAAGAAAGGAAAAACAGAGACGTGGGACCTTTAACACCAGGGTTTTTATACTGAGTAGGAGGAAGAACATGTTTTCCTCAAGAGGCAGTCCCGACTAATGCAGCACTAACGCCGACAGGAATGATCCAACCCTGACCCTCTGTCCTCTGTGGCTCTGTTCGGCAAACAAATCCTCTCCGCTGGATGGAGGAAATACTTTTATAAAGTTTTCTCTGCATAGCAATCCAAATAAATATGCATATTTAAATTTAAAGAAAAAGAAAGACATGTAATCTACCACTGTGAAAAGATCTGATGTCAGTGTTGAGAAAGGAAAATAAAGCTATTAATATGTGATTCTTGCTTTGTAATGAAACAACTAAAATCAGTGAGGTCACTTCCCATGACACACCTTTCACCTAGCTTACACTTTCCAGAGATATCTCACAAACACATACTTGCCATATCCACCCGTGGCCCGCTGCTTGGATTGCAGAGAATGAAGCAGAAACTTTTCACTGTGTTTTACAGCAGCAGCCATTGTGTTGTTAGGTCTGAATCATCTGCAGTTTTATAGCCTTCTTACTCACACAGACATCATCGTGCTTACGTCTTCCCCTGACTTACAACAGAAGTCGACCAGCTGAATGTTGAAAAACTGAGACATATTGTTGAAAGTGCATTTATTTTTCTCAAGCAAGCTCTGGATGCTCATCACGTCTTTTGAAAATACATGTTTTATTCAACGTTTAATTTCAGAATGAGCCTGTACTTACACTCAAAGGAATGGAAACAACTTGTATTCTTTTTCTTGTTATGCAGCACTTTTATTTCAGTCCATCTGAGATCAAAGGCCTGTTTGTGCTGTAGGTGGACCATGAATGAGTTTGACAACCCTGGACTTCAGTGTTCTCATTTTAAGGCAGGTCAAACGCTGACGTTTGACACCAAGGTGTTCTTTGCTGTTGGTGTCACGAATTATCGGGTTAATGTCAGCAGGGCTATCTTTGTCACATCCAGCGCCGCTGTAGCTAAAGGAGAATTTGTGTATCTCTGCGTGAATCACCAGCAGCTTCTCACGGAACAGCAGCTTTTGACACCCTTGGATTGCTACATCGTTACTGCAGCAGTGTTTACTGTATTTGCTGTGATAGTGTAGGAGGCGAGTAGGTTTTATTAGCGTTAACCAAAAAAATTAAGGTTGATGGATATGTTCAACAGGTTCAGGGACTTGTTCATTACTTCATTTCTATTTCATTCTTAGCGGCTGTTGATGTCTGTAACACACTTTCCAAAAGATATTTCTCTCACAGCTGTTAATATAAGCGTCAGCCTGGACCTCTCGATTCACAGTGACAGTTTTCATTAGCTAATGCCTAATTGCCTAATAATGTGTAGGTCCCCCTTTTGCTGCCGAAACAGCCCCGACCTTTCAATGCATGGACTCCACTGAAGGTGTAATGTGATATCAAAATGTTAGCAACAGATCCTGTAAGCTGCCAGGTGAGGCCTCTATGAATCTGACTTGCCCAGTACATCCCACTGAAGCTCGACTGGACTAAGATCTGGAGAATTTGGAGGCCCATCAAAACCTTAGAAGCCACAGGCATGAAAGGGTGTATGTGATATGCAACAAAGTAATAATGCCTGCTTGCCTTCTTCCCATAGTGCATCCTGGTGCTAGTTGTTCACCAAGTAAGCAATGCACACAGAGCCCCACCTATGTGATGTAAAAGAAAACGTGATTCATATAGAGCAGCCACTTTCTTCCACTGCTCTGTGGTCCAGTTCTGATGCTCACATGTTCATTGTTGGTGCTTTCAGGAGTGGACAGAAGTCAGCACAGGCACCCTGACTGGTCCACAGCTATGCAGCCCCATACACAAGAGTTCAAATAGCTTAGTATTGAACCACCAACCCTCCACTCATTAGCAGATGAACCTCTTGAGGTACAGCCTCCACCCAAGAGTAAGTGGCTGAGGAAATAGGGTTTTGCATTTTCGTATAGCTGTGCATAGTAAATGAATTAAAGGTGTGGAGTTATATCTAAGCTATTTTACAGAGTGGATTAAAAAACACACACTCACACTCTGTTTGATGAACACAAGTGACTTTTTTTAAGGATTTAATTGATGTCTGGAGAAAGACTGTGAAAGCAGCCCCATGTGTCCCACCCAGTCGGGTACAATGATGATAGCATTCAGGCAGTGAGCAGCAGTGCACTGGCTAGATTCACAGCAGCCAAAACATGGTTTCCAACCAACAAGGTTGAAATTGCAGCAAACAATATTTTCATATGGATATCAGATGAACAGATGATTTAGAATATGAAACCAGATCCGCAGCTCCGGCAGCCAAACAATTCCCTCTGCGCTCCTCGTCTGACGTCTCTATTGTCAACACCACTCCAGGCAGCCAGTCAAATTAAAAAGTGCAGCTGTCAACGCTGGAAGATCTAAAGTGAGATTTATTGTCTCAGGGCTGGTTGTGTCAGATTTTGAGCCCATCCATGAATGGCATAAGTGAAAACCTGGAGCAGCTGGTGGCACTTTGTGTTTGTCAAAGTCATTAGAATTCACCGTTTGTTCAAAACGTCTTACCTATCTGTTCAGTGTAAAGCGACAGACCGGCTAAGTAAAACCAGCACTGCCGTCTGTGTACGGTTGGGAAGCGAATGTAAACACGTCCTCCGACTGCTTTCCTTCCAGTCTGCAGAGCCAACGAAGGCATCTCTGCCTCTTCTTCTTGTGTGCTTGCTCCATAATACAGGAGGTGAGGTGTCACCCATTGATTTTGCAGGGCTTATGTTTGAGAGTGTTTTTTTAAAAATTTTCTCAATGCAGCTTAACCTTGTTAGGAGTCTTTTTTCCAGTGTGGAACATTGCAATCAACTTGACCCGGCCTTTTCGCTGTGAACAGGCTGGAATATTTATGAAGCAAAGAGAAAACATTCACTTTTAGTACCTATTTTGCAAGGACACACACAGTTAAAAATTTCTATTTAACAGGATATAAGGAATACTGTGGAACTACACTGCTGTGTTAGTTTTTACCCTCAAGTCAAACTCCTGCAGAATGAAATGAATGAAATCACATGAAAAATACGGAATATGTATCTATAACCATCAGAAGCTCAAACACCAAATGCAGATGGGCTTCAGTCTAATGACCAGTAACCCAGATTGTGGCTTAATCTCCAGAGGTGACTGAGCTTGCACTCACTAATGCACATGTGTATGTTATATACACACACACAAACACACAGATGTTGGCCACTCGTATCAAACTCTGGGTCTGTTTTAGCTCCATCTGGCTCATACAGTAAGCGCCTGTGGTATCGGGCCAGGAAGGAAACAGACAGAGAACCAAAGGCAGCACGGGGAAGGAGTGAAAGGAGACTACATGTGTCTTTCTGTTATACGTCCCACAGTCTGAAGGGTAGAAGAATAAAATGAAATACTGCCTGTGGAAAAGGATGAAGCTGTTTGAACTCGACGTATTCATCTCCACATCAAAACACACAAAGATGAATACACAGGCGTGATGACCTTAATATGACCCCCAACTCTCACAATCCATCTGAGAACACAGATGCTGCTGCTCCATTACTCTGAAAGAAAATGAGCAGCTCAACAGCGCCTCACGGTGGACTCTGGCAATAGTGCTCAAGTGAAATTGGTCTTTTTTTTTTTTTTTTCCAGATGGTCCAAGCAGGATCATTATTAGCCATTTCCGCTGTATCAGAGTAAGAACTTATCAGTGTTTTTAAGTAGTGTCAGTACGTACCATCCATGAGTAACTGGAAGCCTTTTCATGCTCTATATTTCTGTGGTAAAAACACAAACTAACTTTCATATATATATATATTTTTTTAAATGATTCGTTTTCCAATAACAGAACTGGTCTATGTGCAGCCGGCTGTGAGAGGCCCGTTACATATCGGTGACACTGTCTGAGAACATTTATATATGCATTATATTTTTGTTTGTGTTGTACTTCGTAGACGTTCCCTGTACACTCTGCCATGTGAATATGAACAAACATGACAAATAGGGTGGTGGATATGGAGAGATTACCTGATGTGAAGCTCTGGCAGTCAAACATTTCCTGCACAGTGTCATATACATACAACACACACACCTTTAAACATTCCATTAACTCAAGTGCTTTCTGCACAATCCTTTGTCATTGTTGCACTTTTCTGTTGCACTGCCTTGTGTCTGCATCTTTCTGTTCTGCCTGGTGTTGTACTGCTTTTGCAAGTTTTGCACACGTGCACTTTATGTAGTGTGCATGTAGCACCATGATCCTGGAGGAACACCGTCTCATTTCACTGTGTACTGTACCACCGTATATGGTTGAAATGACAATAAAGCCACTTGACTTGATTTCCCTCTCCACCTCTTTTCTGATACAGTTAGGGCCAAGTTTTTGGCCCTTTCAGTCTGACGTTAGGGTGAACTTACTAAGCCATACACTCCTAGGAAGATTTAGCACTTTGTTAACACACACCAGAACACTCCAGAGCAGCAAACTGTTAAAAAAAGTCTAAAGGTGCTCACACTTGATAATGAATTGAAGGAATTGCGCGTCTGATTAGCAGCGGCCAGCTGCTACTTTTGTTCTTATTTCCTGTGAAAGCAGTAAAGGTACACTTAATTTTTCAGAGGAATTCAGAGTCCTGTGAAATCTATTTAACAGACGGCTGTAGCCCGGGTCAGGTGAGGTTTCATAAGTTGGGCAGATTTGGAGTTGATTTTAAGTGTTGAAGTTGAATTGATGAGCCTAACTCTGCTGTCAGCACCACTTCGGGCACCAAGTAAAATGAAAAACTACAGCTGTTAATTCTACAGTCTGCCTCTTATGTTAAATCACACTAAAATATGACAACAGCCAAAAGGAAGTTTTTTTAGAGAGCTTTTAATTAAAAGCTTTGTACGAGAAACACACAGAAAGCAACAACAGTAACAGGTAACGTGACACTGAATACATAATCTGTACAATAAGGGTTTGTAAAACATGCTTCTGAAGTTCAGATACATTACAATGTCAGCCTCCAACTCCTCCTCTTTAGCATCAATACAATGTACATAATTCATATTAGCATAAAACCAGACGAAACTGCAGTCTTGACATGTAAAAATCAGTGAGTCCTTCTGATCAAACCCATCTTAGACTACTAAAAAAGCCAAAAGAAAATGGCATTCAAATAAACATCATCACATTGACAATGTTATGCATATTTCAAAAAAAGTACTTAATTACAGTACAAACAACAAAATAATGCTCGTTTCCATTTCGTTAAGCATCACATTTCATACGTTTAAACAAGGATCCTTCTTTTTCTTCTAATTAGTGCCAACATGAATCTAGCACTTAGATCACATAGAAAACTATTTAAAAGGGGGGAAAGAAAAGCTTTAAAAATCGGAAATTATAAAAATCAAGAGCCCTATTTGGTTGAAAGAGGCCACTAAATCGAGTTGTGCTACTCCGTATGACAAAGAATAAGCAAAAAATTTAAAACAAAATTTAAAAAAAAACATCACTTAGCAGTCTAATACCTTACAAATCTACCAACTGCAAGAGTCACTTCTATCCACCACTTAAACATATTATAGAGTAGATGAAAAAATCTATTCCAAATTACAATATATCCATTTGAGAAGAAAATAATTCTAGAAAAAAAAAAAAATAGGACCACTCTGCTTTTACTGTGTCAAATAAGGATTTAAGTAGTGTTATTATCAACAGACATCGATTCGAATTTGAACTACAGACCGTTTTTCTTTTTTTCTTCATATTAATGGATGTGTCATTTTGGAATAAATCCTTCCAAGTGTAACCTATGAGAGAGAGTACTGAAACAGCACTGACAACAACTAGAACCATTCAGTATATGACAGGAACGTCGCCTTCGCCTGTTAAAAGACACGGAAAAAGCGGTACTCGCAACTTCTGGAAAAGAAGACGACAGAAAACATAAAAACTTATTACAGTCTGCGACCCTTAAAGTCACCGAGCTAAAGTCGAGATTTAATGACGTTTTCAGCCGTTCTCTTTGATAAGAGCCAAGTGTGATGAGGTTACAGTTGCCTCGAGTGCAGCCGACGGTGAGCTCTAAGGCAACGCATGCGGAAGCTTTTAATATATTCTAACACATACTGTAGATAGAGCGGAGTTTAGAGCCGAAGAGTCTGGGAAGGCCTAGAAAGAGCAGGAGGAAAAAAGAATCTGTGTATAAAGGGGTCTGTAAAGGTTTCTTTAAAGTACGGCTGACGCGTTTGAAGGTAAGGTCAGAAACTTTGATCAATTTCGAGCTTGAGGGATTTAGCTGGAAACAACCTCCGGTTAACGTACACGGCAAAAGGTTTACAGCCAAGAACACAAGGGCGCTGGATCAAACCGTTAGAGATCAAGCAGCTTTTCTAACCATCCAGCTCCCCGACACACCAGCTGTACTGTGATCCTACTGAAAGACAGCCTGTCTGATGTGTCTGAAAAGGGGAAGACAACTGTGCCAGCATCCTCTCCAGTTATTAAACAGCGGTCCAAAGGTTTTATCCTTCATAAACGGGTAAAAGCAACAAGACAGGAAACAGGCAAAACGGCGCTTCATTTAGGAAGTAAAAACGCAGTGTCCTGTTTAGACTGGAACATCGAGGTATCCTTGGTCCTCACTGTTCCTCTACATGTGTCCAGGAGCACTGTTTACATTAAGCTGACAATAAGCTCAACTAAGTCTAAAGCCAGGACTTAAAAGACATGTTGGGCCTCAGTTATAGCAAAACAAATCTTGGTACAACAGGAGCAAGAGGCAAAGTTGTCTTACTTCTCATCATGATGACTAGAGTCTGATGGCTATAGGACTAGATGAACCCTTTTCCACTACAGTAGTGCAGGTGCCCCCTGTAGAACCAGTTTCATGCATTTCCACTACAAGAAAATATCAATGCTGGTTCCAAACAGCCGACATTCAGCAGCTTCACAAAACTGACTGCGCCAAAAGTTGTAACCACCGTTGTCTCTCAAGAAATTCACCAAACACAGATTCTCCATCCCGTGTAAATCACCCCAGCCTTTGCTACATAACCCCATGTAATGTTCGGTTATGAATCTGCGGAAATGTAGGCTTTTCGTCGTAAGGCACCCAAGTTGGAAGTGGCTTCGCACCGGCTCTGCATCAGTGGAAAGACACACGCATGCCCTATGGGTAGCAAGAATAAAGCACTTCTATTGACGTTACTACCAGAGCACATACTAATAAAGAACAGTTACGAAGCATAAAAGGACAAACTGGCAACATCCACAGGACGAAAAGCATGGGAAACAGCTTTTAACCAGTCAAAAGTGGAAGATAAATAGACAAAACTTAACAGTCGCTACATTGTACAAGCCACAGCTGCCTGGATTCATGTTCCACAGATTTGAAACACCTGTCGCCGAGTCAACTTCTATTTTTAGCTGCATTTTGTCGACGTTCAGTCTGAACTGTGTTCAGCTCATGGACCTTCTAGACCTGGACAGTTTAAGAAGTTAATTTTAGCGATTACGGCATACAGAGAAACTGTTCAAATTCACTGCAGACCAGTTTAGGGTCTTGGTGGACGTTATGGAGTCGAAGTAGGTGGCGGGAACAGAGTGAAAAACAAGGCAAATATGTAAGAGACTGCAAATGGCAGCAATAACTTAAAAAAAAATTACTGAATTTCATATTCTTTATCAGCCTTTATGGTTGTGTGTGCATATAAATACTTATATGTATATGCATGTGCATTCAAGAGAGCAAGAGGAGAAGGCTTTGGAAAAACTGATAAACCACACAGAATAGGTTGGTTTTTAAATGATGCAGTCAAGTGCATTTACCTCGCTATTGCATCGATGCAATATCCAAATCCAGCTGTGTTAAGTTCACTGAGTTGAACTTCCAACGAGACTAACAGGTCAAAACACCTGCAGGCTGCTGACAACAGCCTCCAGAGCAGAGCTTGCATCTAAATATTAAGTTTCTTCCACACAGGCCGAGTATGCCTTCTAAAAGTTCAACCTGCACACTAAACGGGCGACGGTTCCACTTTCAGGACAATGTTACATTGTACCAAACAAGATAAACTCAGCATGAAGCAAGTGAAAGAATTACCACCATTTCCATCCAAGCCAAACAGTCAGTGTTGTGCAAGTGGACAAAATGTGGCAACTGAAATGCCAAGAAGGGCGTATTAGCTGCCCCATCTCAAATTTATATAATTCTTCTAAAAAAAATATGTCAATTTTTTTAAACTATTCAATGACAGGGCGGTGTTGGGTTATATTTCATTACTCATTACACAAATATGGACATACCCTTCAAGGTAAAGGTAGAAGCGAGTTGAAGTGGCATGACACTTTTTTTTTTTCCTTTCTTCAATGGCATTTGACTTCATAATGTCCGTCCTCCTATGGCTTCGCTGGGGAGGGGTCGTCGGAGGCGGCGGTGGGAGGGGGGGAAGAGGCATTTTCGGGGCTAGCAGAAGGTGAAGCGGGGCAGGAGGCAGGGGATGGGAACTCTTTTATGGTGACGGTGACGAGGTTGGTGGTCACATCTGTGACCACTACATCCTTGCAGCTCGGAGCCATTTCAGGGTGCCAGTCGGGGTCTCCCTCAGCGGGCACCCTTGGAGGTTCGGTGGGGGCAGAGGTTTGGTCCCCGGGAGCGGCAGGGGGAAGCGCGGTGGGCAACTGGTGTTTAGCCCTGCACTGGCGAGGATTTTTCCTGCCTTCCTCTGAGGGCACCGTACGGTCCGGGGCGCCCTCGTCCTCTTCGTCTTCCAGGGAGGAAGAGGGAGAGGAGGGGAGGAAGGGGGATGATGATGATGCAGCCTGGTTTGCATCTGAGGACGCGGCAGGGGTGGAGGACTTGGTGCTCTGGCTCTTCTGAGTGTCTGCGTGAGGTTTGCTGGACTTGGGATCCTTGCTAGACGGCGAGGCCCCAGTGGAAGGCTGAGACTGGGCAGCAGCAGCATTGGTGGGAGATTTTCCTTCAGACCCACTGGAGCTGGAAGGAGAAGGAGGTGCCTGGAACTGAGAGGGGCTGGTGCGGCTTTCCCTAGCTCCTGTGCTGGAGCATGAGCTTGGGTGGGAGTGAAAAGGCACAGGTCCTCCGCACTGCAGCCCGAATGGCTTCCCGTACATCGGGAACCCCAGCATCTTCAGAGGAGGCTGGAAAGGTCTATATGGGGCTTCCCTCTTCTTCCCAATGATACGATTGCGGGATGGGATGTTCTGACGTCCTGCCGAAATATTCCGACCCCCGGCCGCTGTGCCACCCCGGCCCGCTTTGTCGATGACCTTCAGATTGAGGATGATTCGGCCTCTCTTGACTTCCCGGGGTTTCACCCTACGGTTAAGGATGCGGACGGTTTCAGAGAAGGGAGAAACGTGCATGCGGGACGGGAAGCCACCAGGGTTGGAGAAGGTGGTCGCCATGGGGTCTGTGCGAGGCAGAGGGCGCCGGGACATCCGGTGGCAGCGGTGAATGTCTTTCTTCAGTTTGTGTGTGGCCGCAAGGGAGTTAAGTTTAGGGGAAGGTGCGACAGCCGAGCTGGAGGACGACGGTAAAAGATGCGCTGAGGCAGAGGAGGAGGAGGAAGCTGCCCGGTTAGAAGTGGACGAAGTAGGACGCAAAGTGGTCTGGCGGGTGTTTGAGGCTCGGCTGCCGCTCTCTCCTTTCTGACCGCGAGCCTGCGAGACAAAGCACATTTAAGAAACCATTTTTGTAGAGTGAGCTTTTTGAACCTCTAAACACGTTTACTGAGTGATACACAGCAACAGCAGCCACTTTTAAACATTTGGCTAAAACATCTGGCTCAACTCCAGCACCTCGGACTGCAGCTAACCCTGGTAGCTCTTGCTCTGCTCTTCAGCAGTGTGTGAACCAGATCTCCTCCAGCTCATTCTAGCTACAATTCTGGAGGGTGGAGCTGAGACTATGTAACCATGGGCACTCACTTAAGTTAGTTGTTTTTGGCAACACTAGAGTCACAATGATTTATATCAGCCATTAAAATGCTTCTTGGATGACAGCGTTGTAACTAATGCCTCAAAAGTGCACACTTTCCAGCTAATTTAGCTTATATTAGACTAAAGTTAATTTGAGATCAAAAGAATTAAAATTAACAAAATCAGCAGTTACAAAGAGAAGTTAATGCACCCAACACCACAACGTTTAGCCGTGCTGAATGTAACTTCAGTCAGACGTGTCTCCTTTGTAACTCCATTTATTGTTGTTGATATAAATGACCCTCCCCCTTCACACGGCTTTCTGAAAGCGTTTTTCTATGACCAAAGGTTGCTGCAGTATGTGCCTCAGGTGAAATGTAGCACAGGACAAACGTGTCCCTGCCGCTCACGCTTCTTTTCATGTCATTTTCCAAAGACAAAGCATGCACTGTATGAAGATTTAAATAAACTTCAGACACCGTTTGAGGTTCAAGTAGGTTGACCTTTTTCTCAGCTTTAACAGCAGAAACCACAAACAGAATGTTCCACTTTCCTGCAGGGTGGTGATGCAAACTGAACAAAGGTACAGATTTCAACAAAGCTGCAAATTTAACTCATGCAAACTAGTCATAGTTTCCAGTCCACTCGTCAAAATTTTAAATATGATTTCAGATGCAGCAGCTCCTCCCTGTGGAGGAGCATAAAAAAAAAAACTGTACCTTCATTACAAGGTTCTTGGGTTTTGGTCCCCTTTTCTTTGGCCCGTGCAACTCTCTTTCCCGCTCTCTAAAAAAGAAAAAAAAAGTAGTGACAGTTAGAATGGCAATGACCACAAATGAAAAGACACACGCAACAAAAAGAACAAGAGAACGAGAGCAAATAGAATGACTCAAAGATGATGACAGACATGAAAGCTGTGGGTGAGCGTGGGCAAAAAGAGCATCTCTGCAGCCATGTCAGAACACAGTTAGGTTTCCTTTAAAAAAAAAAAAAAATCTTATTCTTTGCTCTTATTTTCATCAGGGATAATGTTGAAGAAGGACAGGAAATGTAAGAGCCAGCGAAGAGAGGAATGACATGTAGCGAAAACACCGTTTCAGTCATTTGTTGTATCCCCTGCCTCCCATTAAAAGTTTTCTGATACTTGAACTTTACTCTAAATATTTCCATGAGCAGCACAAGCATTTCAAAGAGCTTGGCAACAGACAAAAAGAAGTTCGGTGCAGATTTTTTTTTTCAATTAGGCAGCAAAGAGGAGGAATGTAAAGACACGAAAGGGGGATGCGGGGGGATGAAAGTATGAGTAAACACAAGCACTTAGAGGAAGAGACACTGGAAGTAATTTAAAACAAGAACACATGATAAAAAGGTAAATGGGGGCCGGGGGACTGAGCAGACATGCTTTAGACTTTTCAAGATAGGAGCCAAAATATAAAAACAAGCAATAGAGAAAAAATAAATACATAAATAAAAATCAAGACTGATTACTCAAAGCACACGCAGGGCTCCTCATGAAGCAGCTACACTCACTTTTGCTCAAACCCCAAAATCAGCCTGTCATCCAGGATGTTCTCCTCCGGCTCCCAAGTGCTGTGCCTGAACACAAATGCAGCAACATGAAGAAAAACACATGCATTCATTTTGCTCCAAAGCACAGTTAATGTGCATTTTTCAGCTGAATCGAACCAATGCTTGTGTCACATTAACATTGTGGATTCAAGGCACTCACTTCATTGCCCATCCTTTCCATTTCACCAGGTATTCGAGCCTTCCCTGAAAGAAGAAGACAAATGTTAGAATTACTAAAACAGTTCATATGAGAATAGATTTTTTTTAAAAGAAAAAAACAACAACATTCAAACACAGGTTTTGAGTCTTTTAATTACAAATAGGATATTCTTGCCTTTACACCAACATGGGAACAAAACTCCACATGCTGTTAATGCACAGCAACACCAAATCTGCAATGCAACTGAATGCACTTTAGCACATTTCAGTCCAAGTTACAGAAGAGGACTTCATTTCTTTCACGTCTTCGCTAGGGTTAAATCTTCCTATGTTTTATAATAAGATCAAATACATTTCACGTTTGGGTATCGTTTATGTGAAATCTACGTTTGTTCGTGTGTTGCAAGTGTTTTACAGCAAGAAGGATACGCTAAAAACTCCAAGCAGGGACTTCTGAAGCCATTGGAGGCACGGTGGGCCTTGCTGGTTAACTGTGTATACCGGCAACTTCAGAAGGCAACATGCCATAATGGACAGAGTCTCTTACATGCAAAATACTGAAAACACATTGGAAACTCTCAAAAGTCAGCTATGGTTGAAGACTCCTTTCCCATCACCGGCGTATGAGAACTTGTGCTTCTGCAACCACCTTCATAACTCGCACGAGAAAGTAACAAAGTCAAGCTGTCGTTAATGTGGCAGCTACACATAAACTGGGCTATGAACCGCTGACTGTGACCGTATAGCTTTAGCTACCATTAGCTGGCAAGCAAACCAGGCCTCTCAGTTTCACAGCACAGTCCACAATACCATCAGCGGGGCTAGCGTGTCTTTGCAGCCACCCCGTTCTTTGTGTTGTTTTTATTGCCCTGTCGCTGCCTCAATGTCCGCGCCACGAGTCATAAGCCTCGCTGCTCTGATCTAGCTCGGACTAGCAAAGTAAAAGCAAACGCATGAAGGCCTCTGCAGTATTTCATAGGCGTAAGATGACAGCCCTGAGCCTATGGACTAAAGCAGTGCCGCGCTGCCGACGGGGAACATCTGCACGTAGTCAAAACACGCGGGACAGTGGCGGCTGTAGCTCACCTTACGGACGCGGCGTTTAAGTATGGCTTCCGCGGCGAAAATGCGATCTCCCGCCGCCGAGAGCTCCATGTTTCATACCCGAACTGAGCTACCTGTCTCGGTGTCCGTCTCTCCAGACGACAAGCTCCGCTGTCTGCACGGATCGACCAAACCGTGCGAAGGGCTGCACACACACGGAGACAGCACAGCAGCTGCGGCGGTGCGACCTATCTGGTCGCCGGCAACCCGAGGAGAAAAAAAGCCCGCGCGGCTCTGAGCTTTAAACATCAGCGTCAAAAGACACGAAAAGGTTATTAACGTTAATTAAATTATTACAGACCTAATTAGACTTCATACAAATGTTTTAACACCGAAGGTCATCGGAATTTTACATTGTATTTATATTTACATTTCATAATGTTAACTGGTTTAATAATATTTGCCTTATTCAAGTATTCAGTCACACATTTGAACCAGTGGACAATTTAATCAATGGCTCTTTTCAAGCGTCCCACTAAGCCACGAAAATTCCCTTCTATGCCATGAAATTGACAAATTTTATTTACATTACTTTGTTAAACATGTATTTATTTATTTAATTATTTTAATCATAAACATAAAATAAACGTTCGGCATTTGGTTTGAATGCAAAACATTAGTCCTCCAAGTTAAAAATTCCCTCTGGTTTAAGGCAAGAAGCTATTTATGAAACAATTAGTAGTAGTAGGGGGGGAATCGATACAGCATAATATGGCAATATTTTGCATGGCAAGATTGTTTTGATACAGGCTCAAAACATACTGATATTTTATTAAATCACTTAAAAAGTTGCTGGATGCTAGGAACAAGAGTGCTCATATCATCCAACATGATCCATCCAGCATTAGCTGAGCAAACTCACATTAAACGGGCTTAACCGAAAACTCATCCAACACTGGACACACTTAGCTTGATAAAGCTTCATCCCAATTCAGTGCAAACTAATGGCTCAGTCACATAAGTAAAAACAGCACAGCAACATTCTTGAATCTACACAAAAAAAAAAAGACTGTATGATTGGTGATTGTATTGTATTATTTTGTATTTTCTATTCTGCACTGATTGCAACTTGTGGTGATTACCTGGTTGCCCATAGCTTGACAAGTTTACACTTTCACGGCCACTTTGGATCACAAGAGGATTGCACAGGTCACCTGATAGGTGGCAACCTCTCTGCAAACAGTGCAGTCTGACTTGGATTGACTGTAATCACTCTAAGAGGGATTGCTGAAGTCTTGCAAATGATTGTTGTCAAAGTTATAAATGCAAACAAATTGCCAACATATTGCCATCAGTCTGAATGAGTCTTTGTAAATGAGCACAATATAAGGAGACTCAACCCATCTGTTGAACTCCGCTTATATAGAACCGGAAGGTCAAAACTAAAGGATGTTGTGACCTTGTGAGACCCTCAAGGAATCTAAATCTGACAGTTTGGAAACATGCATGAGTGTCCCACTGGAGACTCTTGCAGTACTCTTCCTGTTCCTCCTTGCGCAAAGGAGCAGACACCCGTGTCGTTGGTGGGTTGATCCAGCTCTCCTCATGCCTAATGGGATCTCATCTACACTATTAAGACTATGGAGACCCAGCAAACCTTCTTGTAGTGGCACGTATAGATAGGCCATCCTAAAATGGGAGCTGCGCTACCTGTGCAACCTGAATGTGCCGTTGTTCTACCAGCAGTAACAAGGACACTAACAAAAAACAAAAGTAGAGAAAGATCAGTCAGGAAAGATAAGGGCAGGGCAATGATCTATGCCTTGTTGTTGCCTCTCAATGGCTTGTTATTCCTGAGAGGATTGACTGATATCCCCGAAACTTAACTGAGTTGCTGTTATAATGTGATAATCACATGCTCCCTTAACTTTTTTTTATTTTTTTTGTGTGCAATGTATATGTGACTGGTTTGTGTTCAGGCTTTAAGTATTGTGTAATTGAAGGAGTGTTGTTAAGGGAGGGACAAAGCTGACTTTGTCACAATTCATTCAGCTTGTTATTGTACTGAAAGACTCAGGGCTTTCACTTTAACTCGTCTGATAAGTACACCCTGTTATAAGCACGGTTTAAGTGTAAGTATCGAAAACTCTAAACTCTTCTTCAAACATGATCATATCTCTCATAGAAAAAAACAAAACAAAACAAAGATGGCAAAAGCCAAAATGTCACGAGGATTCAAAAACAAAGGCGATATATGCTGGAGGCTGGTGTGAATGTCAGGTTTTTCTGGAAGGAAAAACAAACAATAAGAACAGGTCACTGGTGTGATAAACATGCTGTTTTGAAGCTTACTGAAAGCCAAAGAGAGGTTCACATTTTATGACACAGTCATGGTACTCTTAAGCTTCTTGTGGGGTATGTTTTACAATAGCGTTTGAACCAAGGACTTGCTGACAACTAAAACTGCTTAATAATGATAATAATAATAACAGTTTTATACCACATGACTGTTATTTGGTAGCTTATGTTCAAGCTAAACTTTCCTTTACATCAGTCTGTCGTCTTGCCTTTAAGGGAGCCTTGTTGAGAAAAATGAACAAAATGGAAACAAAATTTTTTACTCAAAATATTTTTATTGAGCAATTGTGGATACACAGCAAATCCAGCATGTCCAAATTAACACTGTCGGATTTGATTTCAACACTATTAAAGTGTCTATATGGGTCCACACCAGAGAGTGTTAATTTAACTCTTTTTGGAGAGTTGGTACGTTAACTCTGATTTAGTGTTAAACACCAAATCTGTCTGGAGTTGATAATTTAACACTTGGTGTTAAGAGTTTATATATTAACTCTCAAAGAGTATTTTAGTTTAACTACGTAAGAGTTATCTTCTAATTCATTCTAAAAAGCGGGAATTTTACTGTTCTGAACTTCTAGAAATTTCTTTTGGAAATAAACATTTACTAAAAAGATGCAATGGTTTTTGAAAAACATTTATTCTGAACTGTGCACCACAATTTCAAAACATTTTCTGAAAGATGTAACAGTATACATGTTCTCACTTTCATTAGAATTTTGTTTATCAAAAGGTCTGACATGGTAAATGCAAATAACAGCATTCTCAACACTTATTTCTTCAATACAATATGCATGTCCTTCATTCATCCCTTTGTGGAACTTCAACGCACTTCTGCTCTCCCCCATATTCCATCTTCACAAGCATATCCTGTGTGGAGATTGAATAAAAATTAGTTGACACTAATTAACGGCACAAATAATCCAGTAAACAATTGCAGCACAGTTAAAAAAAAAAGGAATCCTCTTTGAGCCATTACTTGTGTAAAGTATTTTCCCAAAAGACAAGGACACAGGCAACAGGTAATACTGAACTAAATGTAAAACCTCAACTTTTTTCATTTTTACCTAAACCGTGTGCACAAAACTCTGGAGGGATCTAAATGCTAACGTAGAATCGAGTCAGGACGTCTGCTACTGCTGTTTGCTCGTTTTTTTATTTTTTTTTTATGGGCGATCGTTTTCAGGCTTCAAGTAGCACCATTATACCAACATTTCACATTCTAGACATTGTTTTAGGTGTATTTGACCAAAAGTTTGACTGAAAATTCACATGCAAGCTTTTTTTCAAGGCTGTGGTATTTGCCCGCAAACAATACCTTTCAGCTAGCTAAAACAGAATATTATGCTATCAGCGAGCAACATGGCTAATGCCTTTCACACAGCTTTGTATCAACTCCAAAGAGCCACAGAAGTAAAAGCTAATAACAATTGAAACAATCTTTGAAAAAATGACTTACCAAGCATGGCAAACAACTCAAATATGTAGAGCAAAATGTTCTGAAACGGCTTCACTTCAGCTTCGATTGGAGCCGTGCTGGGGGCGGAGTCTGTGAATTTACTCTGTTGGTGTCATAGCCCCTCTAGGAGTTCAGAGTTAAGAGGTCAAGAGTTAATGTTTCCATTGTAACACCTCCAGATTTGAAATAGAAACACTCATTTTTAACACTCGATTTTAACTACTATCATTTTACACCTCAGAGTTACATTAAAAGAATGTGACTCTGCTTAGAGTAAAATTAACTCTACTTTTGCAAGGAGACTATTAACACCAAAAAATTTAACACTTTTGAATTTGCTGTGTACAGTTAACAAAAAAGAAAAAAAAACCCAAGGGAAACATAAAAACTGGTTACACTGAATACAAAACAGAACTTCTCACGTTGGAACAAAACGGAAAAACGGAGGAGCGATTGATTCCAAGAAAACCTATCTTTGCAAACCACACAGAAATTAGCTGAGCTTCACATTTACATTAACACAGTAAAACCTATAGAGTGGTAGGTCATCAGACCTCTGTGGGATGAGCAATTCTGTTAGTCAAAGGACAGCACCCAACGTTTTGCCCCAGTGATATACTTATCATCCTCACCCACTGTACCAAAGAGAGCAAGTAGGGGGTTGAGAGCCAGTTTCAGGTCAGTAGCCTTGTTCAGAGTGTAGAAAACCGCCTCCCAAAAATTTACCAAGTCAGGGCAGGTCCAAAGCAAAGCATGTGGGTTAGATTGGCATCATCAGACCCGCAGCTGTTACAGCGAGGGATAGAGCCAGGATAAATCTTAGCTGATTTGTATTTAGACAAGTGGGCCCTATGAACTACTTTGAATTGTGAGTTGTGTGAGTTGAATTGGGAGTGGCGGGTGCAGAGTGACATAGAATTTACCAGAATCCCAAACGTCATCTGACATAGATATACCCAACTCCTTCCCCCATGTGGATTTAAGGCCTTCAAAGGGAGCTGAAGTTATCCTGCACAGTTTGCTATAGATGCGGGAGATTATACCTTTGCCTGATAGTTGCAAACTAAGGAGCTTGTCCAGTAACTTAGTAGCTGGAGCTTCTGGAAAACTGGAGAGGTTGGATTGCAAAAAATGTTGAGTTGTAAATATCTAAAAAATTGAGTTTTGGGAAGAGTGTATTTTGCTGACAGCTGATCAAACTAGAAAGTGCATTTTCTGAAGAAACTGCAGTGTGAATGCTTGAATCTGAATGTATGCACTGAAATGAATTAATTGCTGAATTTTGAGTTAAAACTTTTTTAATGAGATAAAAAAAAAAACCAAATTTAACCTGAAAACAAAAGTGCTGAACTGCTAAAAGCTGAAGGTTACACAGAAGAAGAAGTTGGAAAAAAGCTGAAAATGTTTTAATTGTAAATTAGAAAAACCTAAGAAATGAGAAAAGAACATTTAGAGTCAGAAAACATCTGAATGAATATTAAAAGGTCATATTCTTTGAATCACTGAATGACTCAAATGTGATCCCTCCACTTTGATCCACACAGTTTAAAAAGTTTAAATGCCTGAGCTTTGAAAGATACGGTGTTGGAAAGAGAACAATAATGGCGACAATTTGAGGGTAAAATGATGGCTGTAACACTGTGGACACAGCAGCAGTTGAAAGAGAAGTGTTTAAGATGAATCTTGGTACAGTGGCAGGCAGAGCTCGTTAAGCAGGCAGGTGTGAGCCTGGTTGCTATAGTGACCGCACCCAATGGCTCCATACACACGTACACAGACATGCGCCTCACTTTTGCTGCTTAAAATGAACAGAAAAGTCAGGCCGAAACAAATCGTTCCCAAATGAAAAGTAAAAGTCGTACTGACAAAATTCTTTCACCGTGAGCGACAGCCATGTCTAGTCTACCTAATTCTCAGTTTTCATGCCTGTGGAGCTTATTATATGGACGTGGTGACAGTGGAAAGACACCATGCTCTTCTGATTTTCAAACCAACCTTCTGAGCCATTTTAACATTAGAGTCTATGGAAGAGTTGGAGGGAGGAGGCTGTGCATTGGTGACATTTATGAAAGAACCATAACACCCAGGACAATAGTAAACACATTGGATGAAAGAGGACAGCGATGGCTACGTTTTGAGGGTAAAATCATACCTGTAGAGCAAACGCTGCAGACACAGCAGCAGTTTTAAAAAATATTTTAAGATTAATTTTTTTGCTCCTCTCACTCTAGCAGTTGAGCTGCCTCACTCTAGCCCCAACATTCCGTCCCATACACACCCATTATAAACTCTGAAACGGGTGAAAAAACATCATGAAACTTAAACTGGAACTGAAGAAAAAGTATAATAGATATTGAAAAGATAAATACAAGTTGAATAGTTGAATGTCTTGTCTTCGTTTTAAAGTTTGAATGGTGGCTCTATGTCAATGTATGTGGAAGTAGTAAGAGTTTAAAAATGAGTAAGTTGAATGAGAATTTGAAGGGTCTCCCCATTGAAATACATGGGAAATTTTTGTTGAATAAAGTTGAATAAAATTAAAAATATAAATGTTAAAAATGAGAAAAATAGAAGCAATCATGTCCAAAAGAATAGGAATCTAACGATGTTTGAATGGTTTTTCTAAGTTGAACGGTTTTGAAGGAGTAGGCTTTCAAAAAACGTACGGAATAGATAATAATAAAATAGAACTAGAAAGTGCATTTTCTGAAGAAACTGCAGTGTGAATGCTTGAATCTGAATGTATGCACTGAAATGAATTAATTGCTGAATTTTGAGTTAAAAATATTGAATGAGATAAAAAAAAACAAAAAAAAAAACGAATTTAACCTGAAAACAAAGGTGCTGAACTGCTAAAAGCTGAAGGTTACACAGAAGATGGAGTTGGAAAAAAACTGAAAATGTTTTAAATGTAAATTAGAAAACCCTAAGAAATGAGAAAAGAACATTTAGAGTCAGAAAACATCTGAATAAATATTAAAAGGTCATATTCTTTGAATCACTGAATGACTCAAATGTGATCCCTCCACTTTGATCCACACAGTTTAAAAAGTTTAAATGCCTGAGCTTTGAAAGATACGGTGTTGGAAAGAGAACAATAATGGCGACAATTTGAGGGTAAAATGATGGCTGTGACACTGTGGACACAGCAGCAGTTGAAAGAGAAGTGCTTAAGATGAATCTTGGTACAGTGGCAGGCAGAGCTCGTTAAGCAGGCAGGTGTGAGCCTGGTTGCTATAGTGACCGCACCCAATGGCTCCATACACACGTACACAGACATGCGCCTCACTTTTGCTGCTTAAAATGAACAGAAAAGTCAGGCCGAAACAAATCGTTCCCAAATGAAAAGTAAAAGTCGTATTGACAAAATTCTTTCACCGTGAGCGACAGCAATGTCTAGTCTACCTAATTCTCAGTTTTCATGCCTGTGGAGCTTATTATATGGACGTGGTGACAGTGGAAAGACACCATGCTCTTCTGATTTTCAAACGAACCTTCTGAGCCATTTTAACATTAGAGTCTATGGAAGAGTTGGAGGGAGGAGGCTGTGCATTGGTGGCATTTATGAAAGAACCATAACACCTAGTACAATAGTAAACACATTGGATGAAAGAGGACAGCCATGGCTACGTTTTGAGGGTAAAATCATACCTGTAGAGCAAACGCTGTGGACACAGCAGCAGTTTTAAAAAAGATTTTAAGATTAATTTTTTTGCTCCTCTCACTCTAGCAGTTGAGCTGTCTCACTCTAGCCCCAACATTCCGTCCCATACACACCCATTATAAACTCTGAAACGGGTGAAAAAACATCATGAAACTTAAACTGGAACTGAAGAAAAAGTATAATAGATATTGAAAAGATAAATACAAGTTGAATAGTTGAATGTCTTGTCTTCGTTTTAAAGTTTGAATGGTGGCTCTATGTGAACGTATGTTGAAGTAGTAAGAGTTTAAAAATGAGTAAGTTGAATGAGAATTTGAAGGGTCTCCCCATTGAAATACATGGGAAATTTTTGTTGAATAAAGTTGAATAAAATTAAAAATATAAATGTTAAAAATGAGAAAAATAGAAGCAATGTTGTCCAAAATAATAGGAATCTAACGATGTTTGAATGGTTTTTCTAAGTTGAACGGTTTTGAAGGAGTAGGCTTTCAAAAAACGTACGGAATACAGAATAAAATATAACTAGAAAAATTTGCATTTCCTGCGAAAATGCAGTGTGGATGCTTAAAGCTGAAGCTGTATGCAAAAAGTAGCTGAAAAAGCTGAAAAGTTGCAGAAATTGTAAAAACTTTGCAGAAGCAAAAGAAGTTTGCTAAAATGGAATAACTTAGCAGAACTGCAATATCTTAGAGGAAACATAATACTTGGTAGAAATACAATAGCATAGCAGAATTTAGCAGAAATATTGTAACTTACCAGAAACATGATAACTTCTCAAAAATACAAGAATTTAGGAGAAATAGTATAAGATAACAGAAAGAATATATTTAGCCAAAAATACTTAAACATTACAGAAACACTATGATTTAGAAAAATAGTACAACAGAGCAGAAATATTGTGATTTACCAGAGACACTGTGATGAACTATGAATATTGTAATTTTAAATTAAGACTATGTTTTAGCACAAATATTATAATTTGGCAGAAATACTATAATTTAGCAGAAATACTATATTAAGCACAAATTCTATAAAAAGCAGAAATGGTATGATTAAGCATAAATACTACATTTAGTAGAAATACTTTGTTTTAGCTCAAATCCCATAAAAAGCAGAAATACTGTACTATGATTTAGTAGAAAGACTATAATTAATCAGAAATACTAAATTTAGCAGAAATACTATATTAAGCACAAATCCTATGAAAAGCAGAAATAGTATGATTAAGCATAAATACTACATTTAGCAGAAATACTATATTAAGCACAAATCTTATAAAAAGCAGAAATACTATATTAAGCACAAATCCTATAAAAGCAGAAATAGTATATTAAGCACAAATCTTATAAAATAGCAGAAACAGTATGATTTAGCACAATAGTAATAAGTTAAACAGAAAAATTGGAAAAGCAAAATGGACAGCTGAAAAAATGCTGAACATGCTGAGGTTCCCTCAAATATACTTGTTAAATGACAAAAATCAGCAAAAAAATTTATGACTGCCACACAATTACAAATATGTACACATGAGGAAACACACATGCACAGAGAGACACACACACAAGATCCAATTCAGTCAACCAGTCTAAATATATTGAATTTGAATCTTACAATGGGATCATCCCATTAAAAGGCTTTCTCTCTCTCTCTCTCTCTCTCTCTCTCTGTCACACACACACACACACACACACACACACACACACACACACACACACACACAGGGAGAGAGAAGTAAGTTTCTAGGTCAGCCTGGGAGCTGGTGAATTTGAATCCACCAATCAGAGAGGCTGTGCACTTTTCCCCACCAAAACAGGTGCATCTGTTTACACACGCAGCAGCACAGAGAGACACAGGATTTTTGCAGTCTATTTCTCATAGTGACGACTCCCCTCACACAAATGAGCGTAATTTCCTAACCGTAGGGGCTAGAACGGTCATTCTTACACCGTTTTGTTCAGAAGAGATGGGGGAATCTTCAAGTGTTGACAATTTAATATTAAAATATGAATTTTTAGAGATATATGACATGGATGACTTGTTGACTTAGAAGCCACGAATTCCCCAATATGCAAATTTGAATGCCTGAGACCACATATGTGATTGGCTGGCTGGGAAGCCGTGCAGGCCCTGATTTGTGGATTTGAATTCCTCAGCCCTCAGATATGATTGGCTGGCTTAGAAGCCACGAAGGCCCCAATATGCAAATTTGAATGCCTCAGGACACTTATTTGATTGGCTGGGAAACTGTGCAGGCCCTGATTTGAAAATTTGAATGTCTCAGTCCTCACAGAGGATTGGCTGCCTGGGGACCTGGCAGAAATATATAGAAATACTATTATTAAGCATAAATACTACATTTAGTAGAAATACTATGTTTTAGCACAAATACTATAAAAAGAAGAAAAACTATAATTTAGTAGAAATACTATATTAAGCACAAATCCTATAAAAAGCAGAAATACTATAATTTAGAACAAATAGTATAAAAAGCAGAAATACTATAATTTAGCAGAAATACTATGTTAGGCACAAATCCTATAAAAAGCAGAAATACTATAATTTAGCAGAAATACTATATTAGGCATAAATCCTATAAAAAGCAGAAATAGTATGATTTAGCAGAAATACTGTATTTAGCACAAGTACCGAAAAGTACCAGAAATACTATGATTTAGCAGAATAGTAATAACTTATTGAAACACAAATGCACAGAGGGACACACAAACACAGGCTCTAATCCAGTCAACCAGTCTAACTATGTTCAATTTAAATCCTACAATGACATGCTGCCAAATAAGGGCAGGGTCCTCTCTCTCCCACTAAACACACACACACACACACACACACACACACACACACAGGGAGAGAGGACTAAGTTTCTAGGTCAGCCTGGGAGCTGGTGAATTTGAATCCACCAATCAGAGAGGCTGTTTACGTTTTCCCGCCAAAACAGGTGCATCTTTTTACACACGCAGCACAGAGACATAGACCTGCTTCTTTCAGTTTATTTCACATAGTGAGGATTCCCCTCAAACAAATGACCATAATTTCCTAACCATAGGGGCTAGAGCGGTCATTCTTACACCGTTTTGTTCAGAAGAGATGGGGGAATCTTCAAGTGTTGACAATTTATCATTAAAATATGAATTTTTAGAGATATATGACATGGATGACTTGTTGACTTAGAAGCCACGAATTCCCCAATATGCAAATTTGAATACCTGGAGCCCACATACATGATTGGCTGGCTGGGAAGCTGTGCAGGCCCTGATTTGTGGATTTGAATTCCTCAGCCCTCAGATATGATTGGCTGGCTTAGAAGCCATGAAGGCCCCAATATGCAAATTTGAATGCCTCAGGACACATATATGATTGGCTGGGAAACCATGCAGGCCCTGATTTGAAAATTTGAATGTCTAAGTCCTCACAGAGGATTGGCTGCCTGGGGACCTGGCAGAAATATATAGAAATATATAGAAATACTATGATTAAGCATAAATACTACATTTAGTAGAAATACTATGTTTTAGCACAAATACTATAAAAAGCAGAAATACTATAATTTAGCAGAAATACTATATTAAGCACAAATCCCATAAAAAGCAGAAATAGGATGATTAAGCATAAACACTACATTTAGTAGAAATATTATGTTTGAGCAAAAATCCTATAAAAAGCAGAAATACTATATTAGGCACAAATCCCATAAAAAGCAGAAATAGTATGATTAAGCATAAATACTACATTTAGTAGAAATACTATGTTTTAGCACAAATAGTATAAAAAGCAGAAATACTGTAATTTAGCAGAAATACTATATTAGGCACAAATCTTATAAAATAGCAGAAATAGTATTATTTAGCACAATAGTAATAAGTTAAACAGAAAAATTGGAAAAGCAAAATGGACAGCTGAAAAAATGCTGAACATGCTGAGGGTCCCTCAAATATACTTGTTAAATGAAAAAATCAGCAAAAAAATGCACAGGGAGAGAGAAGTAAGTTTCTAGGTCAGCCTGGGAGCTGGTGAATTTGAATCCACCAATCAGAGAGCCTGTGTACTTTTTCCCGCCAAAACAGGTGCATCTTTTTACACACGCAGCAGAGAGAGGCACAGGATTATTGCAGCCTATTTCTCATAGTGAGGACTCCCCTCAAACAAATGACCATAATTCCCAAACCGTAGGGGCTAGAGCGGTCATTCTTACACCGTTTTGTTCAGAAGAGATGGGGGAATCTTCAAGTGTTTACAATTTATCATTAAAATATGAATTATTAAAGATATTTGACTTCTAATGCACCATAACTGAGTAGAGCGAAGCAAAAACTGCCTTGACTTGCCCTCAAACAACGCTTTGTAACTCGAAATCTATTTGGAGTATCGATATCATTCTTTCACCGTAAGAGACAGCAGGCTTTGGTGAACAGTCATGGAAATTTTCAGGTCTCTGTGGAAATCCAAAAAAAAATTATGACGAGAGAAAAAAGTGGCTCATTTCCAGAGTTTTAAATCTGAAGAAATCTGAGCGAAGGACGAATTTCCTACCCTCAAACAAGTCCAACTCATTTCAGAACGGTAATAGGTGAGAAAGAAATTCTTGAATTGTGAGCGTCAGGGGTGTCTGAAGATATTCGGGGACAAGCCTCATGTCTTAAAGTCGCTTCGTTAAGGAGATATGACGATTCGAATATGCCTCTCATTACAGAAATCCAGCGATGATTTTGAACAAGCTCTCCATTGACTTTATATGGAGAGTTTTGAGACCTTGTGTTGGTCTGAGGAGATTTGCAAAAATTCTATAAATCCCACAACAATGATAGTGACATTTTCTGAAAGCCAGCAAAAATACCTACGTTTTGATGTATAATTTGTGGAAGTTGAGTGAAAATTGAGCAAGTAGCAAGAAGTTGTTCGGACATGAAGTGAAAATTGCAAAACCTTCAGTGGCACACTGGAAGCCAAGAGCATAGCAACCATAACAACGCATGTATTTTGTGAAAAATCACAATTTTGCAACTCAAAACTTTAAGAGGCATAAAAGTAAAACAGTAAAACATTTGAAAAAGCTGAATCATACCTGAATAGCCCAATAATTTGTGAACATTTTAAAGTTTGAATGGTTGTTCTAGGTGAAAATATGAGGAAGTAGTTAAGTTTCAAAAACAAGCAAATTTTAGCAGAATTGCAGAAGTTTCCCATTCATTTCAATGGGACAAATTAAAGGAAAAAAGCTTAATATTTTAAAAAGTATAATAGTTAAAAATAGCAAAAATCGTAGCGTACATTAGCAGAAATAGCAGAATAGTTTAAAATTTGAACGGTGAAAATCGGCTGAAAATTGTGGAAGTAGTTAAGTGCCAAAAAGTGTACGGAAGCAACTAGAATAATAATAATAAAGAATAAAGAGAAACAGGAACTCAATAGTGTGGATGCTTAAAGCATCCACACAATAATAAAGATTAGAAGAACAATACTGTGAATGCTTTTCAAGCATTCACACTAATAATAACTAGAAAGTGCATTTTCTGAAGAAACTGCAGTGTGAATGCTTGAATCTGAATGTATGCACTGAAATGAATTAATTGCTGAATTTTGAGTTAAAAATATTGAATGAGATTAAAAAAAAACAAAAAAAAAAACGAATTTAACCTGAAAACAAAGGTGCTGAACTGCTAAAAGCTGAAGGTTACACAGAAGAAGGAGTTGGAAAAAAACTGAAAATGTTTTAAATGTAAATTAGAAAACCCTAAGAAATGAGAAAAGAACATTTAGAGTCAGAAAACATCTGAATGAATATTAAAAGGTCATATTCTTTGAATCACTGAATGACTCAAATGTGATCCCTCCACTTTGATCCACACAGTTTAAAAAGTTTAAATGCCTGAGCTTTGAAAGATACGGTGTTGGAAAGAGAACAATAATGGCGACAATTTGAGGGTAAAATGATGGCTGTAACACTGTGGACACAGCAGCAGTTGAAAGAGAAGTGCTTAAGATGAATCTTGGTACAGTGGCAGGCAGAGCTCGTTAAGCAGGCAGGTGTGAGCCTGGTTGCTATAGTGACCGCACCCAATGGCTCCATACACACGTACACAGACATGCGCCTCACTTTTGCTGCTTAAAATGAACAGAAAAGTCAGGCCGAAACAAATCGTTCCCAAATGAAAAGTAAAAGTCGTATTGACAAAATTCTTTCACCGTGAGCGACAGCAGCTTCTAGTCTACTGAATTCTCAGTTTTCATGCCTGTGGAGTTTATTATATGGACGTGGTGACAGTGGAAAGACACCATGCTCTTCTGATTTTCAAACGAACCTTCTGAGCCATTTTAACATTAGAGTCTATGGAAGAGTTGGAGGGAGGAGGCTGTGCATTGGTGACATTTATGAAAGAACCATAACACCTAGTACAATAGTAAACACATTGGATGAAAGAGGACAGCCATGGCTACGTTTTGAGGGTAAAATCATACCTGTAGAGCAAACGCTGCAGACACAGCAGCAGTTTTAAAAAATATTTTAAGATTAATTTTTTTGCTCCTCTCACTCTAGCAGTTGAGCTGCCTCACTCTAGCCCCAACATTCCGTCCCATACACACCCATTATAAACTCTGAAACGGGTGAAAAAACATCATGAAACTTAAACTGGAACTGAAGAAAAAGTATAATAGATATTGAAAAGATAAATACAAGTTGAATAGTTGAATGTCTTGTCTTCGTTTTAAAGTTTGAATGGTGGCTCTATGTCAACGTATGTTGAAGTAGTAAGAGTTTAAAAATGAGTAAGTTGAATGAGAATTTGAAGGGTCTCCCCATTGAAATACATGGGAAATTTTTGTTGAATAAAGTTGAATAAAATTAAAAATATA
Organism: Astatotilapia calliptera; assembly: GCF_964374335.1. Taxonomy (NCBI): domain Eukaryota; kingdom Metazoa; phylum Chordata; class Actinopteri; order Cichliformes; family Cichlidae; genus Astatotilapia; species Astatotilapia calliptera. The sequence goes on along the minus strand of NC_137427.1, from coordinate 33,053,294 downwards.
AATGTTAAAAATGAGAAAAATAGAAGCAATGTTGTCCAAAATAATAGGAATCTAACGATGTTTGAATGGTTTTTCTAAGTTGAACGGTTTTGAAGGAGTAGGCTTTCAAAAAACGTACGGAAAAATAAAATATAATAACTAGAAAGTGCATTTTCTGAAGAAACTGCAGTGTGAATGCTTGAATCTGAATGTATGCATTGAAATGAAATAATTACTGAATTTAAGTTAAAAATTTTGAATCAGATTAAAAAAAAAACCCGAATTTAACCTGAAAACAAAGGTGCTGAACTGCTAAAAGCTGAAGGTTACACAGAAGAAGAAGTTGGAAAAAAGCTGAAAATGTTTTAATTGTAAATTAGAAAAACCTAAGAAATGAGAAAAGAACATTTAGAGTCAGAAAACATCTGAATGAATATCAAAAGGTCATATTCTTTGAATCACTGAATGACTAAAATGTGATCCCTCCACTTGGACCCACACAGTTTAAAAAGTTTACATCTCTGAGCTTTGAAAGACAAGATGTTGGAAAAAGAACAACGATGGCGACGTTTTGAGGGTAAAATGATGGCTGTAACACTGTGGACACAGCAGCAGTTGAAAGAGAAGTGTTTAAGTTGAATCTTGGTACAGTGGCAGGCAGAGCTCGTTAAGCAGGCAGGTGTGAGCCTGGTTGCTATAGTGACCGCACCCAATGGCTCCATACACACGCACACAGACATGCGCCTCACTTTTGCTGCTTAAAATGAACAGAAAAGTCAGGCCGAAACAAATCGTTCCCAAATGAAAAGTACATGTCGTACTGACAAAATTCTTTCACCGTGAGCGACAGCCATGTCTAGTCTACCTAATTCTCAGTTTTCATGCCTGTGGAGCTTATTATATGGACGTGGTGACAGTGTAAAGACACCATGCTCTTCTGATTTTCAAACGAACCTTCTGAGCCATTTTAACATTAGAGTCTATGGAAGAGTTGGAGGGAGGAGGCTGTGCATTGGTGACATTTACGAAAGAACCATAACACCTAGGACAATAGTAAACACATTGGATGAAAGAGGACAGCCATGGCTACGTTTTGAGGGTAAAATCATACCTGTAGAGCAAACGCTGCGGACACAGCAGCAGTTTTAAAAAAGATTTTAAGATTATTTTTTTTGCTCCTCTCACTCTAGCAGTTGAGCTGCCTCACTCTAGCCCCAACATTCCGTCCCATACACACCCATTATAAACTCTGAAACGGGTGAAAAAACATCATGAAACTTAAACTGGAACTGAAGAAAAAGTATAATAGATATTGAAAAGATAAATACAAGTTGAATAGTTGAATGTCTTGTCTTCGTTTTAAAGTTTGAATGGTGGCTCTATGTCAATGTATGTGGAAGTAGATACAGTTTAAAGAGGAGGAATTTGAATGAGAATTTGAAGGGTCTCTCCATTGAAATACATTATAAATTTTTGTTAAATAAAGTTGAATAAAATTAAAAATATAAATGTTAGAAATGAGAAAAATAGAAGCAGTCATGTCCAAAAGAATAGGAATCTAACGGTGTTTGAATGGTTTTTCTAAGTTGAACGGTTTTGAAGGAGATAGATTACAAAAAACGTACGGAATACAGAATAATAAATAAAATAGAATAAAGACTAGAAAGTGCATTTTCTGAAGAAACTGCAGTGTGAATGCTTGAATCTGAATGTATGCATTGAAATGAAATAATTACTGAATTTAAGTTAAAAATTTTGAATGAGATTAAAAAAAAAACCCGAATTTAACCTGAAAACAAAGGTGCTGAACTGCTAAAAGCTGAAGGTTACACAGAAGAAGAAGTTGGAAAAAAGCTGAAAATGTTTTAATTGTAAATTAGAAAAACCTAAGAAATGAGAAAAGAACATTTAGAGTCAGAAAACATCTGAATGAATATTAAAAGGTCATATTCTTTGAATCACTGAATGACTAAAATGTGATCCCTCCACTTGGACCCACACAGTTTAAAAAGTTTACATCTCTGAGCTTTGAAAGACAAGATGTTGGAAAGAGAACAACGATGGCGACGTTTTGAGGGTAAAATGATGGCTTTAACACTGTGGACACAGCAGCAGTTGAAAGAGAAGTGTTTAAGATGAATCTTGGCAGAGAGAGAGAGAGAGCTCGTTAAGCAGGCAGGTGTGAGCCTGGTTGCTATAGTGACCGCACCCAATGGCTCCATACACACGTACACAGACATGCGCCTCACTTTTGCTGCTTAAAATGAACAGAAAAGTCAGGCCCAAACAAATCGCTCCCAAATGAAAAGTACATGTCGTATTGACAAAATTCTTTCACTGTGAGCGACAGCCATGTCTAGTCTACCTAATTCTCAGTTTTCATGCCTGTGGAGTTTATTATATGGACGTGGTGACAGTGGAAAGACACCATGCTCTTCTGATTTTCAAACGAACCTTCTGAGCCATTTTAACATTAGAGTCTATGGAAGAGTTGGAGGGAGGAGGCTGTGCATTGGTGACATTTATGAAAGAACCATAACACCTAGTACAATAGTAAACACATTGGATGAAAGAGGACAGCCATGGCTACGTTTTGAGGGTAAAATCATACCTGTAGAGCAAACGCTGCGGACACAGCAGCAGTTTTAAAAAAGATTTTAAGATTAATTTTTTTGCTCCTCTCACTCTAGCAGTTGAGCTGCCTCACTCTAGCCCCAACATTCCGTCCCATACACACCCATTATAAACTCTGAAACGGGTGAAAAAACATCATGAAACTTAAACTGGAACTGAAGAAAAAGTATAATAGATATTGAAAAGATAAATACAAGTTGAATAGTTGAATGTCTTGTCTTCGTTTTAAAGTTTGAATGGTGGCTCTATGTCAACGTATGTGGAAGTAGATACAGTTTAAAAATGAGTAAGTTGAATGAGAATTTGAAGGGTCTCCCCATTGAAATACATGGGAAATTTTTGTTGAAAAAAGTTGAATAAAATTAAAAATATAAATGTTATAAATGAGAAAAATAGAAGCAGTCATGTCCAAAAGAATAGGAATCTAATGGTGTTTGAATGGTTTTTCTAAGTTGAACGGTTTTGAAGGAGATAGAGTACAAAAAACGTACGGAATCCATAATAATAAAATATAATAAAATAGAATAAAGATTCGAAGAACAATACTGTGAATGCTTTTCAAGCATTCACACTAATTAGAAGAACAATACTGTGAATGCTTTTCAAGCATTCACACTAATAAAGATTACAACAACAATACTGTGAATGCTTTTCAAGCATTCACACTAATAATAAAGATTCGAATAACAATACTGTGAATGCTTTTCAAGCATTCACACTAATAATGCTAGTCTAGTTGTGTATAAAGATATCTTTAAAGTAAATAATACCTGCTCTAAACCAGACCCAAAACAAGTTGTCCAAAGCTTAAGGGAATAATAGGTGATTTAATAAGATAGGATTTTGAAGTGAGAAATTCTTGAGATTGAACTGCATCCTGAACTGAGCCCACACCCGGAGGAAGTGCTGAATGTGAAGTTGTCAATTGACAAAGGTAGAGAAGAACCCAGAAAGGAGGCAAGAGACATACCCTGAGTTGAGTCAAACTCCATTGCTAGCCAAGTGGTGTGGCCCACAACCTTCCCAGATTTTAACCAGTAGGCCATGGAGCAAATATTGGCAGCCCAATAGCAAACGCGGAAGCTAGGGAGTGCCAGGCTCCCTTCAGTCTTAGGTTTCTGTAAATGCATATTAGCTACTTGAGGTCTTTTACCCTCCAAACGTAGGAGGAAATTCTAGAATCAAGGGTTGTAAAGAAGGACTTAGGGATAAAGACTGGTAAAAATTGAAAAAGGGGAAAAAAATAGGAAGAAATGTATTTTAATCGAATTAATTCGACAGACCAGAGTTGTGTGGAAACACAATTTAAATTTAAACAATTAGCTTTTTTATTTCTAAAGCAAACAATTACTTCACGTGCCTGAAGTCAATTATATAATACTGTTGAAATCCTCACATGTCGTTGATTGGTCGGTCAAAAGTCGTGTCGTTGTTGGTGTGACTTTATTTTTGCCCCGCCTTTTCTGCCAAGCTCCTTCACGTTCTTAAGCTGTGATTGGTTAAACACACGTCGATCAAATTCTTTTGCAGGGTTGGTTGCAGGGCGGCGGTTGTTGATGTATGTGTCAGAAGTCAGGTAGTCGGCACAGAGAGCAGCTAGCAGGTAAGCAGACAGCAGCAGGCTGCGTCTTTACTGCTTAATGCGATTAGCCGCACTTCACAAGTAGCCCACTAACTGTACTCTGTGTGCTCTAAATGAGTTTGCGATTAAAAAAACCCATGAACGATTAGGGTGTTTCGCTCAGTGTTCGCCGTCTGCGGCTTTTTAGCCTTGGTAGTTTGTCTGGCTGATTGTAGATAAGCTGAAACTCGTGAATGAGCAGCATAAATGGAGCCACTTATTTATAATTCAAACGAGAACTAGCCTCTTTTATACTCAGTGTTCATATCAACAAAGCAGGTGTTGGAGTGTCAGAGGAAGTGGTGAGTGGGCTAACCTTCACTCAGTTCCTAATAATAACTGTAATATAGCGCTTATTTATACCCGCAAGCTACTTCACTTGTATTTCCACAAAATAGAAACAATAAGTATTATATGTATGTATCTCTTAGATATTGCACATGTCGCTCCTGTTCAGTGGTAACATGCGCTCCTGGGGTGGAATAAATCATTCATTAATGTTGACAGCAATACTACAGGCTGCTGTAGTTTGTTTCAGCCTCCCCTTTGTCTTCCCAGGTAACGATGCAGTTCCTAGGGCGGCTGCTGGACACAGTCTCCTCTGTGTCAACCCTCTTCACCAACCCTTACCGGGTCCGAGAAGTGCCGCTGTCTGACTATGGAGGAGGAGGGAAAGTGAAATTAAAAGAGGAGGGTCGCATAGTTCTGTACAAGTACAGTCAGTCATGGGACTGTCTCCTTCTCTGCCCAGAGACACCGAATGTGGCTTTGAGGTCTGTGTTGATCACGTAGATACACTGTTCTGTGTGACTCTGACATGGGTGTGAAAGTTCAGTGTCAGCTGCAAAAACATTTCTTTTGCACCTTTAGTTGCTTTTATTAGCATAGTTGCTCATTTCATCCTGTGTCATCTTACTGGTTTACTGGTTTAGCCTACATCACCATTACTCAAACAGGCAGCTAAGGCTATGCCTTTTATTTTATCAGCTATAAAGCTTTGTAGCAATCATGTGATATGCTAGTAACTATGACATCATCCATTTTTTTTGCAAAACCCTGTTTTCAGCCTTCACTGTTAGCATTTTGGGAGGCATGTTGTTGGTTTTTGTGCACCAGAGTTGACCTTATGTAGACACAAGGAGGGAGTACTAAATTATAAACTAGTACTAGCAATCTTGCTTGGGAAGTTGCATCTGTAAAGTACATGTATATTTGCTATTTAGTGCTAAGTAACATTTCAAGTAAAATGTTACAACTTCAGTCATAAAAATGAAAGCAGAGAGTATCAGTCGGGATTATCTGGACAATCTGTTACCACTACAAAAAGCATATAGGTCCTGTCAGGTAATTCCATTACAAATGCCCCTAAAGTATCAAAGAACACAAACAAGCTGAGAGGTCCAGGTTTGTTATTCCTATGAGCAGAGGTCAGGAGATCTCCTGTGTTGTCACAATTGACAATCAGGGTAGCCTTACCCCTAACTTTAACCCTTAACAAGTCTTCACTTTAACTTGAACAGTTGTCGTGAAAAGGATTAGTCATAGAAACCAAAGCATTTGATGTACCCAGCTGTAAACATGTTTATTTCTTTCTGCTGTTAAAGTTGTCCATGAGCTTATAAGGGAGTTGACCTGCTTTTGGAGTTGGCCTCATATTGCCACTCCGGGAGCTGCAGAGTTTGGCAGATCTGCGCTGGCATAACTTTTCAGCTCGGGATGTTGCTGCTTGGCTACAGATCTGAAAGGCAGGTTTGAAGAAAGATAGAAAGAAGGTCTTAGCATTGGCCTCAGCTGATACCAGACATGTCAAATATTATTAGTTTACTAGCGCAAACCAGATCCTTGTTGGGAGTAACCAGGAGGGACAGGATTAGAGATGAGTGTATCAGAGAGACAGCTAAGGTTGAGTGGTTTGGAGAGAAACTAGAGGTGAGGTTTGAGATGGTTTGAGACACAAGCAAAGGATTGATTGTGGATATGTTGAAAGCAAAAGTAAAATATTATTTATGTATAGTATGTAAAAAAACATTAAAAGGAACTTTTGGAAGCTAAAGCAGCAAAGAAATAAAAGGAATAAACGTCTTAAACACTAATGCTTGAAGCTTTTTTGAATTGTTTTTCTTAGCAGAGGAGAAATATTATTATTTATTCTTTATCTACTAGTTCATTGGTACCACATTAGCAGAACTTTTGGTAATCTATCCACATTTCCTCTTCTTGTAATCATTGCATTGCCTGCAGGCTGTTTCAGGTGGTGTCAGAGGAAGATGCCATGAACTGGTTCCCACAGTACGCCCTCAAACTTCGACCTTTCTATGAAACGCTTCTTCTGAAGTGTGAGTCGACACAGCCAATCGTGGACTGCATCCGTGCTCACCCAGACTGGAGCTCTGCCCACATTGCTGTTGAAACAGGCCTGAGAGAGTGTCTCAAACATAACTATGTGCAGAGGTAAGATAAGCCAAATTGATATTCTTTTTTGGGTTTCTGTGATTATTTTGTATTTATTGGCCTTTTAGTGAGTGAAATATCAGACAGCAGTACGTCTCACAGTTGCATCTTCGTGTTTATGGTATTGATTGATGGGTGGATGAATAATGCCGAATGAAGAGAGATGTAACTCATTAGTCAGGAAGTCTGTGCCAGCTAAATGAATCCAGTGCAACAGATGGTATTGATTATTTAATTGGTTTATAGAAATGTTGCCTCAAAGCACTTATGGTATTATCGAAGCTTATAGCTCATTAGATACAAGTCATTTATTTTTTCACTCATTTTCTTGTGCATTTTTTAAATTGCTCCCTTATTGGCAAAAGTTTCTGTCTTATTAATAAAAAATGTGACTTTTGAGTAATTTTGAGGTAAAATTGAAAGCTACTTGATTCAGTTAGTCTATTAGTGGATATTTAGTTCTAACAGTTTCACAAAAAAAGTCTCTGATTCAGCCTGAAAACCATCCTCTACAAGTAGCGTTGCTGGGAAGTTTAACTTAAAAGACACGATCTGGAGAGTAGGTGTGAATGTGAGTGCGAATGGTTGTCAGTGTGCCTGTGTTAGCCCTGTGACAGACTGGCGAGCTGTCCAGGGCGTACCCTGCCTCTTGCCCTAAGACAGCTGGGATAGGCTCCAGCGCCCCCGCGACCCTGAAAAGGATAAGCGGCAGAGAGAATGGACGGACACGGTCTGGATACGAGAATAACATAATAAGGAAATCCGAAGTGAAATGAGTTGCTGAGGAAAAACAGGAAAAGGCAGTCCTTCCTTGACCAAAGCAATAATAACACAAGTCTGCTTAAAAAACAAAACAACAACCCCCCCTCTCCCCAGCTCTCATGCTTTACTGATATGACTTGAAAACATATAGCTGAAGAATTTAGGAAATAAAAAGAAGCTTAGGAAAGTTTGTTGACTAAAGCACACAGAAAGCCTCTGCGGTGCTTCATGGTGCAGAGCTCCCACAACATCAGCTCAAAATCTTTGCATCTCCAGTCAGATCAATGCTCGGGACGCATCAGGCCAGACGCCGCTGCATCTGGCATGTGGGCGAGCTGACGCCACATGTGTGAAGGAGCTTTTGGAAGAAAGCCAAGCTCGCACTGACATCAAAGACCAAAACGGAGAGACACCGATCCACTACGCTGCCAAGCAGGATTCTACGGTAATCATCCAGGTGAGCCTCAGCTAAAGCAAGATGGTAGAGTCAGACCTCAGACCCTCTAAAGTGCACATTAAAATGATTTCTCCCTCTCTCCACTTTTCCTGCTGTTTTCGTTCTCACCTTTCTCTCATCATCCAGGTCCTTTGCTCGCGGTTATGCTCTGGTGTGGACGAACTCAATAAGAACGGAGAGACGCCGCTCCATGTGGCCTGCCGTACAGGCCGAGTGGAGGCTGTCAAGGCCCTGTTAGGAGGTGGGGCCAAGTGTGACATCATTGGCGGTACAGGTTACCCCATCCACAGCGCCATGAAATACAGCGAGAAGGGGTGAGTGGGAGGAACAATGAGTTATTTTTGTGTCTATAGATGAGCAGAATTGGCCGATTGTGCGTCTGTGTTTTACTGCACGATACTAAAGAACACTGAAAATGGGAACAGCTTCTCTGGTTCTCCTTTTTTACCGGTTCTCTAGAAGTTGTCTGTCTGTCTGTCTGTAATGTGTGACTTCTCTACACTATAATAAAGAATGTAGTACATATTTAATATTCTTGTTTTAATTTCGTGTTCATCTGTTAGTTGTGTGGAGGAGATCCTCAAAGCAGATCCAAACCAGCTCCAGGCAGAGGACTCTTTGTATGGAGGGACGCCTCTCCACTGGGCTAAAACTGCTGAGGTTAGAAACACTACGCCGTGTGCTGTGTAAAAATTCATAATGGTTTGTTTAGTTTTGGCATTACTCTTGCAAACATCCTGAGAAATTCACACTGAGTTTAATCCTGAGTAAATCTAGCCGCCTGCCAGTGATGGCTGTGCGTCCTCTGGTCTCTCAAATCAGCACATCTGCGAGGGATTAACACGGAGCTAGAGACTTGACTTCATGTTTCTTTCTGTCTTCATGTCTGGGTGATAGATGTGTCGCATGCTGTTAGAGTGTGGCTGTGAAGTGAACTACCTCAGTAAGACCGGAGAGAGCGCTCTGCACATTTTGACCAAGAAGGGTCGCTTTGAGGCGGCTATGGTGTTGCTCACCCACGGAGCGAATGCCAACCTGAGGGGCCAGGATGGAAACACAGCTCTGCACTTAGCCATGAAGGTGTGTATACGATCTGCAAAATGTTCATGAGGAGAAAAGAGAAAGGTTACTTTGCAAGACATTGTGAGATTACGGGAGTTGTAGAACGCAGCACCTTTGAAATCAGATTGCAATACTCATAAAGAAAACTGAGGTCATGCTCTGTGTTACAGCCAGCGTGTTCACACTGCAAAATCTCTTTCCAGTCTGTTTTGATGAGTTCTTATTCAACATCAAATGTTTGTTTGTGGGCACATGGTTAGCACTGCTGCCTCACAGCAAGACGATTCCTGGTTCAAATGTCCTGGCAGGCTGGTGCTTTGTATCTGGAGCTTACATATTCTCCCTGTGCTTTCCTCCCACAGACCAAAGATGTGCATTGTAGCTTAGTTGGTGATTGTAAATTGGCCATGTGAGGTTAATAGTGCGTATAGCATAAAGCACTGCATAAATGTATGGTTAGAGAAATGCTGTCTGAATTGCCACAGTGTTTCCATTTTAAAAAATATGTATTATTTTAATGTGAGCTGCATAACTGAGGTTTTTCACAATGGGGGTACAAACCCAGCTAAGCTATTGCAACAAGTACTGATTGTTCAAATACAACTGCAAAAAACCTTCAATGCTGTGTGAAATGTAACTAACTACAAAATGTAATGATTCGCAAATCTGATAATCATATTTTACTCAAAATAGAACAGTGAGACAATTTATGTTTTAAATGTTTAAACTGTGAAAATGTGCCAGCTTAAGAAAAACATTTGCTTATTTTGAATTTAATGGCAGCAACACATCTTAAAAACTGTTGCGACATCACTGAGTAGCAGCCCCTCTTGTTTTGACAGCAGTACGTAAAACTCAGGAGACCAGTTGCTGGACGTCTAACTGTTGTCTGATTTAGGATTCTAGCTGCTCAACAGTCCTGCAGACTGCAGGCAGGCCAGCTCAGCGGACTCTTCTCCTACAAAGTCATGCTGTTGTAATAATTGCAGTATGTGGTTTAGTATTGCCTTGTTGAAGGGAAGCGTATGTTGCTCTAAAACCTGCTAGCACCTTCCAGCATTCGTGGAACCTTTCCAGATGTAATAGTTTCAACAAAAACTTCTGGAAGTCTTCTTGAGCCCAATCAGTGATTTCCTCTATAAACACATTTTTTCCATATTAGGGAACTTCTGGCCATCTTCACCTCTGAGAAACTCAGAAATTCTGTTTTTATTTACTTCTTACCCAGCATCCCAATTTGTTTGGAATTGAGGTTGTATTTTTTTGTTTTATCCTTTGTTCCATATCCTTAAAAAAAACCTCTTCTCATTTGTTGTGACTGCTCAGATGGACCACATAGAGTTGATCAAAGCTCTAATAGTGTTTGGTGCAGATGTGGAGATTCACAATGATTTGGGCGAGACACCTGGACTCATCGCTGCACGCACCAGCAAAGGTAATGAGAGAGAGAGAGTGAGATGGGGGGTTAAAGCGAAACATTTAAACATATAAAGAACATAGAAGTCTGAGCTTGGACTGGTGGTGTTAACAGTGAAATTAGGAGTTAATGTGCCTGACCTAACAACCCTGTTTGATCTCATGTAGTCTGATTTGAAAGCATGTGTCCACTGTGGATGATATTAGTCTGCATGTTGTGTTGGAGCTGTAATTAAGGGTTTTATAATCTGCCACTTTATCCCATTATGTATTAATATTATATGATATGATAACACTTCCTGTTACAGATATATTGCTTTATCACTATGAAGCAATGAAAAAATATTAGTTATTGCTTATAGTCAGTTAAACTTTGTGATCATGCTTTTTTTTTTTTTTTTTTTGCAGTATGCAGTATTGCAGCATCTTGGCCTTACTGCCTTTTAGTGAAATATCCGATTAGATTAGGTTAGATTTTGGTCCACAGAAGCAGAAAATGGAAAAGAGCATACAAATAAACTCACTAACTCTAAGGCTACGTTCACACTGCAGGTCTTAATGCTCAATTCCGATTTTTTGATCAAATCCGATTTTTTTGTCTGCTTGTTCACACTACAAATAAAATGCGACAGCAAACGCGCTCTAGTTTCTTTTGCGGCCCGCATGCGCAAAAGAAGACGTCACACACAACGCGCTCTGTTTAGACCAAACAGTATTGTTTGACTGATGGCCTTTAATATAAAGACTTGTTTCGGACTTTACGTTTTCCAATTTTGCTTTAAGTTATAAAGTTATTTTTTTATTTACATATGGCCTAATAATTATCCTTATTGCTGTTTTAGAGAGGAGCGGTGCTTCAAAGGCTAGTTGCAGATAATCTGCAGATTATACAGTACAAATAAAATGTTCACGTTTCTCCAACGTTGTCTTCCCAACAGTTTCACTGACATCTACACTGGATGGCCGGGAAGTGTTCGCGATGTCTTCTCCGGAGCTGATAATTGTTGTCTGTCTTGTGTCAGTGACGTAAAAGACGGATTTAATGCGACATGACCGTTCAAACAGCAGTCGCTTTCTAAAACATCGGATATGTATCGGATTCAGTACCACATACGAAAGTGACCCAGATCGGATTTGAAAATATCGGACTTGTGCCGTTCACACTGTCATACCATGATCGGATATGGGTCGCACAAGGTCAAAAAAGTCAGATTTGATGCGGTTTTGCCTGCAGTGTGAACGTAGCCTTAGTCATCCCACAGGAAATAAAAACAGTTTCTAATTTCTTTCTGTTGATATATGCAGCTGTTTACTGTTATTTTTCTGATCACTTTCTTTTTTGGCAGAAAGCTGGAGACAAAGACAAAGATTTAAAATTTCACTTTGATTTCTTAGAAAAGCTCAGAGCATGTTACGGCTAAATTGAGCCAGCTAATGGATGTTTGCTTTCAAATACATAGACAGTGCAGGAAACCATTCACAAAGAAGAAATGGGAGTAAACTAAGTTTGTATTGACTTACTGATTTTGAAAATGCATGATAATTGCTAACAGCTTGCTTATGTTCTTGCTTTCTCTCTTCCTTTCATCTCTCTCCGTCTCTCATCTTTGTGGCGTGTGTGCACGTCTAACTTGTTGGCTGCTGCTCTGTGTGTGTGTTTGTGTGTTAACATGAAAGGTCCTAATAGAAAGATACTGCTGGACTTGCTGTGTAGTGTAGGAGTACAGCGTTGCCTCCCTCCCTCCCCCGGCAGTCCTCCTCCTCCTCCCATCTCCAAGAAGGTCAAGCCTCAAGGCATAGGTAACACCACCACCCCCTCACCCCTGCTCCTCCCTCATGCTTCTCCATTTCCATTTTTCTGTCACTTCAAATATTCGAGTTTGTGTTGTCAGTCAATTTTTTACCCTTACTTTTCTTAGCTATAGATCATTCTTTCTGTATTATATATTTAATGATCAAATTTAGGATAATCTTAAATCGCTGTAAACGTAATGTAAGAGCTGGATTCAAGTGTTCCTTCATATTTAAGTTAAAATAATAATAATAATGGATTGGATTTATATAGCGCTTTTCAAGGCACCCAAAGCACTTTACAATGCCACTATTCAGTCACTCTCACATTCACACACTGGTGGAGGCAAGCTACGGTTGTAGCCACAGCTGCCCTGGGGCAGACTGACAGAAGCGAGGCTGCCATATCGCGCCATCGGCCCCTCTGGCCAACACCAGTAGGCGGTAGGGTAAAGTGTCTTGCCCAAGGACACAACGACCAGGACAGAGAGCCCGGGGATCGAACCGACCCCGTTTTTTCCTAGTTTAGTTTAGTTTATGTACAAATGTGATGTCATGTTTTGCTCCTGTACCAACAGCTGTTGTGATTGGCTTTTAGGATTTGAGGACATCTTGTATGTGGGGGCTGCAGTGGGTGCAATGAGCAGAGGCATATCTGAAATAGACGGCCCCCAAATGGAAACGAGAAAGTGAGTATAACATATCACGCGCCTTTATTGCTACTACTTACCCATAATCAAAGCACACACAGAAGGTTGTAGGCAAACACTGAATATATAAGACAGACATGGCCGTTGTGACTTTACCTACAGTTATCATAGTTCTGTATAGTTACTGTGCTGTAACAATGACACATATTTACCTACACCACAGTAACTATGTGTCTTTTTTTCAAAGTGGATGTGACGGTAACAGGTGGATGTGATATTCCTCATACTTCATCCTAAATCATACTCTGCTTTATCTATACTGTCTATTTAACTCTAAGTGGGACCATCATTTATAAAATAATCATATTGTGTTCAGATTGAGATACACATGCACACTGACAATGTGACTGTGGCCATAAACTCACCATGAAAGTGTTTCTAAAACCACTTTAATACAAATGTAATATTAATAATTCATATTATTGTAAAGTGTATAACTGATACACCCACAGCTCACTTTTAGAAAGAATCCAGGGTCAAAGCACTTCTGCTGTTCTGTGCTGCACAATAATAGGTTTCACAGTGTAGTAATGCCATTGTTCAGTATGCATTGAAAGCCTCTGCCCTCCTTGATTTCTTTACCATTTGTGGGCTTTGACCTGCATGCGTTTAAGGCCTTTCTCTCCAGGTTTACTTTGCTTTGTTTTATTTTGCTGTTCTCTGTGTTGTGATGTTTGGTTTTGCTGGTCACATGACTCTTTTCAGTAAACTCTGTTTCGAGGATTCTGCTCTGTTCCAGAGGATCTAAAAAGTTGGATATGCAAGTGATTGGCTGGATAAAATTCATCATATTGGTCTTGGCCATCCGACAGGATGGACAGTCTGCTGTGTCTTGATGGTGGCGGTATTAAAGGCCTGGTGCTGATCCAGATGCTGATCGCTCTGGAGAAGGAGGCGGGCAGACCCACCAGAGAGCTCTTCGACTGGGTAGCTGGCACGAGCACGGGAGGCATCCTGGCTCTGGCTATAATCCACGGTGTGTTTGTGTTCTCTTTTCCAGTGCTGGGTTTTCATCACATAGCATCAGAACAACAATGACACTTCTTCTATGTGTAGGTAAATCCATGGAGTACCTGCGCTGCCTGTACTTTAGGATGAAGGAGCAGGTGTTCAAAGGATCAAGACCCTATGAATCAGCACCGCTAGAGGACTTCCTAAAAACAGAGTTTGGAGAAAACACCAAGATGACTGACATAAAGTTCCCCAGGTAGATATCTGAATGTGATAATAGGCAGAAAAATGCCAAAAAAAAGCTAAAATTCAAAAGAATTGCAGACCTCTGCCCAAGCTGCTCGTCATCTGGGCAGCATTTACTTTTAAGCAAAGAGTAATGTATCTTCTATTAAAACATTGTGTACAAGCAGGCAATAGATAATAGGTATTGATTTGTAAATAACTGAAATAACTTGAGCTTATTATATAATATTATAATGCAGTTTATTTCTAACCAACTAGCAGCTCATTCATCATCGTGTGAAACAAAGGCAGATGTGATACGTAAAAGTGAGGTCAGAGGTCAAATGTGACATGATATTTAAATGGTAACTATAGTGTGATATTTAGAATCCCCATATAACAGAATCATTTCCTAAGTAATGCCAATATAAACGAAGGCAGCAGAATTTTAAACACCATTTTAAGAAAATTGACATTTTATGAAAGTTTGAATTTATCTGACCTCGAAGAAGAAGTCAGAGACAGTAACATGATATTTACAATCCCCATATACCATTCCCTACATAACTATATGTTGTCAATACTGACAATGGCGGTAATAAACAGTTATAAATAGCTCTAAATAGAATTATTATCACTTTAACCTTGAGTTTTACATTGAAGGTGAGGTCAGAGGTCAAATGTGATTAACATGAACCCACTCTACACTCCTACAAAGTTTTATTATAATTCATTCATAACTTTTCGACCTGTCACGCTTACAGAGAGAATGACAAATTGTTGCGTTCTAAATGTTATGCAGCCATCTGCCACAAGATGGCGCTGCAGCTTTTCCATTGCTATAGTTAAGCACCAGAAATTTGTTAATGCAGCCTTAATCTTCCTTTAAGTCTGTCATTGTTCAGACCTCAGTGTTTCTTAGGTTTTATACTAATCAATTAGCCAAAGATTTTTCCTTATTTACTCGACTAAGAATTTAGTCGCCCCAGTTTCTGCTGGTGCGAACAGTGTCATATAAAAGCTTTAAATATCCCACTCTTTTGCTGTGATTGGTCAGTTTTTAAAACTTTGAGCTGGTTTTACCCTGATGTGTTAAATTGAGTCACCTAATTTTTTTCCGAGGTTCAGTTCCTGAGAATTAAGAAAAGGTACTGACTTGCTTAGATATGTGTAGCATGGCTCTCTTAACACTAAAATAATACATCTGAAGCCAGATTGGTTTTAAAAATATTTTTGTAATTTGGTTGAAATGCTGCTGTTCAAATTTTCAGGTGTTTAAGGAGAACAGGCAAACATCCTTTCACTTCTTTCTTTCTTTACAGGGTAATGGTGACCAGTGTTCTGGCAGACAGACATCCAGGCGAGCTTCATATATTCAGGAACTATGACCCTCCATCCGTCTCCAGAGAGGCCCCATACACCACCACTGCCACATTCAAGCCTCTCACCATCCCACAAGGCACGTCAGATATCACCTGTGTTTGTCAGCTACAGCACCAGCCCTCAAATGTCAAATGTATTAAATGGGATAATGAAGTGCTCTGAACATACCACTGGATGGCACCAAAGGAATTTTCAGAGCTCATATTTTAATGTGAGGGTTATCTACTTTCACTTCACTGAGGCAAGAAAAGCTGAAAACTAAGCCTGTGTTTGAACACAACACTGAAACTGAGACTGTGTGTGCTGTTCATGAAGGAGTCGTGTCCTGTGTTGTGTGTGAGTCCCAGCCGTGTTGTTGTTACAGGCTGGGAGGATGAAGGTGTGTTGATAGTAGGATACACAGAAGAGCCACCCAGAAAGATAAGGAAGGTGACAGATGAAGGTGTGTGTATGCGTACAGGACCAAGTCCTGGAAAGTCGTGAAAAAGACAGACAGGAAGTGATAATTATGAACTCAGAACAGTGTAATTGCATTTACTATGCATGACTTTCTTACTTATATCCTTGTGTTCATATCAGAACAACTTGTATGGCGAGCTGCTCGCTCCAGCGGCGCTGCTCCCACCTACTTCCGACCAATGGGGCGCTTTCTGGATGGAGGGCTGCTGGCCAATAACCCGACACTAGATGCCATGACAGAAGTCCATCAGTACAATAAGGCCTTAAAAGCAGAGGTAGGCAACCGGAGCTCTATTCACTTTCCTTCCTTTATGCACTTAATGGACGTTAAGCCACATGGATTTGTTCGTGACTTCTTCTCTGCACGTGTGTCTCTTAGGGCCGTGAGAAGGACTTAAAGAAGCTGGGTATAGTGGTCTCTCTTGGAACAGGTGAGCCAAGTAATTGTGTGTCAAAATGTTAAATTATGTGAGTCATATCTCTTCTTCTGTGTCTTTAATATTCATTAAATGCAAAGTAAACTGATATATACACACACACTGGCCACTTTATTAGGTACATATCGCTAGTACTGGGTTGGACTCTGTTTTGCTTTTAGACCTGCCCTAATTCTGTGTGGCACAAATTCAACAAGGTGATGAAAGGATTCCTCAGAGATTTGGGTCCATATTGACATGATATCACAGAGTTGCTGCAGATTGGTTGGATGCACATAAATGATGTCATGTTCAAGGAACCAGACATGGCACATTATCTTGCTGGATACAGCCTTCAAAAGATTGGTACAGTGGGGTGATAAAGGACCACATAGACATACAATATAGACACGCTCAGCAACAATAGTCGGGTAACTGTGGTGTTTAAATGATGTCATTTAGCACTAAGGGGCCCAAGAGTGCCGGGAAAGTGTCCTTGAAACCATTGCACGACCAGTAGCAGTGCAGACGTTTGTGTTTTTTATGCCACATTTTGACCCAACACTCTAAATGTTGCTGCAGAATTTGAAACTTATCAGACCAGGTACTGTTTTTCTAATCTTCTGTTGTCAATTTTTGGTGACTTGTAGCCTCAGTTTGCTGTTCTTAACTGATAGAAGGACACCTGGTGTGGTCTTCTGCTGCTTTAGCCCATGCGTTTGACATGTTTTATGTTTAGAAATGCTCTTAATTACCTTAGTTGATACTAAGTTGACCATTCTCTTGTAAACCTTAGAGACGGTTTTGTGGGAAAATCCCAGCAGATCAACAGCTTCTGAAATGCTCAGAGCAGCCTGTCTGGCACCAACATCTGTGTCGCTCAAATAAAGTTTGTTCCTCATTCTGATGCTCAGTTTGATTTTCAGCAGTTCATCTTGATCATGTCTAAATGCACTGAATCGCTGCCATGTGTTTGACTGATTTAGATATTTGTGTTAACATGCAGTTGAACAGGTGTACTTAATTAAGTGGCCAGTGGGTGTATATATCAGTTGTATCAGAGCTACACAGGAATGCATACCTATCACATTGTGAATAACTAGCTGGAGTTCAGTGTCTCTATTTGAAGTCTCCCTCCCCTTTATCATTTTGTACGCGTGCTCCTGTGTGTCTCCAGGTAAACCTCCTCAGGTGGTGGTGAGCTCTGTGGATGTGTTCCGACCCTCCAACCCACTGGAGCTGGCCAAGTCCTTTGTAGGAGCAAAAGAGCTGGGCAAAATGCTGGTGGACTGTGTGAGTGCATCATTTTTCAGTTTATGTCTGTGAGTGGTTAACTCTGGCCATTGCTGTAATGTGCCCTGATTACTTATTTTTATTTAATCTGTTATTTGTGTTTATTCCATTTGACATTTGTGCATGTATTGGTGTTCTAATAACAAAAACATTTGTTAAAGCATGTTTTTCTTGCTCATTATAAATACGTCTCTCTCACTGCACAGTGTACAGACTCTGATGGCTGTGCAGTGGACAGGGCCAGAGCGTGGTGTGAAATGATCGACACCATTTACCACAGGTCAGAAACGACACACGTGTTAGTTTTGCTTCTTTTTTAATGCATCCTCTTTTCTCAGCCTCTCTGTATTTGTACCAACTTGCTCTCATCCGTTTATCTTAGAATGCTTGTAGTTGTTTCTTATTCCCAGACGCTTCATCTGCAGGGGTTTAAAAGGAGTTCCTGTAAGACTGAGTGTTTACTTCAATTTCATTCAGTTTTATTCAAATGTTGACAAATCACAACAACAGTTGTGATTTGACTTTATATTGTAAGGTAAAGACCCTACAATAATACAGAAAATAGAGGAAAGTCCAGCAATCATATGACCCCTCTATGAGCAAGCAGGAAGAAACCTGCACTAAAATCAAACTCACATAGGGGCTGAGTGGATGAGACCGAACAAAGACATGCTGTGGAAGAGAGCCAGAGATTAATAATAACTATTGATTAAATGCAGACAGTTGTATAAACTGATTCACACGTACATTTCATGTGAACTGTCACAGTGATCAAATCTGCCGCATGTCAGTTATCTAGAAGTAGGACATTTATCACCAACCTATATATGACATGACTGCAGTTTTGTCACATTATAAATTACTTTCATGGATGTAGTTATGACATTTCAATTCAGTTTGGTTTTAATTAAGTTTTATTTATATAGCATCAAATCACAAGCCACATCAAGGCACTTTATATTATAAGGTAAATTACTTTACAGTAATAGATAATAAACCACAACAATCTTATGACTCCCTATGAACAACCACTGCTGACAGTGGGAAGAAAAAACTCCCTTTTAACAGGAAGAAATCTCCAGGCTCAGGGAGAGGGGCGGCTTTTTGCTGTTGAGGGGGAGGAGGAGGAAGAGGAGGTAAAAGAGGCACTGTGGAACTAACTGCTGTGTCTTTTAGCTTCATGGATAGATAAAGGTGCACATCATTTAAATAGCAATAGAAGTATGTATAATATGCCTGCCTAAGAGGAGCATGTAGAATATAAATAGAACTGGTCCCTACAGAGAACCGTGTGCATCATTAAATAGGTAGATGTTTGTGTTTATAAATATGATATCAGTTCATACATATAAATTTTGATGTCAGTGTTTCCGTTAAATTGTGTGATAAAAAGGACCGTAAAGTGTCACAAGGTCATGAGGTTATGTTGCATCTCGTCTTCTTCACTGTACTCACGTGAGAACCTGAGACCAAATGCTGTAGTTTCACTTCTGTTAGAAACTCATAAAGTACCAAATAACAGGTTTACACTGCAGTCGATCAGTTTAGCACACACACTCTTTTTCTGTTGTACCATGTGGTTCAGCATTGTCTTGTAAGCAAGCCTACAGTGGAAAAGAAGCATGAACGTAGCTCCAAAAGCTCTTCAGCAGCAATGGTGATTTTTCCTGTTGTTTTTATTTATCCCTTTTTTTGCATTTAGTCTTTCTTTACTATCTTTAGCATGTCTCTCTGCACAGTTAGTTATCATTATTTTGTTTATTAATCACTGTGTCCGTTGCATTGTGTGCAGATTGAGTCCCCAACTATCTCAGGAGGTGATGCTGGATGAGGTGAGCGACGCAGCCCTGGTGGACATGCTGTGGGAGACCCAGATGTATCTGTATGAGAAGAGGGAGGTCCTCCAGTCTCTGGCAAAATTACTACTGAACAACTAAAAGCACAAGAACATCACAAATGGAGGCTGTGAAGAGTGTTTGAATGGAGCAGTGAGATTACTGAGCTGTATGTCTGACTAAAAACTGTAATGTGTGTGTCGGTGTGCTCTCTGTTCAAACTGAATGAATCAGTTTGAGTATGAGTAAAAACGTATTAAATATGTGGAAAGCTAACCCAGGAAACAGCTGACCTACTAAAGCCTGTTTAAAGGTGTTTTATGTAGCATCATGTGACCTTAGCACTGATCCTGTTGTGGTTGATCAGGTTTACTTCTAACATATGAACCAATGAAGAAGTTGAAGTTGTACTGGGGAAATGTAAACTGACTGTTACAGTGTCATGTAAGTTTCCACTTCCCCCTACACTGTGGGTCAATCTACCTCTGGATTTGTTGAGGTAAATCTGGAGTGTTTCCTTCCCCTTTTTTCCTCACTTGTTCATCACATTCACTTCTGACACACAGTTACAAATACACCCGAGTCATTGAATTTTTCCATTAAGCTGTGTGATAAAAGGGACCCTGAATTGCCACCAGAGCATCAGCAGTATTCTCAGGTGCAGCTGAGATGGTGGTGATGTTGAACCAGTTCTGCCTTATGTGTGGGACCCACATTTGTACCTTTTCTTCCTTCCGTAGTAATCTAATGCCTTTCTGAGTTATTTATACTGACTTGAAACGCAATATTTAGCCTCATGTCTGTTGATAAAATATGATATTAATATGAAATCTTAAAACTGACATGAAAGATGTATTTGAATGAATCATCTCTGTGAAAGATAAAGGAACAGATGCCCTGCTGCTATGTGCACAACACGGACAGGAGGAACAAATTATTTTGTATTTTTATTTTTTTGTATTTGGCTTAATCCTGAAGTATAAATGGTATGGGAATAAAATATCTTAATATTGACCAAACTGCTTTGTTGTTGTTTCAGTTAATCTCAGTCAGCCTGCACCCTTATAAACTTGGCTGTTTATTGCTTTGAAACCCTCTATGCATGATAAGGTCAGTGGCTTTATTGCTTCCTTTGGCCAACTTCTTGTCCCAGCAAGGGTATCTGACGAACAGCAGGGTGTAGATTTTGCCCTGGATCTTGTCCACCCCATTTGGCTGACTCCTCAGAAGTCGCCTTACTCTCTGCAGGTGTTTGGTGGTTGCAGCTTGCCAAGCGGCCTCTTCATGGTTGCCATTTGCCTGTGATATTCCAAGGTACTAGTACTATCCAAGTACAAGGTACTAGTTCAGTGATGACGTGACGAGTCCTACTTCCGGGCCTAAAGTAGTCTGCGTTTAATATGGCTTTTGTGTTGTTAACATGTTTAATGTTTTGTATTTTCTTCTATTTAATCTCAAAAAGCTCCTAAAACAGTCAGTGATCACTGTTGACCTCCCTCGGCTTTTATTACCGCTAATCATTTATTTAAGATCAGTTTTTAAAACCTTAGGATGTAACTACAGCCCAGCCCGTGCAGCAGTATATGAATGACTAACCTCGTATTGTGGATGGATTATCTCAGTTGTTCTCCTGGCTGAAGTTTGGTCCTTTTACAGCATCCTGCCATGCGATTACATTTGTTCCTGACCACCGAGAACACTCACGTTAACTTTTATTGAGTGAAAAAAAAGTTAGCTTGTTTATATTATGCTAACATAGCTGTGTCGCTAGCGGTCACGTAGCACATCATTATATACCAGCTAGCCCAACTTCAGTAACCCTACAAGTTTCACTGCTGTTTAGTTTTCTGTCTTCATTTATGCTGGAAGTGATAACAGAGCTGTACGTTTTAATTTGTTTCCAAAACCCCGCAGTCAGGACATGCTATATTGTATTTAGATAGAAGCTAGCGAGCTAACTCCCTGCTAACTTTTAACCCCGTTAAATGTCATAAATTCCGTTTTCATGGATGCCTGGATGTTAAACTCAATTGTTACACCTGGTAGAGCAGAACGCTGATCATTTTATTAAAGATGAAAGACTTTAGACAGTTTTTCAACTCTCAGTAATGCCATAGTGATCGTTTGATATATGGACCTGCAGCGGAGTTTAGGTCCAGACACGGCTAGTGACGTCAGACTGAACAACCGGATAGCTGTCCTCAATGTTTGAAATGGTTACTTTCTGGTAATGCAATCAGACTACAATTCTCCGGTAGGAATGACAGTCCAGTGTCATTGCTGGTTGCTGCATTCAACAACAGAAGCTTGGCATGTTGTAACATCTATAAGGACGATTTGTTTGTCAGTCCAGGCATGATTTAGGTGATCCAAATGCAATTACCTGAACAAAGTCTTTAATGTTGTCCTAACTTCTTTTAAGTATAGTAGCAGTGGATGTGGGTTGGAGTTGCAATGACCTTCAACCTGCAGGTGACCACACCATTTGTGACGGAGAACTCATCTCCATTTGTCATGCAAGGAAACAATCATATTCTTTAAAGCACAGTTATATATTTGCTCTACTTAAAAAAAAAAAAATAAATGTCTGCTCTCGCAGAACAGAAAAGATTGACAGGGGAAGTTTATTTCTGCTGCTTGTATCCGTGATCTCATTCTTTCAATCTTTAAATCAAGCTTATGACCATAGGTGAAGATAAGGACGTAGCTCAGACAGTAAATTGAGATCTTTGCTTTTACACTCAGCTCTGTCTTCACTTCAAACTGGGAGTTTAAGATCTTCTGTACCAGGGCCTCTGTCAGATGTCTCCAGCTCAGCTCCTCTCCTCACCTGAGTGTCCAGACCATACAGCCGCAGATCCTCAAGCTGTTTGAGGTCAGTATCTCTCAACCCAAGACACTAACTCGGGCTCCCTCCCCAGTGTCCCGAGAGGTCACATATCATGTCCCACTCATCAGCCACTGATAGCTCTGACCACCGTCCGACAAACAAGAATGTCATGAGAGCATATTTTAATAAAGGGCTTTGCAAATGTAGCTAATAACTTTTCAACAGTCCCGCCAGGCACACGACCTGGCCACCCGTGTATCCGGCAGGGAAAGTACCTCCAGGACACTCAGGCCCACCCGAGCCCAGGCTTCTCGTTGAGAAGAGGGTGTCAATTGCATTCAGGGAACAGATGATGATCAAATTCATTATTGATGAGATAGCAGAGTAAAGTTACAGCAAATGGATAGTGCTCTGTACAAAACCTGGAGCTGTACTCAACTACAATACTTTAGACTTTTTTTTCAAAAGGCATCAACAGCACAGACACAGTGGATATCATTCACAGAACAATGTTTTCAACCAGGATGTAAACGTTTTTATTTCTGCTGTTAGGTTGTTATAATTGGACATTTTCACATGTTTTCAGTGAGACAAAATGTTCACACTTCAGATGTTTTGTTAAATCCAATTGTTTATTTGATTGGTTGATGGTAGTTTTTCATGGGTAAGATGTTATAATACCCTGGTTCACTCAGTGATTACGCCGTCTCCTAAAAATCTTCTTTAATTCAGTTCAATTAAATCCAACAGTATTTACATACAAATGAACTGAATTGAACTGAACTAAAGAAAAAACCCAACAATCCCCTATGAGCAAGCACTTGGCGACAGTGGGGAGGAAAAACTACCTTTCAAAAGGTAGAAACCTCCGGCAGAACCAGGCTCAGGGAGGGGTGGCCATCTGCCGCGACCGATGACAAAGTTATACACAACTAAATATTAAAGCAAATATGCTTTTAAATGGGTGTTTTGGCACTGGAAGTGACTGATAATATTTAGTTGTATATTACTGTGATTTTATAGGAGATGGAGTGGAAGGCACTTAAGTGAATAGTCTCCAAAACCAGTTGCGCTTCTTTTTCTTTTTTGGTTTTTCTTTTGGCACTTGGTCATCTCGGGCCTCTGGACTTTCTGGTTTGGTAGCGCTGGCCTCCTCTTTTTCTGGCTGTTTCTCCTGGAGTGTCTCGTTTCGGGCTGGAGAATTTTCAGGATTGGCAACGTTGGACTGGTCTTCTTGCTTTTTTATTGTCTCTTGCAGAGACAGCAAAAACTCCTGAAGTGTGATCTTTTCTTCCTCTGTTTGCCCGAGTTGGTTGCGGATTGTTGTGTTCTCCAGCTTTTGCTCCACGATTTCCTGGTGGGAAGCTTTGGTTTTCTCCAGCTTTTCTTTTAAGTTTTGCGCCTTCAAATCATTTTTTTCACAAAGAGCCTCACTGGTGCTGAGTTTGTCTTTCAGCTCAGTGAGCTCACAGTTGACTCTTTGTTCCTGATCTTTGCGCTTTGCAACTTCCTCTTCAAGATTCTTTTGAGTTTTGAGGAGCTGCTCACGGAGTTGTTCGATCTCTTCTTGCTGTTTTTTGCACTGGACCTCCAACTCAGCTTCTCGAACAGTTTTTACATCTGTAGAGTCTGTGTGTGGAACTTTTGCAGTTTGTGTTGAAGCGTCCACACTCAGCTCTGCAGCTGTGTTGCTGTCTTCAACAGGAGTCTCACTCTCCTCAGGGGTGAAGTTCTCCTCGGGTGTCTTTCTACGAGCCTCTTCCAGCTGTTTTTGGAGCTCAAGGATGGTTTTTTGAGCGTTTTGTCTACAGCACTGTAGCTGCAGGTGAACCCAATCATTCTGAGTTTTAGCTGCAGCAGCTTTGTGGTTTGCAGCTGTCATTTTATAAAGATTGGTTTTGCACATGTGCTGAGCCTCCTGCAGGTGGAATCTCAGCGCACCCAGTTCATCAGTCTCATTGTATGGACGACTGCCATCATTTGGTGTTAAGTGAGGCTGTGGCTGAGGTGGCCCAGGTGGTTTTATGGTCAGGGATGGGGCTGATGTGGCACAGGCCCTCGTTTTGGCAAAAACTGTGGATTTTGCCAATGTTGCCCAGGCCCATTATTGGGTTTAAAGTGGGCATTGGGCTGATGTGGCACAGGCCCTCGATTGGGTCCAGGGTTTCTGGCTCTGGGGTTTGCATTTTTCTGCATCTTCTTCTTGTTTGCACCCTTTGGTTTGGCAGCATCAGATGGAGTCCCCTCATTTGGTGTCTTGTTTTTCCCTCTTGGGTTTGGGTTTTGCTGCTTAGGGTGAACAGCGGCCAATGAGGTCCCTTCCTGGGGATCAAGGTTTTGCTGCATATGTTGCATTTTTCTTGTCTTTTGTCTTACAATGTCGAATGATATTTTCTCTATTCGATCGGGGTTTGGGTTTGTTGCATACACTTAACGTGTCAAATCTTTGACTAAAGGTTGGCTCGTGGTGTGTTCCTATACAGTTGCACAGTTCTGAGACATACTGAGAGCACGCTGATGTCCTACTTAATGTTATTGCTCAATTTCCCTTTGATCCTTTGATCTGGAGTGTCATGTCAGGGAGTGCAAATGGAGTGTGATGTCATCCACTTAGAGTGCAAAATGTGATTTCATCAACTTAGCAGAGAGTCTTGCTTTTCTTTGAAATAGAATTCTACCAAACTTAAATAAAAGTCTTTAACTTTGTACAAGATGGTAAATTCCCAATCGAAAGGCCAAATCTACCTGAGAACTTCAGGAGAAGATTACACAAATAGCTCAGAAGCTTCAATAAATGCTTCAGGATCAACATGTTTTCTATATATACCTTTAGGATGTTGCATCTTCAAAAAATAAAAATGAAATGACTGAGCCTCACACAGGAATATTGCTGCTACTTGTTTACTGAACCTTCTCTTAGCCACATGTTCATAACATCAGTGTCTGTTCACTGCCTCCTGCAGGACGCTCTCTTCTTCCACTTTCTTACAGAACCGATACTGCCTCTCCTGGCATTACCAGTGTAACAACACACTATGTCCTTTATCACAGCGGTCCCCAACACCCAGGCCTCGGACCGGTATCGGTCCGTGAGTCGTTTGGCACCGGGCTGCGAGAGTTGAGGCTCGGGTGTGAAATGTATAGTTTTCAGGGTTTTTATCGGTTTTCAGCGTTATTTTGTTATCGTTTTTATCATTTACTTGGTTTTCCTTGGTCTTTTCACGTGTGTTATGAATAAATTTTCTTTTTTTCGGTACCGGTACTAGTTTTATTTTGTTGTATTTATCCGTGACACCTTAAAGGCCGGTCCATGAAAATATTGTCAGGCATAAATCGGTCCGTGGCGCAAAAAAGGTTGGGGACCGCTGCTTTATCACACTCATTCTATCTGTCTGTTTCTTCAGATGAATAACATGAGCTTGTATCTATGTATCTGTATCTATGAATAATAAACGTTATGCATACCAATATATTTATATAACAAATATTTTTTTACGATACCACAAAAAATATTTTCCACTCACCCAAACAAATTTGAAAAGAGCCTTTTTCATATTAATTTCTGTCCCAATGCAAAAAGAAATATGTTCAAAGCTTCAAGTTTAAAAGGAAATAATTTTATTTAACACTGTCCAGTTGGAGATTTGCTATATTGTATAGTATTGAACTGTAAGTCTGAAATAGGTCAGTTTTAAGGGGCATTAACTCAGGACAAAATAACTTATTTGCTTTCTGTGTCAGACTCACAAAGTGATCATCACCACAGGGATGTGTGCATGAGTTAATGCTGTAGAGGAGACAATGATCAGGAAGAGAACTGCTGCCACAGCTGCTCCTTAAATACCTGGTCTTGATGAAGGGGAATGACAAATGTGATGGAAAATGTGTGTTTCACCTCCTCTTAACCTCTGTGTACTATTGATATGTATTTGTAACTTTCTTGTACAAAGTTGTAGTTGTTTTTCAGTCTTCATAAACTCTAACTAAGCTTTGCTCAAGGCCATGACACACTTCATTACCAAACTGGTGCCCACATGATGGTGAGAATTTCACTCCCAACCACTGATGAGACAAGACTGCATCCACGCGTCGGATATACAAGAGCTGCTATAATTGAGCATTTTTGTCAATGGTGGTACAAACCCTGTTGATCCATTTTCCCCCTATTTTTCCACAACAACAAACAGGAGCAAGCCTGTGAACATTGGTCTGAACAGAATCATATTTATCATTTTTAGCATGATAACCTGTCACAGCCATGTATAGCTGAAAAGAAAACTTTCAGTGAGACCAGAGCTACAGCATGTTTTCCGATTTGTAATGATACATATATTTCAGTGTAACTATAACATGACCTGTAAAATTCACATATATCAATTTATCAGGAAAACAATTCCAGATCACAATAAAGATCACAAAAAAACATGGAATCTATATAGTATTTATATTTATATAAGGTAAGGTAAAATAAAATGAATAAATGTTGTAAAAAGCAAAATACTTTCCTCTAAGTTAGCGCAGCGTAATATTACACCAAATTTTAAGTATGAATATCATGAATTTAGATATAAATACACTGCTTTAGTAAATATGTTTCCCCACTGAACAGGAGGACTAAAGTGTGTTTTAAATCCTCCTTCAAAAACCATGTTTCATGTGTAATTCACAGAACAGATTTCTTATAAAATTAGATTTTTTTTACAGTGTACAACCTGAAGAGGTCACCAGAAACTCAACCAACCTAATCAGAAGAAAAAACGTTGTTGACAGCTGTTACAATGAATGATGTGTGCATAGTGTGATACACTTCACTGAGTCGTATTGTGTCACTCCCTCTCTCTCTCTCTCTGGCATTATCTGCTATATTTATTAGTAGACTAGAAGTAGACTACATTTATTACTTTTAGCTCTCTTCTGGCAGTGAGTGTAACTACAAAAACACATTTGAAGGTTCTTGATGAGTATGAATCCAGCAAGTAGAGCTACACAAATTAGATTTGATCCTTCCTCTAAAGTCTCTTTTTCTACCACAAGACACACCTTCTGTGTCCTTATTTAACAACATACGAAAACCCCACAATAAATATATCTATCACAAACTCAATTATGTGATTTTAAGTCATATTAAGTATTGTTGTTCAAAATGCTTTTCATTGTATGCTTATTATCCTAATAGTTGTCTCATAAGCAACAACTTTAGTGTTATTACTATATAAGTCACTAACAGGAAATGCACTGCCGCAGGCCCAGAGGACTGTGGGCCCCCCACCCCCCGGAAGGGGCCCAACCAAGCCACAGGCACCAGGCATCTTCCCAGAGAGGTGGAGTCTAAGACCCGACCTGACATATAGACACAGACGAACAGGCACACACAGACACACACATGCATTCCCACCCTCATGCACACATATACAAATACTCCACCCAATGTGGAGACAGACACAAAAAGACACTGTACACACAATCACACTCCCCAAACATACTCTATACCCCAGGTCCAGGCACAACCAGCACCAGAGGGGGAAACTACACCTAGACCCAGGAGATGTTACCCTTTTCCCTGGGGTGGAGACAAGAAGACCGCTCCCGCAGTAGCAGGGAAGCCCCGCATCCCAGACTCCAATCAGACAGCCAACTCCTCCTCAAAGCCGCTACACCCCGATGGCTCACAGAGAATGGGGGTGTGTGAAGAAAATTGAGCCACAGGCAGCCAGAAGGGGACAGAGGGGGAGTGCCTCCCCTGCACTTCAGTGACACAGCTGCACCCCAAGCCCTGCATGTGTGGGTGGTTGTGGTGGAGCAGAGTGAAATGGAAGCTGATTGGCTTAGAGAGGGTGGGTAAGAAGACGATGACTGGACAAGAGTAATGATGTCAGTATTGAGTTTGACAAGATGGGCTAGTGGCAGTGAACTAAAGAACAGATGAGTCATTGCAGATTACTGATTACTTTTTGAACTTACACATATGCTTAAGTTTTATGTTTATAAAAACTTTATTCTTAAGTTGGTGGGACCAGAGAAGCCCATCCTGTCAGTGTAAAGAAGTTTAACTACATTTACACTGCAAATCAGTTTTTCACATAAAGTTGTTCTACTGCAGTAAGTGAAAAAAAATATGTTTCCCCACTGAGCAGGAGGACTAAAGTGTGTTGTAAATCCATCCATCCATTCGCTACCGCTTATCCTTTTCAGGGTCGCGGGGGGCGCTGGAGCCTATCCCAGCTGTCATGGGGCGAGAGGCGGGGTACACCCTGGACAGGTCGCCAGTCTGTCGCAGGGCCAACACACAGGGACAGACAACCATTCACACTCAGATTCACTCGCACATTCACACCTAGTGGCAATTTGAATTATCCAATTAACCTATCCCCACAAGCTGCATGTCTTTGGACGGTGGGAGGAAGCCGGAGTACCCGGAGAGAACCCACGCAAACACGGGGAGAACATGCAAACTCCACACAGAAAGACCCCGGCCTGATGGTGGAATTGAACTCAGGACCTTCTTGCTGTGCGGCAACAGTGCTAACCACCGTGCCACCGTGCTGCCTACATTGTGTTGTAAATCCACGTTTCATGTGTAAACCACAGAGCAGATTCCTTATAAAATTAGATTTTTTTTTGTATTTTTGTATTTTTTTAATTAATGCACCATTTTTGTTACTTTCAGACGCAATGACCAGGCTGTGGACACCTAGAGCCTGTACAACACATCAACTTAAAGAAGATAAAATATAACAACGCATCTGCCTGTACAGAACTTAAATTGTTCTGTTCATGATGTTGGTATTACATTCACTTCTTGTATTTACTTTTTCTGATGAGTATGAACAAACTGTGGTGACTCTTTACAGGCTCCTTTCAAACCCTCATAGGAACTGAAACTAAAACATTTGAAATGGTTACCAGCTCTTTATGTTGAGACAATCGCTCTCAGGCTCTGTCTCACACCGGATAAGAGGAAGCCTCAAAAACAGTGCTTTATCTATGTGCATATCTCTCTTAAAGTCTCTTTCACACATTATAAAGTCATCATTATATCAGGCTTTGCTCAACATGCCAGCAAAACTGTAGAGCAAAATAGTCCCAAAGACTGTAATAAAGAAAACAAACAAACAAACAAACAAACAAACAAACAAACAAACAAACAAACAAACAAACAAACAAACAGTGCAGCTCAATTTCCTGTAAAGTCAAAAATGTCTTCATCAAAAATCCAGGATAGTTACAGGATAGAATATCAATAAGACTTCATATTCATGAACATGTAACAAACATTTTGCATTAAAAGTGAAACAATAAATTTCATCCTTTAACATATTTGAGTTTTTTTTCTTTGTCTTTGCAGATCAACAAACAAGCACAATGAAATAAAAGTATTTTCTGCTGAACATGAAACACATTTGAACTGGTTCTCAAAAATCTGCCTTTTCAGGTTTTGTGACTTTTTAATTCACAAACTTGTCCTGTTCCTTTCTTGGTCCAAATTTATAAATACGTCATGAAACATTAAACAGCAATGGGTTAAAATGTTGTCTGTGTAGGATCTCAGTCATTCAGGTCATGGTAGTCTTGAGAGCCAGACTTTATTCTTTCACTTCCATCCATCCCCTTCTGCTGGGGGCTGGAGCCTATCCATAACATAGTGAAAGAGGCAGGGAACAGTCTGGACTTGTTACCAATCTGACCGACACATTTTTTTACTTTAATAACTTATTTTTGTTTTTACTTTAACAGTCTTTCACATTGATGTGAAGGAATATTGGTCCACTCTCCTTTACAACATTATTTGAGCTCATTGAGGATCGAGGGCATTTGTTTATGTATCTATTTTGGGGCGGAATCAAAGTTAACTCACCCAGCCAATTTATCCAGCAATTTAATTATGACACTAATTGATTAGAAAAAAATGCAAACAAAAATAATATTTTCATTACAGTATCAATACCAGTTCAGAGCTAGTTTGCAACATTATGCTAACAAGTTAGCATTGTAGACGTAAAGAGAAAGAATCTTGAATTAACGTGTTTGGAAGAATTCCACAACAGAACGGTGGCAGACGTAAGAAAAGTGTTCAAAAAAGTTTATTGTGGAGCACAGATGTGTGTTATAAATAAAGTTAACATTTAGAAGATCCCACAGTTAGTTCAAAAAGGCTGGTGAGTTTGAAGACTGGCTATAAAGACTCTGGTATTTATTTTAGGCTAATGATAGGGGAGACCGGGGATAGTTGTAACATTTTTGACATTTCTGTCTGTAAATTGAAGCTCTTTTAAGGTAGTGGATTCAAAATGTAATGCAAAGTATTTACATGTCTCTGCTATTAAATAGTGCAGCTATTTTCTCTGCAGCACAATTACCCATTGCATGGTATGGTCTCAAACACAAAGAGTGAAATGTTACAATTAACCCCATAGTCTGGGTTAGTTGTAACATATCCTGGGGTAAAATGTAACACAATGAAATAAGGGTACTAACAAAACATTAACATGTAATCTTTGTTTATTCAACACATGAATGTGTGTGACAGAATGCAGAAATCTAGCTTTTGAACATATTCCAACCCCCCAAAAAAGACAAATTATGGAATTTTCTGCAGCTGAATATTTCATTAATTTTGGTTGGTCTTCCTTGAGTTTGGCCTCATTGGCTCAGTGGGCATTATAACCTACAACTTTTGCACCAATTTTGAACATAACAATGAAGCTGAAAAAATGTAGTTGTTCACCAGCATCGCAATTCCATTACTTTTTATCATGGCTTACCTTGGTGTGGTTTGCAAAGTGCTTCAGAAAGATGAGGAAATCTGTTTCTTGCACCCATCCTGATTTATTTCCACTACCAGTACTTCCTACTGGCCCATCTCTGACACAGTGGTCTGCATAATGTATGTGTGGGAACACAAACAGTGGAGGAATTGTGTTGCCAATGGCATTAACCACATATACAAATGCGACCAGTGAACCTCTCTCTGCTGATGTCGTTGCCCCAACTTGTTCAATATAAGTTAAAGTAATAGTGTGGTAAGTTGTAACATACATTATTGTTACAACTAACCCAGACTGTTACTGTTACAACTGACCCAGACTCCTATAGCCATAAACTAGCTAACATTACAGCCAACGGCTAAAACATTAGCACTAAAGACCTACACAGAATATATCCCCATAGACATACAAATAACATAATTTAAGTTTGAGTTTAGCTGCAAAGCAGATAATGCTATTACAAATTGAAATAAAGTAGAAAAACTTACTTTTTGGCATACAAATTACTTTTTTTCGTGCTTCGTGTTTCGTGCAAACCCTCATCCCTGAACGATTACCGGCCAGTTGCACTGACCTCGGTAGTAATGAAGGTGTTTGAGAGGCTGCTGAAGAACATCATCTCCTCCTCCATCCCAGACACCACAGATCCGCTGCAGTTCGCCTACAGATCCAACAGATCCACAGAGGATGCCATCGCCCACGTCCTACACACCACTCTCAGCCACGTGGACAAGAAACAGGGTAACTATGTGCGAATGCTGTTTGTTGATTACAGTTCAGCGTTTAACACAATAGTGCCCTGCAGACTGTTCACAAAGCTCAGGGATCCGGGACTTAACAGCCGTCTGTGTGCATGGGTGTTGGACTTCCTCACTGGCAGAACTCAGGTGGTGAGGGTGGGCAGGTGCTTCTCCAACAGCATCACCATCAACACAGGAGCACCTCAGGGATGTGTCCTCTCGCCACTGCTCTACTCCCTCTACACTTCAGACTGTGTGGCCACCCACGGCTCCAACACCATTGTGAAGTTTGCTGACGACACAGTGGTGTTGGGTGCCATCTCCAACAACGATGAGGCGGCCTACATGGATGAAGTGAAGAATCTGGCATCGTGGTGCCAGGACAACCACCTCCAGCTGAACGTCAGCAAGACCAAGGAGCTGGTGGTGGACTTCAAAAGGGGTCAGCACAGAGACTACAAGCCCATTATTATCAATGGAGCTCCAGTGGAGAGGGTGCAGTCCTTCAAGTATCTTGGTGTCCACATCTCCTCAGACCTGACATGGGCTGCCCACATTCAGGTCCAGACCAAAAAGGCTAGGCAGCGCCTGTATCACCTACGACAACTGAGGAAGTTCAGGGTCTCTCCAAAGATCCTCAGGATTTTCTATACAGGCGCTGTGGAGAGCATCCTCACACAGAACATGACATTGTGGTTTGGGAACAGCTGTGTGAAGGACCAAAAAGCTCTCCAGAGAGTGATCCGTACAGCAGAACGCTGCTGCAGGATTGCTCTCCCCCCGCTTCAGGACACCTACACCAGGAGATGCCGGACTAGAGCAGCGCAGATACTGAAGGACCCGTCCCATCCTGGCAACAAACTGTTCCAACTTCTGCAATCTGGTAGAAGGTTCCGCATCTTCCGGGCAAGGACAGAGAGACTCAAGAGGAGCTTCTATCCCCAAGCCATCCGTGCCCTAAACACACACACCCGCCCTCTCACATCATCTATAATTGACTGAGTCAGGACTCTTCCAGACACTCTAAACCAAGGCACAATGTACATTTCAATTCCTTTAATTTTAAATATGTTTATATTGTCTATCCCGTAAAATAGTCAGATGTCTATTCATATTAATGTACAGAATTCACCTGCTTGCTGCTACTACTGCACATTCACCCAGTGTATATACTATATGTATGTATATATATATATAATGTTCTTCCTCTACACCCCCCCCAATTTTTGCACATGTCGAGGAGCGTGTCAGGCTACATTTCACTGTGTGTTATACTTGTATAACTATGCATGTGACAAATAAAGAACCTTGAACCTTGAAATTGTCTGTGTTTGACAAAATGTGCTGATTTTTCACATGTGATAGCAGAACTGAATTGGGCATGCACAGGATGAGTCACATCATTTGAAACTTAGCCCTGATTGGAGAAATTGGAAGAGTTACAACTGACCCATGTTACAACTATCCCCGGTCTCCCCTACCTAAAAACAATACTCACCAGCATGAAAATTCTGTTATGCTTCTATTACGTGTTGTTAGTTCAGCCCTTATGTCATTTTCAGAGGGATGCTTTGTGTTGTTGGTTAAAAAGATGTGACTCGTGTGAGTGTGTCTGCAGACAGACTGCATTCAGCATTAAAAGCAACACTTCCTCATATGTCTTTCCCACAAAGCAGAGCCCTCTAGTGGAGAATCGATGCACTGACATCATATTGAATGTTCCTTAGAATTTGTTTTCTTCTTTGCTGCATTTTTTCTTTTTATTGTTTAGTTTTTACAAAGTACACATAGGAAATTATTAAATGTAATGTAATTAAACGTAATTATATTTTCATCAATACCTGTCAGTGTAACAGTGGGAACAGAGACATGTGGTTTAGTTGTTATTTTGTGGTTTAGAAAAAACCCCCCAACACTTGACAGAAGTTAAACCTGCAGACGTGATGACTTTGATGTTTTATGTTGCGTCAGAAACAGAGTTAATAATTTTACAGTCAAAGCTGCAGAGCACCCAGAAAGTAAAACAAACCAAAGCTCACAGAGTAATATCATTAGCATGTCTCCTATTTTCATTGGACCTCTTTAAAGTGAAGCTGAAGTATTTCTATATTTCTGTTAATTACTTTCCTGTGTTGTCTGTTTTAGTACAATGTGTGAAACCCACTGACAGACACACCAGCTGTGGTGTCTCTGCTGTGACACTGAAGTTATTTCAGACACAAACTCTCCACAAAATGTTCCTTTAAATCACCATGGTAACAAACTCTTCTTTAGTGAGCAGGCAGTGGCTCCATGGTGGAGTAGAGATCAGCTGTGTGGTTCTGACTGAAGTGCAGTCTCCTGTAGTGATGATCATCCTGCTCTGCTGACTGAGCTGAGATACTTTCAGGGTTCATCTGAGGAGACGAGACAGTAATTATACATTTATATTAAACTAAATCTTTAGCTCACTCTCCTTTCAGAGCATTATAAACATCACTTTGTAGAGCTCAACTGATAAATGTCTGTGTTAAACATGTGGTAAACAAGCCTTTTAGTGGTCGTTTCAGGGAATTATTTCCTAGTTTATTAACATAAATTATACTACATGGCTTTTTGATGTAGTTCAAATCAGAGTGAAATCTGTGTACAGTCAGGGCTAAACTTCACGTCTGTTCAATGTCCAAAAATAATATGTAAGCCTGATATCAGCCTAATGATTGTCGATGTATGGCATTTGTAGTATCTCAAAATATAATAGTAGTGTGTCCCTGTCACATGATGTTCATGGTGTAACTGTATATAATCTAATAAAAACTCTATAAAAGAAAATCTTCAGGTAGAGTTTGTGAGAAAACTGAAAAAGCTGAAGACTTTTTGGATTATTTCAGGTGAAGACAAACACGACAGATGAGGAGATGTTTTTGTTTGAATCCAGTTCTGTACCTGCTCTTTGTTGTCTGATGTTCTTCTTGGAGACTGTCTGGAAGTCCTCTTTGATCTAGTTAAAAAAAGATGACTGACTATGTGAAATATAAGACAAAAACAAAAACAATTTCCTTATTTGATCCACTGAATCTGGAAAGGAGCTCACAGCCCTCTATATTCAAAACACAAAGTAATGAACTCTATAATCCACTTGGATCTTATTCAGGTTATTATAAAGCCCAGTCTGTAATAATCTACAGTTTTGTAACAATATAGCCCTCATTTACAGTGTAATTAATATTTCAGACATACTCAGGTTTGTAGTGGATATGATGTTGTTCTCGGGGCTGAGATGGAGGAATCGTGGAGTAGAGAGAATCTGTTTCATTCTTGTAGACGTGGAGTCTTTGGTAGTTCAGGTCCTGCTCTCCTCGATGGGCTGCGATGTCGTCATACTGGGGACCAAAGTTTAAATGATAACAAAGAAACAGAGAAGTTACATTTTCAGTGATGATGATGATTGTTGTTATTTTTACAATAATGAATACATTATTGCAGGTCCTTCAACTAAGAGCTCAGCTGGATGGTAGAATTAGCCCAAAATAGTAGATTCAAACTTATATTCATAGATCTTCTATATGAGTTAAACTATGTGAGTGAGTCTGTTTAAATAATTTGCTCTGACATTTTAAAAAACTATCATGAAGCTTTTAAAAAACTGACTGGTCTATTATTTGTTGCTGTAGAGTACAGGACCTTAAAACATGTGGTACATAACATTTCTGTGTCAGCAGAAGAAAAACTAAAAGAAGACAAAACACTAAGAAAGAACAATGATGTGATTAAATAATGAATAAGAAACGTATCATCTCTTAAAAAATGACTTGTATGAAAAAGTATAGAATGACACTGATGTTTTGTGTTGTACTAAAACTGTACTTTATTTTTATCACCTCCAAATCATCCAAATCTTCATTTCTTGAAGGTTGGTGAGAGTTCCTCTTTCTTCTGGTTTATGAAAAATAGTGAATACAAACATGAACAGGTGGTGTCTGGTTAGTGTGTAAATTCTAGATGAAACCTAAGAGATTTGACAGAGGAAACAGTCTTTATCCTCACCTGATCCACCAGCAGACAGTGAGAAGTATTAAAACCAGCAGAGCTGCAGAAACTCCTGCAGCTGCTGGTGTCCATGTTCCTGTGATACTTTGGACAGTGAGAGTCTTTGGAGCAGAGCTGATCTCTTTGTTGGTTTTCACAGCACAGGAGTAGCTTCCTGCATCCTCCCTGCTGACTGGGTCTAGGATCAGATGTTTGTTCTGGTTCTCTCTCGGGGTCAGAGGTCGACTGTTCAAGTACCAAATGTAGTTTGTGTTGTCAGTCAGAGGACAGCTGGTGCTGCAGGTCAGTGTGACTCTCTGACCCTCTGTCACCACTGCAGAAGGACTCATCTTCACTCTCAGCTCTGGAAGACACTCAGACTGGTCAGTAAATGTAAGAGTTATTTCTTATAAACAGCAGGTTGGTTTTTAGGCATCAATGTTACAAAGTGACTGAGAACATTTTTTTTCTTTTTACAAATATTAGAACTGTATTAAATTTAAGGAAAAAAATATACAATTTAGTAAAGATTTTAACCCAAAATGAACCTACTGACAGTAAATGTTCAAACGGCCAGAAATGTAAAAATATTACTGTACTGTACGTGTGACAGCTTTTACATTACTGGAGAACATCTTTAGTAGGAAACCCGAGAGAATTGAACCATAATCAATAGATTTATGAACTGGAATTCTGGCTGTGTTGGACTGAAACCTGGAAGAGGTTTGGTGATTTTGTGCTGAGTCTCTGCTTCTCCTCATTGATGCTCTCTGTCCTTCAAAGCAACACAAGACTACATTTAAAGTCTAAAGTTGTGGACATTTTCTTTTTAACTCTTTCAGTAACAGTAAAGGTGAAAACTTGTGTATAAATATTACATCTCTAAAATCATTCTCACAGATTGTTCTAGTCCTTATGCTAACACATACCTGGGATCTATTTTCACCACTAAAGTAACAAGTGCAAACATAGGTGAGCAGAGCTGCTGTTAATTGCCATTAATAGCTAATAATTGCAGCTAACTCTGGAGTTGCTCGTGGATTTCATCATCAAGCTGAAACGTTGTAGTCATGCAGCTGTAGGCTGTTAGAGCTGGGTGAGTCTCCCCACTACCAGCTTAGATTAGTTTCTGTTAGCTTATTTGAGTAACACACAGGACTAACTGGGATCTAAACAATGAACAGTGAGTCAAACAAGCTGTAATTACCTGTGACAATCAGAGTAACTCCAGGAAAATCAAACTGTTTCACTTCTTCATTTTCTGTTGTGATGGTGAACCTGTATTCTGCTGAGTCATCTCTCTTCAGCTTCTTTAATCTGAGGATGTGTTGGTTCTTCATGCTGTCATCATACTCCACATGATCTGCATCCTCAGTCAGGTTCCTATTGACGTCCTCCTCAGCATTTCTCTTGACTTTATACCAACATTTAGACTGTATCTGCTCGTAGTCAGGATGTGAGTATTTACTGGAGATGTTGACTGAAGATCCTTCCAGAGCACAGATTCTGCTGTGGACATAATTCAACGCGCAGCAGGAATCACTGAAACCTGAAATATCAATGAAACAGAGAAGAGATATTTTAACTTAATTAGTCAAATCAGTTTATTTCTATCACACATTTAAACACAACAACAAGTAAAAAGCACTTTAAAGTATACTTAGAATAAAAACAACCAAATAATTAATAAAAGCAATAATGAAAGAATAACATTAAATATATATAAAAGAAGAAAGAAATACACTGGGCAAAATGACAGACTGAGTTACTCTTGGGTGAGACTGAAAAAGCTGAGCAGAAGTCAGGAGATGAATACTGTTAGTATCATAGATGAGCAGATCTGAAGAGGGAGAGTTTTGGATCTGCAGCTGAGAATTGTGATGTGATCACCAACGTTTTAAAACTGATCCTGAACTTTACAGGAAACCAGTGTGATGATTAGTCATAATTGCAAGAAGTGGTGGTAATACTTTGTAAGTGGAGAGACAATAAGTTTACTCACAGACGTCAGCAGAGCGCACATCCTCAAGACCTTTTACAGCACAAGACAAACTTTCTGGATGAGAGATGGAAAACTGAATTTGTTTTCCCTCCTGCACTGTAGGCTTTCTGGTCTCATACCACACAAAGGAAATCAGAGGCTCAGTCAGAAAACAGCTGCTGTTACAGGTCAGTCTGATGTGACCTCTGTGTTCAGCAGGAGTCCTCTGGACATGAATTTCTGTTGGGAGATGATGAACACATTTTCCACCAGTTCATCTCTGTCATGTCAAATAAATTAAGAAATAAAAATGAAGTTTCAAAGTGCAGTTTGTCCAGAACTTCACCTCTGGGATATGTGATGGAGCAGGACTCGTCCACTGATGTCTGCTGAGAAGAACACATTCTCCCTTTAGCATAGGTCACACTGAAGCAGGTCTCTGTGATGGAACCTGAGAAAAACCAACAACTTTCAGTAAATTCATTAGAGTCTGAAGAGTAAAGTGTTTGTGTTTAACATCTCATAACATGATGAGGAGGCGTCCATCATGACTCACCCACAGAGACTTCAGGGGCTCTGAGATGCTCGTAGCCTTTGGCAGCACAGGAGTATGTGACTGCTTCCTCACTGCTGAGCAGCTCTTGGTACCAGGGAGACCAGTCCTCATAGAGAAACTCTCTGTTCTTGTACCAGATGTAGGCTGCAGGCTTTTCAGTCAGAGGACAGCTGCTGCTGCACATCAGTGTTACTGTCTGTCCCTCTGTGGCAGGAATCACCTTTACCTGCAGCTCTGAGAGGTCACATGACCAACATGAATACACTGATCATTCATAAACTCATTCATTTATGATGCATTTGTAAAAAGAACTGTACCTGTAACATGGAGATGAATTCCACATTGTTGGCACTTTGATCTGTCAGCAGTTTTAATGCAGTAAAAATTTGCATCTCTCTCTGTCAGATTATTGATTGTTAGAGTGAAATTACTCTCTGCTGACATGCTGTACTTTACATGTGTTTCCTCTACTGAGAACTTTATCTTGGAGACAGTATCGTGTCCAGTGTACCAGCCATTTCTTGCAGTGGGATGTTGATGTGAGCAGGGCAGATTCACTGATGAACCTTTCAAGGCACAGATGCTGTTTGCTTTTCCCTGAACACCTTTAACACAACATGTGATTAGAAAACATGGTGAACATTTATGCTAACTTTCTTTTCTGTGCTAATCTGTGATGACAGCATGTTACTGTGAAGGATCACAATCTGGTGCTTTGATACACTTGAGAGTTCAGAACAGTAAAAGTACAAATCCTGTTAACTGTCAATCTTCTGTTCTCTAAAATCATTTTGTAACTTTCTGCAGGTTTGACACTAAAACTCCTGCCTTCCACAAACATCATCACAGTCATCATGAGGAGGAGAAACAAATTATTCCTACCTGAGAGACACAGAATGAAACCCATGAACAAACATCCAGCTTCGGCCAACAACATGGCTGCTGTAGATTTTCTCTTCTAATGAGAAAGTTGATGTATGATGATTATAAAGAGCCGATCACTGCTGCTCTCAGAGTTTCAGAAATATCAGAAACATGAATGTTAAAAATCAACTTCTGTCTAACAGGAATGACTGACTTGTGTGAGTGTGTCAGCAGACAAACTGCATTCAGCTTTAACACCATCACTTCCTCATTTACTTATTTGCCCCACAAAGAGCCCTCTAGTGAAGAATGTATTACATGAGATATTTGACAAAATACTGAATCTACTTTGAATGAATTGTTTGTTTATTTTTCTTCCAGAATTTTTGGCTTTATAATTTTTCAGTGACAAATGATCTCAGTTAAACATGTGACGAGCCACAATTTCATTGTGTTTTCATGAAAGCTCTGTCTGTGTGGTGGTGCAGTGGTTATGGTGGTCGTCTCGCTTTAACAAGCTCGTGGCTTCATGTCTGGGACTTTGCCTTCACATGTTCTTCCTGTGTTTGTTCACAGGTGTGAGTACATCTAGTTTTCTTTCTCTCTGTGTTTGCCCTGTGAGAGACTGTTGGGCTGTCCAGGGTCGCCTCACCTCTTGCCCTGTGGAAACTGTGATAAACTCCACCTTCCTTGTGAACTCTAACCATATAAGTGGAAGAGCATGTATCTGTCAGCGTTGATGGTGAAAGCAGAGACATGAAATTGTTTGAGGTCATATTGTGGTTCAAAAAACAAACTTAAAAGAACTGTCATGAATCGCTGTGTGGCAGGCAAGCAGGAGTGGTGGACCCAAAATGCAGAACTCAGACACGGAAGTGAAACTTAAGGCGCAGCTTTATTGCTGGGAAAAACCTCGTACAAACTAAACTCACCAAAAGAAAACCAAAAGTCAGAACAGAGGAACCAAGGACTGAAACACTGGAAAGAAACACTAAACTGGAGCAGGAGACCAAACACTAGGAAACATAGAAGCAGAACACACAGCTAGTTGAGGGTACGACGCGACACTGACACAGAGAAACACAGGGCTTAAATACACAGACGGCAGAAATCAAGGGATGAGAGACAGGAGGGGAACACACCTGGGAGAAATCACAGCTGACGAGACAGGGGAAACGTAAACTGAGCACACTCACATATGACACAAACCTTCACAATAAAACAGGAAACTCAGACACATGGAACCAGACAAGACATTGAACTAACCAGACAGATTCACAAACAGATGGGGTGACACCATAGACAGAGACAGACTCAAAGGCAGACCAAATATAACACACAGAACTCAAACAATAATAATCATCATCATCATCAACTAGAAAATGATAACTAAAAGCGCTGGGTCACCGACCCAGGACCATGACAGTACCCCCCCCTCAAGGGCTGGCTCCAGACAGCCCAGCAGAAACACAAAAACGGACCAAAACCAAAAAAGAAAAACACCCGACCAGGGCGGGCGGAGGGGGCCCAGGACGGAGGGACAGAGTCCAAAAAGGCCCAGATGGTCAAGTTCAGGAGGCCGACCATGCGAATGGCAGCGGGGCCGGTCCCGATGCCGGCCACGCAGTAGGCAGTGGCGTGGAAACAGTTCTGGGGGCCGACCGTGCGGACGGCAACAGCGGCGCAGAAACAGTTCTGGGGGCCGACCGTGCGGACGGCAACAGCGGCGTGGAAACAAGTCCGGAGGCCGGCCACGTGGAAGGCAGTGGCGGCGTTCAGGAGGGCGTCCACGGTGGCGGAGATGCCCAACAGGCGGCCAGGCAGATGACCGACGATGTGGAGGTGGTAGTAGGGGACCTGAAGGCTGCGTGGCCCCTGCAGCCCCAGGTGAAGCGGAGGCTGGACCAGACGAGGCTGAAGCCGGGCCAGGCGACGCTGCAGCTGGACCAGACGAGGATGAAGACGCTGCAGCTGGACCAGACGAGGATGAAGACACAGAGGCTGGACCAGACGAGGATGAAGACACAGAGGCTGGACCAGACGAGGATGAAGCAGTGGCTGGACCAGGTGAAGCGGATGAAGCCGAAGCATGCGCTGGACCAGGCGACGCTGAGGATGCTGAATCCGGACCAGGCGACGGCGTGGAGGATGCAGCAGAGGCCGGGCCAGGCAACGGCGTGGAGGATGCAGACGGAGGCGCTGCAGCAGGTGGCGGCATGGATGAAACTGCTGCTGCAAGCGTGGATGAGGCTGCTGGTGGAGCAGCTGGTGGCTGGACGGGCTCCTCGGGCCCCCCAGCTGACGAGGAAGGAGGCTGGATGGGCTCCTCGGGCCCCCCAGCTGACGAGGAAGGAGGCTGGACGGGCTCCTCGGGCCCCCCAGCAAAAACAGTCTCAGAACCAGTGGGCACTGGAGCCCCTGGCACACACAGAACTGAACCAGCAGGTGCGGAGACCTCTGGCAGGAACACAACAGAACCAGCAGGCACACGGGCCTCTGGCAGGAACGCAACAGAACCAGCAGGCACACGGGCTTCTGGCAGGAATGCAACAGAACCAGCAGGCGCGGGGACCTCTGGCAGGGACAGATCGGAACCAGAAGGCACACGGGCCTCTGGCAGGGACAGATCGGAACCAGGCACACGGGCTTCTGGCAGGGACAGAACAGAACCAGGCACACGGGCCTCTGGCAAACACATGGCAGACTGCAGCTGCACAGAGCATTGAGTCTGCTCAGGCAGCAACGGCCGGGTGCGGTCCTCAGCTGGCTTCTTAACCGCCAGGGGTCCAGAGTCTGCTGGGGGCTGAAACCCAGCCTCTGGGGAGGCCCTGGAGTGAATCTCAGTCTCAGAACTGGCCAGCTTTTGAGGACTGATAGCAATATTGTTTGGTTTGTCTCTCTGATTAGGATTCAAGGTTGTGGAACAGTTCTGTAAGGGTTGGATAGACATAGCTTGCTGTACCGGAGGTGTAGGGGAAAATGATGGTTGTGAAGTTGGAAACCGAGCTGACGATAAGGCTGATGATTCCTCTACCAACTGAGCTATTGACTGGGCTAAGGATTGAAATAAGGTTTGTAGTAAGTCAGGCTGTGGATGTGACTGTGCTATGGGAGGCGAGGTTGAATGTGGTGGAGGTGGCGACTGAGCTTCGGGCCGGGCGGCTAACTGAGCTTCGGGCCAGGCGGCTAACTGAGCTTCGGGCCGGGCGGCTAACTGAGCTTCGGGCCGGGCGGCTAACTGAGCTGACATAGCCCCAGAATAAACAGTTCCAGATGAAACAGTCCTAACTCCTGGGTCCGAAGGAGCATCAGAAGCACAGTCTTTTGAACCAAAGTGGAAACGATCGCTCTCAAAATGAATACTGTCATTTTCAGGAACAGGAGGAACAGAAGATCTAGAGTTCATGAAGCTGACGTTAGCGGCCTTGGGGGAAACGGTACGTTTATCCCTCGACACAGAAGGCGAATGTAGGGGGACTTTGTCACTCACCCTAGGCGGTTGGTCGAGAAGAGTCCCAGGCTCCTGCCGGAGCCGTGAGTGCTGGCGGCACGTTCGCCGCTTCCAAGTAGAAGAGGAAGCAGCACTGGCAGAATGTGACAAGGAATGACTCGGCTGTGGCTGCTCCTGCTGTGAAGTGGAAACGCTGGGTGAGTCGGGTGGCACTATAATGATCCCTAACATCTTGTAGAAAGCTTGAGCTGGTGTAAGCTGGTTGCTCGCGGTCTCATAGTAATCCTCCCGGGACCGGGAGGATTGATGTATGATGATTATAAAGAGCCGATCACTGCTGCTCTCAGAGTTTCAGAAATATCAGAAACATGAATGTTAAAAATCAACTTCTGTCTAACAGGAATGACTGACTTGTGTGAGTGTGTCAGCAGACAAACTGCATTCAGCTTTAACACCATCACTTCCTCATTTACTTATTTGCCCCACAAAGAGCCCTCTAGTGAAGAATGTATTACATGAGATATTTGACAAAATACTGAATCTACTTTGAATGAATTGTTTGTTTATTTTTCTTCCAGAATTTTTGGCTTTATAATTTTTCAGTGACAAATGATCTCAGTTAAACATGTGACGAGCCACAATTTCATTGTGTTTTCATGAAAGCTCTGTCTGTGTGGTGGTGCAGTGGTTATGGTGGTCGTCTCGCTTTAACAAGCTCGTGGCTTCATGTCTGGGACTTTGCCTTCACATGTTCTTCCTGTGTTTGTTCACAGGTGTGAGTACATCTAGTTTTCTTTCTCTCTGTGTTTGCCCTGTGAGAGACTGTTG
The DNA here is from genome assembly GCF_964374335.1 of Astatotilapia calliptera. NCBI lineage: Eukaryota > Metazoa > Chordata > Actinopteri > Cichliformes > Cichlidae > Astatotilapia > Astatotilapia calliptera. The sequence goes on along the minus strand of NC_137427.1, from coordinate 33,009,826 downwards.
GGCTGTCCAGGGTCGCCTCACCTCTTGCCCCGTGGAAACTGTGATAAACTCCACCTTCCTTGTGAACTCTAACCATATAAGTGGAAGAGCATGTATCTGTCAGCGTTGATGGTGAAAGCAGAGACATGAAATTGTTTGAGGTCATATTGTGGTTCAAAAAACAAACTTAAAAAAACGACCTGAAGACATGATCACCCAGAAAGTAAGAAAACCTAAAGCGCCTAAAGTAACACGATTAGCAGGTCTTGTATTTTGCATCACATGCATTTCATTGTGTTTACAGACAGAACAACATGAAAGCAAACACTACAAAAAACATCATCTGCTGTACAAATACCTGATTTTCAATTTAAAGATGTCTGATGATATTATGTGGTGTCAATGTCTGTATCCCAATTCAGGGTCTGCAGCCTTAAAGTACGCATTTCAAGGCCGATTACGTCACAGCGGCGCGCCAAAGGCTGTCCCAATTCAAAGGCTGCTCGAAATGCGGCCCTGAAATGCATCCTTCATTTCCCTGAGTTTTAAGGCTGTGGCAGTGTAGACTTCGTGGCCCAACAGATCCCAGAATGCATAGTGCGGCGGTGGGTGTGGATAATTTTGCCGAAAAAAACGGCGGATGAGGGGCGCCCGAAGAGTAAACTTTAAGTAAGTACTGAATATTATGTCACGTATTTATGTGCAAATGTTTAATAATGAAGAACATTAAAACATTACTGTTGGCCACATGTCGGCAAAGTTATGTGACATTAGTGACGTTTGTACTAACTTGGTTTTAAAGCCTTTACTTTAAAATATACTCCGTTCAATAGCTGAGCTTAATCCTACAGAGAATGATCAAAGCTCATGTAGAAAGAAACAAACAAATGAACAAAAGATTTTCTCCTTCATTTCGGTCAAACAAAGCTGTATGAAACGTTTCCAGCTGTTAGTATCATGGTTGCTAGACAACCTGGGCAGCGCAACGGAGGCTAGACCGTCCCATTACACAAGCCTCGCACTTCCAGCCTTAGCGGTCTTTAAGTACGCGGCCCTTGAGGACCGTTGAGGCTGCGTACTTTAAGGCTGCAGACCTTGAATTGGGATACAGCCAATGTCTGGCATGATTGTGTTGAATGGGGCGATCGTGGCTCAAGAGTTGGCAGTTCGTCTTGTGATTGGAAGGTTGCCGGTTCGAGCCCTGGCTCGGACAGTCTCTGTTGTTGTGCCCTTGGGCAAGACACTTCACCTATCGCCTACTGGTGATGGCCAGAGGGGCGTGATACAGCAACCTCGCTTCTGTTCTGACTACAACTGTAGCTGCCTCCACCAGTGTGTGAATGAATAGTGGAATCGTAAAACGCTTTGAGGGTCTCGAAAAGCACTATATATATGCAATCCATTATCAATAGTTGTGTGCGTTGTGTTACTTTCTGGGTGATTTGCAGCTTCAAACATAAAAATCCTTCACATTGTTTGTGTCAAAAATTAAAACATTAAAGACATCATGTTTGGAGGTTTAACATCTGTTAAATTAACAACAACAAACAGCTTCACATCTTCACGTTCTCATTGTTATCACTGAAGGTTTTTTGTTGTAAATAAACACAAAATATTTATGTGAAATTTAATGATATTGCAATTTTTACATTTTGTAAACTAAAAAACAATATTATAATTTTAATAATGATGACAAGAAATAGAAAATACATTTATTTGAGGTCAATACATGGATTCTTCACTAGAGGGCTCTTTGTGGGGGAAATAAGTAAATGAGGAAGTGATGGTGTTAAAGCTGAATGCAGTTTGTCTGCTGACACACTCACACAAGTCAGTGATTCCTGGTAGACAGATGTTGATTTTTAACATTCATGTTTCTGATATTTTCCAAACTCTGAGAGCAGCAGTGATCGGCTCTTTACAATCATCATACATCAACTTTCTCATTAGAAGAGAAAATCTACAGCAGCCATGTTGTTGGCCGAAGCTGGATGTTTGTTCATGGGTTTCATTCTGTGTCTCTCAGGTAGGAATAATTTGTTTCTCCTCCTCATGATGACTGTGATGCTGTTTCTGGAAGGCAGGAGTTTTAGTGTCAAACCTGCAGAAAGTTACAAAATGATTTTAGAGAACAGAAGATTGACAGTTAACAGGATTTGTACTTTTACTGTTCTGAACTGTCAAGTGTATCAAAGCACCAGATTGTGATCTTTCACAGTAACATGCTGTCATCACAGATTAGCACAGAAAAGAAAGTTAGCATAAATGTTCACCATGTTTTCTAATCACATGTTGTGTTAAAGGTGTTCAGGGAAAAGCAAACAGCATCTGTGCCTTGAAAGGTTCATCAGTGAATCTGCCCTGCTCACATCAACATCCCACTGCAGGAAATAGCTGGTACACTGGACACGATACTGTCTCCAAGATAAAGTTCTCAGTAGAGGAAACACATGTAAAGTACAGCATGTCAGCAGAGAGTAATTTCACTCTAACAATCAATAATCTGACAGAGAGAGATGCAAATTTTTACTGCTGCATTAAAACTGCTCACAGATCAAAGTGCCAACAAAGTGGAATTCATCTCCATGTTACAGGTACAGTTCTTTTTACAAATGCATCACAAATGAATGAGTTTATGAATGATCAGTGTATTCATGTTGGTCATGTGACCTCTCAGAGCTGCAGGTAAAGGTGATTCCTGCCACAGAGGGACAGACAGTAACACTGATGTGCAGCAGCAGCTGTCCTCTGACTGAAAAGCCTGCAGCCTACATCTGGTACAAGAACAGAGAGTTTCTCTATGAGGACTGGTCTCCCTGGTACCAAGAGCTGCTCAGCAGTGAGGAAGCAGTCACATACTCCTGTGCTGTCAAAGGCTACGAGCATCTCAGAGCCCCTGAAGTCTCTGTGGGTGAGTCATGATGGACACCTCCTCATCATGTTATGAGATGTTAAACACAAACACTTTACTCTTCAGACTCTAATGAATTTACTGAAAGTTGTTGGTTTTTCTCAGGTTCCATCACAGAGACCTGCTTCAGTGTGACCTATGCTAAAGGGAGAATGTGTTCTTCTCAGCAGACATCAGTGGACGAGTCCTGCTCCATCACATATCCCAGAGGTGAAGTTCTGGACAAACTGCACTTTGAAACTTCATTTTTATTTCTTAATTTATTTGACATGACAGAGATGAACTGGTGGAAAATGTGTTCATCATCTCCCAACAGAAATTCATGTCCAGAGGACTCCTGCTGAACACAGAGATCACATCAGACTGACCTGTAACAGCAGCTGTTTTCTGACTGAGCCTCTGATTTCCTTTGTGTGGTATGAGAACAGAAAGCCTACAGTGCAGGAGGGAAAACAGTTTTCCATCTCTCATCCAGACAGTTTCTCTTGTGCTGTAAAAGGTCTTGAGGATGTTCGCTCTGCTGACGTCTGTGAGTAAACTTATTGTCTCTCCACTTACAAAGTATTACCACCACTTCTTGCAATTATGACTAATCATCACACTGGTTTCCTGTAAAGTTCAGGATCAGTTTTAAAACGTTGGTGATCACATCACAATTCTCAGCTGCAGATCCAAAACTCTCCCTCTTCAGATCTGCTCATCTATGATACTAACAGTATTCATCTCCTGACTTCTGCTCAGCTTTTTCAGTCTCACCCAAGAGTAACTCAGTCTGTCATTTTGCCCAGTGTATTTCTTTCTTCTTTTATATATATTTAATGTTATTATTTCATTATTGCTTTTATTAATTATTTGGTTGTTTTTATTCTAAGTATACTTTAAAGTGCTTTTTACTTGTTGTTGTGTTTAAATGTGTGATAGAAATAAACTGATTTGACTAATTAAGTTAAAATATCTCTTCTCTGTTTCATTGATATTTCAGGTGTAAATGATTCCTGCTGGAGTTTGAATTATGTCCACAGCAGAATCTGTGCTCTGGAAGGATCTTCAGTCAACATCTCCAGTAAATACTCACATCCTGACTACGAGCAGATACAGTCTAAATGTTGGTATAAAGTCAAGAGAGAAGCTGAACAGCTGACTGAGGATGCAGATCATGTGGAGTATGATGACAGCATGAAGAACCAACACATCCTCAGATTAAAGAAGCTGAAGAGAGATGACTCAGCAGAATACAGGTTCACCATCACAACAGAAAATGAAGAAGTGAAACAGTTTGATTTTCCTGGAGTTACTCTGATTGTCACAGGTAATTACAGCTTGTTTGACTCACTGTTCATTGTTTAGATCCCAGTTAGTCCTGTGTGTTACTCAAATAAGCTAACAGAAACTAATCTAAGCTGGTAGTGGGGAGACTCACCCAGCTCTAACAGCCTACAGCTGCATGACTACAACGTTTCAGCTTGATGATGAAATCCACGAGCAACTCCAGAGTTAGCTGCAATTATTAGCTATTAATGGCAATTAACAGCAGCTCTGCTCACCTATGTTTGCACTTGTTACTTTAGTGGTGAAAATAGTTCCCAGGTATGTGTTAGCATAAGGACTAGAACAATCTGTGAGAACGATTTTAGAGATGTAATATTTATACACACGTTTTCAGCTTTATTGTTACTGAAAATGTCCACAACTTTAGACTTTAAATGTAGTCTTGTGTTGCTTTGAAGGAGAGAGAACATCAAGGAGAAGCAGAGACTCAGCACAAAATCACCAAACCTCTTCCAGGTTTCAGTCCAACACAGCATGAATTCCAGTTCATAAATCCATTGATTATGGTTCATCCACTCGGGTTTACAACTAAAAATGTCCTCCAGTAATGTCACAGCTGTCACACGTACACTAAGATTTGTGGCCCTTGGACCATTTACTGCCAGTGGGCTCATTTTGGGTTACAAACAGCATGAAGCACCATCATTCATCTATGCAAACTGGTCAAGGAGACACAACCTGATCCATGATGGAGTCATCAGACGTTTCAAGATGTTTATACAAACTGATGCAATTTTATTTCCTCATTCAGTCAGTGATGAAAGGTTTTTTTAGTCTAATTTTTCTGTTTCAGTCCATGCATGGTTATCAGTCCCCAAACAGAGAAAGAACAGACAGACAAATGTTAAGTTATGTGAGCAATTAAATCTGTCATCTCCTACATAGAGTTAAAGCTCTTCATGTTATCCTTTACAATAAAATCTTTACTAAATTATTTAGTTTTCTTTTCTTAAACCTAATACAGTTCTCATATTTGTAAAAGAAAAATATTCTCTCACTCACTTTGTAACATTGACGCTAAACACCAACCTGCTGTTTATAAGAAACACTTAACATAAAATATCTCTTACAGTTACTGACAAGTTTAAGTGTTTTTCAGAGCTGAGAGTGAAGATGAGTCCTTCTGCAGTGGTGACAGAGGGTCAGAGAGTCACACTGACCTGCAGCACCAGCTGTCCTCTGACTGACAACACAAACTACATTTGGTACTTGAACAGTCGACCTCTGACCCCGAGAGAGAACCAGAACAAACATCTGATCCTAGACCCAGTCAGCAGGGAGGATGCAGGAAGCTACTCCTGTGCTGTGAAAACCAACAAAGAGATCAGCTCTGCTCCAAAGACTCTCACTGTCCAAAGTATCACAGGAACATGGACACCAGCAGCTGCAGGAGTTTCTGCAGCTCTGCTGGTTTTAATACTTCTCACTGTCTGCTGGTGTGTTAGGTGAGCATCACTGTGTTCTCTTTCAAACTGTCATTCACACACTGACCTGACACCATCTGTTCACTTTCATATTCCCTTATTTCATTAACCAGAAAAAGGAGAACTTCTAGCCAATCATCAACAAGTGAAACAATGGAAAACTTGGAGCAGGTAAACAAAATAAATGCAATAATTCTTCTACAACAGAGGAACATCCCCTTGATCTATCTAGATTATTCCTTCATGCATGACAGAGCAGCTTCATTTTAACAGATATTGGAGATTATGTATTGGAATTTCAGGAGCAGGACTACCCCTACAAACACCGTAGTTCCAGCTGTCATCTATATAGGTTCCCCCAGTTCTGCAAGCTGATCATTCTTGTTTACATGCTCCACCCTCCCTCCCTCCTTGTTCTCCATTCTTTAACTTCTTCGCTTCTATTTAGTACATGGGGATCTGCCAGGCCCGGGAGCCATCGTTAGCCCCTTTTAACACGTTATTAACATGTTATTTCTCTTTTTTATCAGGTAAATTTTGGACCCCAGCATGACGACATCTCAGCTCAACCAGCAGAGCAGGAACTTGACTACAGCGAGATCAACTTGTCCAAGATCCAAACAGAACATCCCTACTCCACTGTTCAGTCATTTCAAGAGCAGGAGCATGTCCCCTACGCTGTTGTCAACTTCAGAGACAACACAACACCTGAGTGAGTTTGTTTTATGATTATCAATAAAACTCAATGACCAGGCTGTGGACACCTAGAGCCTGTACAACACATCAACTTAAAGAAGATAAAATATAAAAACACATCTGGACTTAAATTGTTCTGTTCATGATGTTGGTATTACATTCACTTCTTGTATTTACTTTTTCTGATGAGTATGAACAAACTGTGGTCACTCTTGACAGGCTTCGTTCAAACCCTCATAGGAACTGAAACTAAAGCATTTGTAATGGTTACCAGCTTTTTATGTTGAGACAATCGTTCTCAGGCTCTGTCTCACACTAGATAAGAGGAACCCTCAAGAGCAGCTCTTTATCTATATATGTATATATTAAAATGTGTTTCTTAAAGTGTCTTTGACACATTAAAAGGTCATCATTATCTCAGGCTTTGCCCAACATGCCAGCAAAATTGTTCTAAAAATTGCATTAAAGAACAAACAAACAGTTGAACTCAATTTCTTGTAAAGTCAAAAATGTCTTCATCATAAATCCATTGGAGATTTATAGGACAGACTTCATATTTATGAACATGTAACAAACATTTTGTATTACAAGTAGAATAATAAACTTTATCTTTAGCCCTTGTGTTGTCCTTGGGTCATTTTTGTCCTCTAAAGAAATCTTTTGCTATCAAAAATGTGTTTTTTATTCATCAAATGGTCTGAAAATAACAGAAGTTATTCATTACTATGCTATGCATGATTGGAATAAGTTTTAAGTAATTTGATTTATTAATGGGGTTTTTATTGGATTTTATAATACCTGTGGTCCTTGTGGACAACAATGACCCCAAAGTGTTGCAAAGGGCCATGTTTTCACACCATACTGCTTTCAAACATCTTTGATCTTGGATCACTGATGTGTGGGGTTAAGCAATGGTCATAACAACCACAACAACAACAACAACAACAACAACAACAACAACAACAACAACAACAACAGGCAGCACAATGAGGAGGCAGGTGCTCTATATTCAATGAAATTGTATTTATATAGCGCCAAATCACAACAACAGTCGCATCAAGGTGCTTCGTATTGTAAGGTAGACCCTACAATAATACATACACAGAAAGTATGCTCATAGGCCTCCATTGCACTGGAGATTTGTGAGTATACTTTTTTTTACCATGTTGTGCAAAGCAATGACCTGGGCCCTGTTTCAGGAAGCCAGTTTAGTGGAAAAACTGAGTAAGTATACCCTGAGTTAACGAAAACTCTGGTTTTTCGGTTTCACAAAGCGAGTTCAGCTGAAGCCTGAGTGAGTCACTATGACGACACACGCCGTGAAGCTAACCTGCCCCCTAGCAGGTTTACTACAACTAACCCTGACTGTCTCCGCCCCTTTGTCGGAAACCTGACAGTAGGAAGTGTCAGACATGGCGTGCCCCGTCCTTGAAGAGCCAGTAGATGTTGAAGCCCAAATTCTCCGCAGAGCTCTCCGCCGGGAGAGAGTGATCAGAGCGCGTTTGGACATTTTATCATTTCCTGATGAGTTTCTGTGCGAACGTTACCGTTTCTCAGCACAATCTATAATTTATTTGGATAACATCCTCAGGCCATATATTACGCATGTGACACATCGCGGACATGCTCTCAGTTCTGTACATATTATTTGTATTGCACTTCGGTTTTTTGCAAACGGGAGCTTTCTGTATAATATTGGTGACGCTGAGCACGTTTCCAAGGCTACCGTCTGTCGGGCAGTCAGGAATGTTACAGTTGCACTGAAACGTCTCCTGTACTCGTTTGTGTTCCCCGGTCATAGACCCACAAGATTCATTAAAGAGGGATTCCACAAAATTGCAGGTATCAAGGTGACCAAAACGTAATGTATGATGTGGTGATACTTGAACTACTACTTAAATTCTACATTTATTTTCAGGGTTCCCAGGCGTGTATAGATGGCACTCACATTCCAATCATTGCTCCTTCAGTAAATGAAGGAGACTATGTGAACAGGAAATCCTTCCACAGCATTAATGTGCAGGTACATAGTTCCCTGTAGCATTTCAAACTAACAAATTATTTCATTATAGTAATGGATGCTAATTTGTGTTCTCTGCACTGTGAAGATCATATATGATGCTGCCAACATTATCACAAATGTGGAAGCCAAGTGGCCAGGCTCTGTCCATGACTCACAAATATTCCGTGAATGTACACTGAGCACAAAATTTGGACATGGTGAGTTGAGAATACTTTAAAATATATAAAGACCAATTGCTTCAGGGACATTTGAACTGAAGTGTATCCTTCTGTCTTAGGAGAGTTCACTGGCTACTTGCTTGGTGATAGGGAGTATCCATGTTTACCCTATTTGCTTACCCCTTACCCTGACCCTGAACCGGGCCCACAGCAGCGATATAATCTGGCTAATTGCAGGACAAGAGCCAGAATTGAAATGACTATCGGAATGCTTAAGGCCCGGTTCCAGTGCCTGCAAAGACTCAGGGTCACCCCAGAAAGGGCATGTGACATTATTGTGGCATGTGTGATTCTTCACAACATTGCCACAATTAGAGGAGAACACTGTCCTTCTGAACCAAACATCAGCAGTGATCCAAACCATGAACATCCTGACCCTCCCACGGACATACAAGATGGAAGCGCAGTCAGAGACACCATATGTCACAATCATTTCCTTTGACCCATCACCTCAACATGTTGAAAGAAGAATAAACAGGTTTTTTGTTCAACTGGCTTTATTGGTCGCCTGTATTTCCTGTACACAAAGTATTAAAAGATGTAAACCTCATAAAGTGTCTCTGTTGCTTCCTCCTCTGTAACAGCTGTCAATGTTTCTTCATTATTTTCCTGTTGTAAAGAAATAGACAACATTGCTGTTCTACTGTAAACTCATATAATCTGTGGAGTATTACTCACAACTGCATGTTGGTCTGGCTCAACAGGAGGCTGCACCAGATGCAGTACACCATCACCATCAACTGATAGAATATGAGGTTTATACAGGTCACTTATAACTTACAAGGGACCAAATGGCAATTAACAAACATACCAATCACCTTACACTTCATTGTCATTATGCTCTCAAAGACAACCAAGACTGAGGGAAGGCAAAATCAGTAGGAAAATAACTTCACTACAAAATAATCCATTATGGTAAAGAGTTTATCAAATGAATGAGTCGCACTGCAAAGGTGACTGTGAAGAAAGGATGTATGCACATCATGTATTATTTTGAATTTACCCCCTATGTAGGCACTTGTGTCTTGCGGGGTTATTGACTCAGAGGATGTCCCCGCAGAGATGCCTTCGGCCACAGGGCGCCCACTGTTTTGGCTGAGGGCCAACTGCTCAGCCTCTGTGAGTGGTGGTGGTGGAGGACCCCCACCTGTTTTTCGGGCCTCCGCTTTTTTTCTGTTGGCTATAACGGGGTCACATTTGAGCATACAGAGTAAGCAAATATGTACTTGTAATGTGCTCAGATAATTTCAATAAGTGCTTACAGAAAGAAAATTAATGTAGCCTCTAACTGCAATTGATTTACATGGGACAAACAGACCAAGCACTATGGCTCATAATACAATTACACCTCACCTGTTTGGACTATATTTTTATATTTCATTTTTACTTGCTGCCAGGAACGTTTGGGGCCTGTTGGGTTGCACCTGCGCTCACATCACATCACAAAATAAAATGTATATAATAACAAATAAAATAACATATGATAAAATAACGTGTTAAATGGGTGGAAATCCCTAGATCAATGTTTAAATTAACACTCACGCATTGACTCTGTCGGCTATGTTTTGCCATGCATGCTTCCTTTCTTTCGCAGCTGAGGCTGTGTTACTTTTTTCCGCGGAATTTGCATGTTATCGGCATATGCTGCCATCAGAATTTCGGCCTCAAGCGCTGTAAAATACATTGACCGCGCCTTCTTTCCCTCCGTCTCCATGGTGACTCGCTTAATCTGTGCTCCGCTTATCAGGGCTTTATGTATCCTCGTCCGCGCGCTTCACTTGGGGTTAAAGCAACTCCGCGTTGACTGAACTACTTGTTATCAGCCTTTCTGAAACCGAATATTCCGAGTTGGACAGTTCGGGGTTACTCAACCCTGAGTATCGTTTTTCACTCTGAGTTTTCTAAACCGGCTTCCTGAAACAGGGCCCAGTAGAACAATGCATATATTGTCCTCTAGTATAATGAGGACAACGAGAGAGGAAGAATAATGGATCGAATGCAGCTGTAGGCATATGTGGGTGTGTTGATTCTTACTGCCGTGCATCCAGTAGAGTCGCTACGGCCAGTTTATGACATCCTGAGTCTGGTAGAGAAGTTTTCATGCTGACACAAGATTAATCATAGAATCACAAAAAGGACATAATTTCTTAATAAAGACACAATAGAAGATCGTCATTCATGACACAAACGTGCTCCCATTTGCTAGTTTCTTCTTCAAAAAAGTAAGAGTTAGTAACTGAGTTACAATATTCTAAAAGTAATTAATTACTTGAAAAGTAACTGTTGCATTACTTTAAAAAAATGTTTAACCCTCTGGGGTCCTGGGTGTAATTGGCCATTTTTGACTACTTTTGATTTTCCCTCCACATTTTACCTTTAAAAACTTTTTACTTTGCCTTGTTTGGTATCATCCTTTTCAGCACAGCCTCACGTGTCTGAATTTACAGTCAGGTTTACATTTTGACATACTGTATTAACACAACTGATCTAAAATCAGACAAAAAACATAAAATCCGAGTAAAAAAGCTTATATTTTTTACTGTAACAGACATGTGTAATGAATCATATTTCATTTCATATTTCTTTAAATACAAATATAAATTGTCAATTTTAAAATCATATGCACAAGTTTTGAAAATAACAAAGTTACTTGCAGCCATTTACCTTTTACCCCTTTTTTAAATAAACATTTCAAACTATTTACAGAACAATCAGCTGTTCTGCATGCAATAAGATGCCACACAAATTTTTTGTGCCACTCCAAAAAAATAATTTCTGTCCTCTATAAAGGAGAACATCACAGCCTGATACCTGCAGGTCTGACAGCAGCAGGTGCATCATCCTGATTCTACCTGGAGACAGCAGTCACCTCATTGTTCTGACACAAAACACAAAACTATCCACAACACTACACACTAACTACACAAGACAACAGATTGACTACACACTCCAAACACGCTAAACGTCACAAATCTCTCACATCTCAAAACTCGCTCTCTCTCTCTCTCTCTCTCTCTCTTTCTGCTCTCTCTCTTTCTGCTCTCTCTCTTTCTCTCTCTCTCTCTTTCTGCTCTCTCTCTCTCTCTCTGTGAACAAAGTTTGTGTTTTTTCCATTGTTTAAGCACTGCTTCCAGCCAAGACTGATACCATATATGCCCTATAGCTGCAGAAAAGGCTAACATTGATTATTTTTACAAAAAAACAGCTAAACATGAGATGTGTTCTCCATTCTTTAAGCACCTGTTCGAGCATCGTTTAAGCACCGGCACCGTTTCAGAAGTACCGGTTTGGCACCGGTATCAGATAAAACCTAAACGATACCCATCCCTACCACGACTACTTTATTCTTCCTCAGTCAAACAGCAGCACTCATGCAAATTGTTTTCCTCCTAGCTCCAGGTGTTGTGCCAAAAAGTGACCGTGATTACCATCAGCGGGAGCGCGCGGCTGCTTAAAGCTGTAGTGTCCAGATTGCTTACATAGTCAGCTACTTGCATGCAACTGATATAAGAGTGTGAATGTGTATGAATGTAGTTAGGAAGAATCAGTTTAATTGTAATTGGGTGAATGTGACATGTTGTACTAGATACATGTTGTAATGTGTTTTGACAAGCAACCATTTGACTAACAGGTCTGTCTCACCTGCTCTTGTTCCCTCTCTGTTCCTCTCTCTCCCTCTTTGTGCTGACAATCAAGCCAAACAGCAACATCATCAAATATAGTTGAAACCAGATATTTACATACTCTTCAGATAAAAACATAAACACTTGTTTAATTGTTAAACATCAAATCAGACTAAATGCTTATTTTTTTTAGATATAAAATACATATATAAATATAAACAACATATTTGTTAAATAGAGAGAAATTGTATGTATTATTGTATTCAAAATTGAGCCACACTTATGGAGCTCCACAGTTCTTTTCTTGGTGTTTTGGTTGATATCTCTTGATTTTTGCATGTCAGAGAAACAGGCTCTGTGTTTTGCCTTATATGCATCCACAGCTGTGCCACCAATTTACTCACATGGACTCTACCAACCAACCAGAAGCTTCTTAAGCTCAGAATGCAATCGTCTGGAGTTTTCTTATTAATTAACAATAAACTTAGTGTACATGTACTCCTACATTTGATGAAAGTGATAAAAATAGACAGGTCTCTCTTTATTCTGACATTTAACTAATTCAAAAGATATTTCAATATTTATTGACCTAAAACAAAAAAGTTTACTCTAAAATTGATGTTCAACAGTAAAGAAAAAACATTTTTTTGTTTTTCACTAAAGTGTATGTAAATATCTGGTTTCAATTGTGAATATACTGCTGTGTATTGAAATTCATCTTGTTTTGCATAGAAATATACTGAACAACACACAAAGCATAATATATAAAATAACATCTACCTGAGTTTTTTCTTTGAAAGAAGCTCCTTATGTCCATTGTTTTGTACATCAGTACATAACTGAAAGTGATTTCGAGTGCTTTGATTAGCCATTGGGGGTAACAACTGAGATTTGAAGAGATATTATTTACATTGTGCTTCTTCTATTTTGGGGGAATCAAAGTTAACTCACCCAAACAATTTATCCAGGCAATTTGATTAAGACACTAATTGATTAGAAAAAAATTCAAACAAAAATAATATTTTCATTAAAGTATCAATACAAGTTCAAAGCTCATTACTGCCACCATGTATCAAAAATTCGTAATTTGTTTTAATTTTTCAGCTGAGTCTATGAAAAATGTTTAATATAACACACAACAGGCGTGCAATAGTATTTGTACACTTGCAAGAAAATTCCCATAGAGCTATATGTGTGGTGTGCAGTGTCTCTCTAAGGAAATGTGATGAAACTGGTGGCAGGCCTTAAAAACACACTTTTATCTTCTGTAAAAGGCTGAGCTGTGCTAATTTACACAAGAACTGGACTGAAAATCAGTGAAAACAGGTCTAATGGACTCAATCCAATGTGAATATAGTGGTTCAGTGATTGTCTGCAGCTAGCTGTAAAGCACCATGGAGGTTGTGTTATGGTATGTGGATCCATATACTGCTGATGGTCTGGTGGCATTTTAGGGTCCCTTTTATCGCACAGCTTAAGGGAAACCTTCAATGACTTGAATGTATTTGTAAGTGTATGTATGGAGTGAATATGAAGAACAAGTGAAAAAGAAAAGGGAAGCAAATACTGCAGACTTACATCAACCAATCAGAGGTAGATTAACCCACAGTGTAGGGAGAGGCAGAGACTTACGTGACACTGTCACAGTGAGTTTACATTTCCTTAATACTCGGTCCAAAAAAGGATAAGCTGTATAACTTCTTTATTGGTTCAATGTTAGAAGTAAACCTGATCAACCACAACAGGATCAGTGCTAAGGTCACATGATGCTACATGAAACATCTTTAAACAGACTTTAGTGGGTCGGTTGTTTCCTGAGTCAGCTTTAAACCACTTCACACTCATATTTCATAGTAAAAGTGGAAGTCACTGTGGTCAAACTGTCATTCAGTAAAGAGAGCACACTAACACAGACATTACAGTCTTTAGTCAGACACACAGCTCACTAGGCTCCATTCAAACACTTTTCACAGCCTCCATTTGTGATGTTCTTGTGCTTTCAGTTTGTCAATAGTAATTTTGCCAGAGACTGGAGGACCTCCCTGTTCTCATCAAATAATCTAAGTGTCCCAAAACATCCACTAGGACTGCGTCAATGTGTGTGGGTGCTCCACAGAAGATCTTCCACTGGAGCAGTCTTGTGACATCACTCTACACTCAGCCTTTGACTAAGTTATGATGATTGATGGTCAAACAGTGCACCTTAAATCTGACCCTGCACACAGGGTCAGATTATATAGCGTTAGTCTTGACAATCACAATAAGGAAGACCACACCCAGTTGTCGGTGCCTAAAAGCTGCCAGGAAATTATTTTCCAGGCGGCTCATTACAACCTGATGGCTTGTCACATGGGGTATGACAAAACTGCCCTGTGGTTTGCATCATCCAGTGCTGGAAGCCAGGTTCTGTCCCAAATACCAGGCGGTATGTGCCCGAGGAGGGGGGCGGTGTTCACAGAGGGAAAAGTGGGAGCGAGAGTGGAAGAATGAGGGAGGGTCTGTAGTGAGGGGAGGTCCAGAGGCAATAATACAGACAGAGCTTGGCTGGCCAAGTTGATTGATGGGGGTATGCAGGGTATGGTGTGTGGCTTAGCTGCAGGTTAGGGGTGGAGCAGTGGGTTGTGAATTGGCCAGGGGAACCTGGCACAGCCAGGTCTGTCAGCCTTCACACCAACTGCACCTTTCCTATTTTCAGTAGCTACTGGGGCCCAGAGAAGAGAGATGTGTGGTATGTGCAAGGCGGAGAAAGGAGCTGACAAAGTGTATATATGTAAAAATCACTCTAAATAAAAACAGTTAATTTGTCTCTAAAAACACCAGTACAGTAAAAGTTCACCATTGTTGTTAAAGAGGTTTTGGATCTGCATTCATGCTTCTTTTCTACTGCACATGACAATGAGTTCCCCGTACTACTTTACTTCACAGGAACCAGAACTCAATCCATTACAGCACTCGCCTCTGTCAGTGCGCCCAAGAGCAGCTGTGACTACAATGTAGCTTGCTATTGCCAGTGTCTGAATGTGTGTGTGAATGGGTGAATGACTGAATGTAGTGAAAAGTGCTATACAAATGCAGGCCATTTACAGCACTTTTTGGAATGTGGTGGGATGAAAATTGACATTATGGATGTGCAGTTGATAAATCTGCACAGTATGTTTGATGCTGTCATGTCAATATGGACCAAATGTGGGAAATGTTTCCAAAATTAAGACAGCTTTGAAGGGAAAATGGGGAACCAATGT
The DNA here is from genome assembly GCF_964374335.1 of Astatotilapia calliptera. Classification (NCBI taxonomy): domain Eukaryota; kingdom Metazoa; phylum Chordata; class Actinopteri; order Cichliformes; family Cichlidae; genus Astatotilapia; species Astatotilapia calliptera. The sequence continues at coordinate 32,994,381 of NC_137427.1, read as the reverse complement.
GTACCTAATAAAGTGGTACATTTACTTTTACATTTACTTAGTGTTTAATAATATTTAAAAGAACAAAAAGTAAAGTGAGTTCAGCCGAGGCCCAGTTAATCTTACCTTCTTTATCACAAAGGGTTTATGTTCTGGAAAAATTCAAAATGTTAATCATCATATTCATTGTTCCCAAATAAGGCACACAGGGAGCTCTGCCCACAAGTTGTTCTGATATGGTAAGGAGGTAATCCATAGTAAATATAAGTACCCTGCTTTGAGTTCATATTTATATTCATATTTACTTTGAGTTCATATTTATCACTTCCTGTCTGTCTAAAAATCCTTTTTAAAAATTATTTTTCACAACTTTCCAGGACTTGCTTCTGTACGCACAAACACACACCTTCATCTGTCACCTTCTTATGCCCTCCGGGTGGCTCTTCTGTGTATCCTACTATTAACACATCCTCATCCTCCCAGCCTGTAACAACAACAAAGCTGGCACTCAAACAGCACAGGACACGACTCCTTCATGAACAGCACACAGTCTCAGTTTCAGTGTTGTGTTCACACACAGGCTTAGTTTTCAGGTTCCATTGCCTCAGTGAAGTGAAAGTACATAACCCTCACATTAAAAAAATGAGTGCGGAAAATTCCTCTGGTGCCATCCAGTGGTATGTTCAGAGCACTTCACTATTCCTGTTAATACAACATCTGAAAAGGAAAACAGTGTAAAGTCCTGCTGTCATAGTAAAAGAATTTCTTCATAAACTCAGAAAAATCAGCATTTGAACCAAATAACAAAAATATTTTAAAAATCTGGTCTCAGATTTATTATTTTACTGTTTTATTGTGAAGCACTTTGGTGTGCCTTAGGGTTTTTAAATGTGCTATATGAATTGTATTGTAGAATAAGCTGAATAACACAGTGTATTGTGGTCTGGCTTGCACTGTCAACAGGTAAGCATTTTTCCAGTGATATGGGGGAAGAAAGAAACTGTCACAGTGTTTGAAACGGACTCACGTGCAGACCAGGTATCCTTGGCAAAGAGAAAGTGCGTTTATTTACAGTGAGACACCAGGTGAGAATATATATACAGTGTGGTGGGGGAAAGGGTCCGGGGGACCAGGGGCCAGGGGGAAACAGGGATTAATCCAATACACGTTCTCAGTTGTTCCCCACACCCCCACTGATTTGTGATGAGGGGTCTTTGGTCCTTGTACAGTTCTAGGCATTCCAGGATCCATGTCAGGGACATTGACTCACAGACAATGTTCCCTCTAATTTTTCATGTGCCTGAGCAAACACACAAACTCCCTGAGCGGACCCTTGGACCACTGTGAGCAACAGCAGATGTGTGCACTCTGGTCACGCCAGCATCAAATCCATCCAAGTTTATTTATTACAGTGGTTCCCAAACTTTTTTTGCTCGGCCCCCTTTGCTTTACAAGAAAATCTTTGTGCTATCAATGCATTTTTCAAAAAAATGCTTCTCTGTGCAAAACATGCTCACGATGCAGGGGAATTAAAATTTTGTTGGGGATACCTACCTTGGTACCACCGCTGTGCAGGTGAAGCCAGTGTGCTTGGACATGTTGCAGTGGAGATTTTTTCTTTTGGTTTTTGACCACCCTGAGTCTTGGGTTGACATAACATCTTGTTGCTATGCCACCTTAAATTGGTCATGTGATTGGTTTACCACAACTTCTTTATTATTCCTCAACTAATCAGTCCACACCACATTTTCTTCTTAGTAACGGCGATGTAACAATAGAAATAGTAATTATTCAGATTACTAGTTACTGAAAAAAGTAACGGCCGTTATTCCCACCACTGATAATGACACGATTACCTGCATTTCCACTACTCATAAGCTCGTGTCAGTATTTAATGATCAATATCCACAAATGAATATTGGAACTAAATGACACTAGATAAGCACATATTTGACTGAGAACTTAAACTTCACCTTAATTTAACGTCTGCCCTGCTCACATCTCGTTGTCATTAGCGTGTCTTCACTCCACATCGGCCACACCGCTTTGCTAGCTAAAACACGGGTGTCGGCATATAAGGACGCCATCATAACCACTGTGGTCTTCAGGACTTTGAGATATAAAAAGTATATTTATGTGGATTCACCTCTGTTTGCACCATTTTGTTATCAGCGGTTGCATCTGTGCATGCCAAAGAGAAAATTTTCATAATAACAGCTGGATACTGAGCTGACTCTACCTGCCTCTTGCATGTAGCACAAGCGTTTACTACTATAAGGGAGAAGAATTTCAATTTATAAAGGCAGTTAAAAAAAACTGTTAATACTTCCATGAACCATTGAGCAAGGCATATTACTAGATAGATGCTATTAGGAATGCTTTCAAAAGGCATCAACAGCACAAATACAGTGGATATCATTCACAGAACAATGTTTTCAACCAGGATGTAAACATTTTCAACAACATTGCAAGCATTGATCAACAACCGCTGATCAATGGCTATGAGTTCCATTCACTGAGAGTTGGGGAATGGCTGCAATGACAGCATTGTAACATGGTGAAAGATGTACCCTTAGGCCCCCTCCTCGATTCAGAGATGGTGGTTGTTGATCAATGGTCATGAGAATTTGCATAATTATGACGAAGGAACTGACCTCCCAGCCCATTGTTCCTTCAGTGAGCTGGTTTCAGTCATTATGCAAATGTACTGTTTATAAGATTGGGGAAACCTGCAGTCAGCTGAGACTGAAGAAGTCAGTTGGATGAGTGATGAAATGTTTCTCCCAGTGAAAACGTTACGTCCAGATGAACAGAATCAACTTTTGGAGACAGAGAATGAACTTGTTATGCTCACTGTGTAACTGTCTCCCTTTATAAGAGCATTTTTCTGACACACTACTTAGCAGTGGCATGCAGTGACTTTTATAGAAAGGAAAGCAGCTGATAAGCAATTAAAAGTCTTGACTAGATACTCACAGTCTCTAGTGAAATTGAAATAAGCCCAGTTTTCAGTGAAAATATCAAACTGCAGCCACAAGATGGCAGTAATGTAAAAGAAACACGTTGTTGCAGAATTTCTGAAATACAAATCTGAAATAAAAATCTGTGATTATTCTTTACAAGTGAAAGTCTAAGCTAATTATCCACATATGTGTGTCTCGTACCAAGCTTCAAGCATCTGGAGAGTATTGTCAATTTTTTAAAATACCATCATTGATGCAGTTGTCTTCTTTGAAAAAGAAAAAGGAGTACATTCTGTTAAAATTATGGTCCCCAGCTATAATATACTGGGCAACATGGCGGCATGGTGGTTGGCACTGTTGCCTCACAGCAAGAAAGACCTGAGTTCAATTCCACCATCAGCCTCTTTCTGTGTGGAGTTTGCGTGGGTTCTCCCTGGGTACTCTGGCTTCCTTCCAAAGACATGCAGCTAGTGGGGTTAGGTTTATTGGAAACACTAAAATTGCCTATAGGTGTGAATGGTTGTCTCAGTCTATGTATTAGACTAGCGACCTGTCCATGGTGCCCTAAGACAGCTGGGATAGGCTCCAGCGGGCCCCCCGACCCTGAAGTTAGATGGATATAAGATGCTGTCATCCTTACATTTAGAAGAAGTGTATGACTAGGAGCAGTCCGGTTGTGCTGCATGGATGTTGTGTTTAGAATCTCTCCACCACACTCCTCTTTTAGAGGCAGAAACGTGCTACTTGCAACGTGAATCTCATGTGGTTATTTGGTGGTTCAGAAAAAAATTCAAGTGACGAGAAACCTGCAGACATGACGACCTGAAAGTGACACGATGAACAGTCAGTGTAGTGCAGCAGCTATCTGCCATCATTCAAATCAACTTGAAGTATTCTTTGCTGCTCTGTACTTTACCATGATTCTTATTTTCTTTCTTTCCTGTAAAAAGAAAAAAATCACAAGATATGCTCATAAAACTTGCAGCAACAGCAAATTTGATTTAGTTATGAGAGTTTTACCAGAATGAGAGTAGAGACTTGTAACACAGCTGTCTGTGGTTATCTTGTGGCGTGAGAAAAAGAAACCAAGAGAAAGAGGCAGATGATGTCTATGATACTGTAGTTCACTATGATGCATGCAGAGCAACACTTTTGAAAGAATTATTATCACACATCTGGATCTATACTGTTCACTCTACGGAATTCTTCTTTAGACTAATTAGTCAGTAATGACATTATGATATTGAAGATCTCATCTTTAACTGTAAGTTTCTCAACACCAATGTATACTACACCATACTACACTAAAGTAATTAAGTAATAAGTAAACAATTAAATGACGTAAAAGTTCAGTACCGTAAAATTATATATAAGAATTCCAGCTTCTCATGTCCCTTTTTACCCATGTTGCTGTCATTCGGTATCTTTACGTCTATCACTATGGCCATCTTCCTCTCCTTGTCCACCACTACTATGTCCATTCACTTCGCCATCACCAGTTTGTCCATCTATATCTCAAAGTCCCACAGGATCTGAGTTCGGTCAGTCTTGGTCATTCTCGATCACCCCCCTAGAGGGAGGTCCATTTTGACCTCGGGACTTCCAGAACATTTTCCAGGCCACAGATGTTTCTGTCCTGCCTGCTAGCATCTTACACCCTGCTGTTATGTGCTGGATTGTCTCAGGGGTACCTTTACACAGCCTGCACCTGGGGTCTTGCCTGGTGTGATAGACCCCAGCCTCTATGGATGTTGTACTTACAGCTTGTTCCTGTGCTGCCATGATTAGTGCCTCTGTGCTGTCTTTCAGTCCGGCTTTGCCCAGCAACTGGTAGGATTTCTGGATGTCAGCCACTTCCTCTATCTGATGGTGGTACATACTGCATAGGGGACTAACCTTTTGTGATGGTTCCTCCTCTTTCTTGGGTTTCTGCTGCCTGTGGTATTCACTGAGCATGCGGCCATATATTTGTGCGTGTTCGTTGTGTCGTCCTGGACTGTGGTGCTGACACTCACTAGTCCCCGGCCTCCTTCCTTCCGCTTAGCATAGAGCCTCAGGGTGCTGGACTTGGGGTGAAACCCTCCATACACGGTTCGGAGCGTCCTTGTCTTGATGTCAGTGGCTTCCATCTCCTCAGTTGGCCAGTTTATTATTCCAGCAGGGCGTTGGTGTTGATAGTCCGGATCTAGTTCTTACCATTCATCTGACTCTTCAGGACGTGCCTAACCCTCTACAGGTACTCAGTGGTTGCAGCTTTCCTACCGGCTTCTTCGTGTCTTCCATTTGCCTGTGGAATTCCCAGATACTTGTAGCTGTCCTCAGCGTCTGGAACGTTGCCTTCTGGTAATTCGATCCCCTCAGTTCTGACCACTTTTCCTGTCTTCATTACCATCTGACTACACTTCTCCAGTATGAATGGCATTCCAACGTTGTTGCTGCATATCTTGATCGTGTGGATCAGGGGATCAATATCCCCTAAGCTCTCTCTTGTGTATATATTGTGTCAGTCTCCCTTTGTCCTTTATGGATCATCAGCTCACCTTCCCTCAGTGTTTTCTAGCTTCTTGTGCCTCCTAATGTTTTGCTTAGTGTAGTTCTTTAAAGTTTTAGTTTTATTGTAATTTTTTTTGTCTGGATTACCAACCTGATAAATGGTGCCTTTATTATAGTATTATTGTCTCCCATTGTCCGCATTTGGGTCCTCGACCTCTACACTTGGTCTGCTCATCCCACAGACCCTGACAGTTACTGGATTTTTCTTTTGTGGTGTAAAAAAATTAAGAAACATGATGACAGAAGTTTTCATTTCTGACAGCATGCATGAAAACTGCCCTTTTTGAAGCACTAGCAAGTTTTCTTGCATTTTGCAGGACATTTGTGAAACATGAATTTCATTATTACACATTTTTCAACTGAACAATTCAAGCACTGCTACTTTTCTTCTGATTTCTTCTGTATAATATGCCCGAAAACAGAGAGTGAACACTGACCGATATACCAGCTGTGGTGTCTCTGTTTTGATGCTGAAGTTATTTCAGACAATAAAACCATCACTGGTTACAAACTCTTTTTTTTAGTGAGCAGGCAGTGACTTGATGGTGGATTCAAAGTCACCCGTGTGGTTATCAGTGAAGTGCAGTGTTGTATAGTGATGAGCTGGGATGTTTTCATCCATAGAGTCAAGGTTCAGCTGAGGAGGCAAGACAGTTATTCTAATTTTACATTGAACTGCTTCAAACCTTTGGCTGATTCTTCTACAGACCATCAAAGTGCCTTGAAAACTATTCACCCCCTTCTTGATTTTATTTAGATCTTACACTTAAAATAATCAGATCATCAAATACATTTTATTGTTAGACAAAGATAAGTAAATGCAAAATACATTTTTAATTGATGATTTTAGTTATTAAAGGAAGAAAGCTATCAGAACCTAATCTTGCCTCCCCTATTTTAGTAGCCTGAAAACAGAACAGAGCTAGAGTCTAAAGATAGAGGCTTGCGTGGCTTCTGTAGCCTCAACCAATTAAATGCAGTGAACTGTGCACTCATCCACATCCTGTGTGTTGACGTGTCGTGGTGGGTCCCCTCAGTAGCTGGAGACTTGCTACAGTGGTGCCAAACATACCATACCAGCTTTATTTATGAAGCACTTTAAGATAAAACCAGGGTTCACAAAGTTCTGTACATATACCAATAGCATAAACACAATAAAACAAAATAACACAAAATAAGATAAAATAAATAAATGAATAAAATAAAAGTAAAACAAAACATGTTAAAACAAGTTGATAAAACAAGTTGAGTCAACCCCTCAAAGAGTGCCAAAGGCTTCAGCAGATAAATATGTTATAATAAGAGTTTTAAACTGAGAAAGAAGAGGCCTGCCTAACGTACAAGGGCAGATCATTCCACAACTTTGGAGCGGCTACAGCAAACCCACGGTCATTCAGAGATTTAAAAACAAAAAAATTCACCAAGTTTCACAGAGAAAGTTCGCTGTGCCAAATAGGATGTGAACCACTGCAGTGCGGTACTCCTAACACCCGCCAACTGCTGTAAATTAAACTCTTATGATCCACTCTATCAAAGGCAGCAGTTAAATGTAAAAGCACGATAATAAGACTCACCCGAGACAGTTACTAAAAACACATCATTAAAAACTCTTAGAAGGGCAGATTCTGTACTATGCAAAACTTTAAAACCAGATTGAAAAACTTCTAAAATACTGTGTTCTTCTAAAAAGGACATTAATTGCTTGTAATCTGCTTTTCATTAATGTTTGAGATCAAAGGCAGTTTGGAGATAAGCCTGTAATTTGCAGTAATATCAGGATCAAGAGCAGGTTTCTTGAGTAGAGGCTGAATCAATGCATGTTTAAGATTCACAAGTACAACACCAGAGGGAAAGCCACTATTTACAATGGATTGCACAAATGGTGCTGTAGTGAGGAAAACCTCTTTGAAAAATCGAGGAGGGAGAGCATCATAAGGGGAACCTGAGAGCTTCAGGTGAGAGACCAACTCCTGCAGGCAAAGCAAAGAAACTGGTGCAAACCTGTCAAAGTCAACAGAGATATGGACAGGCATAGAAGGGTCGAGAACGGAATAGGAAATCTGCGCTTTCACCGATGATTTTCACAAATTTCCTGAGAGGACTCGACACCAACAGTCTGTGGAGCATGAAGGACCATGTCAGTGGTTTTTAAATAAGGCGTAATGCTTACAGGAGTTTGCCTGAATAACAGCAGCAAAACGTTTTCTCTTAGCATCTTTAAAAGTTTTCTGATATGAATTCCAGTAATACTGTAATGTTTGGTATGACACCTGAAGTTGATTCTTCTTCCATTTACGTTCAGCTCTCCTAAACTTTCTTCTGACAGCAAGGAAGGAAGGGAAACCTCAAACAAGACAGGCTTATGATCCTACCATACAACATCACAAAACCTTTAAGTTAGAGGTTAACCATGAGTCAAATCAAGATCCAACGTGTGCCCACATTTTTGTGTAGGCACAGACACAGGTTGCACAAAATCAAAAGAATAAATAGGCGTTAAAAACATCCATCACAGTACATCAAGCAGAATCCACAACACATACAGATGGTCGAGGTGCTAGTGCAGATGGTGGCAGACCTGGTGATGATGCAGTGTTAGCAGGTGGTGGTGCATCAGCAGAGACACTGCAGGAGGAGACTGAGTGCCAGAGGCAGGTCTTGGAAAACCTCCTTGCTTGGCCTGGGTCTTGGCCTGCACCGCCACTGCTGGATGAGAGAGGGGGGTGATCTCCAGTCTTTTTTTAGTCTTTTTAAGCCATAGTCGAGGCGTGCTGGTGGCCTATGACTGAATGGATCATATGGCTGTTGCTTGTCTTATTGGGAGAGTTACAGACGGCAAGGCTCAGCCTGCTGCAAGAATCACAGGGAAGTTTTGGGCAAGCTATGGTGGAGTTATGCTCTACAAAGATGCCACAAACCCTGGTTTGATCAGGGTCACTGCTGGAGGCAGAGTGGGTGGAGATAAGGTGTCTAGATGGGGACAGCCACAAAACATTTTCTTCATTTGTGGATAATGGCTCTTACTGTGGTTCGCTGGAGTCTGAAGCCTTTGAAATATCTTATGTAAACCTTTCTAGACTGACTGATAGATGTTAATGAGATATCTTCTAAGCTGTTCTTGAGTTTCGTTGAACCATCACATGATGCTGCTTTTTGGGACTTTTTAGCCTGCTTCAGGTTCTATTTAAGAGATTTGCCAGTATTCAGGCCTGAGTGTGGTTAGTGAAATTGGACTCACAGAAAAGACTCACTTAGGGGTTATACTGGGTCAGAAGTTGTCCACAGTGGGCATGGTCAGGGGGCTCAAATGGAGGAATGGTGGAATAGAGATGATCCATTTCATCCTCTGAAGAATTGAATCTGGGGTAGTGATGATCCTGCTCTGCTGGTTGGGGTGAGATTTCATCATACTTGGAACCAAAAAAAAAGAGAGAAATAACAATTTGAGACGTTATTATTGTTATTATTGTTGAACTTATTGCTGATCTTTCAGTGCAGAGCTCAGCTGGAGAGAGGATTAACACAAAGTAGACTCACTCATAGCTCTTATATGGTAGCTCAGCTGTATGAGGTGGTAAGTTAATAAAATGTTTAAAATCATTTACATGGAAATTTTTACAGATTTATGACCTCCACCGTGAAGTACAGGACGTGGAACATTTGGTACAAAATATAACTGTCAGCAGAACAAACTCACTGCCTACTAAAACAAGAGAAGAAAACCAGAAATCAACAATTCTCTGATTTTAATGATTTGGGCATCTATTTTAAAATGAAGCTGCTCTCCTAGCTGGTGTGAAAGAAGCATGATAGATGATGCTGATGTTTTATGCTATAGTACAGTTTTATATATATGCATACAAATATGTTTTTCTTTACCAGGTGCGAGTCATCCAGAGTTTCATGTCTTGAAGGTTTGTGAGAATTACTCTTTTTTCTGGTTTGTAAAAAAAAAGTGAATACAAAGATGAACACGTGGTTAGTCTGAGAATTTGAGACTGAATCTGATTGAACCGAGAGAGAAAACAGGGCTCATCCTCACCTGATCCACCAGCAGACAGTGAGAAGTATTAAAACCAGCAGAGCTGCAGAAACTCCTGCAGCTGCTGGTGTCCATGTTCCTGTGATACTTTGGACAGTGAGAGTCTTTGGAGCAGAGCTGATATCTTTGTTGGTTTTCACAGCACAGGAGTAGCTTCCTGCATCCTCCCTGCTGACTGGGTCTAGGATCAGATGTTTGATCTGGTTCTCTCTCGGGGTCAGAGGTCGACTGTTCAAGTACCAAATGTAGTTTGTGTTGTCAGTCAGAGGACAGCTGGTACTGCAGGTCAGTGTGACTCTCTGACCCTCTGTCACCACTGCAGAAGGACTCATCTTCACTCTCAGCTCTGAAAAACACTCAGACTGGTCAATAAATGTAAAAAGAAACTTTCAATTGTAGGATTTTATGAATTAGGAAAAAAACAAAATAGATCTTGTCCTCAGCAGGTCTTGAAATAAGGTAAATACAACCACAGATGAACAATCCAAGAGGACATGTTACACTATGCAATTATTTATGTAATAAATATTGAGCGGACCTCAACTAAAGACACCTGTACTGCTTATGAGGACTTAAGAGGCTAAGAACCAAGCAGATGACCAAGGTAACATCAGCAAGTGTGATCACTTCAATAAAAACAGAGGTTTTAGCAGTTTGTGAGTTAACACAATGACGAGGAGGAAAAGATATCAGCAAGACCATTTCCAGATTATGTAAGAATTTGTATATATATATGTATTCATGTCCATGTGCCCACCTGTGTCTGTGTGTATTCATCTCTCTCTCTCTCTCTCTCTCTCTCATTATATATATATACACACATTTAAATATATATACATATGGATTTTTAAAAAATATTTTTATATCATTTATTTTAATTATTTCATTTATTTTGACTACGTTGTCCCTCTGTTCAGCACGTTGGCTGACACTTGGTGTCTGTTAAATGTGCTATACAAATAAAGGTGACTTGACTTGACAGACAGTTTGCCCTCATTCTACAGTGAGACTGATTCTTCAGGTGTGGAAAACCTTCAAAACAGCTGCCAATCTTCATAGCAAAAGGTGAGACCGCGCAATGCTCAGAGAAACTGCAAAAAAACAGAGTCACATCTAGCATGTCAAAGGTCAACGTTTATGATGCCATATTTAGAAAAAAACTGAACAAGTATGGCTTCTTTGGAGGGATTAACAGGATCAAACCTCTTCTCAGGTCATGTTTATCATGTTTCTTACATCATGCCCTGATACACAAAACATTAGACCTTTCAAAAGGCTGTACTCTCCAACCTACACAACTGCATTTTAAAGGTACTATTTACAAACATAAGGTTAGTTGTCAGTTTCCCAAAACAACCATGTCAACATTACAAAGTTGCTCAGGTAATCCTTTTCTTTTTCAAAGCATGAGAAAGTTGTTTAAAGAAAACGAATTAAGATTTTAAACATAACAGGATAACAGAACGCAGGTTTAACTTATTTGTAGGATTTGGTAGACTTTTCTCTCATCATATTAATATTATAATATCACTCACCAGAACATGAAACACATAAAGAATCTACAGAGTAAATATAGAGTGTCTAAATCTGGCAGTGTCAGAAATTAATTTGCATAATTTGGTATAAAGATCTGGAGACGTTTGGTGACTCCATCATGGATGCTGTTGTGGATGGTTCTGCTCCGGTAACCAAAAATGCACCTACCTGTGGCAGCAAGTGATCCAAGGGCCAGAAATGTAAAATGTTACTGTACATGTGACAGGTGTTACATAATTTGAGGACATTTTTGGTACCTGAACACTGAGTCAAACAAGCTGTAATTACCTGTGACAATCAGAGTAACTCCAGGAAAATCAAACTCTTTCACTTCTTCATTTTCTGTTGTGATGGTGAACCTGTATTCTGCTGAGTCATCTCTCTTCAGCTTCTTTAATCTGAGGATGTGTTGGTTCTTCATGCTGTCATCATACTCCACATGATCTGCATCCTCAGTCAGGTTCCTCCTGACGTCCTCCTCAGCATTTCTCTTGACTTTATACCAACATTTAGACTGTATCTGCTCGTAGTCAGGATGTGAGTATTTACTGGAGATGTTGACTGAAGATCCTTCCAGAGCACAGATTCTGCTGTGGACATAATTCAACGCCCAGCAGGAATCACTAACACCTGAAATATCAATGAAACAGAGAAGATATATTTTAACTTAATTAGTCAAATCAGTTTATTTCTATCGCACATTTAAACGCAAGAGATGTTGACCAACGTACAAGTAAAAATAACTTTAAAATATACCAGTAATTACTAATACTAATAATAAAAAACAACTAAGTACCCTATGAAAATAATAAGAATTGTGATGTGATCACCAACGTTTTAAAACTGATCCTGAACTTTACAGGAAACCAGTGTGATGATTAGTCATAATTGCAAGAAGTGGTGGTAATACTTTGTAAGTGGAGAGACAGTAAGTTTACTCACAGACGTCAGCAGAGCGCACATCCTCAAGACCTTTTACAGCACAAGACAAACCGTCATGATTAGAGCTGGAAACTAGAATCTGTTTTCCCTCCTGCACTGTAGGCTTTCTGGTCTCATACCACACAAAGGAAATCAGAGGCTCAGTCAGAAAACAGCTGCTGTTACAGGTCAGTCTGATGTGACCTCTGTGTTCAGCAGGAGTCCTCTGGACATGAATTTCTGTTGGGAGATGATGAACACATTTTCCACCAGTTCATCTCTGTCATGTCAAATAAATTAACAAATAAAAATGAAATTTCAAAGTGCAGTTTGTCCAGAACTTCACCTCTGGGATATGTGATGGAGCAGGACTCGTCCACTGATGTCTGCTGAGAAGAACACATTCTCCCTTTAGCATAGGTCACACTGAAGCAGGTCTCTGTGATGGAACCTGAGAAAAACCAACAACTTCCAGTAAATTCATTAGAGTCTGAAGAGTAAAGTGTTTGTGTTTAACATCTCATAACATGATGAGGAGGTGTCCATCATGACTCACCCACAGAGACTTCAGGGGCTCTGAGATGCTCGTAGCCTTTGACAGCACAGGAGTATGTGACTGCTTCCTCACTGCTGAGCAGCTCTTGGTACCAGGGAGACCAGTCCTCATAGAGAAACTCTCTGTTTTTGTACCAGATGTAGGCTGCAGGCTTTTCAGTCAGAGGACAGCTGCTGCTGCACATCAGTGTTACTGTCTGTCCCTCTGTGGCAGGAATCACCTTTACCTGCAGCTCTGAGAGGTCACATGACCAACATGAATACACTGATCATTCATAAACTCATTCATTTATGATGCATTTGTAAAAAGAACTGTACCTGTAACTTGGAGATGAATTCCACATTGTTGGCACTTTGATCTGTCAGCAGTTTTAATGCAGTAAAAATTTGCATCTCTCTCTGTCAGATTATTGATTGTTAGAGTGAAATTACTCTCTGCTGACATGCTGTACTTTACATGTGTTTCATCTGTAGAGAGTTCAATCTTGGAGACAGTATCGTGTCCAGTGTACCAGCCATTTCTTGCAGTGGGATGTTGATGTGAGCAGGGCAGATTCACTGATGAACCTTTCAAGGCACAGATGCTGTTTGGTTTTCCCTGAACACCTTTAACACAACATGTGATTAGAAAACATGGTGAACATTTATGCTAACTTTCTTTTCTGTGCTAATCTGTGATGACAGCATGTTACTGTGAAGGATCACAATCTGGTGCTTTGATACACTTGACAGTTCAGAACAGTAAAAGTACAAATCCTGTTAACTGTGAATCTTCTGTTTTCTAAAATCATTTTGTAACTTTCTGCAGGTTTGACACTAAAACTCCTGCCTTCCAGAAACAGCATCACAGTCATCATGAGGAGGAGAAACAAATTATTCCTACCTGAGAGACACAGAATGAAACCCATGAACAAACATCCAGCTTCTGCCAACAACATGGCTGCTGTAGATTTTCTCTTCTAATGAGAAAGTTGATGTATGATGATTATAAAGAGCCGATCACTGCTGCTCTCAGAGTTTGGAAAATATCAGAAACATGAATGTTAAAAATCAACATCTGTCTACCAGGAATCACTGACTTGTGTGAGTGTGTCAGCAGACAAACTGCATTCAGGTTTAACACCATCACTTCCTCATTTACTTATTTCCCCTCCACAAAGAGCCCTCTAGTGAAGAATCGAGATATTGCAGGAGCAAGTCTACAACTATACCTTTGCATTTGCTCCTTATCACTATTGATGGCTTTATTATTGTTTTACTTTAAGGATTCCAATTTACACATTTTAATATATGTTATTAGATCCTGTCAGTGTTTTTTTTTTGTGGTTAAAAAAAAGTTGCACATTACCCAGAAAAAGCTCAGTGAAGTGCAGTCTGTTTTCACGATGATCATCCTGCTCTACTTACTGAACTGAGATGTTTTCATGCTTGACATCAGGGTTAATCTGCAGAGACAAGACAGTTATTATAAATTCATAAATTAAATTACATCAAATGATTTGGATGATTCACTTTGCAGATTCAAGATTCTTTATTTGTCACATGCATAGTTGTACGAGTTCAACATGCAGTGAAATGAATTGTGTCCTGAAACGCTCCCCGATTAAAGAGGACATTATATACACTAAGTAAGTAAAATATATACATTAAGTTAATTTAATAAAGCAATCTGGAAATTTTTAATTAAAAGTCTGAAAATGTACATTGTGTGAGTGGAATGTTAAAGTGTCTTGTGCCATATTAGCACTGCAATGTATTGACAGAGCAGTGCAGGTGGTGTAAACAAGTGCCCAGAGTGATGTAAACAGAGTAATACAACAGAGTGACCGGAGTAGTGCAAACTGTAATGTATAAGGTGATATACACAATAGTGAGGCCAAGAAGAGTCAGACATGATATGAGATGATGTTCTGGAAAGTTCTGTAATGTGGCAAAAATCAGTCCTGTCTCAGTCATCTAACTATAGGTTCAGAAGGACGTTTTGATTTGCGACTCACAAAAGGAGTTGGCTTGGAAGTGAACAACTGGGACCTTTATTCTCAGTACCATTCATAAACACATACATTCTCTTTGTGGTCAGAGTTCGGGCTGAGATCTTTTTCTGTTGCTGTGACACACTTGACCGCCATTAGAGGGAAGATCTCACAGGAAGAGACAGGTAATGCTTCCTGTGCACGAGGTGCATGGTCCTTGTAACACAAGACTGCATCAAAGCCTGTTATTGTCCTTGTGACAATAACAGGTTATAGCTTTAGATGATGAAAAGGGATTTTGTAGCCCTGTATTTCGCATGGGTTACATGACCATTGAATGTTAATTATACAAGTGTTTTGAGCCATTGGAGCTGCTAAAACAAATAAACTACCGACTTTCTCTGCGAGGATAACTGAATGGTCTAAAGTTTTTCCAAAATCTTCTAGTTTCCATGATGAGCATCATTCATTAGATACTGAATGATTCACTTCTAAATTTCTGCCTGTAGGTCTCATGTACAAGTATATAAGTGTGTAAAATTATCTCTTTAAGCACTTCAAATGGAACGATAGTTATCTTTTCAAAAGTGCTGAAGTACAAATGTACCTCAGACAACTAAGGCAGGTAGACATTTACTGCAATGTTTTTACTGCATTTTTGGGTGAGATTTTGGGTTTGTTCAGTCGAATGCCCTTTCTACCCTGAGGATATCCTCAATGCTTTTACTTTGAGCTGTTTTAACTTTTACTTTGGAGATCATGATCTTCTTTACACACTTTATCCTTTTCCTGTGGCTCCAACTGTGATGTGTTATCCTGAGTACTGAAGTTAAAGTAAGTGAATCCAGATAACAGAATAAAGAACTCAGTTAATACAGGGCTCAGGTGGAGGCCTTAAAAAAGGTTACAGGTAGGTGTATGTGAGACAGAAAAAGGCTACAAAACAAAAGCTCAAGATTGATTCCTGATGGCAAATAAACGATCATTCGGATTAAGGGAAACAGGACAGATGAGGAGATGTTTGTGTTTGTACCTGCTGTTTGTTGTCTGATGTTTCCCTTCTTGGAGACTGACTGGAAGTCCTGTTTCTTCTGATTCATAAAAATAAATTAAACAGTGAGTGAAGAACAGATTTCAAAACACATTTTAAATGTGACTGAAAGAGAACAGAGTGATGCTCACCTAAAACCCAGCTTCTGCTAAGATCATGACTGTTGTGGATTTCAGCTTCCAGTCAGAAAGTTGGTTGGATGATTCTTTTACAGCTGCATCCTTTCACAGAAAAAGCAGAAAACAAAACGGAGATTTCCGATTTCCTGTCCAAACTAAAGAAGTTTTTGTACCCTTCTTTAGCTACTTTCTGCTAAAACCCGAGAAGATACAGAGAACATGTCGTCTCTTTCAGCTGCATGCAGTTGTGTTAATTTGTGGAGGTGTTGGTGACAAAACTGTTTTCTGCATTTATGATGGAAACAAACTTCTGTGATGAAGAAGATTCTCCAGCTTCAGCCGTAGTGGTCTGTAAACACACTGTAAACACACTGAAGGAAATGATCAGTGAACATAGTACATGAATAAATACATGTGACTGTTTCAATTTTTGGTGTTCAGTGTTTTTTTGTTTTTGTTTTAAGTAACTCATTTTTGCTCAGATCAGTGAGATGAGGTTGTGCAGAATGATCGAGTGTAATGATGTAAAGCTTATTCTGCTGTTATGCTGAGACCTGTGTTTTGGGGAAACCAAGAAGAAGGTGAGCAGAGATCAGTGAATGAGTCCTGCTCCATCACAGCAGACGTCTCTGAGTAAGACAGAGATCTGTTTACTTTAGTCAAGTTTTTTTCATACAGGGCACTGAATCAACTTTAAAATCTCCCATTTAAATTTCCAGTGTTCTGGATAATAACTGCTGGGGAGTGAATTAAATCAGCAGGATGCTCTGGAAGGATTTTCAGTCTAATGATGGAGTAAAACGATGGAGAAAAGTTAAAGTGGAAGATAAAAAGCTGAGATTGTTCAATGTATAACCTTAGTCCCTTGCTCAGCTTTCCTTGACTGGTTGTTAGTTCCCTGTTTTGATCCTTTTCTGTTCCTTCAGTCTTGTCCCCGTGTCCTGTCTTCACTCTGAGTGTCTTATGTCTTATTTTCCCGTTTAGTTGTGTCACGTTGATCTTGCCTCCTTTAGTCATGTCTCTATTCCTGTTTTATGATTGCTGTGCTTTCTTGTCTTCAGTTTTACTTCCTCAGATTAGTTAGTTAGTTATTCTCAGCTGCATTCCCACCTGTTTCCTCCCCCCTTTGTTATCTCATGACTGTTTATTTTGAGTCTCAACAAACAGTAAAATCAAAGCTTTTTCATGTATTTTAAAACATGCAAGTAAATCAGTTCAACTCTGTGACCTGTGAATAAAAACCTTTAAATGCTGTTTTGAGACTTTGACATCAAATGGTTTAATCCTTTTATCAAAACTTTCTCACTTTGTAAAAAAATGTGCCTCATGTAGAGTTCAGACATAAACATTAAATGTGAAGGATTTATGTGAAACTTTACAAAAATACAACTTCTGAAACAGAGAAAAGCAAAATAATATATGCATCAGAAAACAGGAGAGCAAAAACAAAATGAGAAAGTAGCACCAACTACTGTACAATACATCACAGCAGCACTGCAACACTCACCGGCCAATTTATTAGGCATGCCTGTCCAGCTGCTTGTTAAGACAAATATTTAATCAGACAATCAGATCAGTGCATGAAGACATCTACAGCAGACATTGTTAAGATGAAACTGCTCAAACTCAGTTCAAGATACTGAGTCACTGTAATTCCTTTGTATTTCATACATAGGAAATATTTTTTTTAGGGTTAACACGGTTATGAAATAAGGGCATCCCACAATAAATCATTCATTGTAACAGCCGTTAATAACTGTGCTGTGTCCTGTAATGTTAGATACCAAACTGCACCAGTAGAGGGTGGTGTCATAAAAGAGAGAAGGAAAACGACGTCCAGAGATAGTTAAGATGGCGAACTGATAAACAGACATGTAACACCCTGCTGCATTCAGTCATGTAGGTTTATGTGCTGCATTCATTAACAGGCATTTGTTCCTTGCTGAGAACTTGTTTCATCATCAGCCACCACTATAAACTGACCATTTTCCTTCTGATTAGATTGTTGAGTTTCTGGTGAGCTCTTCAGGTTGTACTCTGACATGGCTGCAGGGTAATGGATATGTGGCTGTTGAACACAGCATCTCTCTCAAACTTTCACAGTAGAGTAAGTCTGTAAGTCTGTGTCTGCAGGAGTGACACCAGATGCTCCGTCAGAGCTGTAACTCACAGCAGCATAATGAGAACACTCCTGTTGTCTGGGCTGATCTGACTGTACGGTGGAACAAAGAGGAACCACATGTTTATTTTTAAAGTAGACTCTGCTGTAGTAGATTTCATCCTCCTGCTTTGGTTGTGTTGAGATGTCATTAACAGGACCAAGGCTGAGCTGAGGGAAACAAACAGCATTAATTTATACTGTACTTTAAACTTGACTCCTTTTACTGTATGTTGAGAAAAATGAAATGACCACTGGAAAGATGAGACAATTCACAAACTCTAATCTCTACCTGTTCAATTTGGTCAGGCCTTTCAGTTGTTGGAGGCTGAGCAGAAGTTCTCTTTTTCCTGGTTAAAATGAATGAACTGAAAAATGAGTGACTTCAGAGCAGAGATTGAATCTACTGCTGTGAACCAACACTTACCTAACCCACCAGCAGACAGTGAGAAGTATTAAAACCAGCAGAGCTGCAGAAACTCCTGCAGCTGCTGGTGTCCATGTTCCTGTGATACTTTGGACAGTGAGAGTCTTTGGAGCAGAGCTGATATCTTTGTGGGTTTTCACAGCACAGGCGTAGCTTCCTGCATCCTCCCTGCTGACTGGGTCTAGGATCAGATGTTTGTTCTGGTTCTCTTTCGGGGTCAGAGGTCGACTGTTCAAGTACCAAATGTAGTTTGTGTTGTCAGTCAGAGGACAGCTGGTGCTGCAGGTCAGTGTGACTCTCTGACCCTCTGTCACCACTGCAGAAGGACTCATCTTCACTCTCAGCTCTGAAAGAGGAACATTGGCAGTGTTGTGTTTAATGTATTGTTGTAAACACAAAACATTTTTCAGTAACTCAGTAATGTAATGTGTTACTGTACTAAATTCACTAATCACATTACAGTTGCAATTATGTCATTTCTTGCATTGCAAAGGTTTTTCTGTTATCTGCACACCGGGTGGAGAGAAAGAAGAAAAATTCCAAACAAACTTTTCTTTCCTGCCACAATCAGCTGATTTCAGTTTGTGTGCAGGATTAGGAAAAAGGTAGAGCGGTCTACAGCCTCTCCGAATTGTAGGCAAAGACATTACTTTTATCTTTACTGCACGTAAAGACAAGAGCGCGATGATAAAGTGGAAACTGCATCTAGAACAAAAAAACAACTGTGTTATGTTGATAACACAACTTTGGATCTTTGCAAACATCTGCACAGACTGAGTGAATGCTGACTCCAGCCCAGCAGCCTGAACTTCAACAGGTAACAGAGGCAGCAATGAGCAGACAGGCTGCAGCCTCTGTTTCTACTTGTTTATGTTTCTAAAGTAGAATCACTCTGGATCAAAGTTTTTTGTGCCAGTTTTCATCTTTGCTTTGTGTTTGCAGATTTGTGTCCATTACAAAATAGTAATGAGAAAAATCATATGTGTCTTCATAGAATAGGGATTTGTGTTGGTGTGTGGGACTTTAACCAAAGGTTTATACTGTTAACCAATAAATAATGGACAGTGCCAAAAGGTTGATTCTGTTCATCTGGACGTAGCGTTTTCAGTGGGAGAAACGTTTCATCACTCCAAGTGACTTCTTCAGTCTCAGCTGACTGCAGGTTTCCCCAACGTTATAAACAGGACATTTGCATAATGACTAAAACTAGGTCAGTTCCTTGATCATTAACATGCAAATTCTCATGACCATTGATCAACAACTACTGATCAAAGACCAACGTTTCTGCCATGAAAACGCTACATCCAGAAGAACAGAATCGAGCTTTTGGGATTTACTCAGCTGGATGATTGAGCATGCATCAAGACAGATAATTGACAATGTTTTTCAGTTTTAATTTACAGAGTAACCAGAAAGCAATGCAGTGAGCAGTGTAACAAATCCCTTTCTTTGGTGAGTAATTGAGTGACATACTGCATTACTTATAAAAGAAGTAATGTGCCATATATTCTTTTTTTGAGTAACGATACTGATCAAAAACATTTAATCTCAGAGTAAATCTCCTCTGTGACTCACACACTAAACATGGATTTTGACTAAAGCTTTACTACAAACTGGTGCTTTAGTCCTCCTGTTCAGTGGAGAAATGTATTTATTAAAGAAGTGTATTTCACTACAAGTTCAACATTATGCACTCCACACTGTATATAAATGCCACTTGTTTTGCACATATTCAACTCTGTATATTTTATATATTTTATTATTATTATTATTATTATTATTTTATTTTATTTTTTTACTATTTAATTTGTAAAAATGTGTATACACACACACACACACACACACACACACACACACACGCACACACACACACACACACGTAGGAAAATATTTAGTATACACATCCAGAAATGCATACACTATTATATATTGTACATATATTTATTAGTTTCAGGTTGGCCATTCTTGTATTTTGCTCGTTTGTGTTGTTGTGTTTGCACATCTCTGTTGCTTGTGGGGCTCGCACACAAGAATTTCACTCGCATGTGCTGTGCCAGTGTGCCTGCACATGTGATGTGACAATAAAAAAAAAATAAAAAAAAGTGATTTGAAGTTCAACATATTTGTACTTTCAGTTTTGTGTAACTTCAATCTAAATCATCTTAAAAAAGAAAACTTTTTAGTCCACAACTTATGTCTGACACTATAAGTACTTTTACAGATCAGAGGTTTTCCGCAGTTTTTGTCATTTTGAATGCAAGTATGCATATTGCAGTGCAGGCCAAAATACCCAACAGTATACAATACTTGAAATGACCTGAATAAAAAAAACCTCACAGATATAAAATGATAATTTACTGCATATTTATGCATTTTATGTGAATAAAACACTGTGAAGATCATAATTTTTTCTCTTTTTTTGTATCTTGGAGTTAGAATTAAGTAATTAATTAGAATTAATATACATATAGACTTTCAAAGCCCGAAATGCAGGCATTTGTGTGGAGTATTTTAACATAGTGGTAATGCTGTTTTAGATGAAGGCTCTGAATATTTCTTCCACCTCTGCTCCTGTTCAGACATTAATGAGTAAAGTCTGCTGAGTGAAGAGTTTAGATTTACCTGTAACAATCAAAAAGACTCCAGGCAGATCAGACTGTGTCCATCCTTCATGATCTTTGTTGAATCTGAATGTGTATCCTCCTGAGTCATTCTTCTTCAGGTTGTTGATGGTCAGGATGTGTTGGTTCTTCATGTTGTCCTGATACTCCACACCACCTGCAGCCTCAATCAGCTCTTCAACTTCCACTTTATCTTTTCTCCAGTTTTTACTCCAACATTTGAACTCTGGCTTCATGTTATCAGGATGTGAGTATTCACTTGTGATGTTGACTGAAGATCCTTCCAGAGCACAGATTCTCCTGCTGACATAATTCACTCTCCAGCAGTTTTTATCCTGAACACCTGAAATATAGATGGAAGATTTAAAGTTGTACAAATGATCTTTATGATAATAATAACTGGCAAAATAAACATAGTTCTGTATTACTCACAGACTTCTGCAGACTGAAGATAGGTGTTGCTTTTAACTGCACAAAAGACTTTTGCTTCCCGAGAGTTCCAAAAATTAAGCCGATATTCAGCAATTAAATGTTGATTCTCTCTATAACTTTGTCTATTTCTGTACCACATGTAGGCAGTTTGAGGGTCAGTCAGTGTACAGGTGGTGTTACAGGTCAGTGTGACAGACTCCGCTTTTCCCCCTTGAGTCTTCAATATGTGAACCTCTTTAAAGAGATAATAAATATATTTTCTATAAGTCACTATGAGATATAACAATCTTCTTATTATGTTTTTAATAATATATATATATTAATATACATATTTATAAATCAATGGAGAGAGAAATTTAAAAAAATTAATAGGTTTTTTTCACAACAGACAGTTTATCTGGAAACGTCACCTCTGGGGTATGTGATGGAGCACGGCTCATCTACTGATGTCTTCCTGTAAGAACACATTCTCCCTTTAGTATAGGTCACACTGAAGCAGGTCTCTGTGAGGTAACCTGAAACAAAGAAATGATATTGATTGAAATTATTCACCGTATGACCCATTCTGTTTGTTTTGTAGGGACAATAAACATCATGACTCACCCACAGAGACTTGAGGGGCTCTGAGATGCTCGTAGCCTTTGACAGCACAGGAGTATGTGACTGCTTCCTCACTGCTGAGCAGCTCTTGGTACCAGGGAGACCAGTCCTCATAGAGAAACTCTCTGTTCTTGTACCAGATGTAGGCTGCAGGCTTTTCAGTCAGAGGACAGCTGCTGCTGCACATCAGTGTTACTGTCTGTCCCTCTGTGGCAGGAATCACCTTTACCTGCAGCTCTGAGAGGATGATGGAGAACAACGTTTACAATGATGTCATTTGGAAAGTAATTCATGAGTAAAAGTCACTGTACCTGCAACAACTTGAAGAGTAATTCTGTTGAGCCAACAGTTTCCTGGACTGTCTGTAGTCTTCATACAGCAGTAAGCGTTTGCATCACTCTCTCTTAGATCATTGATGGTTAAAGTTGGGTTTTTCTTATCAGACATGTTGTACATTACACGTTGTCCATCCACAGAGAGCTCACTCTGAACATACTCTGATCCATTCCAGTGTGCAGTGAACCATTTGCTGTTGGAAGTCAGATGTTGATGTGAGCAGTGCAGATCCACTGATGAACCTTTGAGAGCACAGATCCTGGTTTCTCCTCCATTAACACCTTTAACACAAACTTTCATTAACAAACAGATTTTTTTTTCTAACATGAGCATTTATTTTATTCTCTATTGTAAGAAATCAGCTGAAATTAGTAACTCATTTATAAATCATACGTATAATAATCATATCAACTTTTATACTTTTCTCTGTCAGTATGTAGCGGTACATAATTTATCACTCATACCTGAAATGCACAAAATGAGTCCCAGAAACATCAGTTGAAAATCTGTCAACAACATGATGGCTGTAGTCCCACTTTCCAGCAGGAAAAAAATATAAATAAAATGAATGAATAAATAAATAATAATAATAATGAATATTAAAAAAAATAACTGCTATGTTCAAATACAATGCAGCACAGAGTGAACGATAGTCAGGGCTGAAACTGGACTGCTGTATCACATTAATGTGGCGATCAAAACTTCCTTCCTCTTTTTCTCTGAGAGCGCGGGCTTTTTTTTTTCTTTTTGTGTGCCCCGAATTTGAAGGAGTCAACATGTTAAGGTTATTATTTTATTGTTGTCACTTTGATTTGACCAACAATAATTTTTTTTACTGACGTTATGTTTTGAGCCTTCAGTGAGTTGTGCAGTTGTGTTAAGCTGTGGAGAGTTGATAAAATTCAAATTCAAATTTTATTTGTCACGTACACAGTCATACACAGTACGATATGCAGTGAAATGCTTAGACAACTGCTCGTGACCTAAAGAAAAAAAGGGAAAAGGCTATGAATAAGATAGGAAATATATATGAAAAATTAAAAAGGGTAAATTTAACTAGGAAGGAATAAAATATAAAAAATTAAGGTTAAAAATGAAATAACTGTACAACACAAATTAGAATGAAGGGTAAATTTAAGTGGGAAAGAATAAGATAAAATATATAAATTAAAGTTGAAAATAAAATAACTGTACAACAAAATACACAATATAGAACTATATAGAACTATAAAACTGTTGTCTGCACTTGGTTTATGCTGGAAACACTTCAGTCATGAAGAATTTCCGACTCTGCCTCGGTGATCATTAAGTGTACTGCAGAAAAGTCCAAAGTAATTTGATTAAGAAAAGCAATATATAACTCTTTCTATGTTTCGGGTTTTTATTGTGCTTTGGATGCATTTGGTCACCTGGTTTCCTGGCTACCTGTCATGGTCTGTGGAATGCGTGATGCTCGGGTAGCCACACCCCCGGGCTGGGCCATCACTAGCACACCTGCTCTCCATCACGGTGATTACACGGAGATCCACTTAATCCGGCGCTGACGGATGCTCCACGCCAGTCCGTAGTCATCCCCACAGTGGTAACCAGACTTCCACGAAAAGTGTGCATTCTCTTCTGCTTGGAACTTTGTTTAACCTGCCTACTTCTGTCCAGATTTCTACTCGGCGTCTGCTACCTGCCTGTCCTCCGGCTCAACTGGATCTCGCGGCGCTCACCTGGCCCACTCGCCATTCCACGGACTTCCTGCCCCCACGGACTGCCACACTTCCCTCCCGAGCTCCCACGGTTCCGTTCTATCGTAAGCCCCTACTCTAACTCAGTCCTGATATGTTCTCCCCGCTTCCTGGCTCCCTAGTAATCATCTCCCCTTTCTATTGCAGCCCCCCGCCGTCCCGATCCCGGCTTCCTCGTGTCATTGTTTCCCCGGATTTTTAGTTTCTGTTTTGCTCTCTACTTTCCCCGGGTCGCCTTTCGTTGTTTTAATAAAGTGTCTTTTTGTTAGCTCGGAGTCTGCGCCTGGATCCTTTCGTGCCCGCGCACCACGGCGCATGACAGTACCTGTCTTTCACGTGTGAAGACCAAAGTTTAAAAGTTGGAACACGATCAAATAAATGGTGAAAATTAAACAAATGACCGTGTGTGTGTGTGTGTGTGTGTGTGTGTGTGTTACAGCAGAAGTGGAACGGATCCATATGTCACCCTGTATTCTGTGTAGTTATATTGCAGGATTTCACTGGAACATAATGCAAGTTTTCTGCATTTCACACAGCAGTGATGATCAAATAAGATAAGTTAAGATAAGATAGAACTTTATTAATCCCTCGGGTGGGTTCCTCTGGGAAATTCGATTTCCAAAAAAGCACAGCACCGACAGAAGTTACAGAGTTACAGAATATTATATATATATATATATACACACACACACATACACACACATATATAAATACAGAGACAAATATAAATAAAATATACAAAGGGGATAAATAGAATAAATAGGAATAAAAATAAAAATACAAGTGAATTGCACATTTCAAGTATTGAGGTCTATTGCACTGTTGACTATTTACAAAAAGTATTGCACAAGGTATTGTACAGTGAGGTGAAGAGGCACTACAGCTTAGTTGTTCCCCCCTCCTTTGTCCTCCTGTTTCCCCTCCCTCTCCCCTCCAGAGAGGAGTTAAACAGTCCGATGGCGTGTGGGACAAAGGAGTTTTTAAGTCTGTTAGTTCTTGTCTTGGGGAGAAGCAACCTGTCACTGAACAGACTCTTCTGGTTGTTAATGGCCGTGTGCAGAGGATGCCCAGCATTGTTCATAATGTCCATCAGTTTCTTTAATGTCCTTTTCTCTGCCACTGTCACCAGAGTGTCCAGCTTCATGCCGACCACAGAGCTAGCCCTCCTGATCAGTTTCTCCAGCCTGGATGAGTCCTTCTTTGCTGTGCTGCTCCCCCAGCACACCACAGCATAGAAAAGTAAACAACGAGGGATCACTCTTTACATTTATTCAATGTAAATCATTTAAACAATCACTGGTTCCAGGATTCAAAATGTAAAGACTCAGTTTTACTAAAACTGTTACCACTGAGATAATTACAATTATTAATAGTCTTTAATACACTGATAATTAAGTGTCAAAAACTTTTCCCAGCATGAAACATCCAGATAACCTCAGCAACAAATCATCTGAAGATCCACTATATGATTAGAAACTCTAAAGCTAGAATATAACATGTAAGCTTCAAGATTAAACAATCCCTGAACCCTGTTTGTAATGTAAATAAAAACAAAATGCAGTTATTTGCTAATTCCTTAAACCAATATTTCAGAACACTAAAGGTTTGTTGTCAATTTTTGTATCTTAACAAGAATACAAATAAAAGCACAAGGCTGTTGATCCATGTTCATTTGAAAGTTAAAAGAGTTTGAAGAGTGAGAGCAGAGACGTGAGGTGGTTTATGGGTATTCTGTCAAACATTTAAAAAAAAAAAACAGCTAAGAAGCTGTTTGAGGTTTTAAAGAGTGTGAAAACCACACACATTGTAAATGTGTGTGAAAACAACTGACAAACACTCCAGCTGAGGTGTCTCTGCTATAAAAATGAAGATTTTCCAACCACCAAACCGATCGGAAAAAAGTCCCTTTTAACCACTATGGTAGCAAACTATTCTTTAGTGATCGGACAGAGGCTCGATGGTGGAGCAGAGATCAGTGTTGTTCCTACTGAAGATAGACGTTATAGTGATGAACATCCTGCTGTGCTGTATGTGCTTAGAAGTTTCCATATATGAGATTAGGATTCAAGCAAATAGACAGACGAGCAAGTGAGTTATTTAACACTCAGAATATATTTTTTTATCTTATTCAGTAAAGAAAATATATCTTAAGATAAAAAAATAACATGCAGCTCACAGTGTGTCTAGGTTGGGTTCTAAACAAAACAGTGAAGAGTGCGAGTTGTTAAAATTATGGCCCAAATCTTCTTTTAACAGTCATCCATCTGTAATTTATAATATTAATGCTTCAATGCTGATCATGTTATGCTGCATGAGGATTTTTCAGACTCCCTAAACCACATTTATCTTTTAAAGGTTCAGAGAAGTCGGTGAATGAAATTATTAGAAAAAAACATTGCAAAAATAACAAGATATTAGCTTTTTTTTTTTTTTTTTTAGCATCTTTAATGTTATTTTTACCATGAACAAAATCTAAAATTAGGCAACTTCTCTCTGGACTAATACTAGGTAACCACCATGGTCTCTGTTTGTTCAATAACCAGAGACAAAATAAAAAAAATGTAACTGCTCTCTGAAGTTCAGATCTTTTGGGTCTTATTTTGGTACTGAGTGAGACCCAAAATGACCCACTGATACCAGTAACCAGATATCGCCATCTGGTGGCTTTCAGACAAAATGCAGGTTTAAGGCACTTATTGTCTTACAGTTTTTCTCAGTTGCTTTGGTGCATTTCTCACAACAGAATTGAACTCTCCACCACTACTAAGGCTCTTCTCAAAACAATTAGTGCAAACTGCAAAACATGGTGGATAACTTGCAAAAGTGAGTCACTTCATCAAAAACAAAAGTCAGTTGTTCAAAATAAGTAGTCAATGCTTCAAAAGCAAGTCCCTTAACCAAAACAGATAATATATTCATCAAAAGCAAGTACTTATATCAATCAAAGTGTCAGGGCTGTCACAATTACAAGTCATTACACCAGCACCTTTGGTCACAAAATCAAATGGTTTGAACATGTTCTCATTGTGACGGATTTCTTTGTAGGTGCTTCCCAATGACATGTCAAGTCTGGACAGCATGCATGGCATGTTGAAAACCATAAATTGTAAAGGAAAATCAAGACACTTCATATGCACTCTTGATAATATTTAATTGAAACTGTTCACAGCATTGTGCAAACTGGGGAAATACAGTAAATCAAACATTTTACAGCAAACATAAACTCACTTAGACAGTAAACCTTACTGCAGTAGTTATGAAACAAAAAACAAACAAACTGAAAAACAGACACTGCTGCATATCAATCATTGATATCTAGATGCTTCCGTCTGTCTGCCCACATATTTGCATCAACATCACAGCGAATGTCAGCTCTATCAATGCAAAGTATCTTCTGGAGTGTCGAATCCACCCTCTGCAGGACTCTGCTGTGATGTCATCACAAGCTGCATCCATAGCTGCTAGCAGGGTCATTTGGGTATGAGGATGCCTGTCATATACCTTCCACCTCCAGGAAGAGAAAAACTCAATTGGATTTAGGAATGGAGTGTAAGGAGGAAGAAACTCCATAAGCATCCTGCCGTGTGCTGCAAACCACTGCCTGACTACAGCAGAGTGATGGAAGCTAACATTATCCCAAACCACTACACACATTGTCCGATTGTCACCAGGATCATCCCTTTCATTTTGTGGGATTAGGTCCCTATAAAGAGCGTCCAGAAAAGCCAACAGGTGTTGTGTATTGTATGCACCAATACGAGGAATATGGGTGTGAATGCCATTTTCTGAGATTGCTGCACACATTGCAATATTTCCTCCTCGTTGGCCTGGGACATCAATGGTGGCTCTTTCTCCAATGTGATTTCGTCCACGCCGTCTGGCTTTTGTGAGATTGATTCCTGCTTCGTCAAGATATACAAACGTGTGCAGGGGTTCCCTGGCCTCCAATTCCAGGATACGCTATACAAAGGATGTGTGATCAGGAGATATTTTATTTTGTATTCTCACAATCAGTTATCATTGATTAATCATTTACCATTGTTGAATCTGTTGACAGTAGAATCTGTTAATTACATCTGTGTTATTGTGAGCAAATATTAATGCACACTGACTGTTTATATTAATGCACACTGACTGTTTATATTAATGCACACTGACTGTTTATATAAAGTTGTTGCACGTTAGAGCAGAGCAGTCACACCATACAGATCCACGAGTCCTGTTGGGCCCTGGCAGGCCTGCGTGTAGTTCTGCACGTACGCTGGCCTCTACTTACATGCACGCACTTATGTAACACACGCACGTTCACCTACACACTTAGTAATAATAGGAGGGTCATCTGAGGACAGTTTTTTTTGATAAATACACTTTCACAAAATGCACAATGTAATACACACTTGTTTTTCTCTTAAGAGTAGCAGTTGATGTCTATATAAGGGAAAACTTTGGGATAGGCGGGGAATTGTTATCATTTGAGATCATTTCCAGTAAAGATCCAACTGTGATGTCATAAAGGCAATATAAGGAGACTGATGCTTCAGTTGACGAGAGGATTCGATTGCAAATTGTCTTTTCCCACACTAAGTGCACAAGTGTGTAATAAAGATCACTATTTTTGACACCTACTTCGACTTGGGCTTGCTTTCTTCTCTTCCCTAACTCGAACGAACCTTAACAATTCCTGGTGCCGAAACTCCGGGTGGGGAGGAGTTGCAACCTGCAGCTCGTCGTGGAAGGTGACAAAGGGGGCGAAGGCCAGCAGCCTATCTGAGTGACGCCAGGCGACATAAGAAAAGGTGAGTGCCACCTGTTGATTTTTATCCAAAGGCGCTATATTGGAAGTTAAAACTAAATTTAATTAAATAATATTCACTCAGTCTGGGCTTCTGGCGTTGGTCCATAGTGATCTTGACTAATTAGTTTTAAAATAGGGCATAGTAGTCTGACTAAATTCATTGTTGTTCATTTTGGGGGTGAATTTTGAGTTAAGAAGTTATGTGTTTAAGTTAATACGGTTTAAGGTGTGTGGAAACAAATAAATACGGTTTAAGAGGTTTATCTGTGGGTTGACTGGGATGCCAGCCAGTCAATCGGTAGTGTAGGGATAATTTGGTTTTAATAGGGTAGCAGAGACGGTCTCGGGCTTCAGATAATTAAACGGGGGGGGGGGGGCTGAGAGCTCACCGTGAGGCTTTTAAAAACAGGTAAATTCGTTTAGGACTGAGAAGCTAGGCTCTCTAGGAATGCAGTTGTTCAGCGTTTTGGCAGACGCCACATGCAACGGACGCGTTGTTATGGTTAAGCTCGGTTTGGTCTACCGGGGGCACTTGGGACGCCCTTAATGGCCAGGTAATCTATGAGTGATTGCCTGGATAGACTCAATAGGAGTTCCCCGAGGAGTTCCAGATGAGTATAAGTTAGTAGATCAGATAGCGGCCGGGTTTGAAAGTGTGTTTCTGTGGGTGACTCCAAATAAAAATGTTGATCGCATTAATTATGTTCATTATAATGTGTTGAGACTCTCTAATCTCACCAGGGACGCGGTGGAAGGTCTTGCAGAACAATTAGGTCCGACGTCGTTAATGGGAATCCAAAATCGCATGGCGCTGGACATGTTATTGGCCGAGAAGGGAGGCGTGTGCGCGATGTTCGGAGATTTATGTTGCACCTTTATTCCCAACAATACAGCTCCGGACGGCACAGTCACGCGGGCGCTGGAAAATTTGAAAACGTTATCTAGAACCATGCATGAGCAATCAGGCGTGAATTCAAGGCTGGGAGATTGGTTCACATCTGTTTTTGGGCAATATAAGGGATTGTTTATGTCTGCCATGTTTTCTCTTCTAGTTTTTCTAGGTTTGTTGCTGATCGGGTGTTGTCTCATTCCTCTGGTGAGGCAGGTGTTGGGTAATCTGGTGAGCAGGGCCATAGCTTCTGGTTCAGCTGGGTCAGCTGGTCCGGAACATATGATGCCGTTGCGAGAAGCCGCCTGGACGGAGGAGTGACACAATATCTCTAAATGTTGGCAATATAAGGAGACTGATGCTTCAGTTGACGAGAGGATTCGATTGCAAATTGTCTTTTCCCACACTAAGTGCACAAGTGTGTAATAAAGATCACTATTTTTGACACCTACTTTGACTTGGGCTTGCTTTCTTCTCTTCCCTAACTCGAACGAACCTTAACAGATGAGAATAAAAAAGTCTGTAATGGTGCATTTGGCACAACAGATTGTACAGTTGGAATTGTAAATAGGATTACAGTAACATGCATAAATGTAAGTGCAGTACATGGCCTAAACTTTTACAGTAAACAGAGGTACATATGCAAACATGTTTTACCTGTACATACTGGTGACGGAGCTCCTTCACTCGATCACTGTTCCGTTCAAATGGTACTTTGTACAATTGCTTCATGGACATTTCATTCCATCTGAGGACTCAGTCTATGGTGGAAATTGATATTGACTGAATATTTCCGAAGATGGTGTCATCTTCTACGACAGTTCTTTGTATTTCTCTCAGTCTCAAAGCATGGTTTGTAGCCACCATTGCACAAATTCTTTCCTCTTGCTGCGGAATCAAAAGTGGACCTCTTCCACCTCTTCTAGGTTGTGTGGCAGTCCTTTCTGAGATGCAGATGAAAAAACACAAACATAAATAAGCGCAAACATGCTTACAGTAATTGTTACAGGACTATCATTCAAAACTCCTTTCTTTACAGCATTACTGTATTGTACCACAGCACACTATGCCACACCTGGGCCAAGTCTGCACTTCAGTTACAGTACGTCTATATGTAAAGATCTATAAGGTCATGTCCTAATGCAAGTCTCCTGTATGACTATGAAAGTGCAGAGCAAATTAGTTTGTGCTGAATAACTACATTACAGTATGCTCACCTGTTTTCCCGACGAAATGTCTGAATAATAAAACTTACAGTAGTTCTCCCAACATTTGGCTGCACCCTTCGACCAGCCTCGGCCATTGTGAGGCCATGGTTTATCACATGATCCACAAGTGTTGCCCTGATTTCGTCAGGAACGTGTCTATGTGGTTGGTCTCTTCTTACCCGGTTTTGTCCTCGTCCTCCACCGATCCTCACTCCTCTTCCACACAGCTGACGTTCCATGTTCTGCAGTTTTGTAGATTCAGTATGCACCTCATGCCAATCCTGTCTGTTGGTTTACATTATATATATACTTGTAGAGTAGGGGATACTGTAACGCGATTCACTTGTGACTGGGTAGAAGAGGCTTTTCATTGGTTGCGAGTAAGAGTAACACACACCAATTTTCATTAGTGTGAGATAAGGTTCACCTGAGAAAAGTAATTTATGGAGATTTTCATGGAAAATCCTTAAAAATAGGGTTTTCAAAATGGGTGTACAAATTGTTTGACAAGATGTTCAACAATTTTGAGTGCACTGACACAGCAATGAAATGAAAACTATTAGTTGTAAGGACAATGACTATTCAGCCGGTACAAGTATAAATAATTGTGACACTCATGATAAAAGCAAGGAGATAGTGATGAATAGCAAGTCAAAAGTGACCATTCTTTAGATATTTGTACTTACTCAACTGCTTCATGTCCAAAGGCATTTGCCTTTGGATGAAATGAACATGAAACCGCCACAAGGTTGTGCCAAAACGACTACATGTTGTGGAGGTTGAACTAACTATTGTGCAAAGTTTAATTCAGTTGTGAGAAATGCACCAAAGCAACTGAGAAAAACTGTAATGTTTCTGACCTGGAATCTACGGCTGTGTCCAAATTCAGGGGAAGGATGCTTCAAATGCTGTATTTGGAGGTAATGATGTCACAGCGACGCAACGAAGGCTGTCCAAATTCGAAGAGTCCTCCAAATGTGGCGACAAATGCATCCTTCATTTCCCCAAATTTCAAGGATGGGTTGGGTGTATCCTTCATGTCCTACAATATCCCAGGATTCATTGCAGGCCATACAGGAGATTTTTTTTTCTTCTGATGACAATAGTGGTTGAAGTGGGAGAGAAAAACACTTTCAAATGTAAGTATATGAAAATCTGGTGGTACAACAAAAATTATGCTCTTCATAAAAATATCTAATATAAATGATACAAATTCAAAACATGAACATGATGCAAAAAAAACCTGGAAATATAGATAAAATTAAAAAAAAGAACAAATCATAACATTCAGTTTTCTTTGCTCTTATGCCATTTTGCCAGAGCTGGATGCTTGGCATCTTTTTTGGCAACAAGTTTGTTTAAGTTTGGTGCGAGGTCCTGTGTTGTAGAGATTCTCAGGATGGACTGCAGGTGTTCATCAGTGAGATGAGTCCTGTGTGCTGTTTTGTTAATCTCCATCACTGAAAACAGCTTCTCACACAGATATGTGCTACCAAACATACACAAGGTTCGAGCCGCATGTAGCTGGACATTGCTTCAGGAATTGAACTAATAAACTGTGCGGGCCCTTCAGTGTTGTACTTTGCCTTGAGGGTCCCATCACACTGCAGCTCAGTCAGCTCCATCTGAATCTACACAGGTGCAGTTTCCACGGCAACTGTAAATGGGTTGCGAAGCAGCCCGAAATTCTCTTTTTGTGCTTCAAAGTCACCAAAGCGCTGTGCGAACTCAGTGCGCACTGCACTCAGTTCAATTGTACAGTGAACCATTTGCTGCTTGAAGTCAGATGTTGATGTGAGCAGTGCAGATCCACTGATGAACCTTTGAGAGCACAGATCCTGGTTTCTTCTCCTATTCTGGTTTAGGTTTTGTTCTTATGCCCTCATGTTTAGTATAGGTTTAGTTGTTGTTTCTGGTTTCCTGTTTTACTTTGAAAGTTCATATCTTATGTCACTGTGTTCAGTTTTACCTCTCCCCTGTCTCATTAGCCTAATTTCTCCCAGCCGTGTCTCCCTCCTGTTGCCCATTCCCTGATTACTCCCCTGTGTATATAAGCCCTGTGTTCTCAACATGCTGTGTTTGTTATATCCAGTTTTCCTGCACCTTTGTTCTGAGTCTTGTTTCTGCTTTTGTGAGTTTTATTTTACAAGAAGGTTTTGCCACAATACATCACAGCAGCACTGCAACACTCACCGGCCAATTTATTAGGTATGCCTGTCCAGCTGCTTGTTAAGACAAATATTTAATTAGAAAATCACATCAGTGCATTCAGACATGTAGAACACACATTGTCAAGAACTGGAACTGCTCAACCTCAGATCAAACAAAGGTTAAGAAGGTTATGAAATAATGACATCCTACAACAAAAAAGTGTTGGAAAACACACAGGGTTATTTCTTTTAACAATCCAACCACAGCCCAGTTGTTTGTCGCAATATTCTTGTGCTAGAGCACCTGAAGTGAAGCTTTTTATCCCAAACAATAATCTGTTACAGCTGAAGAGAAGCAGCTCTGACAAAGATGTAGGAGGCTATATATCAGGTTGAAGTAAGAGTCAGAAGAACTCAAAGAAATGAAATTCAGAGTTTGGAGGAAGGATTGTACTCATAATCAACCTTCAGATGTGTTTTTATAGTTACACTCGCAGTCTGAAAATGGAGATAAAAGCGCTGCGGGCTGAAGCACAATATATGTGGACTAGAAAGGTAAACTGGTTCTTATATAGCGCTTTTCTACTCTTCTGAGCACTCAAAGCACTTTATACAACTTGTGCATTCACCCATTCGCACAAGCACATTTGTCTAAGTGCTTTTTTTAAGCTAAAATTTACACACATTCATACTCCGATGGATGCATCGGAGAGCAATTTTGGGTTAGTGTCTTGCCCAAGGATATGGGCAAGACCCCAGGCATGCAGACTAGGGGAAGCCAAGAATCGAACCACCAACCTTCCGATCAGTAGATGACCTGCTCCACCGCCTGACCTACAGCTACGCCATGTAAAAGAGACTATGCACACATCATTCATTGTAACAGCTGTCAACAACTGTGTTGTGTCCTGTAATGTCAGATAGTGATAGTTAAGATGGCGAACTGAACTCAGCCAACACTACAAACTAACCATTTTTTTCTGAATAGATTGTTGAGTTTCTAGCTCTTCAGGTTGTACTCTGACATGGCTGCAGGGTAATGGATATGTGGCTGTTGAACACAGCATCTCTCTCAAACTTTCACAGTAGAGTAAGTCTGTAAGTCTGTGTCTGCAGGAGTGACACCAGATGCTCCATCAGAGCTGAATCTGACAGCAGCATAATGAGAACACTCCTGTTGTCTGGGCTGATCTGACTGTACGGTGGAACAAAGATTAACCACATGTTTATTTTTAAAGTAGACTCTGCTGTAGTGGACTTCATCCTCCTGCTTTGGTTGTGTTGAGATGTCATTAACAGGACCAAGGCTGAGCTGATGGAGACAAACAGCATTAATTTATACTGTACTTTAAACTTGACTCCTTTTACTGTATGTTGAGAAAAATGAAATGACCACTGGAACGTTAAGACAATCCACAAACTCCAATCTCTACCTGTTCAATTTGGTCAGGCCTTTCAGTTGTTGGAGGCTGACCAGAAGTTCTCTGTTTCCTGGTTGAAGTGAATGAACGGAAAAATGAGTGACTTCAGAGCAGAAATTGAATCTACTGCTGTGAACCAACACTTACCTAACACACCAGCAGACAGTGAGAAGTATTAAAACCAGCAGAGCAGCAGAAACTCCTGCAGCTGCTGGTGTCCATGGTCCTGTGATACTTTGGACAGTGAGAGTCTTTGGAGCAGAGCTGATATCTTTGTTGGTTTTCACAGCACAGGAGTAGCTTCCTGCATCCTCCCTGCTGACTGGGTCTAGGATCAGATGTTTGTTCTGGTTCTCTCTCGGGGTCAGAGGTCGACTGTTCAAGTACCAAATGTAGTTTGTGTTGTCAGTCAGAGGACAGCTGGTGCTGCAGGTCAGTGTGACTCTCTGACCCTCTGTCACCACTGCAGAAGGACTCATCTTCACTCTCAGCTCTGAAAGAGGAACATTGGCAGTGTTGTGTTTAATGTATTGTTGTAAACACAAAACATTTTTCAGTAACTCAGTAATGTAATGTGTTACTGTACTAAATTCACTAATCACATTACAGTTGCAATTATGTCATTTCTTGCATTGCAAAGGTTTTTCTGTTATCTGCACACCGGGTGGAGAGAAAGAAGAAAAATTCCAAACAAACTTTTCTTTCCTGCCACAATCAGCTGATTTCAGTTTGTGTGCAGGATTAGGAAAAAGGTAGAGCGGTCTACAGCCTCTCCGGATTGTAGGCAAAGACATTACTTTTATCTTTATTGCACGTAAAGAACAGAGCGCGATGATAAAGTGGAAACTGCATCTAGAACAAAAAACAACTGCATTACGTTGCTAACACAACTTTGGGTCTTTGCAAACATCTGCACAGACAGCATGCCAGTCATGCCAGTCAAGAACCCAGACTGATGATAAAGCTGAGTGAATGCTGACTCCAGCCCAGCAGCCTGAACTTCAATAGGTAACAAAGGCAGTGATGAACAGACAGGCTGCAGCCTCTGTTTCTACCTGTTTATGTTTCTAAAGTAGAATCACTGGGAATCGCTATAAAGTTTCTTTGTTCTGGTTTTCATCTTTGCTTTGTGTTTTTAGCTTTGTGTTCACAGAGTAACGAGCAGGTGAGCAGTGTAACAATTTACTTTATCTGGTGAGTAATCAAGTGACATACTGTATTACTTTTAAAAGGTGTAACAAGTAATGTGTCATATATTCTTTTTTTGAGTAACGATACCAGCACTGATCAAAAACATTTAATCTCAGAGTAAATCTCCTCTGTGACTCACACACTAAACATGGATTTTGACTAAAGCTACAAACTGGTGCTTTAGTCCTGTTCAGTGGAGAAATGTATTTATTAAAGAAGTGTATTTCACTACAAGTTATACATACATATTTGTACTTTCAGTTTTGTCAAAGTTCAATCTAAATTATCTTAAAAGAGAAAACTTTTTAGTCCACAACTTATTTCTGACGTCAACTAACACAAGTAATTTTACAGATGACAAGTTTTTCCACAGTTTTTGTCATTTTTAGTAAAGATAATATTTTGTTTCTTCTTATAGTCGATCTTTCAGTGCAGGAATTTGTGTGGAGTATTTTAACATAGTGGTAATGCTGTTTTAGATGAAGGACCTGAATATTTCTTCCACCTCTGTATCTCCGAATTGGACCGTATTTAAAATTTACCCTTGCATTTGCTATGATGGACTATTTACTCCATGGTGTAGCTATTTTCTCATAATTAAAAAATCGGAATATTTCTTCCACCTCTGCTCCTGTTCAGACATTAATGAGTAAAGTCTGCTGAGTGAAGAGTTTAGATTTACCTGTGACAATCAAAAAGACTCCAGGCAGATCAGACTGTGTCCATCTTTCATGATCTCTCTTGAATCTGAATGTGTATCCTCCTGAGTCATTCTTCTTCAGGTTGTTGATGGTCAGGATGTGTTGGTTCTTCATGTTGTCCTGATACTTCACACGACCTGCAGCCTCAATCAGCTCTTCAACTTCCACTTTATCTTTCCTCCAGTTTTTACTCCAACATTTAAACTCTGGCTTCATGTTGTCAGGATGTGAGTATTCACTTGTGATGTTCACTGAAGATCCTTCCAGAGCACAGATTCTCCTGCTGACATAATTCACTCTCCAGCAGTTTTTATCCTGAACACCTGTAATAAAGATGGAAGATTTAGAGTTGTTTGATTTTCTGTATGCTGACACTTTTATTCATAATTAACTGAAAGAAAAAATGAAATGAATTACTCACAGACTTCTGCAGACTGAAGATGCTCGTGGTCTTTTACAGCACAAGAGAACTTGTCTTTTGCAGAGATATGAATTGAAATATGTTGATTCTTGACGTTTCTGCTTCGGTTTTGGTACCACGTGTATGTAGTTTTAGGGTCGGTCAGATTACAGCTGTTGTTACAGGTCAGTGTGACATTATCTGATGTGTAGGAAGTTCTTTGAACACAAACCTCTGAAAGATGATTAATAAAGTTTTCATAACACACAATGACCTATATCATTTTATTTCTGTTTTTAGGATGTGTGCTAACAGATTTATTAACAAAGGTCATATTTAGTGTAATCTTATAAAAGGAAAATTGACATTAAACAAAAATGTGAGAGGTTAGGTGAAAGATGTGTGTTTATCTGTGGAAACTTCACCTCTGGGATATGTGATGGAGCACAGCTCATCTACTGATCTCTGCTTGTAAGAACACATGTTCCCTTTAGCATAGGTCACACTGAAGCAGGTCGCTGTGATGGAATCTGTACAACAAAAGATGTATTGAGATATACTGAGATCATTCTTACATTTATACTAATTTACTTAAATTATTCTGTTTGTTTTGTTGAACAATAAACATCATGACTCACCCACAGAGACTTGAGGGGCTCTGAGATGCTCGTAGCCTTTGACAGCACAGGAGTATGTGACTGCTTCCTCACTGCTGAGCAGCTCTTGGTACCAGGGAGACCAGTCCTCATAGAGAAACTCTCTGTTCTTGTACCAGATGTAGGCTGCAGGCTTTTCAGTCAGAGGACAGCTGCTGCTGCACATCAGTGTTACTGTCTGTCCCTCTGTGGCAGGAATCACCTTTACCTGCAGCTCTGAGAGGATGATGGAGAACAACTTATACAAGGATGTCATTTGGAAAGTTATTAATGAGTAAAAGTCACTGTACCTGTAACTACTTGAAGAGTAATATTACTGAGTGAACAGTTTCCTGCACTGTCTGTAGTCTTCATACAGCAGTAAGTGTTTGCATCACTCTCTCTTAGATCATTGATGGTTAAAGTTGACTTTTTCTCTTCAGACATGTTGTACGTTACACGTTGTCCATCCACAGAGAGCTCACTCATTGATCCAGTCAAGTGTGCAGTGAACCATTTGCTGCTTGAAGTCAGATGTTGATGTGAGCAGTGCAGATCCACTGATGAACCTTTGAGAGCACAGATCCTGGTTTCTCCTCCATTAACACCTTTAACAGGAAGTTTATTAGTAACAGATTTATTAGAGATTTGCTTATTAGATTGCTGTTATTACCTGTTTTTTTTTCTTTTTTTTCCATTAATCATTAAATAATAATGTTATATATTTGTACTGTAAAATCTTAGATGAATTTACAAAGTGTTGCTTAAATGATGCAGTATCGATCTAAAATAATTCAAACAATACAAACAGCTCTAGCTCCATCTTGCTGGGTCAACTTCTCTCTTTGAGTGTGAATGATGAAAAATGACACATTCAGCTGTCTAACACATCGTAGCAAAGTTTAACTTCCTTCTTTCCTTTTGTCTTTTCTTTGTATGTGCATGTTGTGTCTTTTTACCTGAAATATTTTGTGCAATTATTCCTCCTATAATGATGTTTTGTCTGTATTTGACTTATTATAGGTTGTCTTTAATCACAAGTTATTGTTCAAAGAGCAGAAAGCTGCAGAGGTGTTAAAACTATTGTCTGTATCTGGTTTATGATGGAAACACGTCTGTGGTGACAAAGAATCTCCAGGCTGAAGCTCAGTGATCAGCATGAACAGCTGTGATGATGTAGACCTTACTCTGCTGTCAAGCTGCAGCTGCTCTTTGTATCAATGTAAAGGATCATATTTATTATCGAGCGACCTAAAAACTAATCTAGCCTAAAAAACTCTGACATGTTTCCGCAATCAAACCTCTGTCATAGAGTTTGAAAAGTTTTTGTTGACATCACTGTTTTCTGGTTGTTTTACTAGAATAACTGTCAGGGCTCGGAGTGGACTATTCCAGTAATGATGTCGTACAAACAAAATATTTATACAGTGAGCTGAAAGGAGGCCATTTCTGATGTCTTTGTATATTGACATCATCTCAGACTCCAGCTTTCTGCTCGGTTGTTGTTCAGTTTCCCCTGAACTGCTTTAACATTCATTAGCTCACTTCAAGAGCTCATCAAAGCGGAAACTTTAAGTCCTGCTGATTAACAGTGAATCTCGTGTTTTCTAACATCCTTTAATAACTTTCCAGAGTTTTCCTACGTTTAAAACATTCATCCATGAATGCTTTAGGAGGAGAAACATTCCTACCTGAGACAAACTGAATGAATCCCCAAACCAAAAATCCATCTTCTGCCGAGATCATGACTGTCAGATTTCAGCTTCTAGTCAGAAAGTTAAGTGCATTGTTCGTCACACAGGAACTAAAGCTTAAAAACCCGAACTGACACGACTAAAGTTAGTTCAGCCAAATATAAACTGCAGCTTTAACACCATCAAACTTCCTCCTGCATGGTGTTTTTTAGAAAGAGCAGACTTCTTAAGCTTAAATTTAACTTGTGGAGTTTTTTTAAACAGCAGAAATTTCTCTACATTTGCCTGACTGAGGCTGGAGAAGTGTGAAGCTTAGTGTTTTTCTTTCTTTTAAGTAAACAGTTCCTGCCAAGCAAGGGAACAAACATGCTTTATTTGTTTTGAGAACAGCAGTAATCAGTAGTATTATTTTCATACATACACAATTTAGAAAAACAATGAATGTAAAGCTTAAAAAACACCTCATCTGATCTCAATGGGGAAAGCGTCACAGTGGATATCTATACTGATACAGACTGATGGCACATTGTTTGATGGAAATGAAAACCATCAACCTTCAGAGGGCTGAATTTGATGGAAGTCTGTTTCTAATTGTTTGGTTAATAACATTAACATCAGATGCCTACTGGAGGTCATTTTGTAGGGCTCTGGCAGTGCTTGCTTTCCTAGTTCTCTCCCACATGGTTGCCCACAAATGTGCCCACAAAATGAAACATTTCAGTGGAAATTTAATTGCTTACCACCAATTTTTCGTGGTTTCCTGGTGGTTGGCCTTTTTTTCCCTGTAGTGTGACCGAGGCCTAATCTACAGCACATCGCTGAACAATTCTGGGAATCTGGAGAAAACACTCTGGGCTAGGAACAAGACAAAGACAACACTTAAAGGCCTGTGATCTTTGGGCTTTCAGGCAGGGCTGCAATGAAAATATGCAAGATTCTGTCATGGAAATCACTGCATGGGTTTGGGAATAATTCCAAAAAACACTGTCAGTGAACAAATTTCATTCCTTTACGGTCACTCAAAGTAAAAATCAGCAATACAAACAGAAAATAGAGACCAATGTCAATTAATATGTCCGACCAC
This sequence comes from Astatotilapia calliptera, assembly GCF_964374335.1. Taxonomy (NCBI): domain Eukaryota; kingdom Metazoa; phylum Chordata; class Actinopteri; order Cichliformes; family Cichlidae; genus Astatotilapia; species Astatotilapia calliptera. The sequence continues at coordinate 32,954,211 of NC_137427.1, read as the reverse complement.
CTCCTTTCACAAAATGTACTTCAGGGCAGCTGGATAGTATAATGGTAAGACCACACACCTTTAGAGCGGAGATCTCAAGTTTGATTCCCTCCTGGTATCCAGCAAGGGACCTGGCTAGGTCCCCCATACCATAACACCACGTCTGCTGCTCGGACATGATACATTTAAAGGCATGTTGTACTCTGTATGTGACCAATAAAGCTAGTTTCTTCTTATTCTCTGGGAATCACGCTTTCATTCCTCACTTCTTCTCACTTATCAGTTTTTCAGGTAGATTTTCTCTGACAACAGACTTCACTTCATGCCTGTCACTGTGTGTGTGAAGGGCAGAATGGGGTGGATGTACAGTAGGCTAAACAGATTGTCTCCATCAGATTTCAGGTACAGCATCAGAGATCTCTGTACAGAAGAGCACAGTCATAGGAACGGCAATAGAAGATATTGCAGAGAACCCTCAAGTCAGAAAGAAGACTGTATGATGATTTTAAAGACCTGATTACTGCTGCTGCTCTCATCAGAGATTAGAAAATACCAAAAATATTAATAAATGTTAAAAAAATCAACAGGCGTCTAACATGAAAGGCTGAGAACTGACTTGTGTGAGTGTGTCTGCAGACAAACTGCATCCAGCTTTAACACCAGCACTTCCTCATTTCTATTTTCCTTAAAAGAAGAGCCCTCTAGTGTAGAATCATTGTACTGCATGAGCCAGTTCACTTAATACAGAACCATTGAATGAATTACTTCATATTTATCATCACAATTATGGGCTTTATTGTTTTAGTTTATCACAGTATCCCAGTTAAACGTGTGATACGACCACATTTTGTTATATTGTCATTAAAAAGCTGTTAGTGCTCACAGTGAGAGGAGAGAGACATGAAGCTGTCAGGGATTATTTTGAGGTTTAAAAAAAACAAAACTTAATATATGTTAAACTTGCCGACATGATGACTTTAAAGCTTTAACTTCTCGGTTAAACAGTCCTAATGTTTTACATTCAAAGCTGCAAATCACACAGAAAGTAACTCAACCCAAAGCATGTCATTTATTTTACACAACACTAACACCACATACAAACACTGGCAGACAGCTGTGGTGTCTCTGCTATGATACTGAAGTTATTTTAGACACAAAACATTTACAGGAGAAGGTCCCTTTAAATAAACATGAAGCTATTTAGTGATGATCATCCTGCTCTGCTCACTGAGCTGAGATCATTTCATGCATGAGATCAGGGTTAATCTGAGGAGATGAGACAGTTGATGCATTTATTTTGAACTTCTTCAAACATTTGGTTCATTAAAATAATGTAAATAACGGTAAATGGACTGATTTTTTATAGCCCTTTTCTACTCACCCTGAGTACTCAAAGCGCTGTATACAACATTCCTCATTCTCCCCTACTCATACAAGCACTTCTAAACTCAAGTGCAAACTAATAAACATTCACACACATTCACACTCCGATGACTGGGGAAGCCAAGGATCGAACCCAGCCCATCGTTCCTTCAGTGGGCTGGTTTCAGTCATTATGCAAATGTACTGTTTATAAGATTTGGGGAAACCTGGAGTCAGCTGAGACTGAAGAAGTCACTTGGATGAGTGACGAAACGTTTCTCACACAAAACGTTACGTCCAGATGAACAGAATCAACTTTTGGAGATACCTAACCATGTAGAAATGTTGCCCAATCAGAAGTCTAGAAGCCTGGGTGGGAAAGAGTAAACAAAGATGGCTCATAGAAGTAGAACTGAGTCCTATGTGTGGAGGGACAGTAACTGTGTGTGTATATGTAAGTATTTAAACACTGCAGAGAGTACAATTAACAGTAACAGTATTTTTTCTAAGTCCGCCATTGTAGAAATTCATTTCACCGAAACAATAACGTGGCGCACAGTGTGATGTCAAAAAAGGCGCACACCTTTGACGCTGCATTTTCTCTGTTTTCCTCATCCACACGTAAATGCAAAAACGGAGTTTTTAAAAATCTCTGTTTTACGTGTGGACGAACGGTGCAAACGCATAGAGAAATCTGCGTTTTCAAAAATACCCGTGTATGTGTGGACGTAGCCTTAGAAACTAGGATCTGTTCTGGTTTTCATAAACTGTTCCAAATCTGAGGCCTTTAAATGAAAGTGAGGATTGACCAAGGAATGTTTTGTATTTTGCTAGTTTGCAGTCTTCATGAGCTGCTCCTCTTCTTAAACTCTGCTGCTGCTGACTTTTGAAATCATTCTCCTCCAAACATTCTCATGTCACACCTCTACTGATCTCACTGCACTGGTTCTATATTACATTTAGGCTTTGTATGGTAAAGCATCTGTGTCAATAGACTTTGCAGCCATATGTCACCAGTAGGACTCTCAGGTCATCTGATCAGGGTTTATTGTCCATTCCTACAAACTAAAGGTGACAGACCCTTTACAGATGTGGCCCCCTCTCTTTGGAATTCACTGTCCCATCAGCCTAAGACCTGTGAGTTGAGTGGATTCACTCAAAAAGCACCTAAAGACTCATCGTTTTAAAGTGCCATTTGGGTAGTTTTTATTTTGTTCTGTTTATTTCTGTTGTGGTCCTTTTTGCAGGCCAAATCAGTCAATGTGAGTGTGTAGTGTGTTTGTTGCAGATGCAGAGTATTGTGGGGGTCTGCTAATCCTGGAAGACGTTCCACACCTGCACACTGTTGAGCTGATTAGGGTCCAACTGTAAGAGGCTGGTGTTTCCATTTATTCAACACCAGATTTTATTCTGCATGTGCTAAACAAGCTTGGCTCCTGCGATGCTGATGTGTATGCTGTCGTTTCTGCTTTACTCACATTTGGCTTCTTTGCTCTTGCACCTCAGAAAACCAACTTATTTGGGAGTCTAGGTCACTTTCTTTCCAAGCTCCTTAAATAAATGTGTACTTCCCATTTGGTTGTGACTCTTTGTGTGTGGTCTGAACCTGCATTTTACATCTTGCTACTATATGCTGGATAGTCTCTGGGGCACCTTTGCACAGTTTAAAGAGCATATGTTCTTGTGCCGCCAGTTCAGAGCCTCTGTGCTGTCCTTTAAGCCGGCCTTTTCTAGCCACTGGTGGGATTTCTTGATGTGAACCAGTTCCTTTATCTATCCATATATCTCATGCAGGGGCTTGGTCATCTATGACTGTTTGTCATCACTATCTGTCTTCAGCTGCCTGAGGCATTCTTTTAGCAGCTTATCTAAGAGGCCGTCTTCCTGAAGTATTCATGGACGCCTCTCAATATAGCCGATATTTACAAAACTAAAAATGGTTGGCATAGTAATGTCCTACAATTCTCAAATTAATTTGTGGGACACAACAGAACATTTTAAACATTTAAAAGTCAGAGAAAACCAACATAAAAACTTAGAGAGAAGTTAGAGAGATCATCTTGAATGACTGTTTATATTAACCTGCATTCTGCTGTGGTGAGCAGAGATGTTTTCATATATGGGATCTGGGTTCATCTGAAGAGAGAAGGCAAATAATATAAGCAATGGGTTATTTAAAATTATAGAATAGACGGTGCTTTACAACAATGTTTTGTTAGTGTGCGTTAAGTGGGAGTGCAGGGTTGACATAAACTATTGAGGTAAGAGATCATCATAATTCTCAGACACATGAGTTGCAAGCAAAGAGTCATTGTGTTGTGCATGAAAGGTTTCCTCTATCAGTCTTTGTGGCAGGAGCAATGTGACAGGTAGATGGAGCATGAAGATTCACACTTTAAATCTCAATTCTGTTCTGTCATTCTCCCTTGCAGACTCTCTTTCATGCAACCATCTTCTTCTTCATCTCCACCTCATCCAAGTCACCTCGAGTTCCATCTAAGCCTCATCTTCATCATCACCAGCATCTAGACTCTGGGTCCTATCTTAAATCCTGTCACCACTGGCTTTTTGTTCTACCGTGATGGGTCATTGGAGACTAATCGCAGAATAGCTTAATTAATTCTCAATAAATTATCTTCAGTTCTTCCAAATGATCGCTCCTTATAGAGGATGAATTTGTGGAGTCTGCTATATCTGCAAGACTGAGCTGAATTCTGCTTTGGTGGCAGTTTTCTCATTTGCAGCTTCATTAAAACAGTAAAACTCTCATTACTCTGTTAGATTATTGATTGTTAATGTGGAATTACACTTGTTAGTTTAAAATGTGCATCTTGGTTTATTACCACCAAATTCTTCAAAAGAACATTTCATTACCAAACACAAACACTATACTATTTCAATATTCTTTTCTAACAGGATGATCATAGTTTTTTTTTTACTTTAATGAAGTTTAAAACTCTTATCACAACAAAAGAATTGAAAATATACTTTACTAACAGTGCATCTCCTATTAGCAACTTATACAGCAATAACACTGAAGTCGTTGCTTATGAGACAACTATTAGGATAATAAGCATACAATGAAAAGCATTTTCAACAACAAATATTCAATATGGCTTAAAATCACATAAGTTAGTGACAGATATATTTATTGTGGGGTTTTTGTATGTTGTTAAAAAAGGACACAGAAGGTGTGTCCTGCGGTAGAAAAAGAAATTAGGAAATTAAACTCAGACTTCAGAGGAAGGATCAAATTTGTGTAGTTCTACTTGGTGGATTCACGCTTATCAAGATCCTTTAAATGTGTTTTTGTAGTTACTTTTATCTCTCTTCTGGCAGTGAGTATAATAAATGTACTTCTACTCTCCTAATAAATGTAGACCAGAGAAATAGCACGATGCACACATCATTCACAGTAACAGCTTTCAACAAGTAAATATTTTTCCTCTGATTAGGTTGGCTGAGTTTCTGGTGACCTCTTCAGGTTGTACTCTGCCATGACATAAGCAGTTATTGACCATGACATCTCTCTCAAACGTTCACAGTAGAGTAAGTCTGTAAGTCTGTGTCTGCTGGAGTGACACCAGATGCTCCATCAGAGCTGAATCTGACAGCAGCATAATGAGAACACTCCGGTTGTCTGGGCTGATGTGACTGTACGGTGGAACAAAGAGGAACCACATGTTTGTTTCTGAAGTGGACTCTGCTGTAGTGGACTTCATCCTCCTGTTTTGGTTGTGTTGAGACGTTTTCATACACAGGACCAGGACTGAGCTGATAAAGACAAACAGCATTACATTATAATGCACTTTAAACTTGACTCCTTTTATTGTATGTTGGCAAAAATGAGTTTTTTTAAACTCTAATCTTTACCTGTTCAATTTGATCAGACCTTTCAGTTGTTGGAGACTGACCAGAAGTTCTCTTTTTCCTGGTTGAAGTTAATAAACTGAAAAATTAGTGACTTCAGAGCAGAGATTGAATCTACTGCTGTGAACCAACACTTACCTAACACACCAGCAGACAGTGAGAAGTATTAAAACCAACAGAGCTGCAGAAACTCCTGCAGCTGCTGGTGTCCATGTTCCTGTGATACTTTGGACAGTGAGAGTCTTTGGAGCAGAGCTGATCTCTTTGTTGGTTTTCACAGCACAGGAGTAGCTTCCTGCATCCTCCCTGCTGACTGGGTCTAGGATCAGATGTTTGTTCTGGTTCTCTCTCGGGGTCAGAGGTCGACTGTTCAAGTTCCAAATGTAGTTTGTGTTGTCAGTTAGAGGACAGCTGGTGCTGCAGGTCAGTGTGACTCTCTGACCCTCTGTCACCACTGCAGAAGGACTCATCTTCACTCTCAGCTCTGAAAGAAGAACATTGGCAGTGTTGTAAAGTATTGTTGGGCAACAATGGTAAAATCCACGGTTTTTACCAAATCAAGGGCCTGTGCAACATCAGCCCAATCCTGACCTTAGAACCAATGATGGGCCGTCTCAACCACAGCCTAAACCTCACTTAATACCAAACGATGGCAGTCGTCCATATAATGACACTGATGAACTGGGTGCGCTGAGATGCCACCTGCAGGAGGCTCAGTGCATGTGCAAAACCAATCTTTACAAAATGACAGCTGCAAACCACAAAGCTGCTGCGGCTAAAACACAGAATAATTGGTGGTGTGTGAATAAGGCACGGCGAGTCCACAGGTCACAGTATTAAGCCATTATTGACTTGCATCACACCACAACACACCCCAACTCATGAGTCCCCGTGGTTTTAACTCGGCGAGCGTGATTAAGGATGCTGTGCAGGTGCGTCTGCCCTCCATGCACGGCACCGCCACCACACCTCACCACAATTGGCTTCGCCTGCAGCTACAGTCCTGCAGAGAAAATGCTGAAAAAAACCATCCTTGAAGAACTGGAACAGGCTTGCAGAAACACAGATCCGAGGACACAACAACACCTGAGCTCCTGTTGAAGACAGCAACACAGCTGCAGAGCTGAGTGTGGACGCTTCAACACGAACTGCTGAAGCTCCACACACAGACTCTACAGACGTGAAAACCGATCGAGAAGCTTAGTTGGAGGTCCAGTGTAAAAAACAGTAAGAAGAGATCGAACAACTCCATGAGCAGCTCCTCAAAACTCAAAAGAATCTTGAAGAGGAAGTTGCAAAGCGCAAAGATCAGGAACAAAGAGCCCGATGTGAGCTCGCTAAGATGAAAGACAAACTCAGCACCAGTGAGGCTCTTCGTGAAAAAAATGATTTGAAGGCGCAAAACTTAAAAGAAGAGCTGAAACCAAAGCTTCCCACCAGAAAATCATGGAGAAGCAAAACCAGGAGAACACAACAATCCGAAACCAACTCAGGCAAACAGAGTAAGAAAAGATCTCATTTCAGGAGTCTTTGCTGTCTCTGCAAGAGACAAGAAAAAAAAAAAGCAAGAAGACCAGTCCAACGTTGCCAATCCTGAAAATTCTCCAGCCCAAGACAAGACACTACATCAGTCAAGATCAGGAAAAGAGGCCAGTTTATCAAACCAGAAAAAGACGCAACACTTCAGGAGAATCAGCCAGAAAAAGAGGAGGCCAGCGCTACTAAACCAGAAAATCCAGAGGCCCGAGATGACCAAGTGCCAAAAGAAAAACCAAAAAAGAAAAAGAAGCGCAACTGGTTTTGGAGACTATTCACTCCATCTAATAAAATATCAGCAATTTACAACTAAATAGTAACAGTTACTTCCAGTGCCTAAACATCCATTTTTAGGCATATTTACTTTAATATTTATCCATCCGCTTCTCTTTTTCAGGGTTGCGGGGAGCGCTGGAGCCTATCCCAGCTGTCATAGGGCAAGAGGCGGGGTACACCCTGGACAAGTCACCAATCGGTTGCAGGGTCAACACACAGAAACAGACAACCATTCGCGTTCACACCTATGGGCAATCTGAATTACTCAATTAACCTATCCCCACAAACTGCATGTCTTTGGACGCTGGGAGGAAGCTGGAGTACCCGGAAGAATCCACGCAAACATGGGGGGAACATGCAAACTCCGCACAGAAAGATGGAATTGAACTCAGGACTTTCTTGCTGTGCGGCAACAGTGATCACCACTGTGCCACCGTGCACATAATATTTGCTTTAATATTGAGTTGTGTATAACTTTGTCATCGGCTCCACCCCCCAACCGGTCGCGGCAGATGGCCGCCCCTCCCTGAGCCTGGTTCTGCCGGAGGTTTCTACCTTTTGAAAGGTAGTTTTTCCTCCCCACTGTCACCAAGTGCTTGCTCGTAGGGGATTATTGGGTTTTTTCTTTAGTTCAGTTCATTTGTATGTAAATACTGTTGGATTGAATTGAACTGAATTAAAGAAGATTTTTATGAGACAGAGTAGTCACTGAGTGAACCAGGGTATTATAACATCTTACGCATAAATAATTACGATCAACCCATTAAATAAATAATTGGATTTACCAAAACATCTGAAGTGTGAACATTTAATTTTGTTTCATTTAAAACATATGAAAATGTCAAATTACATCAATATAACAGCAGAAATAAAAATGTTTACATCCTGGTTGAAAACTTTGTTCTGTGAATGATATCCACTGTGTCTGTGCTGTTGATGCCTTTTAAAAGCATTCCTAATAGCATCTATCAAGTAATATGCCTTGCTCAATGGTTCTTGGAAGTATTAACAGTTTTTGTAATTTGCTTTATAAATTCAAATTCTACAGCCTTATACTAGTAATCGCTTGTGCTACATGCGGGAGGCAGGTAGAGTCAGCTCAGTGTCCAGCCATTATTATGAAAGTTCTCTCTTTGGCATCCACAGACGCAACAGCTCATAACAAAATGGTGCAAACAGAGGTGAATCCACATAAATATACTTTTTATATCTGAAAGTCCTGAAGAGCACAGTGTTATGTAAAAAAGTAGGAAATTAGTTTTTGATTTATAATTTCTTTGTTGTAACAATTCTTTGTGGCAATAAATCTTATATAAAAAAAAAAAAAGCCTGTATTTTTTTTCCCTTTTTTTACCATCAAATAGTGATATGTTTGCAAATAAAATGTTTTATTGATTTAAACAGCAGAGTTGAGTATGTGGGTTAAATGCATAAAAAAAAAAAACTTGCCCACTCTGGAATGCCCTACAGCATGGGTGTCCAAGTCCAGGCCTCAAGGGCCGGTGTCCCTGCAGGTTTTAGATGCATCCCTACTCCAACACAGCTGAGTCAAATGGTTGGATTACCTCTTCGGCATGCCATCAAGTTTGATTCAGGTGTGTCGGAACAAGGATCCATCTAAAAGCTGCAGGACAGTAGCTCTCCAGGACTGGAGTTGGACACCCACGCCCTACAGCTTATTCTGATGTTGTCTCTTGTTTTGGGCTCCTGGTATCCCAGCAGCTGACAATCGTGTGCCTGATTGGGGCCTGATTAGCTGCACCTGTTAGCATGGACGCTGCTACAGCTAACAGTCAGTGTCTGCTCTAAGCATAGCATGTTTGACTGATTCGGAAAGGGCCAGTGCCATAGGGCAACTTCAAGCTGGTGTTAGGGCTAACCCAGCCCAAGAATACGACAACGCAAGAACACAGTTTCCTCGCCTCCTCAGCACATAAGACCGCTATGCTGTCTTTCACAGATTTGCAATAAAGGTTTGCACAATATGAGTCTAGATTCTGCCAATGATAGTTGAATCATAGGTTTAAAGTGTGGCAAAGCTGGCTGACTGGCTGTGGATATCATCCCACAGCAGTGTGTGATCAGTATGAGGAGGAAGTGAAAGGCTGGTTTGATTGTGTCTGGTTCTTCCATATGCTTGTCTTGTTTGTTCTTACTTCATCCAATCCAACAAAAAACATTAAAGGAGAGTCAACAGGAGAATAAACTGTTTGACAACTGCTGTTCATGGGTGTAGCCCACATACGCAACTGTTCTGCTCAACCAACAAATCCATTTTCATTACCAGTGTGGCTAGATTTCAGGAGAAATGAACAAGCTTTCCAACAGTATAAAATGTATTGTTACAGCAAAGAAACAATCAACCAAACACAAATTTCTTTACTTTGTATGTTAAGTTTACATATACATTTTCATGTGCAGAAAAAACTTGGAAGATAATCCCTTTGTCTTTTTGTATATTAGCACTTTAAATTTTGATAGTTGAAGTATGTAGATCTGTAAGGCATAAAAAAACCCTTCTGGATTATGTGGAAAATTGCTACAATCTGAAAACAGGCAGTTTTTCTGAGTTCATTTAAAGTCTAATATTCAGAGATACATGGTTGTGAGAGGATGTCAGCATTTGAAGTGATGATCTTAAAGAATGTGATTTATGTAGATTCAACTAAAACAGTCCACAAGTAGATTTAAAATAAACAACCTGAAACACTGACAGCTGAGAATCGAACACATGACTGTATCACCTGTAAATATAAAACACTGACACAATGAGTACTTCAGATTCTGATAAATAAATTTCTTAAAAGGTCTGAATATTTTGACGTTTTTAAATGCAGGACTCTTACTTGTTATGGCGTTATGGCTGATATTTTCTCGCTATTAAATGATCTGAACAGTTCTTAAACCTCTAAGTAAAGTCTGCTGAGTAAGAAATCAAGATTTACCTGTGACAATCAAAAAGACTCCAGGCAGATCAGACTGTGTCCATCCTTCATGATCTTTGTTGAATCTGAATGTGTATCCTCCTGAGTCATTCTTCTTCAGGTTGTTGATGGTCAGGATGTGTTGGTTCTTCATGTTGTCCTGATACTTCACACGACCTGCAGCCTCAATCAGCTCTTCAACTTCCACTTTATCTTTTCTCCATTTTTTACTCCAATACTTAAACTCTGCCTTCATGTTGTCAGGATGTGAGTATTCACATGTGATGTTGACTGAAGATCCTTCCAGAGCACAGATTCTCCTGCTGACATAATTCCTGATCCGGCATTTTTTATCCTGAACACCTGAAATATAGATGGAAGATTTAGAGTTGTTTGAATGGTCTGTATGCTGAAACTTTTGTCTATAATTAACTGACAGAAAAAAACGAGTTGTGTATTACTCACAGACTTCTGCAGACTCAAGGTACTTGTGGTTTTTTACAGCACAAGAGAACTTGTATGTTGAATTGTTGTGAGTTAAACATTGTTGATTCTTGTAGTTTCTGCTTGTGTTTCTGCAGCTCATGTAGGCAGTTTGAGGGTCAAACAGCTTACAGGTGGTGTTACAGGTCAGTGTGACACTATCTGATGTGTAGGAGGTTTTTTGAACACGAACCTCTGAAAGATGATTAAAAAGTTTTCATAAGACACAATAATGTACAAAATTTTATTTCTGTTTTTAGAATGCCTGCTACTAGATTTATTAACAAAGGTAATATTTAGCCTTATCTTATATAAGGAAAATGACATTAAACTAATATAGAGGTTTGATGGAAGATATTTGCTTATTTGTTGAAGCTTCACCTCTGGGATATGTGATGGAGCACAGCTCATCTACTGATGTCTTCCTGTAAGAACACATTCTCCCTTTAGCATAGGTCACACTGAAGCAGGTCTCTGTGAGGGAATCTGTACAACAAAGAAATAATATTGATTCAAATGATTCACTGTGTGACTCATTGTGTTTGTTTTGTTGCACAATAAACATCATGACTCACCCACAGAGACTTCAGGGGCTCTGAGATGCTCGTAGCCTTTGACAGCACAGGAGTATGTGACTGCTTCCTCACTGCTGAGCAGCTCTTGGTACCAGGGAGACCAGTCCTCATAGAGAAACTCTCTGTTCTTGTACCAGATGTAGGCTGCAGGCTTTTCAGTCAGAGGACAGCTGCTGCTGCACATCAGTGTTACTGTCTGTCCCTCTGTGGCAGGAATCACCTTTACCTGCAGCTCTGAGAGGATGATGGAGAACAACTTATACAATGATGTCATTTGGAAAGTTATTAATGAGTAAAAGTCACTGTACCTGTAACTACTTGAAGAGTAATATTACTGAGTGAACAGTTTCCTGGTCTGTCTGTAGTCTTCATACAGCAGTAAGTGTTTGCATCACTCTCTCTTAGATCATTGATGGTTAAAGTTGACTTTTTCTCTTCAGACATGTTGTACGTTACACGTTGTCCATCCACAGAGAGCTCACTCATTGATCCATTTAAGTGTACAGTGAACCATTTGCTGCTTGAGGTCAGATGTTGATGTGAGCAGTGCAGATCCACTGATGAACCTTTGAGAGCACAGATCCTGGTTTCTCCTCCATTAACACCTTTAACACAAACTTGCATTAGTGAGCAGATCAGCTGTGATTGTTGCTGTTCGCTGACATTTAAAGTTAAGAGTAAATGTAAAAAAACTCAGACATTAGAAAGACAAACTAACCACCTCACCTTGCTGGGTTAACTTCTCTTTATTAAAGCAAAGGATTAAAATGACGACAGAGTGACAGTTTCATATTCAGTTTAACACATTGCACAGTGAAACTTAACTTCCTGTACATGCATCTTCCTCTTCATGTACGTGTATGCTGTGTCTTTAGGCATGAGAAATTACATGCAACCATTTCCCACATTATTTACAACACAAAGTGTATTTTAGTACTTTGTGTTGTCTCTACAGCATGCTGTTGTCTTTAGTCACATGTTCAAGTTCAAGTTTATTTTTTCCTTTTGTGAGAGCAGAAAGCTGCAGAGGTGTTAAAACGGTTTTCTGTTTCTGGTTTATGATGGAAACACGTCTGTGGTGTCAAAGAATCTCCAGACTGATGCTTCGTGAGCATGAACAGCTGTAATGATGTAAACCTTACTCTGGTGTCAAGCTGCAGCTGCTCTTTGTATCAGTGTAAAGGATCATGATATTTCAAAGACAGCAGTACCAAGCACTGTTTCATGGGAATTTGTAGTTCTTGTGTTGTGTTTCAGGGGCTTTAAACTGATTTTAACAGCTGTTTTCTGTTGGTTTCACTCTTTTTAAACCTCCATCTGGGCTGAGAGTGGATTGTTCCATTAATGATGTTCTAATGACAAAATATTCATTCTGTGAGCTGAAAATTTTTTTTTTCTGATTTCTTTATATGTTCATGGCTTTTAAGAGTTCAAGTGTGAAGAGTCCTGCATGGTTGCTGTTCAGTTTCCCTTCAGTGGATTAACACAACATTCATTACAAACATCTGTTTAGATATGTTTCTACTCTGTTCCAGTCATTCAGTGATGATATTATTGTCCTTTTGTGCACTTCAGGAGCTCTTCAAAGCAGAACTTCTGCTGCCTAACAGTGAATCTCATGTTTTCTAACATTCTTTAATAACCTTTGTAAGTTTTTCTAAACATTTTTATAGTCTTCAGTTATCATAAGGAGGAGAAAGAGGCATTCCTACCTGAGAGACACAGAATGAAACCCACCCCAAAAAATCCAGCTTCTGCCAAGATCATGATTGCTGTAGATTTCAGCTTCTAGTCTGAAAGTTGGTTGTTTGAATCTTGAAAAGATCTTTACAGCTGAGTGTGCTCGCAGGAAAGGCTGAAAACAGAACGGACAATTGTGAACATCACTGCACCTAAAGATAAACTCTTTGCAGCTTTAACAGCATTACATCACTTCCTCCTTTTTAGAAAGAGCACACCTCTAGTAAGAAAGTATGGATTACAACAATTTATGCAGGGACAGAGACCACAAATACACACATAGAAGGATAATTAGGGAGACAGGGAAGATATCTGGGGAGAACGAGACACAAGTGAGTGAAATCACTGCAGATTAGCCAAACAAGTAGAACTAAATACAAAGCACAAAAGACAAGAGACTATAAAAAACAGGAAATGACTAACACCGAGACAGAGACTCAAACATACAGACAAGACACAGACACAAGATTGAACGAGAAAACCATAACCAGCTAAATGCTATTAAACAGGCCACAGACTGATAGTCTCTTGTCCTGTATCCATTGTGTCCCCTTTCACTTGCTCTGTTTCATTATTTTTGATTTGTTCCAGCAGTGTGCCCTCCTGTTTCCAATCGCCTTGTTATCATGCAAGTATTTAACTCTTCACCGTTCCCCTGTCTCTCATCGTGTCCTCCAGATTAGCACAGTGTTTAGTGAGGTGTGTATGGTCTCTTGTTTACATCTAGTCATGAGTTCTATAGACAACAGAGTCTTTATTTGTAGTTTATCTTTTTTATGCTTTGTTTGGTGTTTCTTTGTACTTTTCCTAGTTTTTAGTTTGCTTTCTCAACCAATAAAGCTGCCACTTTCAGTTAACTATTCCATCTCTGAGTCCTGGGTTTGGGTCCTACCCCTGCTCACCACACAGCTCACCTTGGCAAAGATTCCTGTTTGGTTGCTGTTTAGTTTTCCCTGAAATGCTTTAACAGAACATTCATTAGGAAATGTGTGCAAATGTATCTTGTTTACACACCTTTCTACTCTGTGCCATCCATTCACTGATGGTAAAATTGCACCAGACTTTGATACATTTCAAGAGTTTAACATCCTCTTACTTAACAGTGAATCACATGTTTTCTTACACCCTTTAATAACTTTCCAGAAATTTTCTACTATTGAAACATTTTTTTTCAGTCTTCAGTCATCATAAGAAGAAGAAATAGTAATTCCTACCTGAGAGGTAAAGAATGAAACCCAAAAAGAAAAATCCAACTTCTGCCAACACCATGACTGACATACAATCAATCACTAATCAAAAAGTTGATTGTATGAGTCTTTACAGCTGAATATTCTCACAGGAAACGCTGAAAACAGAACTAATGTCAGTGGGCCTAAAGATAAACCACATGCAGCTTTAACACAATTAACACTTCCTCATTCATGATGGTTTTTAGAAGGAAACCCCCTAATTAGGACTTTTATAACACAGCAGCGTAAATTCACTTCTGGATAGTTTTAACAACATTCTTATCCATTTTATAATTATTAATAACATGAAGAAACAAAAATATATTTTACATTACTTAAATATAAAGTATATTGTTGATTTTAAGAAACTGAGTGTACTGTACATTACAAACCTATATAGTAGATTACAAATGACACTAAGTATCGATATATGTAAAAGTGGCTCAGCACCTCATACAATATTTAAATCAAAACACTGCAACTACAGCCTAAAAATTAACATAGTACTACAATGTGCTACTGTACTGTAGATGTGTCAGATTACACAAACTGTTACCCACTTCAATATATTTTTAATGGTTCATTTCAAGGTTTATGAGAATTAATCACTTTTTGAAAGAAATAATTACACACTAACATATTTATGATTGTATATTTATGAGAACAATTTTCTTCCTTTTTTCTGTAAAAACAAACAAACAAACGACTGACTGCACCTTTAGAAACGTTTGCACTCGCCTGACGTAGCGGTGATGCAATATCAAGTTCCGCCAGTAGATGGCAGTAACAGATTGGATAAATGAGTGAGTAGCACAGTAATCATAGCAGAAGCAAGAAACCACCGTTGCAGGGGAGAGACGGTCAGGTGTACATGTAAAGGTAAGCTTTTGAGTTTCTTTTTATTAAGTCTGGAAACATGGGGGATCCCAGGTTTCACACTTTGATTAAAAAAAAAAAATCCCTCATCATTTCCATTGGATCACAGCTGATCACAGACTTCAGCTTGGCCAAATTCCCCCTTAAAAAAAATGTAGATTACATACATAAAAACATACATAAAAATAATTAGTATTTCTTAAATATTTTTTTTAGGAACAGTGTTGTTTATTTACTTTGATTTGGCCATCTTTAAGGTGTGTTTCTCTTTAAAGGTGTTTCTATTACACTGTGTGCAGACTGAGTCCCCAGCTGTCTCAGGAGGACCAGTCCTGGTGGACATGTTGTGGGAGACTCAAATGGATGAGAAAAAAGGAGATCCTCTAATCTCTAGCAAAAATACACGGAAACAACTGTGTAGTTTTCTTTCTTTTCTCGTACCACACAAAGGTCAGAGGGTCCGTCAGAAAACACAGGGTCAGGGATCGATCTCTTTGGCAGGAATCCCCTTTACCTGCAGCTCAGTGAAATATAAATAAATAACATTCATATATTGATTATTAAAGTCATTATTTTGTTAGTTGGTAAAACCATTGTACCTGCAACACATAAAATCTGCTTTGCTGACAGTTTTGTGATTTGTCAGCAGTTTCTCTGCAGCAGGAAAAAACTTCACTGCTCTATGTTAGACTGTTAGAGTGACGTTCCTCTCTGCTCCCATGATGCTGTACATTATAGGATCACTTTATTTCTTGCAGTGGCTTGTTGATCTGAGCAGGACAGATTCACTGATGAACCTTTCAAGGCACATATTCTGTTTTGTTTTCCCAGAACACCTTTAACACAACATTTGAATAATAAACATTACTGTTAAGGATTAGAATCTGGTACTTTAATACAGTTGAGAGAACATAGCAGGAAGAGAAACAACAGGTGAAAACAACAGTAAACTTCCTGTTTTCTAAAATAATTTCATAACTTTTGCATTTACATTGAAGATACAGAATTCCAGCAACATCATCAGGAGGAGGAGAAACAAATTATTTTTACCTGAAAGACACAGAATGAAACACAAAAACAAGCCTCCAGCTTTGGTCACCATCATGGCTGCTATATGTTTTTAGTCTAAATG
Source organism: Astatotilapia calliptera (assembly GCF_964374335.1). NCBI lineage: Eukaryota > Metazoa > Chordata > Actinopteri > Cichliformes > Cichlidae > Astatotilapia > Astatotilapia calliptera. The sequence goes on along the minus strand of NC_137427.1, from coordinate 32,938,229 downwards.
AGAAAGAAGGTTGTATGTTGATTAACATTATTATGATAAATGGCTGATTACTGGTAGTACATATTTCTTAAAACTCATCAGAGATTAGAAAATATCAGAACTATGAATAAATGTCAGAAATCAACTTCTGTCTAACAGGAATGACCAACTTGTGTGAGTGTGGCTGCAGACAAACTGCATTTAGCTTTAACATCATCACTTCCTCATTTATCTTTTTTTTCTCTCGAAGATGAGCCCTCTAGTGAAGAATTGATGTATTGCAGGTGGTTTTTCCACTTCATACTGATTTTACCTCTGAGGTTTTTGTTTTGTACTACTTATCAACATTCTCTGGATTTAAACATGTGATATGACCACATTTCATTACATTTTCATCCCCCCCCCCCAAAAAAAAAGTTCCTGCAGACATGATAGCGTGTTTTCATTTCTGCCAGAAACAGTTAGTTTTACATTTAAAAGTGCAAATCAGCCAAAAGATAGTTAAAAAAAAGCAAGAACACACTTCTTTTTTATAAAGTTGTCCTATTTTTTTGTCTTGAGTTATGTTTCACAGGAATTTTTAACACATGTATTTCATTATCAGACATGTTTGAATGGGAAAGCTCAGACATTTCTGTATTTCTGTTATTCCTTTCTGTATTTTATGTTCCAGTACAGAGAGTACAAACACTGACAGATGAAGCAGCTTTGGTGTCTCTGCTATGATACTGAACTCATTTTAGACACAAAAACCTTAAGGGGAAACGGTCCCTTTAAATCACCATGGTAACAACCTTTTCTTTAGTGAGCAGGCAGTGGCTCGATGGTGGAGTAGAGGTCAGCTGTGTGGTTGTCATTGAAGTGCAGTCTGCTGTAGTGATGATCATTCTGCTCTGCTGACTGAGTTGAGATGTTTCCATACATGAGGTCAGGGTTCATCTGAGGAGACGAGACAGTTATTATAAATTCATATTAAACTGCATTAAACATTTCATTGTTCTATCAGAATATTATAAAATATCTGTTTGTAGGTCTGAGCTGATAAAGGTTGGTTCATTGGCTTATTAAAAAACTATTTAAATCACAGGTTTTCATGCCATTGAATTCAGAGAGAGCTGATGTTTCCCATCAGTTATATCACTACTGTTTAATCCAGTCAGTTACAAAACCGACATATGAGACTGATATGAATCTACTGTGTTGTAAGAACTGTTAATGTAAAGTTTCTATTAAATGTGATACAATGATAAACAGGTTAGTGTAAATGTCTTGTCTTATAGTGATATATCAATGCTTAAAAAACAATCAAATAGTTGTACTTGACAGGAAAAAAAAAATCAAAGGATAAAGTTGCATTGAAGAATCTTTGTTACTGATGCTCATCAGTAATCATGATTCTTAAAGGCACTATGACCACAACCACCTCAGGAGCAGGTTTTGTTCTTGATTAGACATCAGCAGGTATGAAGTCATCACAGGCTAAACAATCATTTGTCAAGAAAATAGCATCACTATTTTAGGACATTTCCTTTGATAGAAGTACGGTCTAAAGTTTTTAAAGAGCCTCTAAAGTCTTTGCATTTCCCTGAGAAGGATCAGTAAGAATACAGATTTTTAGAGGACTCTTTATTTTTTGACTTTTGACTGTTGGCTGCAAAAAAATTTAAGACACTTGCCAGGAATATTGACGCCTGTAATTATTTATATGTGATAATAAAACAGAGCACCTGTTTCTACTTGTAGACCTTATTTCAAATTTGCACATAGACAAAGTATTATCATTGAATTATGTTTATAAGGTAATTATTTTCTTTATATGATAGTTTCTTGATCAATTCTTAACTTTAATTGATAAGCCTGATCAATTTTTACATCTGCTTTTTTTTTTTAACCAACATTTTGTTTTCCTGTCTTCAAATGCTATGCAGCAGTTCTGATCACACTGCTAAATACTGACACATTAATTGATTGGCTTTAATACTAAAATACTGTACAGTGTGATCAATACAGACACACACACACACACACACACACACACACACACACACACACACACACACACACACACACACACACGCAAACATTTTTTTCCTGATGGAGAATAAATGATCATTCAAATAAACAGTAATAGAACAGATGAGGAGTTGTTCTTGTTTGAATCCTGTTAGTACCTGCTGTTCGTTGTGTGAAGTTTCCCTTCTTGGAGGTTGACTGAAAGTCCTCTTTTTCCTGATTCATAAAAATTAATGAAAAAGTCAAGAAACATGACATTAAAAATAACAGGATCATTTTGAAAGAAAACATATGTTTACCTAACACACCAGCAGACAGTGAGAAGTATTAAACCCAGCAGAGCTGCAGAAACTCCTGCAGCTGCTGGTGTCCATGTTCTTGTGATACTTTGGACAGTGAGAGTCTTTGGAGCAGAGCTGATATCTTTGTTGGTTTTCACAGCACAGGAGTAGCTTCCTGCATCCTCCCTGCTGACTGGGTCTAGGATCAGATGTTTGTTCTGGTTCTCTCTCGGGGTCAGAGGTTGACTGTTCAAGTACCAAATGTAGTTTGTGTTGTAAGTCAGAGGACAGCTGGTACTGCAGGTCAGTGTGACTCTCTGACCCTCTGTCACCACTGCAGAAGGACTCATCTTCACTCTCAGCTCTGGAAGAGGAACATTGGTCAAAAACAAAAAATCTCCTGTGTGGCTTAGACATGAAAGATGGTTTCATGACTTTACTACAAAACCTCCTTGGTACAAGAACCAAAAAACCTCTCGGGTTTACACAATCCTTTTCTCCAGTGATGAAAAGTATTTATTTATTAAAGCAGTGTACTTAAGTACAAATTCAAGGTACTTTTGCTTTCAGTTTTGTGTAACTTTATATTCCACTATCTCAAATGATTATACTTTTTACTCTTCAATATTTATCCATCTTGCTATGTCTGGTATTAAAACTATTGTATTAAACCTGAAAAGAGTCAAATTTAATAATGTAAATATATTTAGAAATTAACGGGTGACAGCAAAACTACAAATGATTATTATGATTTAAGGAACTCCAGTTTGAAATACCAAACAATCTGTGCATAAAACTGTCAAAATTAGCTAAGCACAGATGGGGAAAACTTTTATTTATTTAAGTTGATTTCTTGAAAACATGTAAATACTTTCAAGGTGTTACAGTGTGCTGATACTATATTCACAACATTTGAATATTTCTTCCACCTCTGCTCCTGTTCAGACATTAATGAGTAAAGTCTGCTGAGGGAGAAGTTTAGATTTACCTGTGACAATCAAAAAGACTCCAGGCAGATCAGACTGTGTCCATCCTTTATGATCTTTGTTGAATCTGAATGTGTATCCTCCTGAGTCATTCTTCTTCAGGTTGTTGATGGTCAGGATGTGTTGGTTCTTCATGTTGTCCTGATACTTCACACGACCTGCAGCCTCAATCAGCTCTTCAACTTCCACTTTATCTTTTCTCCATTTTTTACTCCAATACTTAAACTCTGCCTTCATGTTATCAGGATGTGAGTATTCACTTGTGATGTTGACTGAAGATCCTTCCAGAGCACAGATTCTCCTGCTGACATAATTCCTGATCCGGCAGTTTTTATCCTGAACACCTGAAATATAGATGGATGATTTAGAGTTGTTTGAATGGTCTGTATGCTGAAACTTTTGTCTATAGTTAACTGACAGAAAAAAACGAGTTGTGTATTACTCACAGACTACTGCAGACTCAAGGTACTTGTGGTTTTTTACAGCACAAGAGAACTTGTATGTTGAATTGTTGTGAGTTAAACATTGTTGATTCTTGTAGTTTCCGCTTGTGTTTCTGCAGCTCATGTAGGCAGTTTGAGGGTCAAACAGCTTACAGGTGGTGTTACAGGTCAGTGTGACACTATCTGATGTGTAGGAGGTTTTTTGAACACGAACCTCTGAAAGATGATTAAAAAGTTTTCATAAGACACAATAATGTACAAAATTTTATTTCTGTTTTTAGAATGCCTGCTACTAGATTTATTAACAAAGGCAATATTTAGCCTTATCTTATATAAGGAAAATGACATTAAACTAATATAGAGGTTTGATGGAAGATATTTGCTTATTTGTTGAAGCTTCACCTCTGGGATATGTGATGGAGCACGGCTCATCTACTGTTGTCTTCCTGTAAGAACACATTCTCCCTTTAGCATAGGTCACACTGAAGCAGGTCTCTGTGAGGGAATCTGTACAACAAAGAAATAATATTGATTCAAATGATTCACTGTGTGACTCATTGTGTTTGTTTTGTTGCACAATAAACATCATGACTCACCCACAGAGACTTGAGGGGCTCTGAGATGCTCGTAGCCTTTGACAGCACAGGAGTATGTGACTGCTTCCTCACTGCTGAGCAGCTCTTGGTACCAGGGAGACCAGTCCTCATAGAGAAACTCTCTGTTCTTGTACCAGATGTAGGCTGCAGGCTTTTCAGTCAGAGGACAGCTGCTGCTGCACATCAGTGTTACTGTCTGTCCCTCTGTGGCAGGAATCACCTTTACCTGCAGCTCTGAGAGGATGATGGAGAACAACTTATACAATGATGTCATTTGGAAAGTTATTAATGAGTAAAAGTCATTGTACCTGCAACAACTTGAAGAGTAATATTACTGAGTGAACAGTTTCCTGGTCTGTCTGTAGTCTTCATACAGCAGTAAGTGTTTGCATCACTCTCTCTTAGATCATTGATGGTTAAAGTTGGGTTTTTCTCTTCAGGCATGTTGTACGTTACACGTTGTCCATCCACAGAGAGCTCACTCATTGATCCATTTAAGTGTACAGTGAACCATTTGCTGCTTGAGGTCAGATGTTGATGTGAGCAGTGCAGATCCACTGATGAACCTTTGAGAGCACAGATCCTGGTTTCTCCTCCATTAACACCTTTAATGAAAACTTTCATTAGTGAACAGATTTATTATTTTTGTTACTCTCTGTTTTTATATCATGAATTTTAAAATAATGTTATAACTGCAGTGTAAGAAATAACTTGAGTATTTTAAGTTATAGACAGCTTATATAATTTATAATATATTTATAATAATATAATCCTTTTTATTCATGTTTAGTGACTCCTAAATAATTACTCATATCTTAGAGGCAAAGCACAAATTGAACACGGTATCAGACACCCATCATTTGTTCTTGTTGTAACTTTTACATGTAACGTTGAGAGAATAAATACAACAGCTTGAATATTAAAAAGACAATCTAAGTGCACCAGCTAACAGGACAGTTTCGTATTTAGTTGTCTAACACATCGAACACACAAAACACGACTTCTTTCTTTCATTTGAGTCTGTTTTGTTCATCATATTATAAATGACGTGTTCTTTGAGGTTGTTTTTGCAAGAGCAGGAAGCTGCAGTGGTGAAAACTGTTGTCTGTCTGGTTTATAATGGTAACACCTCTGCGGTGAAACAGAATCTCCAGGCTGAAGATCAGCGATCAACATGAACAGCTGTGATGATGAACTCTGCTTACTCTGCTGTTTTTAACAGCAGAGTAAGCAGAGGTAATTGGAAGTAATTGGAATCACAAACAGCTTTAACATTCACACAGCATGTGTGTTCTAGAAAACCCCCACAAACAATGACTTGGGATAGGAATTTTATAAGGTGCCCTTCAGAGGTCAGATGCACTGCAACATGGAAAAAAGAAACAAAAAGCTGCAAAAACATGCAAAACACAATGGAAGTGTTGTTGGGGCGACAACAATATGATTTCCTGCATGTTTTTGTGTCTCACAACATCAACGAATACTCATCTTCTCATCAGCATGTCTCAGTGCAATCCTTTTTATCAGCAATCTTTAAGCAGCTGTTCTGTCACACTTTATTTTTATTATTTTATATTATTTATTTTTTATTACACAGGAAGATGTAATAAAAAAATCGCCTACAAATAGAAATGCACGTGTAAAGAAGAAACAGAACAGCTTCAACACAAAATAAAAAATGCACAGGTACATAAATCAACAATATTCTTATGGGGTGTGAATGTGTGTATCTTTGTCACAAAATGTACTTGAAAATGACATGGGATGCCACAATAACGCTCCCATGAGACAGAGGCAAACGGAGATGGATCCGGGAGAACCGGGCCATCTGCAGCCCTGTAGAGCAGCGGTCCCAAAAGTTTTTTGCGCCACCTGTTTAATGTCAGACAATATTTTTACAGACCAGCCTTTAAGGTGTTGCGGATAAATACAACAAAATAAAATGATACAACCAAGACAAAAACTGTGTAATTTTATAAATATAATAATAAATGTGAATTCACCTTGTAATTGTGTAACATTATCAGCAACATCCTCCTGAAATGCACCAAAAACATCCCCCTCTCTGCCCCTTAATGCTCTCTGGTTGCTATGGTAACTCGGAAATATTTCTCTCAAAATAAGACACACAACTACAACACGGGAAAAGACCCAGGTAAGCCAATTTAACAATAAAAATCCTGAAAACCATAAATTTCACACCTGAGCCTCAACTCTCGTGGCATGGTACCAAACGACACATGGACCGGTACTGGTCTTTTGCCCGGGTGTTGGGGACCACTGCCGTAAAGTACTGAAGACCTAAGGCCACACATCTTGGCAATATCTGCACATACATCCCAGCAGGAGAGGAAGGGAGGCCTTAATTGGGCCAAGGTTCATGGCCAAAAGGGTTTGAGTTCCAGCGGACCAGATGATCTGTCATAGGCCGCCCCTGGGCTCCAGGCGCCAAGAACTGCCCAGTTTGCCTGCACACGCATACCTGCTCAAGATCAGGTTATGTGTTCAACAAAGGTTACGCTGGAGATCTGACATTGTACTAAGACAGCCACCTCTGTGATACTGATTGCACTTTAATTTTAACACACCTCATAATAATTATCTCAGTCTGGGGATTGTTGTTCCAGTAATGATGTTATACTTCTTATACTATCAACATATTCATACTGTGAGCTGACAGGAGACCATTTTTGATCTTTTTATATGTTGAAACACAACAGAAGATTCATTATCAAATGTGTGCAGATTTAAGTTTACACGTCTTTCTACTCTGTGCCAGTCATTTAATGATGATATTATTGTAACATAAAAGATTATAATCTTGCACTTTCGGACTCTTCAAGAGCTCATCAAAGCTAAAATGCTAAGACCTGTAAGGAGGAAGGAGGAGAAAGAGTCATTCCTACCTGAGAGACACAGAATGAAACCCAAAAACAAAAATCCAGCTTCTGCCACGATCATGGCTGCTGTAGATTTCAGCTTTAGTCAGAAAGTTGATTGTATGAATCTTTAAAAGATCTTTAGAGCTGAACGTGCTCCCGGGAAAGGCTGAAAACAGAACTGACAGGTATGAACATCACTACGTCTAAAAATAAACTGTGTGAAGGTTTAACACCTTTTAATCACTTCCTCCATCATCATGAGTTTTAAAAGGAATTGCGTAATGCAGTATTTTTGTCTCTGTATGTTTTTCATCACCTTACAACAAAAAAACCCCCAAACATTTTTAATGTTTTTAGTGTGGAAAAAAATGTCATTCTACATTTCTACATTGATATGGACTGGGTAATGTGTTAGGAGTGAAAGGACACCACTACTCTGATCAACCAATGAGCAACCAACAGAGAGCAGAATTCAAACACACTCTGAAAATCAAAGTGGAAATATGATACAAAATTTTGTTTTTGTAAATAAAAATGATTCTTAGTAGTTTGTACTGCCCCCACATGCTTTTATGCATGCCTGACAACATCAGCACATCCTCCTGAAGTCACAACAGATGCTATCCTGGGGGTCAGGCGAGTGTTGGGGTCAGTCAATGCTATTAATTCTTTCATCCTCCAATAACTGCCTGCATACTCTCACCACATGAAGTTAGGCATCGTCGTGCACCAAGAGGAAACCAGGATCCTACACTGCACGAGGTCCGACAGTAGGTTCAAAGATTTCATCCTGGTACCATGTCAGTCAGGGTCCAACACAATCAGAGTGCTTGTGGGCAAGAGTTTGTGTGCAAGTGGGGTTGGGGCAGTCAGTGAAAAGGCGATGGTGGAGGTTCAGAGTTTTGCATGTCTCGGGGGTGGAGGGAGGAGGAAGGAGGAGGAGAATGTAGGTCTGGAGTTCATGTGTGAGAGAGTCGAGAGGTAATGTAATGCAAAGGGCTTTTCCCGTGAGATAGTAAATGTCCTGGAGAGAGGGAAGGGAAGTACCCATGATCTCTCTGCTGCTCTCACTACTCGTTGTAACTTTTTCCGGAAGGACCCAGTGCAGGAGCCATACTACCCAGTGATGGAGCTGGTGAGGATACTCAATGGTGCCTTTGTAAAAGGTGCTCATGATGGGGGTTGAGGCTCTTGCTCTCCTCATCTGCGGGGTGGGGGGTTCAGAAATGAGGGGGTGAAGTTACTGGGAGGTCTCAGCCTACACAACAAAATCTCCAGTGTTAAATTAACACTGGAGAGTGTCTATATGGGTCCACACCTCTGAGTGTTAAATACAACACTGTTGAGTGTTAAATTAACACTTTTGACAGTGTTATATGTTTAAAAGTAACCTAGTCAGTTTTGAAGATTAACAATGGCTAACACTGAGCAGTGCTGATTTTCTAACACTGGAAAATAACTCAAAATGTTAGAAATATTCCAGTATTGTGAGTACAAGAAAACAATTATTACAATATGATGTGTTAAATTTGCTTAGATGAGAGGGTCCAGCAGTAGATCAGAGGAATAGGTCTGTGTGTTTTAGTTTGGCTTAGCTGTAGGCCTGAGAGTGTGTGTAATTGTGTATAGGGAAAGGAATTTATTGACACTGGCGATCTGCCTGTCATAAAAGGAGACAGGAAGCTACAGTTGGGGGGATGCTGATGCTGATGTTTTTACCTGAATTTAATAAAAGCTCATAATTGTCACAAGTTAGAAGTAGGTTTGCAGGAGACTCTCCACTTGCTTATCTGTAAATGTAAGACAACAAGAAGCCAATGGCCCAGTGGATGCAGAGTGGGGGTCTCAGTGCTTGTAATCTGTTAACTCTGTTTTGTATGTTGTGTAGAGGAATTTGGTGTAGCTTGGGAGAGGGGAGATTACTTTTTTGACCGGCAGGAAGTCACACACACACACACACACACACACACACACACACACACACACACACACACACACACACACACACACACACACACACACACAGTGCTTTGATGGTTACGCTCACACACCCACATGCACAGTCACTAACGTGTACTCACATAAACACACGGGTACATGCACACACAGGCACTCACGTGTTTGCACATACATACACAAACACAGAGTTTGCAACACACCATGGGGGTTTTACAATGGGGTTGCTTCTATAAAACTGGTTGTAACAAACAAAGAAGTGAAGATCTGCAGAGGGACACCGGCCTTGCACATCTCCCCTTCTAGAAGATGCATGCGTAACTGGATGAATAAAGGTTTTGTAAAATGACTACTGAGTCCGGTGCCATCTCTGGATGCCCGAGGAATAAAAAAGAACAGGGGCGAAACTGCTTTACTTAACAGTAAACAGTTTGTATTTGCTAATGTTTGTTGAGTTGATAGAAATGTAGAATCGTTATGTTATGCTACTCCCTTTAAGCTGATTCCTGTTCTGTAGTGCTAGCTAGATGCTGGCTACAACTTACAGACACCAGAACTAATTCGGGCCCATTTTAACCCCCTGAGTAACCAGTATAAATGTTATAAATGAAAGATGTTCTTCTGTGTTTATTCTCCTTCCCTACATGTAGGATGGTGGGGGAGGCTATAGCTATAGTGTTTAACTGCAGGCACATTCCATGTAAAGATTCTGGTTTCCTTATTTAGTTAGGAATGATCACTTCCTGCCCTTTATGGGCTCACCTGTACTTAGAGATGGGTACTGGTAATGGCACCGGTTCTGACATAAACGGTAGTAACCAGACCGAAAAGCAGCGCACATTTTGGTGCTTTATTTTGGTGTTTTTTTTTTCCTGAGATGTCATACATTTTGGATTCTAGCCAATCATTTTACCTTTCCGAGGATAGTAGGTGGGCCCAGGTACGTACGTTCTTTTAGAGCAGAGCTACAGAATAAAAAGTCTGGCTGTACTTCACAGCAAAAGATGCAAACTCAGCAGCCTGCAACAAGTGCTTTAAGGTGATGCTGTGCAAAGGAGGTAACTCCTCCAATATGATGAAACACCTGGCGACGTATAGCATTTTGTTAAAAGCCGAGAAATGCACCGTATTTGATAGCTTGCTGCGGGACCTCACACCGTGCACATCTATTGCGGGTGGGTTGCCTGTTATCGGACCCGGAGTTAGCAACATCCCCCAAAAACCCCAAGAGGAGAGTCCTGGCCCCTAGCCCTGCCAGTGTAGCAGAAATGATGACGGATGATGATGGCAGCAGCAGCCGTTCTTCTCTGCGTGAGTAGCTTAATGTTGTTTGTGTGTAATTTACATTGAGTAGGCTAACCATGTTATTACATTAATGCATGTAAGGTGAACTAGCAAACATCATCATAGCTACATGCGGCTGTCTTCTTGTTTGATGACAGATACTCCCTTCACCCTGGCCAAAAAGGCTAAAATGACCAAAGAAAAAGAGGGAAACAGCTAAACATGAGAGGTTTTTGGACAAAGTTTGTTTTTTCCATTGTTTAAGCACTGCTTCCAGCCAAGAGTGATACCATAAATCCCCTATAGCTGCAGAAAAGGCTAACATTGTTATCTTTTTACAAAAAAACAGCTGAACATGAGAGGTTTTTGGACCAATTTTGTGTTCTCCATTCTTTAAGCACCGGTTCGAGCACCGTTTAAGCACCTTTAAGCACCAGCACCATCTCAAAAGTACCGGTTTGGTGCTGGTATCGGATAAAACCTAAACGATACCTATCCCTACCTGTACTTGTATATGGTGGACCATTAAAGGGGTTAAGCCCTATACGGGGTGTGAGGGGAGATGACCCTTCTATGAACAGAGATGTTGTTAAAACGATTGTAACCAGGAAGTCACGTATACAGGCACACACACACACACACACACACACACACACACACACACACACACACACACACACACACACACACACACACACATTCACTCACATACTCGCACGTGCATATACACACATAGCCTTAGCTTCTACGACACACCATATGGGGTTTACAGTGGGGGGTTGTGTTACTGTTTTCATTCAATAAACCTGCGAAGGGAAGCTGGGGCTTTGGAGCAGAACTTGCAACTCTGAGAATCTGACTGGGCTTCCCTTGCACAAGTAAAACCAATTGAGCTCTGATTGTCTTGCTTTGTTCATGGTGAGTCTCTGAGTTAGCGAGGCCTGCGAGTGCAGACCTAACAGAAGGGAGTAAAAGTAAAAAGTTGTCAGAAAAATACTCAAGAAATGCAGAGATACCTGAAAATTGGACTTAAGTACAGCAACTGTCCCAAACACAATCCAAGACAAGAGATTTAAGTTGTGGAGGAAGCTTTATTTGCTGAGATGCAGAACTTAAAATGAAGTATAAAAAACACTAAAAGAAACAATCGAAAGCTAAACTAGAAACTAAGACTCTTTCAACTAGGAACTTACAACTTGGCATAAACAAGGGAACGTGGACCACACACGAACGAGATTCAGGACTTAAATACACACACACAATAACGAGAGGATGGACAGCAGGTGGCAACACAGGGGGAACAAATCCGACATAACTATACAGGGGCAGCAAAACTGAACACAATGAACACAGGATGAAAGACTAATAAAATAAAACAGCAAGTACAAAAAATACAACTCATTAAATCACAAAGAACTGAAGACTGACTGAAACAAACTTAATAGAAGATGTAAAAATAACCATGAACCTAAGAAGCACAGAATATTCCAAAAATAAAAAGCATAATGTCCACAAACTAGAAAACACTGGGTTACAGGCACTGACAACAGCATCATGGAAATGCTCCTGTTTTCAGGGCTGAACCGACTGTAAGGTGGAATAAAGAGGTACCACGTGTTTGTTTGTGAAGTGCACTCTGCTGTAGTGGACTTCATCCTCCTGCTTCAGTTGTGTTGAGATGTTTTCATACACAGGACCAGGGCTGACCTGATGGAGAAAAACAGCATTACATTATATTGCACTTTAAACTTGACTCCTTCTACTATATGATGGCAAAAATGAAATGGCCACTGGAAAGATTAGACAATCTACAACCCTAATCTTTACCTGTTCAATGTGGTCAGAACTTGTTGTTGTTGGAGACTGAGCAGAAGTTCTCTTTTTCCTGGTTGAAGTGAATAAACTGAAAATAAGTGACTTCAGAGCAGAGATTGAATCTACTGCTGTGAACCAACACTTACCTAACACACCAGCAGACAGTGAGAAGTATTAAAACCAGCAGAGCAGCAGAAACTCCTGCAGCTGCTGGTGTCCATGTTCCTGTGATACTTTGGACAGTGAGAGTCTTTAGAGCAGCGCTGATATCTTTGTTGGTTTTCACAGCACAGGAGTAGCTTCCTGCATCCTCCCTGCTGACTGGGTCTAGGATCAGATGTTTGTTCTGGTTCTCTCTCGGGGTCAGAGGTCGACTGTTCAAGTACCAAATGTAGTTTGTGTTGTCAGTCAGAGGACAGCTGGTACTGCAGGTCAGTGTGACTCTCTGACCCTCTGTCACCACTGCAGAAGGACTCATCTTCACTCTCAGCTCTGGAAGAGGAACATTGGTCAAAAACAAAAAATTTCCTGTGCGGCTTAGACATGAAAGATGGTTTCATGACTTTACTACAAAATGATCCTTTAGTCCTGTTCAGCGGTGAAAGGTATTTGCCAAAGAAGTGTGCAAATTCAAGGTATTTGTAACTTCAGATTTGTGTAACTTCAATCTAAATCCTCTTACACAAAAGTATTGTAATTATTATTCCACAACATTTTTTCCATTTTGTAAATTAGTGTTTTCTCCATTTTTTTTTACTATGATTTGGAATCATTTTCCTAATAAAATAAAATACCTACATTTTCATATGATTCATACCTATGATTTATTTCACTGAAGGCACTGAAGGCTGATCTAGCCAACAGTGTACATGTAGAGTTGTTAAGAACTGTGTAAATCTTAAACAAGCACAACTATAAAAATACTTCATATACCTTCATGCATTTTTTACAGAAGGAAAAAAACTTGAAGGATGTGAAGCCTAAAACCCGTCTACATTACATGTAACAGTTATTTTTACAGTCAGAAACAGGCAGGTTGTCTGAGTCCTTTTAAAGTCGACTATTCAGAGATACATTGATCTGACAGAATGACAACATTTGAAATGGTGATCTTACAGATAGAGTTTTATTACTGTAGATTAATCTAATCAACAGTATACATGTAAGGTAGTTAAAATGAACGGATCCTTAAACAGCCACAGCTGCAAATCAAACACATGAATGTATCGATACACTTTTCTTTTTTCATCAGCAAGCCGAAATCAATTTCTTGTAAAGGGGTTTTGTGGGACTACAGATTAACAACCTGTGAATGGCACTGACAGATACAATGAATTTACCTAAGATTTACCTGTAACAATCAAAAAGACTCCAGGCAGATCAGACTGTGTCCATCCTTCATGATCTCTCTTGAATCTGAATGTGTATCCTCCTGAGTCATTCTTCTTCAGGTTGTTGATGGTCAGGATGTGTTGGTTCTTCATGTTGTCCTGATACTCCACACCACCTGCAGCCTGAAGCAGCTCTTCAACTTCCACTTTATCTTTTCTCCATTTTTTACTCCATTTGAACTCTGGCTTCTTATTATCAGGATGTGAGTATTCACATGTGATGTTCACTGAAGATCCTTCCAGAGCACAGATTCTCCTGGTGACATAATTCCTAATTCGGCAGTTTTTACCCTGAACACCTGAAATATAGATGGAAGATTTATAGTTATATGGATGGCCTGTATGCTGACATTTGTATTTATAGTTAACTAGAAGAAAAAAAAAAGACTTCTTTATTACTCACAGACTTCTGCAGAGTGAAGGTACTTGTGGTCTTTCACAGCACAAGAGAACCTGTATGTTGAATTGTTGTGAGTTAAACATTGTTGATTCTTGTAGTTTCCGCTTGTGTTTTTGCAGCTCATGTAGGCAGTTTGAGGGTCAAACAGCTTACAGGTGGTGTTACAGGTCAGTGTGACACTATCTGATGTGTAATTCGTTCTTTGAACATGAACCTCTGAAAGATAATAAATACAGTTTTCATCAGTAACCGTAGCATAATGTTTATAATTCTAATTTTGTTTTTAAGATGCTAACAAAAAAATTATCAGGTCAATTAAGCTAAATATGACCTTTGTTAAAAAAATTAACAAAGGTCATATTTAGCTTAATTTTTTATAAGGAAAATGACAATGAACAAATATATATTAGAGGTTTGATGGAAGATATTTGATAATTTGTTGAAACGTCACCTCTGGGATATGTGATTCTCCCTTTAGCATAGGTCACACTGAAGCAGGTTTCTGTGATGGAATCTGAAACAAAGACATAATACTGATTAAAATGATTCACTGTGTGACTCATTGTGTTTGTTTTGTAGAACAATAAACATCATGACTCACCCACAGAGACTTCAGGGGCTCTGAGATGCTCGTAGCCTTTGACAGCACAGGAGTATGTGACTGCTTCCTCACTGCTGAGCAGCTCTTGGTACCAGGGAGACCAGTCCTCATAGAGAAACTCTCTGTTCTTGTACCAGATGTAGGCTGCAGGCTTTTCAGTCAGAGGACAGCTGCTGCTGCACATCAGTGTTACTGTCTGTCCCTCTGTGGCAGGAATCACCTTTACCTGCAGCTCTGAGAGGATGATGGAGAACAACTTATACAAGGATGTCATTTGGAAAGTAAGTAATAAGTAAAAGTCATTGTACCTGTAACTACTTGAAGAGTAATATTACTGAGTGAACAGTTTCCTGGACTGTCTGTAGTCTTCATACAGCAGTAAGTGTTTGCATCACTCTCTCTTAGATCATTGATGGTTAAAGTTGGGTTTTTCTCTTCAGACATGTTGTACGTTACACGTTGTCCATCCACAGAGAGCTCACTCTGAACATACTTGTAACCATCCCAGTCTATAGTGAACCATTTGCTGCTTGAAGTCAGATGTTGATGTGAGCAGTGCAGATCCACTGATGAACCTTTGAGAGCACAGATCCTGGTTTCTCCTCCATTAACACCTTTAATAGAAACTTTTATTAGTGAACAGATACATTATTTTTGTTACTCTCTGTTTTTATATCATTAATTTTTAAATAATGTTATAACTGCACTGTAAGAAATAACTTGAGTATTTTAAGTTATAGACAGCTTATATAATTTATAATATATTTATAATAATATAATCCTTTTTATTCATGTTTAATGACTCCTAAATAATTACTCATATCTTAGAGGCAAAGCTCAAATTGAACACGGTATCAGACACCCATCATTTGTTCTTGTTGTAACTTTTACATGTAACGTTGAGAGAATAAATACAACAGCTTGAATATTAAAAAGACAATCTAAGTGCACCAGCTAACAGGACAGTTTCGTATTTAGTTGTCTAACACATCGAACACACAAAACACAACTTCTTTCTTTCATTTGAGTCTGTTTTGTTCATCATATTATAAATGACGTGTTCTTTGAGGTTGTTTTTGCAAGAGCAGGAAGCTGCAGTGGTGAAAACTGTTGTCTGTGTCTGGTTTATAATGGTAACACCTCTGCGGTGAAACAGAATCTCCAGGCTGAAGATCAGCGATCAACATGAACAGCTGTGATGATGAACTCTGCTTACTCTGCTGTTTTTAACAGCAGAGTAAGCAGAGGTAATTGGAAGTAATTGGAATCACAAACAGCTTTAACATTCACACAGCATGTGTGTTCTAGAAAACCCCCACAAACAATGACATGGGATAGGAATTTTATAAGGTGGCCCTGAGAGGTCAGATGCACTGCAACATGGAAAAAAGAAACAAAAAGCTGCAAAAACATGCAAAACACAATGGAAGTGTTGTTGGGGCGACAACAATATGATTTCCTGCATGTTTTTGTGTCTCACAACATCAACGAATACTCATCTTCTTATGAGCATGTCTCAGTGCAATCCTTTGTATCAGCAGCTGTTCTGTCACATTTTATTTTTATTATTTTATATTATTTATTTTTTATTACACAGGAAGATGTAATAAAAAAAATCGCCTACAAATAGAAATGCACGTGTAAAGAAGAAACAGAACAGCTTCAACACAAAATAATAAAAAATGCACAGGTACATAAATCAACAATATTCTTATGGGGTGTGAATGTGTGTATCTTTGTCACAAAATGTACTTGAAAATGACATGGGATGCCACAATAACGCTCCCATGAGACAGAGGCAAACGGAGATGGATCCGGGAGAACCGGGCCATCTGCAGCCCTGTAGAGCAGCGGTCCCAAAAGTTTTTTGCGCCACCTGTTTAATGTCAGACAATATTTTTACAGACCAGCCTTTAAGGTGTTGCGGATAAATACAACAAAATAAAATGATACAACCAAGACAAAAACTGTGTAATTTTATAAATATAATAATAAATGTGAATTCACTGTGTAATTGTGTAACATTATCAGCAACATCCTCCTGAAATGCACCAAAAACATCCCCCTCTCTGCCCCTTAATGCTCTCTGGTTGCTATGGTAACTTGGAAATATTTCTCTCAAAATAAGACACACAACTACAACACGGGAAAAGACCCAGGTAAGCCAATTTAACAATAAAAATCCTGAAAACCATAAATTTCACACCTGAGCCTCAACTCTCGTGGCATGGTACCAAACGACTCACGGACCGGACTGGTCTTTTGCCCGGGTGTTGGGGACCACTGCCGTAAAGTACTGAAGACCTGAAGACACATCTTGGCAATATCTGCACGTACATCCCAGCAGGAGAGGAAGGGAGGCCTTAATTGGGCCAAGGTTCATGGCCAAAAGGGTTTGAGTTCCAGCGGACCAGATGATCTGTCATAGGCCGCCCCTGGGCTCCAGGCACCAAGAACTGCCCAGTTTGCCTGCACACGCATACCTGCTCAAGATCAGGTTATGTGTTCAACAAAGGTTACGCTGGAGATCTGACATTGTACTAAGACAGCCACCTCTGTGATACTGACTGCACTTTAATCTTAACACACCTCATAATAATTATCTCAGTCTGGGGATTGTTGTTCCAGTAATGATGTTATACTTCTTATACTATCAACATATTCATACTGTGAGCTGACAGGAGACCATTTTTGATCTTTTTATATGTTGAAACACAACAGAAGATTCATTATCAAATGTGTGCAGATTTAAGTTTACACGTCTTTCTACTCTGTGCCAGTCATTTAATGATGATATCATTGTACCATAAAAGATTATAATCTTGCACTTTCAGACTCTTCAAGAGCTCATCAAAGCTAAAACGCTAAGACCTGTAAGGAGGAAGGAGGAGAAAGAGTCATTCCTACCTGAGAGACACAGAATGAAACCCAAAACCAAAAATCCAGCTTCTGCTACGATCATGGCTGCTGTAGATTTCAGCTTCTGGTCAGAAAGTTGATTGTATGAATCTTTAAAAGATCTTTAGAGCTGAACGTTCTCACAGGAAAGGCTGACAACAGAACTGACAGTTATGAACATCACTACATCTAAAAATAAACTGTATGAAGGTTTAACACCAGTTAATCACTTCCTCCATCATCATGGGTTTTAAAACGAATTGCATAATGCAGCAGTTTTTCTCTGTATGTTTTTCATCACCTTACTTAGTAATATTATAGTTTTTATTTTCTTTTAAACAAGTGCCTGACTTTATTTTTTTCAGCAAAAAAAACCCCAAACCCCAAATTTTTAGTGTGGAAAAGAAAATGTCATTTCTACACTGATGTGGACTGGGTACTGTGTAAGGAATTAAAGGACGCCACTACTCTGGGCCATGTGTGATGGAAATGAGAATGACCAAGCAACAGAGGGCAGAATTCAAACACACCCTAAAAATCAAAGTAGAAATATGATACAGCAGGTGTTTTTGCCAAAATTTTGTTTTTGTAACTCAAAATGATTCTTAGTAGTTTGTACTGCCCCCACATGCTTTTATGCCTGACAACATCAGCACATCCTCCTGAAGTCACGACAAATGCTATCCTGGGGGTCAGGCGAGTGTTCGGGTCAGTCAATGCTATTAATTCTTTCATCCTCTAATAACTGCCTGCATACTCTCACCACATGAGGTTAGGCATCGTTGTGCACCAGGAGGAAACCAGGACCCACTGCACCAGTGTAGGGTCTGACAGTGGGTCCAAAGATTTCATCCTGATACCTAATGGCAGTCAGGGTGCCGTTACCTAGCCTGTAAGGTCTGTGCATCCCTGCTTGGATATAACTCCCCGATGTTACAGACAGCATAACATCCTCCACAGCTTCTCCAGATTCTTTCACATCTGTCTCATGTCAAAGTCAAAGTCAGCTTTTATGACAAAAACCCAATCTACAGGTCATACACAGGAATTTGAAATTGCAATGCTCCCATGACCCTCGTGTACACTAAAACAGTATTAAGATTAAAAAATAAATAAAAGTCTTAAGTACACACAATACAATACAATACAATCTTACATAAATAACAGTGTCCAACACAATCAGAGTGCTTGTGGGCAAGAGTTCATGTGCAAGTGGGGTTGGGGCAGTCAGTGAAAAGGCGATGGTGGAGGTTCAGAGTTTTGCATGTCTCGGGGGGGGGGTTCAGCGGGAAGCGGCAGGAATGCAAGTCTGGAATTGGTGTGTGAGAGAGTCGAGAGGGACAGAGCAGGGAAAGAATTCAGCACAGCCTATCTCTCAGTTCTGGCCTGGAGGCTCTTCAGTCTCCTTCTGGATAGCAGCAAACTGAAGAAACTGTTGGATGGATGAGTGGGTTTACCTGTAAAGCAGAGGGCTTTTCGGGTGAGATAGTAGATGTCCTGGAGAGAGGGAAGGGAAGTACCCACGATCTCTCTGCTGCTCTCACTACTCGTTGTAACTTTTTCCGGGAGGACCCGGTGCAGCAGTCATACCACACAGTGATCCAGGTGGTGATGATGCTCTCAATAGTGCCTGTGTAGAAGGTGCTCATGATGGAGGTTAAAGTTCTTGCTCTCCTCAGTTTGCGGAGGAAGTAGAGTCGCTGTTGGGCTTTGCTATGTTTTTTAACCAGGCGAGATCTTCTGGGATGTGCACACCCAGGAACTTGGTGTTGCCAGCACCATTGATGGTTTGTGGGGGTGTCCAGAGTGTGAGTTCTCCACGATGGACCCTGACAAAGTCCATGGTACCAGGCAGTGAGCATGGAGCAGGGTACTAGAAGATGTCATCAAGCCACCCTCATGAATATCACAATTGTTGTCTATTTGTAAGAACAAATTCTCCCTTTAGCATAGGTCACACTGAAGCAGGCCACTGTGGTGCAAGCTGAAAACAAATGTGTGGCAGTGTGTGGTTTTTGGCTTGGCTGCAGGGAATGGGTGGGGCAGTGTTTGCAGGGTGTTGTGTCTGGGGAGGCCAGTTGTTCACAGCATTATCTAATCATGACTTTCCTGTTTTAGTAGCAGCCGGGGCCAGAGGAGGAAACACTGCAAAGTGTGACATAAGATAAAGAAAAAAGTGCACAAGCAGCCATATCTGAGTCGTGTTGGGTCCTTTCTACAAAATGATATTGATTGAAGCGATTCAATATATGACCCACTGTGTTTTTTCCTGTCATATCTTTAAGACTTCTTCCTCTAAAGCAGTGGTGGGGGAATTTCAGTCCTCAAGGGCCAGTGTCCCGCAGGTTTTCAACACAGCTGATTTAAATGGTTAAATTATCTCTTCAACATGTCTTGTAGTTCTCCAGAGGCCCAGTAATGAACTAATCATTTGGTTCAGGTGTATTGACCCAGGATGATATCTAAAACCTGCAGGACACAGGCCCTTGAGGCCTGGAGTTCCCCACCCCTGCTCTAAAGTGATATGGCAGTAATATTCAGTTTTGTCAGTAGATGGCAGTGTGGCTTAAATAACTGTTGCTAAAACCAGTTGAGATATTCATGCATAAATTTAACAGAAGCTTTTAGCCCCAAATGGGCAGCATGGACACAAAGTTTGTGAATGTGATAACTCAAGAATGAAGCAACATAGGATTTTGGCATTCATGTCGTAGGTGCATCTACCAAAAACATGAGTTTAAATCATTTACTGGCGACCTGTCCAGGGTGTACCCTGCCTCTCGCGCTATGACAGCTGGGATAGGCTCCAGCGCCCCCCGTGACCCTGAAAAGGATAAGCGGAAGCGAATGGATGGATGGATGGTCAAGGTGTGAGTTTTCACCTCAAAAAAAAAAAAAAAAACTAATAAAGATGTTATACAGCTTATTCTTCTGTGATTTGTGAGTACAGAGGAAATGTATACTGACTGTGACAGCGTCATTTGGCTGTTGCATTCCTTCTCTTTTCTTTTTGTCTCGTTCCTCATTCTCACTCCAGCAGTTTCAAAAGGCATCCAAGTCATTGAAATTTTCCCTTAAGCTGCGCAATAAAAAGAACATTTAATACAACCAGACCATCAAGAATATATTAGGTGCAGCTGAGATGATGGTGATGAACTAGTTTTGAGTCCTCTGAGTCTGGGATCAAGATTTTTACCTTTTGTTCCATCCACAATAATGTACAAAGTGATAATACCTAAAATAGAACATTTATTAGAACTGAACACATTTATTTGTGTCCAGTGAAAAGTTCCTGGATTTTAGTACGCCTGATTTCAGACAATTTACTGGTTTGCTTGCCTTTATATGAAGCTAAATCTGACAAAGTTTTGAGGCTTCCTCTTATTTGGTGTGAGAGAGCCTGACAGAGACAGAGTGTCTCAAGTTCAAGAGCTGCTAAGTCTTTAAATATCTTACTTTCAGTTCCTATAAGAAACTGCATCATTTCAGAAGAATTTTGGCCAACCCTTCTTTACAGCATTGCTTCATTTCATGGAGGTTTGCACATCCCTCTTAATGACTCAACACAGTATTTCCATCAGGCTAAGGTCTGGAAAGACTGGACTGGACCATTGCAACACTTTGATTCTTTTCTTTTTAAGCCATTCTGTTGAAGATTTGCTGCTGAGCTTTGGGTTACTGTCCTTTGTATGACTCATTTTAGTCTAGGCTTTAGCTGTCAGACAGATAGCCTTAACTTAATAATTAATAATAACTTACAGTAATAACTTGGCCATGGCCACCTCAGTGACTGGAAGGTTACTGAACCCCGTTACACATATTATGTATATACTTCATTTTGTTTGATCATTGTATTTGAAATAAGCTTGAATCAGGTTGGTACAGTTGTTGGGTTAGGACATCTTAGTTGCACTGCACAGCAGCATGTTATAGTCAGAAGCCAGTTTTGAATGTTTTTCACTTGTCGATAATCTTTCTCACTGTAGAATGATGGACTTCATGTGTGAAGAAAGCACGTTAGTGTTAAGGATACAAATCTGGTACTTTAATACAATTCAGAGGTCATACAGATCAAATCACATTATAAACTTAAATAAATTAATGAATTATGCATAATTTCTACATTCCAGAAACATCATTTTCATTACTCCTACCTGAAAGGCTGAAAAGAGATTTGATTTTTCTGAGTCTTTCTCCAGACAAACTACATTCAAAGCAGCTCAGTTAAACATGTGACATGGCTACATATTATTATATGTTCATCTAAAACCTGACAGTGCTGACAGTGAGAGCAGAGACATGTGACACTGTTAGTGGTTATTTTGTGGTACAGACAAAAACCTAACAGAAGAGAAACCCGCAGACACAATGGCTTTGATGTTTTCATTAATGGCATCAGAAGCACACAAAATAAAGTGCTTAAGATTAGAGCTTTTCAATCTCAATTGGATTTCAATTTCAACTTATTTTTCCTGTAATTTATATTCCAATAAAGTGAGCGTAATCCACTGATGGATCAAGAAGCTGCAGTGTCTTTGCTGTGATGGTAAACGTTTATCATTGGAGAAAAAAATCACCATATTAACAAACGTTTCTTTATTGAGCACACAGTGGCTCGATGGTGGAGTAGAGGTCAGCTGTGTGGTTTTCACTGAAGTGCAGTCTGCTGTAGTGATGATCATCCTGCCCTGCTGACTGAGCTGAGATGTTTTCATAAATGATATCAAGGTTCATCTGATGAGACGAGACAGTGATCATAAATTCATGTTAAAGAGAAGACCCTTGGGCCCCCACCCGAGCAGGCCCTGGACACAGCCAGGGGGACCAGGCCACACCAAGCAGCAGCTGGGGCACCAGCCACCAGCAGGGAGCATGGTAGGGTGAAATAGGCCCCCACACCTGGGGCAGCATGAGATGTTCTGAGAAAGGTGGAGTCTAAGACACAACCTGACATTCATATTGCTGCAATGTCTCTGAAATTCTGTAAAGTTTATGGATTGGAAGTCCTGTTGCACAAAAACAAATAAAGTTTAAACATGACTGGTCTTAGAGATAACACAATAATGTTCACCTAATACACAAGAAGACAGTGATAGGGAGAAGTATTAAACCCAGCAGAGCTGCAGAAACTCCTGCAGCTGCTCGTATCCGTGTTCCTGTAGTACTTTGGACAGTGAGAGTCTTTGGAGCAGAGCTGATATCTTTGTTGGTTTTCACAGCACAGGAGTAGCTTCCTGCATCCTCCCTGCTGACTGGGTCTAGGATCAGATGTTTGATCTGGTTCTCTCTCGGGGTCAGAGGTCGACTGTTCAAGTACCAAATGTAGTTTGTGTTGTCAGTCAGAGGACAGCTGGTACTGCAGGTCAGTGTGACTCTCTGACCCTCTGTCACCACTGCAGAAGGACTCATCTTCACTCTCAGCTCTGAAAAACACTCAGACTGGTCAGTAACTGTAACGGTTTCTCATTAAAGAGACAACAGGATTTGGTGCTTTGGATTTTCACTAACTTCTGAAGAGTGCAAGAAGCATTAAAAACTCTTTGTAGCTTTTTGACTAAATAAAACATCATCATCACCTGAGGAAAATTCCTGCATCTTTTTCTTGTCAATTCAGTTGAAAGCATTGCAGAGGATATTGTGTTGACAGTTGTTTTTACATATATAATGACAAACCATGATTACCTGTGACAATCAGAGTAACTCCAGGAAAATCAGACTCTATCACTTCTTCATTTTCTGTTGTGATGGTGAACCTGTATTCTGCTGAGTCGTCTTTCTTCAACTTCTTTAATCTGAGGATGTGTTGGTTCTTCATGATGTCATCATACTCCACATGATCTGCATCCTCAGTCAGCTGTTCAGCTTCCTCCTCAGCATTTCCCTTAAATTTATACCAACATTTAGACTGTATCTGCTGGTAGTCAGGATGTGAGTATTTACTGGAGATGTTGACTGAAGATCCTTCCAGAGCACAGATTCTGCTGTGGACATAAGTCAAACTCCAGCAGGAATCACTGAAACCTGAAATATGGATGAAACAGAAATATAACATACATACATAAACAGAAATAATTTACAAATCATTTCTGTTTATGTATGCTCTTGTATCACATATGTAAATGATTTCCCTTGATCATAAAATTTTAATCAATTGCTATGCAAATATTTTATCAGGACATATAAGATATACAGCAAATTATTGATTCAAAAAAACTGTTTTCAGAAAAAAAACCTCAGTGAATTATTACAAAATCATTACAAACAATATAAAAATATTGCAAAATAACCACTGACAATTGCCAATAGCTATAACAGAGACTCACGCCTCATACAATAATGAGTCAAAACCCTGCAACTGTAGCCTAAAAATGCAAAAGAACAACATCTGTGACTGTTCTAACAAAATAAAACGTTATCAGATCTTAAAAATTGTATTTAACAAATTATTATTGTAGCATTAAAATTTACAGTGTTTCTGTTTTTGTGGTCAGATATTCTAACAACAACACAGAACAATCAACTGTACCATACCATAACTGTTCTATTTTGTAAGTTTACAGACAATAAGTAATAAGTTTACTCACAGACGTCAGCAGAGCGCACATCCTCAAGACCTTTTACAGCACAGGACAAACTGTCTGGCTGAGAGATGTGAACTAGAATCTTTTTTCCCTCCTGCACTGTAGGCTTTCTGTTCTCATACCACACAAAGGAAATCAGAGGCTCAGTCAGAAAACAGCTGCTGTTACAGGTCAGTCTGATGTGACCTCTGTGTTCAGCAGGAGTCCTCTGGACATGAATTTCTGTTGGGAGATGATAAACACATTTTCCACCAGTTCATCTCTGTCGTGTTAAATAAATTAACAAATAAAAATGAAGTTTCAAAGTGCAGTTTGTCCAGAACTTCACCTCTGGGATATGTGATGGAGCAGGACTCGTCCACGGATGTCTGCTGAGAAGAACACATTCTCCCTTTAGCATAGGTCACACTGAAGCAGGTCTCTGTGATGGAACCTGAGAAAAACCAACAACTTTCAGTAAATTCATTAGAGTCTGAAGAGTAAAGTGTTTGTGTTTAACATCTCATAACATGATGAGGAGGTGTCCATCATGACTCACCCACAGAAACTTCAGGGGCTCTGAGATGCTCGTAGCCTTTGACAGCACAGGAGTATGTGACTGCTTCCTCACTGCTGAGCAGCTCTTGGTACCAGGGAGACCAGTCCTCATAGAGAAACTCTCTGTTCTTGTACCAGATGTAGGCTGCAGGCTTTTCAGTCAGAGGACAGCTGCTGCTGCACATCAGTGTTACTGTCTGTCCCTCTGTGGCAGGAATCACCTTTACCTGCAGCTCTGAGAGGTCACATGACCAACATGAATACACTGATCATTCATAAACTCATTCATTCATGATGCATTTGTAAAAAGAACTGTACCTGTAACTTGGAAATTAATTCCACTTTGTTGGCACGTTGATCTGTCAGCAGTTTTAATGCAGCAGTAAAAATCTGCATCTCTCTCTGTCAGATTATTGATTGTTAGAGTGAAATTACTCTCTGCTGACATGCTGTACTTTACATGTGTTTCATCTGTAGTGAACAATATCTTGGAGATACTCAAGTATCCAGTGTACCAGCTATTTCTTGCAGTGGGATGTTGATCTGAGCAGGGCAGATTCACTGATGAATCTTTCAAGGCACAGATGCTGTTTGGTTTTCCCTGAACACCTTTAACACAACATGTGATTAGAAAACATGGTGAACATTTATGCTAACTTTCTTTTCTGTGCTAATCTGTGATGACAGCATGTTACTGTGAAGGATCACAATCTGGTGCTTTGATATACTTGACAGTTCAGAACAGCAGAACAAGTAACTGAGACTTTCTCATTTCTTAAATAAACTTGTAACTCTCTGCGTCTTTTTTCTACATTCCTGACACATATTCCTTACAGTTATCATGAAGAGAAACAAATTATTCTTACCTGAGAGGCACAGAATGAAACCCAGAAACAAACATCCAGCTTCTGCCAATAACATGGCTGTTATTAATTTTAACTTCTAATGAGAAAAAGTTGGGTGTATGAATATTTTAAAGGCCTCGTTACTGCCGCTGTTCATATTAAACTTGAAAAAATATCAGAAACCAGAATCAATCAAAAGCCATCTAAGAGGATAGACTGAATGCAGAGCTGGTTTAAGTGTTTCTCCAAGCTGCATTCAGTTTTAATACCGTCGCTTCCTTGTTTATCAATCATTTCTTTTACTACAAAGAGACCTCTAGTGTAGAACTGATATACTGCAGCAGAAATTAAAAATCATATTGGATTCATGTTAATGTAATTCTCATCAACGTGACAGGTAAGACCTGAGTCTGGGAACCACCTCTGGTAGGCGGGGCTGTTTTTCCTCTTTATAATCACAGGAATCTGGGGCTGTGTGAATGCCTGGTCTAAGCAGTGCTATTTGGCCTTCTAAACCTTCTAAGACAGCTTGATTGACAGTGTTGGGGAGTAACAGAATACATGTACTGCTGTTACATATTTAAAATACAAAATATATGTGTGTTTTATTTTTAATTAACAATACTTTTATGATGTATAAGCAAAGTCCAACATCCTAAACTCTCACAGGAGCCATTTTATAGTGACTTCATTTCTGTTTAAATTGTTGAAATCATCACATCACACTGGCTTTAATACTAATCTTCATATCTACTTGTTATCCAGTTATTTAACAATGGATGCTCAACATCTTTAACAGCACAAGAGAAGCTTTCTGAAGAGTCTGAACAGTAAAGTATTAGTGTTTAGCATCTCATAATATGATGAGAACTTGAACTAAGCTTTTCAAAAGCTAAATGTGGCCTTGGAGAGGTACCTATTTCAATAGGAATTATCCTTAGTGGCAATGGACTCAGTAAACTTGGAGAACACATCAGTAAGAATCAATACATTTATATGACCATCAACAGAGGGTTCAAGGCATTAGAAATTAATTGCTAGAATCTGATTAGGCCTCCCAGCCATGAGGTGACCCATGGTTGTTTTAGGTCTGGAATAAACTGCCTTAGTCTGAACACAGTGTTGCTGACAATGATCTTCAACCTCTAAACACACCTGGACTATAACATCTCTTCTGTATCAAGTTTTCAATTCTGTCTATCCCCTGGTGACTATGCCCATTATGTAAGTCATGCAAAACCTCATTCCTGAAGCTCTGAATGAGCTAGGGAGGCAAAACTTGGGACAAAGCGGTGATAATAGCTAGCAAACCCTAAGAATGATCTTAACACAGCAACAGAGCAACATTCAAGGACTCCTCAATTCAAGGCAGGTGAAAAGCATCCTGCCTAGTCCTTGAATTCAACAGACGGTAATCCACACAAAGCCTCAGTTGCCATGGTAACACATTTTTACTGGTTGATCTGTGAGAAACAAAGTTTAAAATAGCACAGGGTGGGCCATTTATATGGATACAATGTAATAACATGGGAATGGTTGGTGATATTAAAGCCCTGTTTGTGGCACATTAGTATATGTGAGGGGGAAAACTCCTCAAGATGGGTGGTGACCATGGTGGCCATTTGGAAGTCGGCCATCTTGGATACAACTTTTGTTTTTTCAATAGGAAGAGGGTCATGTGACACATCAAACTTATTGGTAATGTCACAAGAAAAACAATGGTGTGCTTGGTTTCAATGTAACTTTATTCTTTCATGAGTTATTAAGTTTCTCTTTGTTCACAGCCGTTGACATGTCGAACAGGTTAACACGTGAGCAGCGGATCGAAATTGTGTTGATATCTGGTGAACGCAGTAACCGGGTCATTGCAGCAGATTTCAATGCAAGACACCCTACGAGACCACCCATCTCCCATGCTACAGTTAGCAAACTGCTTGCTAAGTTTCGTGAAACTGGTTCAGTGTTGGATTTTCCAAAATGTGGACGCAAGAAAACTGTCACTAATGAAGAAACATCAGTGGCTGTCCTAGCTTCATTCAGCAAGAGCCCACAGCGTAGCACTCGCCGCATGTCACTGGAGAGTGGCATCAGTCGAACATTCCTTGACTGAGTGACATCCTATTTTAGATCTTTAGCCAAAGCAACCCAACTTTATTTATAAAGCACTTTAAAAACAGCAACCACTGACCAAAGTGAATGATATGGAAATAAAAATAAAATTTTAATAAATTTAAATAAATAAAAACAAATAAAGGGCAGCACGGTGGCACGGTGGTTAGCACTGTTGCTGCACAGCAAGAAGGTCCTGAGTTCAATTCCAACATCAGGCCGGGATCTTTCTGTGTGGAGTTTGCATGTTCTCCCCGTGTTTGCGTGGGTTCCCTCCGGGTACTCCAGCTTCCTCCCACCGTCCAAAGACATGCAGCTTGTGGGGATAGGTTAATTGGATAATCCAAATTGTCACTAGGTATGAATGTGAGTGCGAATGGTTGTCTGTCCCTGTGTGTTGGCCCTGCGATAGACTGGCGACCTGTCCAGGGTGTACCCTGCCTCTCGCCCTATGACAGCTGGGATAGGCTCCAGCGCCCCCTGCGACCCTGAAAAGGATAAGCAGAAGCGGATGGATGGATGGATGGAAAACAAATAAATATAAAAGAAACAAAATTAAAATTAGAACACAAAATAAGAGCCTCAATACAATATACAATTAAACATGAGCATTTTTAAAAAAAAACTTTTAACAAATAAAGTTACTTTATAACCTTAGAAAGGTTTTATATATGTTGACAATACCCACTACACTTGTAAGGTTCATAGTTTGTTTAAGTTATACTTTTCTATGCTTTTTGTCAATTTTCAACAAATGACTCATTAAGTTAATTCAGGTTTTTGAGCTATCGTGTTTACAGGCAGAATGACACTCAATCAAAAACAAACCTGATGTGATATTCAGTTTCATGATGAGGTGAAACTGAATATCAAAAGATAACTACAGCAGCTTGAGTGGTGTGGAGGGAAGAACTCACCGCTGCAGGGTCAAGGAAAGATGTTTGTGTGAACATTTTTCAATTTTAAAATAAGCTTTTCAGCTTCTACAAACATCTGGGAACCCAAATGCTGCAGTCTCACATGCATGATGCAGAATTTCAAAACACACAAAATATTTTTACAGCATCACAGTTCTAGAGACTTCAGCTGGCTCAGTTTAACTGTCACACTCCTAATACAAGTACATGATACATGATTTGGAATTGTCTTTTAGCCAAAGTCTGAATGTCAACAAACGTTTGCTGCTGTCTTGTGACAAAAGGGTTAACTGCAGGTAGCTCTGCATGTTGGATTTGGCATTTTTAAACCAGATGCAAGCTCGATGGGGATTTGTGTCTCTAGCTGGAAGTGAACCAGCAAACTTTCACTTTTCTCTCTTTAAAGAACTGTCTGTTTCCATTATCTAGTAATCACTGTGTGCAGATTGAGTCCCCAGCTGTCTCAGGGGGTGCTGCTGGAAGAGGTGAGCGATGCAGTGTAGTGTATGAAAAGAGGGAGGTCCTCCAGTATGTGGAAAAATATTAGTGGAGAACTGAAAGCACAAGAAAATCACAACTGAATGAGTCAGTTTAACCAAAGTTCCTTTCACTATTACTCTGAAATTGAGTGCAAAGCAGTATATATGGAAAACTAACACAGGAAACACCTGACGTGTTAAAGCCTCTTTAAAGATGTTTTACAGCATCTGGTCACCTTATCCTGCTGCTCAAGTTTACTTTTAACACATTAACCAGTGAAAAGGTTGTACAGCTTATCCTTTTGTGGACTGAGTAAAGAGGAAATGTATACTGTCTAAGACAGTGTCAAGTGACCATCGAGAAAAGAGTTGCATTCCTTCTCTTTTCTTTTTCTCTTGTTCCTCATTCTCACTCCAGCACTTACAGGAACACTCCTATGACTGATTTGTTTTTTTGCAGAAGAAGTAGGCAAGGAATTACTTAGCATTCTTTTATTCATCTGTTTTACCTGACTTAATCCTGTAATACAATGGTATGTTAATAAAATGTATGAATAACATTTGAAATTGGTCTTGTTTTAAATAATCCCAGTCAGGCTACACTCCTATATTTTATTAAGAAGTGTGGCCATCAAAAAAACATTGGAGCACAGGTTTAATTTAACTCAACTTTTATAAAGACAGAAGTAGACACAAAAGTGAAAAACCATGGACATTAATTGTAATGATAATGTGCATGTCAAATTACCTATATTTTCAAAAGTAGTCATATTACAAACCAAAAAAATCACATAATGCACATGATTATGGCAAATACTGAAAACACATGAGAACCTTTGGATATTATAAAACATATTATGTGTAACTATAAAAGTAGACAAGAAATCATAGGGACCCCGGCTTATTAAAACATAAAATTCATAACTGTAGCCTAAATAAAAGCAAAAGTTGAAAAAAGAATTACTTACTAATACTATATTTTATTAAAATATCCAATTAACTGGGTATATGTCATCTGACGGCAGATGTTTCATGTTGGTTGAGAATTTATTTTCGTTATCTTGCTCCAGAATGCTTCCAGCAAGTCTTGAAACTTGACAGAATTACATCTGGGAACTGGGGAAGTCATTTATGAATCTCTAAATCCTGTGTGTCCAACTCCAGTCCTCGAGAGCTACTCTCCTGTAGCTTTTAGATGCATCCCTATTCCAATACAGTTGAATCAAATGATTGGATTACCTCTTCAGCATGCCATCAAGTTTGGTAAAGGCCTGGTAACAAGCCATTCATTTGATTCAGGTGTGTCAGAACAAGGACGCGTCTAAAAGCTGCAGGACAGTAGCTCTAGAGGACTGGAGTTGGACTTTCCCCCACCTGGAAGTTGTGTTTCTATGACCTCTTATCCTGTTGTCAACTCTGCAGTCTTGGAGTAACCAGTCTCTTTCTTCTGTAGTGTCTCTGCAATGCCTAAAAGTCTACAAGAGTAACTTGCTTGCATAACATAACCATAACCTGGCAAAACATCTCTGACTTGCAAACCTGCTAGTCAACAGTTTTGATTAAAACAGTAGATGATAGTTAAAAAGGTTAAATAAGACTCCCAGTTTGATACTAAAAAGTAATAACTCCTAAAATGGCACATTTTTGGGAAACAGTTCATTATATATTCAGTGGAAAATTCCAAGACTTAACTGAGATTTTGTAATGTGTGAAAGACTAGTGCTTTTAATTACACACTATACAAAAAGCACAGGTTTTGAGGCTTCCTCTTATTTGGTGTGAGGCAGAGCCTGAGAGCGAGCGTCTCAAGATCAAGAGCTGCTCAGCCTCCCTAGTCACTTAGTTTCAATTCCTATAAGTGTATCCATTAATGCTGTCAAGAGCACCCACAACACGTAAATACTCATCAAAAAAAAGGCCAACATCTCAACAAATTCACTCAAGTCCTGTACAGCCAGATGTGTTGTTATATTTTATCTTCTTTAGGTTGATGTGTTGTAAAGTTTCTAGGTGTCCAGAGCCTGTTCATTGAGCCTGAAAGTAAGAAAACTAGTGCATTAATTAAAATAATTCAATTAAAGTGTGATTTATATCCACAGAACATACTCACTCAGGAGCAGTCTTGTTTCTCAAGTCCACAACATCATAGGGGTGATGGTCCTGCTTTTGTGGTTGAAATGGCTGAATAGTGGAGTAGAGAGTCTCTGTTTTATTCTTGGACAAGCAGATTTCACTGTAGTCAGGTTCCTCCTCTGTCAGCGGAGGTGAGAAGCTTTCATACTTGAAATCAAAGTGTAAGTGATGCAAAACAGAACAAACATTTCAAATTAAGTGGTGAAAAAGAGGAGTGGTAGGATTAAATGTGGAAAAGACTGTCCCTATACAGAAGCAAGATTATTAAATGTATTTTCTTTACCGTGAAGTTCTCCATTGTTTCATTTCCTGACCTCTGTTTTCTGGTCAGTGAAACAGATGAATATAGAAACAGGTTAGTGTGTGAACTTGAGATTGAATCTGGTTGATGTGAGAGACAAAACATTGATGTTCACCTGATCCACCAGCAGACAGTGAGAAGTACTAAAACCAGCAGAGCAGCAGAAACTCCTGCAGCTGCTGGTGTCCATGTTCCTGTGATACTTTGGACAGTGAGAGTCTTTGGAGCAGAGCTGATATCTTTGTTGGTTTTCACAGCACACGAGTAGCTTCCTGCATCCTCCCTGCTGACTGGGTCTAGGATCAGATATTTGTTCTGGTTCTCTCTCGGGGTCAGAGGTCGACTGTTCAAGTACCAAATGTAGTTTGTGTTGTCAGTCAGAGGACAGCTGGTGCTGCAGGTCAGTGTGACTCTCTGACCCTCTGTCACCACTGCAGAAGGACTCATCTTCACTCTCAGCTCTGAAAGAGAAACGTTGGTCAAAGAAATCTCTTTTATAGCAAATCTCCTCTGTGGCTTATGCATTAAATGTGAATTGTGAATAAGAACAAAATGGTAAATGAAGTGGTTCTTATATAACACTTTTCTACTCTATTTTGAGCACTCAAAGTGCTTTACACAACTTGTGCATTCACCCATTCACACTTTTTTTCTACCATTTCTCAGTGCTTCATAACTAACATCCACATATATTCATACTCTGATGGATGCATTGGAGAGCAACATGGGTTTAGCATCTTGCCCAAGGATACTTGGCATGCAGACTGGAGCAGACTAGGATTGAACCACCAACCTTCCAGTTAGTTGGTGACCTGTTACAGCCACCCTGTAACATATGATACATTACACTGTATTATTATTTTTTTTAAACTAAAATGAAAACAAAATGCAGAAGCAGTGTGTTAAAAACTAGCAACATTTTATGATTATAGTATAGTAGCAGGTAGTAGCAGTAACATGTA
The DNA here is from genome assembly GCF_964374335.1 of Astatotilapia calliptera. Taxonomy (NCBI): domain Eukaryota; kingdom Metazoa; phylum Chordata; class Actinopteri; order Cichliformes; family Cichlidae; genus Astatotilapia; species Astatotilapia calliptera. Next base: position 32,905,840 of record NC_137427.1, on the reverse strand, counting down.
TAATAATTGTACAGAAATAAAGCTGACTACTTCATGGATTTCCCCTATCGCGAGTTAGTGCCTGCCTTTTGCTTAGTATTTTTTGGAATAAATAGTGGCCCAGGATACAGGAGGAACAATGCAGTTTTCGTCCTGGTCGCAGAACACTGGACCAGCTCTTTATCCTCTCCAGGATACTTGAGGGTGCATGGGAGTTTGCCCAACCAGTCAACATGTGTTTTGTGGACTTGGAGAAGAATCAGAGAATCTCATCTCTGATTTTTGCAGATGATGTGGTTCTGTTGGCCTCATCGGGTGAGGGCTCCAGCTTGCACTGGAACGGTTCGCAGCCGAGTGTGAAGCAGCGGGAATGAGGATCAGCACCTCCAAATCTGAGGCCATGGTTCTCAGCCGGAAAAGGGTGGAGTGCCCACTCCGGGTCGGGGATGAGTTCCTGCCCCAAGTGGAGGAGTTCAAGTATCTCGGGGTCTTGTTCGCGAGTGATGGGAGAAGGGAGCCGGAGATCGACAGACGGATTGGGGCTGCAGCTGCAGTAATGCAGACGCTGCACCGGTCCGTCGTGGTGAAGAGGGAGCTGAGTGAAAAAGCGAAGCTCTGAATTTACCGGTCGATCTACGTCCCTACCCTCACCTATGGCCACGAGCTGTGGGTAGTGACCGAAAGAACAAGATCGCGGATACAAGCGGCAGAAATGAGCTTCCTCCGAAGGGTGGCTGGCCTCTCCCTTAGAGATAGGGTGAGAAGTTCGGCCATCCGGGAGGGGCTCAGAGTAGAGCAGCTGCTGCTCCACATCGAAAGGAGCCAGCTGAGGTGGTTCGGGCATCTGACAAGGATGCCTCCTGGGCGCCTCCTGGGTGAGGTGTTCCAGGCATGTCCCACCGGGAGGAGGCCCCGGGGCAGACCCAGGACACGCTGGAGAGATTATATGTCTTGGCTGGCCTGGGAACGCCTTGGTATTCCCCCGGATAAGCTGGAGGAGGTGGCTGGGGAGAGGGAGGGAGGTCTGGGCCTCTTTGCTTAGGCTGCTACCCCCGCGACCCGGCCCCGGATAAAGCGGATGAAGATGGATGGATGGATAGTGGCACAGATATGCCATGTGTTGTTGTTTATCTCAGGTTACATTTGAATGAACATTATGCATAAGTTTCTATGGTCTCACATCTGTCCACTTCTAGGTGCTACCAGCTAAATCTAAGCTTAATCACTCCAACTCTCCCACACTGTCAAACTGTGCCATCACTGGTCTTGTCCAGTCACCTTCTCCAGGCCAATCAGCATTCATGCTTCATACAATAAATTTCATTGCACATCGCCTCTGTCAGTGCGCCCCAGGGCAGCTGTGGCTACAATGTAGCTTGCCATCGCCTGTGTGTGAATGTGTGTGTGAATGGGTGAATGACTGAATGTAGTGTGAAGCGCTTTGGGGTCCTTAGGGACTAGAAAAGCGCTGGCCATGCAGGCCATTTACCATTTACCATTTACCATATCTGTCATTCTCCTTTGCAAATGCCTTTGCATAACCCACCCCCCCTGCATCTCTAACACTCAAGCACCCAAGCTCCATTCGAGCCACCTTCTTCACCTCTACAATCAGAGTCTAGGCTCTGATACAGACTGAGCAGCATTATTCTGAAAATTTTCACAATTTGTACATGCAGTTTTTTGCAGGTTAGTGAACCTCTGCCCATTTTTACATGTAAGAAACTCTACATGTTCTTTTTATTTCTTATTACAGACCTGTTGCCAATGAAACTTAGCTGCAAAACTTCCTCCAATTTGCTTTACTCTTGCCCTGTCCCAACATTTTTGAGAAACATTTCTGGCATCAAATTCATAAGAAAAATATATTCTTATATGCTTGATTTGTTTTCTGTTTTATATTGTGTGATTTTTACAAATCACTGCATTCTGTTTTTATTTTGAATTAATTCAGATTTTATAATAAAGAATAATATAGCAGAAACATTTTTGCCTGGCTAAAATAGTTTCTTCTTTTTCTTTCCTAACTGATCATACTAACATCAGAACATGCATGGGTGAAAAACATGAAGACACTATACAGGTGTCAATAGAGAATTGTATTTGTTCAGTCAGTATAAGCTTTTAATGATATAAGTTTATTTGTGATAGAATGCTGCATGATGATCTTTTCATTGCTCAGAACTGATTGTTCTTTATGAAACGTGTTCTGATATTTGTATCTGAATCTATCCACAGCGATAGTAAGAAGTTGAACAAGCAGTTCTGACCTTGTGCACACACACACACACACACACACACACACACACACACACACACACACACACACACACACACACACACACACACACACACACACAATCACATATGCACATGCTCATGTCACTGAACGAATGTATTAATTCCTGTTGTATAAATAAAGAAAGCAGACGGTGACAGAGTGCAAGTCCGTGAGTGTCTCTTACATGTAGGAGCGCTCTGTCACTTGTCCTCGCAAGTAAAGACAACTGCAGTGTTTGTGTTTTCTAACTCAAGTGTCTCAGCTGAAGAATTGCGGGGTGATTTTAAGAAATCCCCTGTCAACAGGAAATGCAGAGTTTCTACCTCAGGTAGTGTTTAGAAATAAAATTAAGTCAGCATTAACATAGCATAAACATTTTATGAGTGGGTGAGAAGGTGGTTAGCACTGTTGCCTCACACCTGGTTCAAATCCAGGCTTCAGTCTCTCTGCATGCTGGAGCTGTGTCTGTGTGCGCTCTCTCTGAGTACTCTATCTCACAAAGACATGGGTTTGGTCAACTGATGAAATTAAGCATAGGCATTATGTATTATGCCTTAATCAAGATATGTCAGAAGTACAATGTGTCTGTGAAGGTTCTCAGTCATCCAGGTCATCGTAGTCAAAGGAGCTTGCAAAGAAAAGCGTCTGGATATCTTTAAGTTGCTTGAAGACGTTTCACCTCTCATCCGAGAAGCTTCTTCAGTTCTAAGGTCAAATGGTGGAGAGTCCCAGATATAAACCTAGTGGGAGTATCCCCCCACAGAGAGACAAAAGGACCCCCTGATGATCCTCTAATCGCCTGAGCCAAGGTGTGAAACTGGGTGTGGGTCCCAATCAGCCAGAGTTTCGGGTGTGTTCATTGTGAAACCTGGCCCCACCTTATCATGCGAATTCCTGAGGTCAGATGGCCCAGGATGTGAGTGGGCGTTAAGGCGTCTGGGAAGGATCTCAAAACTGGATTATAGATGGCAGAGAGTTGGTGTCGTAAATGCGAGATCCCTTCCCAGACGCCTTTGACTCAGAAGTACAATATTTTCCTTTTTTGCACTTAAAACATCACTGTAGTATGGCTAGTGCATATATAGTGCAAGATTCACAAATACACAACAGTGGCAGTAAAGATTAGATGTTTATAGTTTTACTGCTGTTTACATTCACTGCCACTACCTTGGATGGGACCTTGAAACTTGAAAATGGATATGCAGAAGAAATGAATGGCTCGAGAAATCTGATGATTGCATCATGCATTTGGTTGGATCTGTGCGATGACTTACATTACATATGTAAGACACAGTTGAATGATGGCTCTTCATATTCTTTTGTAACACAACATGTACCTATTAAGAGCTAGTAGGTTTGAAAAATATAATATTTTTACTCTTGCTTACTGACAAACCATAATTACCTGTGACAGTCAGAGTAACTCCAGGAAAATCAAACTGTTTCACTTCTTCATTTTCTGTTGTGATGGTGAACCTGTATTCTGCTGAGTCATCTCTCTTCAGCTTCTTTAATCTGAGGATGTGTTGGTTCTTCATGCTGTCATCATACTCCACATGATCTGCATCCTCAGTCAGGTTCCTCCTGATGTCCTCCTCAGCATTTCTCTTGACTTTATACCAACATTTAGACTGTATCTGCTGGTAGTCAGGATGTGAGTATTTACTGGAGATGTTGACTGAAGATCCTTCCAGAGCACAGATTCTGCTGTGGACATAATTCAAACTCCAGCAGGAATCATCATTAACACCTGAAATATCGATAAGACACAGATATTTTAACTGAATTTGTCAAATCAGTTTATTTATATTATATATTTAAACATAACAGATGTTGTGGGTCGGCTAACAACTGACAACAAAGTACAACGCAACAACTAAAAAGTACTTTAAATTACTGTAATAATTAGTGATAAAAATACAAAATCAACTAAATAATTTATAAGAATAAAATAATAACATTAAAAATATATAAATCAGGAAAAGAAATATATTCAGGAAAATGAGAGACTGAGTTACTCTTGGCTGAGACTGAAAAAGCTGAGCAGAAGTCAGGAGATGAATACTGTTAGTATCATAGATGAGCAGATCTGAAGAGGGAGAGTTTTGGATCTGCAGCTGAGAATTGTGATGTGATCACCAACATTTACAAAATAATTTATCACTCATTAATGATCAAGAAACTGACCTAGTTTCAGTCATTGTGGAAATGTACAGTTTATGAGGTTGGGGAAAACTGCAGTGAGCTGAGACTCAAGAAGTCACTTAGATGAATGACGAAACGTTTCTCCTACTGAAAATGCTATGTCCAGATGAACAGAATGAACCGTTTTGGATTTACTAGTGTGATGACTAATAGACTTAGTATTAATTGCAAGAAGGGGTGATAATATTTTGAGAAACAAAAGCTTTAGTTCTTTGAAAGTTGAGAGACAGTAAGTTTACTCACAGATGTCAGCAGAGCGCACATCCTCAAGACCTTTTACAGCACAAGACAAACTGTCTGGATGAGAGATGGAAAACTGAATCTGTTTTCCCTCCTGCACTGTAGGCTTTCTGGTCTCATACCACACAAAGGAAATCAGAGGGTCAGTGAGAAAACAGCTGCTGTTACAGGTCAGTCTGATGTGACCTCTGTGTTCAGCAGGCCTCTGGACATGAATTTCTGTTGGGAGATGATGAACACATTTTCCACCAGTTCATCTCTGTCATGTCAAATAAATTAAGAAATAAAAATGAAATTTCAAAGTGCAGTTTGTCCAGAACTTCACCTCTGGGATATGTGATGGAGCAGGACTCGTCCACTGATGTCTGCTGAGAAGAACACATTCTCCCTTTAGCATAGGTCACACTGAAGCAGGTCTCTGTGATGGAACCTGAGAAAAACCAACAACTTTCCGTAAATTCATTAGAGTCTGAAGAGTAAAGTGTTTGTGTTTAACATCTCATAACATGATGAGGAGGTGTCCATCATGACTCACCCACAGAGACTTCAGGGGCTCTGAGATCCTCGTAGCCTTTGACAGCACAGGAGTATGTGACTGCTTCCTCCCTGCTGAGCAGCTCTTGGTACCAGGGAGACCAGTCCTCATAGAGAAACTCTCTGTTCTTGTACCAGATGTAGGCTGCAGGCTTTTCAGTCAAAGGACAGCTGCTGCTGCACATCAGTGTTACTGTCTGTCCCTCTGTGGCAGGAATCACCTTTACCTGCAGCTCTGAGAGGTCACATGACCAACATGAATACACTGATCATTCATAAACTCATTCATTTATGATGCATTTGTAAAAAGAACTGTACCTGTAACTTGGAGATGAATTCCACTTTGTTGGCACTTTGATCTGTCAGCAGTTTTAATGCAGCAGTAAAAATTTGCATCTCTCTCTGTCAGATTATTGATTGTTAGAGTGAAATTACTCTCTGCTGACATGCTGTACTTTACATGTGTTTCATCTACTGAGAACATTATCTTGGAGACAGTATCGTGTCCAGTGTACCAGCCATTTCTTGCAGTGAGATGTTGATGTGAGCAGGGCAGATTCACTGATGAACCTTTCAAGGCACAGATGCTGTTTGCTTTTCCCTGAACACCTTTAACACAACATGTGATTAGAAAACATGGTGAACATTTATGCTAACTTTCTTTTCTGTGCTAATCTGTGATGACAGCATGTTACTGTAAAGGATCACAATCTGGTGCTTTGATACACTTGACAGTTCAGAACTTCAAAACAAGAAAAAATCATGTTAACAGTAAATCTCTTAAGTGAGGTTTTTTTTAGGAAATTCACTTTAATTTAACTTCTGAGAAAAACTTGTAACTTTCTGCATCTTTTTCTAGATTCCAGAAACATCATCACAGTCATCATGAGGAGGAGAAACAAATTATTCCTACCTGACAGACACAGAATGAAACCCAGAAACAAACATCCAGCTTCTGCCAACAACATGGCTGCTGTAGATTTTCTCTTCTAATCAAAAAGTTGATTATGTGAATATAATTTAGTCCTTGCTATGACTTCTGTTAATATCAAAATTTATAAAATATCAGAAATGTGAATAAATGTTCAAATTCATGAGCTGTCTAAGAGGAAAACCTGAATACAGAGCTGATTTCAGCGTGTCTGCAGGACAAACACGTTTTAACACGACCAAAGTCACTTCCTCCTTTATGATAATTTTTTTTTCACAACAGAGCCCTCTAGTGAAGAATGCATGTTTGCAGCAGCTATTGGACTCTTACTTTTGAATTTATAGTGGGGTTTTTTGTGTATTGTCACACTTCTTGTCTTTGTTATTTTTAAAATTTACAAAGCATCCCAATTAAATATGCTACATGACCACATTTCATTACATTTTCATCAAAAAACCCAAAGTTGTTACTATTGGCAGAGTAACAACAATGGTGCGGCATTAATGGTTATTGTGGTGCAGAAAAAGAAACTTACCAGAACCACTAACAGGCGTGATATTTTTATTTTTCAAAATATCATTTCATTTCATTCATCTGTAAATATACTTCAGTAAATGAGCAGTAAAGGTAGTCTATTGCTATATATAATAAATACATGTGTGTTTTTATATATTACTAGTATACTCACCTTTGTAAAGTCTAAATTAAAAAAAATCAGACCAAGCAGATTTACTGATAAAGATGCAGTGACTGGCCTATATTAGTATACAGAAATAGAAAAAAGAAGAAAAACGATTACATTTTTTTTTATAACACATCAAATGTCTTCACTGGGTCTATACTTCATCCATGTTTGGACGAGAGAGAGAGAGAGAGAGGGGGGGGGGGGGGGGGGTATTATATGAATGGTAGCAGTGTGAGCCTCTAAAAGCTGTGTGTACTGTTCAGTAATATTTGTACCCTCTTTTACTCTGTTTTATTCATATTTTGTGGGAACCAAAATTTTCATTCATTTTATCTCAAATATCTTTAGCGTTTCTCTGAATTTCAATTTTCTATCACTGCTAAGATGGAGCTGTTTTCAGGTCGTGATTAGGCAGGAATCACCTTTACCTTCAGCTCTGAGAGGATATGCATTCATCGGTGTGATAATCATAAAATAATCACTGTTTGCAAGCATCATACTGAAACAATGAGTTTAACTCTCCTGTCCCAGCAGTGTTCTTGGTTGTTTCTATACTTGTTGCAGTAGTAAATGTTTGCATCACTTTCTCTCACATCCTTGATCACCTGTGTGGGGAAGCCATCAGACACGCCCACGACCCTGGTTTCGTCTGTAGAGAACATACTTGTTGCCCTGCTTGTGCATAGTGTACCATTTCCAGTTGGACTTTGCTTTATCTGACCTTTTAATCCATAGATGTTTTAGATGTTTTTTGTGTGTCCAGTCATCCCTTTACCAGAAACTTTCATTAGCAGACATCAAAGTTTTTAAATGAAACAAAGAAGTGAACCTTAAAGAACATGTATGCTTTCCTGCTTACATGTTCTAAAAGCATGGCTCTCCTCAACCTTCTCCTCATCCTTCAACTTTATTCAGAAACATTGATGGTACAGCTGTTTTTGTATGCCTAATCACTGTCATGACAACAAGGTAGGTTGTTGTTTTGTAGGTGATGACAGATGGCGTTAAGTTATTATATAAAAATGTCCTTCCTTCTTTAGAAGGAATTCATCTTAGTAAAAGAAGAAGAGGACATAGCGTGACAAGAAAGGAACCTTGGTACTGTATGAGGAGGACAGCAGTGGGACAGAGAGGGTGAGGCTGCTGGAGGACATGTATCAGAACAGTAAAACAGAGGTGAGGTGTGTGGTTGGGGTGAGAGATGGATTCAAACACAGACACACACACTGTAAGACTTGGCCCTAATGTCTCCTCAAATCGCACACTGAGCACTGGCTCCCCACCGGGCTGTGTGCTGAGCCCCCTCCTGTATTTTCTCTACACCCACCACTGCAGTTCGACCCACAACAACAAACTCATCATCAAGTTTGCTGATGACACCACAGTAGTCAGACTCATCTCAAAGGCAGAGGAGGCAGACTACAGAGAGGAAGTCCTGAAGCTGGCAGCATGGTGTTCAGAGAACAACATGCCAGTGAACACTAAGAAAACCAAAGAGGTCATTGTTGACTTCAGGAGGCACAGCACTGACATACCTCCCCCCCCCCCCTTTACATCCACGGGGACTGTGTGGAGAGGGTCCACTCCTTCTGGTTCCTTGGTGTCCTCATCTCTGCTGACATCTCCTGGACAGATAACATCTCAGTGGTCATCAAGAAGGCCCAACGTTCGTCGGGGGGTTCCCCAGGAGCATCTTCCTTGGGTGGCTCAACCCGGGGTAGCGGTCATGGCCTATTAGGGGCTCTGTTGGCTCTTAGGTGACGGTTTCCTCGTGGCTGCGTGCAGCATGGCTAGGGGAGGGTCTGTGCTGACGGACGTGGGTTACTGACCTGGTAGCCTGGCTGCCCCTGGGTGGGTCTGGGACGGGCGTGAGGTTCTGGGGGCGCTCCGTCTCTGGGCTGGGGCCCTGGCTGGGCCTCGGGGGCTTGGGTCCTGGTTGGTATGTTGCTGGGGTTGTGGGCGGGTGGGTGTATGGGGGCCCGGCCCTGGCGCAGGGTGCTGCCAGTGCATCGAGCCACCTGGGGGGCTCTTCAACTGGTGGGGGGGTGTTACACCTTGCAGGAGCTCTCCTCTCTTCAGGAACTCACTCTGCAGGAGGGGGAGATATAGGAGAGGTGGAGGAAGATCTCAGCCTGGGCGTCTATTGTCTTGTGTAGTCTGGAAGATGAGTGGATGATGGGGTGGGTGCAGTTTTCTCTGTGGTGGGGTCAGGTGGGCTGTCCCGGGCTCTGTGGGGCTGGGCGGCGCTGCTGTTCTGGGCCCCGGTCCGGATGGGCCTGGGTCCCCTTTCCCTGGCGGGTTGCGGAGTATGGAGGTGCCTACTGGGTTCAGCGGGGGAGCTGGCCCCAGGGAGGGGTCACTTGCCCCTCCCTTCCTTCCCTCCCCATCTCCAGCTGCCTCCCTCTTCCCGTTCCACCACAACCACCCACACATGCAGGTCCTTGGGGTAAAGGTGTGTCACCAGGGTGCAGGGGAGGCATCCCCCCCTCTGTCCCCTTCTGGCTTCTTGTGCCTTAATTTTATCTCACAACTTAGACATTCACATTATTCACACTCTCATAACACATACATATAGGATCTTGGGGGTGGGCACGCTACACGGACTCCAAAAGACCATCAGGGTGTACACCTCACCCCTGGCGTCGTTGCCCACCTCTCAATTTTAAATACAGACACTGAGGGCTATCAGGAGGGACTACCTGCTGCTCTCTGGCAGGTAGCTCCATGCCCTCCTGGGTTTTAAATGCACCTTAGAACACACATGCATCAACACTACATATGAGTGGGCGGAGGGAGGTTTTGGAGTCTTCTCTCACCCCCATTCTCTGCGACCTGCTGGAGCGGGGGGCCGGGAGGAGGAGTTGGCCATCCGACTGGGGTCTGGAATGTGGGGCCTCCCTGCTGCTGCGGAGTCGGGACGGTCTGCTTCTCGCCACCACAGGGAAAAAGGGTAACACCACCTGGGTCTGGGTGCAGTTCCCCCCTCCAGCGGCAAAGGTACCTAGACCAGGTTCTTAGAGTACGCTTGGGGAGTGTGATCGTGTGTACAGCGTCTCTTTATGTCTGTCTCCACGTTGGTTGAGTGTGGAGTAAGTGCATATGAGAGCATGAGGGTGGGAATGGATGTTTGTATCTGTGTGTGCCTGTTTGTCTGTGTCCATATGTCAGGTCGGGTATCAGACGCCACCTCTCTGGGGACATCTCAGGCCCTCTAAGGTATGGAGGCCTATCACCCACCACCACTTCCCCTGCCAGTGGCAGACGCCCTCAGACATCAGCGCGTTGGTGGTTCTTTGTGTCCGGGGGTGGGCGCCCAGGTACACACCGGCTCACTCCTTGGTGGCTGCTTATCAGGGCCTGGAGCCTGGGGCTCGCTCGGGCCACTTCGGGGGTGGGGTGCCCTCGGCCTCTCGGCCTGGGGTTCAGTCACTCTGGCGCAGCTGGCTGCCGGCGGAGCTCACGGGCACATCACTGCAACCCCCCCTGGCTTCTGCTCCGCAGCTGCTGAGTGAGCCCTCATCTGGGACTCTCCTCAGCTCTTTCTGGGACAGTGGCGCGGCTGCCCCTCTGTTGGCCTTCCTTGGTCTCTTGTGTTCTGGGGGCCTCTGGATGTCTGGAGTCTTGATCTCCTCCATACCTGCTTCATGCCCTGGAGGACGGGGCTGTGGCCCCCCCACACCCTCTAGCAGATCATTACATGAAGGAACCTTTTAAAAACAAACGTGTTCATGCTCACAGGTGTACACACGGGTGCTCACACACACAAACGACACCCTTTTTGGCTCCTACCTCAAAGCACACTGTGCGCTGTCGATCTTACGTGCTGCACAATAATGTTTAATATTTAATATTTACTGTTATATTCCCATATATCATCGTGATGTTGTTTATTGTATTGCTCTCGTTTTCTTCTGCTTGTTTTCTTTTTTCTTTCTCAACAGGCGATCCAGGTGATTGATATATGCATTTTTTTTTGTGTGTCTGCTTATTTAGTTGGTTTTTGGGTTTTTTTTGCCCTTTATCCCCGTCCCTCTTCTCCGCAGTTTTTTCCCCCTCTTCCTTTCTCCCTTTTCTTTTCCTCATTAAAGTCTGTCCCGTAACTAGCAAGTGAAAATTAAAAAAAAAATAAAATAAACAATAAAAGGTGAATCAAATAGACCATTACGGCAAGGCTGGGATGGTCAACTTGGTAAAGTAAATCCGTTGGGCATCTTTCCTCGCCTTTAGACAATAATTCTGATGGCAAAAGAACCAAACAGGACAGGCAAAAAAAAAACAAAAACAAAAAAAAAAGGCCCAACGTTGCCTGCACTTCCTGAGGGCCCTCAGGAAGTACAAGCTGAACTCCAACCTGCTGCTGACCCTCTACCACTCGTGCATTGAGAGCCTGCTAACTTACAGCATCACGGTATGGTACGGCAGCTGCACTGAGTTGGATAGACCGAGGCTTCAGAGTGTAGTCATGACAGCACAAAAGATCATCGGCTGCCCTCTCCCCTCCCTGATGGACATTTATTCCTCCCGCTGCCTCAACAGAGCAGCAAACGTCATCAACGACGGCTTCCACCCTGGTTTCAACATGTTCAGCCTGCTTCCCTAAAGGAAGTGCTACAGGTGCATCAGCAAATGTTTGCCAGGGGGCCAGAATTTTCTTTCTAATTGTCATGTCTAGCTTTTCATAAATAATTATCTGAATCCTACAACCAAAGTTTTCATCTGATGTAAAATGTATAAAAATTCATTATTTGATATAGGAACTATTAAGTCAAATTTATAACCTAGCAAGCTGTAGTACCTTTTCCTTTGGGAAGATACCATCTGTGCAGTCTGCAATTTTGTTGAAGAAAGATGTTGAATCTATTTAATTATTGTAGAAAAATTATTGATTTCTGTACATTTTCTTACGCGTGCATTAAATTAAAGTTGACTACGTCAATTAAGCATTATGAGGTGGAAGGTGGGGGGTGGTTCCCTATTTTTTTTTTTTGCTGGGAGTAGACTTGTAGTCAAGACCGCCTAATCCAAGACCAAGACAAGACCAAGACCAGAGGGTATCGAGACCAAGACAAGACCAAGACCAGAGGGTATCGAGACCAAGACCGAGACCAAGACCAAGTTGAGACGAGACCAAGACCGGGACAAAAAAAAGACTAACTTTTGTGTGCTTTTGAGGGCTGACATGATGGTACTGACTGGCCCCAAAGTCATCTGACAAAACAGCGATCACCTCCAACAACTAAAATATGAAATATGTAACTGGTTTCAGTTATACTTTATATATAGATAAAATTGTAACATCAAACTGAAGATTATAAACTTGAAATTGCATCATGTCCTATTGTAGTAGTACTAGCCAAATTACACTGTATGATACCAACTTCCCTAAAATGGATAAGGCCTGTCAACACAAAGTGATATGCAGATGTTATTTAAAAGTCAATGGTCACATTTATTTAGTCAAACAACACCATTTTAAGTAAAATTCTGTAATCAAACAATATAAAGACATGTGCACACCTCACATGAATCAGATGCAAACTACAAATATTACATACCAATACAAATTGTGCATTAATAAGAATAAGAACAAGTGCTTAAAAGATTCTGGCATCTTGATGTCTTCAGTGGCATGAGATTACAACACACTGCCAATGAATTCAAGCCTGTTGTTCAGTAGGGCAGGAACAATAGAACACAGACATTATGAACAAATAACAAATATCTTATGAACAAATATATAATGAACAAACAGCATATTTTCAGAGAGGAGTGAGAGAAAACAGTTCACATTTTAAAACAGTGATTGATTGCACTTCAAGAAAACTAAAGATTGCAACATCTTATAGCCTAGCCGTGCGCGGTGGGGTCTCATTAGAATGCCTCCTCTACTAAAAACCCTCTCAACTGGGGCAGAAGAGGCAGGGACAGAGAGGACCTTCAAGGCAACACTGTGTAGACTGGGGAAACACTCTTTGTTTTTTGACCAAAAGGTGAGTGCATCACAGTCAGAGTCATTTATGCCGTCTAGGTACTTGCTTATTTGTGCATCAGTGCTCGAGTCCTGGCTTGTGCTGCGTTGCAACCTAAATGCCTTGTAGCGTGAAAGAAGACGTTGTTTTGGGGGTGGCGCTGAGTCACTATCTGATAATTCTGTGTCTTCTTCTGTTGGTGCTGTAGGTCCGTCTCTGTCTACCTCTGTGATCAAAAGGTCTGGAAAAGGGTGCACACACACACATACAAAGACAGGATTAGACAGGATGCTTCTAATGATGCTATAAAACCAAAGACAGTGATATTAAGTGGAACAACAAAAACAACAATAACAATAAATTATTATTATTATACAGTAACCTATTAATGACTTTTTAATGTCATCTCTGAACCTCTTCAGTGCTGGTCCGGTTTCACCATTTTGCACATCTAAATCTACCCAGGTCAGTCCAAACTGGGGGTCGAGCATGGTGGCAAGGAAGTAGATCCGATGGCTAAACGGCTCTTCTGGATCCTTTTCGTCCATGCAAATCTGCCTGAAAATTCCAGAGAACCGTTTCTCTAAAGATCTTTTCAGTGCCCTGACTATAGTTACGGCCTGGGGCATTTGTACTTCCATCTTTATAAGATGATTCTTCAAGTCCAGAACAGTGGGGACCACCATGCTAATAGTCACCTGATGATCACCTTCTGTAAGGTCTGTTGCATCAGAAAAAGGCTCAAGCAAAGCACAAAGGTCTTTCAGCTGAGCCCACTCTCGGGTTGAAAACACTAAATTCTCTGTATTGCTGCACATTTCAGTGATGGCCCCGTGGTCAAGTGTGATCAGAGCCTTTAACTGTCTGTAGGTGCTATTCCAGCGGGTGTTGTTTCCTGCTGGGATGGACTTATTGGAGCCAAAGTGTGCCTCAAACAAGTCTTTGTGGTTACTACTGCTGTGCAGCAGGTTTGTAAACTTGCTGGCTTTGGCAATGGCTCTAGCTATTGCCTTTACCTCTTTCATCCCATCACTGATTACAAGTTGCAGCGAGTGGGCGAAGCAAGAAAGACGTTCACCCGTTGACCATGGATCAGAACCTTCTGCATCCTCCCACATTGTTTCATCATCGAGGTCATCACTGCTGTCACCTTCAGGGTGCTCTACTTCTGGCATCTTGACTTTAAAGGCCCGCTTCATATTGGATGCATTATCCGTCAGAATGTAGCTTATTTTATGGCCAATGCCATACTCCTCAACTATTCTGTCAAATGCTGAGGCGATTCGTTCGCCGCAGTGCTTCCCTGTGAAACGCCTACAGTCAAGCAAAAATGATTGTAAACTGTAAGAGTCCTTGTTCTTGCAGGCAGCATGAGCAGTAACTCCCAGGAAAGTACGAAGCCTCCGGTCAGACCAGAGGTCTGTTGTTATTGCTACATTTGGCTGGACTTCCAGGGCTTTGATTATGTCACCCTTCAATTTAGTGACAAGGTGAGGTATCAGCTTCTCTGTCAAGGTGGTTCTAGACACAGGAGTGTATTTGCTATCCAAGACATTCAGGAAGTGTCTAAAATGTGGATTCTCAACGATAGACAAGGGGAGAGAGCATCCAACTATAAGGTCCTGGAGGATGGACTGGGTGATGGCCTGTTGCCTGGGTGAATTTGGGGAAAATAAGTGGATGCTTGGAGCAAACAATGATAATTGAGGCTATGATACTCTATGATACTAGCAGAGAAAGGGGACTTTGTGTCCTCTTCAACAACACATTCTGCGTTTACATAAAGAAGATGCACATTCATCAAACATGACTGACGCCCTGAATGTTTTAAGACAGATCCAGCAGGCCCAAAATCAGGACTATGTAAGTGATACAAGTGACTGGTTTTCTTGGCTTTACACTGGCTCCTGGTTACAGGTGCTAAAAAGACTACTCATCGGAGTTGGGATATTTTTACTTTTATTTTGTGTCTTTGTAACGTGTATATTGCCATGTATAAAACTCATGATTAACCGCATAATATTTTCTACTGTTGCTGCATAAATAGCCATGACAAGTGATGATGATGATAATGACCCCGACCTGTTGGAACACGAAGACTTTGTGTGATTAATGACGATGTGACAGAAAATGTACAACAAGATGTTACAAACTGGTATCTCACTTTAAGTTTTACTGACAACAGGAGGGAATGTCAATGGAAAATTGTATTTAGTAGTCAGTATAATCTTTTAGTGATATAAGTTTGCATATGGTAGAATACTGCATGTAGTTATTTGTATTAGGAAATATTAAACCATGTATACTTAGAGGCATATAATTAATTGTGTGTGATCACTAACAGGCTGCAGGCTTGGGGTGCACCCCAGGAATGCACCCCCATGTCCTGGGAGCACGAGAGAGCTTGTACCTGGTTTTATTGTTTTATGGCAGGATTAACGTAGTTACGTTTGTTTTAGTCTAAGTGCTCTTTGTTTAGATGAACTGCAGGACTTCCTCACCGTGTTATCTAGGGTGAACCATCTAGGGTGAGGGGGAGGCTACCCTCTTCCTGACCAAGGATGTTTGACCCTTTGATCAGCAGTAACACACACACACACACACACACACACACACACACACACACACACACACACACACACACACACACACTGAAGTATAAATAAAGACCGGGGCAGTTTCTTAGTGCGAGTCTCTCAGTAGGGAGCTGCCCTTGCTAGCAAGAACTCCGTGTGTTTCTCTTCTCTGAGTCTTTACTGAAGAAGTGTTTTAGAATATTTTCCCTAACAGCTGACATAAGCAAGTGTCGTGTCCTGTAATGACTATACCATATTGCACCACTAGAGGGTGGTGTCATGAAATAAGAGTAAAGTGCAGTCGGGAAAATTTAGAGTTAGAATAAAGTTAAGATGCTAACTGATAACTCAATGTGCATGTTTTTTTCTGCTTAGTTTTTTTGTCATCATGGCTGCAAACGCCTCTCCACTGCTTTGCCTTGCCCTGGAGATCCTGCTTTGGCCTTTAACATGTGGATGCGTATGTTCAACAATTATTTGCACGAAGAAGAGCTACTTTACTTCACTGCTTAGGAACAGAGGGACAAAGGATTTTCTGCTCAATGCCAAATACAGGTGATACTTCCGCCTCTGCTGTTACTGCCCTAGAACAACACTTTTCACCCAAGGTAAATGTTGTTGTGGAAAAACATGCTTTCAGAAAGCGAACACAAGCTTCACATGAGACTGTTATCCAGTATGTGGCGAGCTTGCGTGACCTTGCTTCTAAATGTTTGTTTGATGACAGGACAGAAGAAATGATCCGTGAACAGCTAGTTGAACATGTGTCTAGCCCCAGCATAAGAGAAAGAAATTTGCTTGAACACGATTTGACTCTAGATAAAGCTGTTACACTGGGAACACAAATGGAATCTGCAGTTCAACAAGCTAAATCCATAGCTGCAGACAGCAGTACTCCAGTCCAAGCTGTGCAGTCTCACTCACACTCCATGCAGGAGCGTGAGTGAGAAACACAAATCCAATGCTCAACCTGCAAAGCCATCTCATGCAACCACACCCACTAAGAACTGTTTTAGATGTGGTTCAAACAGTCATTTAGCCAACTTTCGTCAGTGTCCTGCTGCCAAAGCTACATGTAAAATGTGTCATAAAATTGGACATTTTGCTCGTGTCTGCTGCTCATCCAAGAAAAAAGATGTATGGGAAGTCCATTTACCACAACTCAGAGTCCTCTACTTAACAGATCCTTCGCATGCATCAAAAGGATTGCAATGCAGCATAAATGTGAGCACACCTATCTCATCAGCTAAGGACATTGAACTGATTGTGTACACAGGTTCTGCAGTTTCTATCTTGCCTAACCACATCTACAAAGAGCACTTCAGTGATACGCCACTACAACCACCTGACCTTCAACTGGTTACATACACAAAGAAAACAATTCCTGTTAGGTTGCCTGCAAGTCACAGTGAGCAGAGGAAATGCATCTGCCTCAGCTGTGTTCTTTGTTGTAAAAAAAAGGAACTCCTCTTCTTGGAAGAAATCTGATGGAAGCACTGAATGTCAGCATTGCAGGCAATACTGCTCTACCTCCATGTACTGATCGTACTGCTTTTGTGATGTTTACAAACCAATCACCTGCTCCTTGCATCCCTGCTGCCCCAGATATTGGCTGTGTGCGTGCCTTTGTGTATAAAGTGAAAGTTGACCCAACAGTCAAACCTGCCCGTCAGAAGCTGCGACGTCTCCCGTTTGCTGTGAGGGCTTCAGTTTCAGCAGAACTGAATCGTTTACTCAAAGCTGGTGTCATTGAACGGATTGATGCATCACCATGGGTATCCACAATTGTTGTGACAGGATGGAAAACTGGTGGAATAAGGCTGTGTGCAGACCTCCGTGAACCAAACAAAGCTGTGATCACTGATTGCTTCCCCTTACTACATGTAGATGAATTGTTTGCCAGCTTACAGCGTGCAAAGAGGTTTTCTACAATTGATCTTGCAAATGCATACTACCAGCTGCCCCTGCATGAAGATAGCAGAGATTTGACAGCATTCATTACACATGATGGACTCTTCAGATTCTGCAGAGTACCTTATGGACTGGCCTCTGCCCCCTCAGCTTTTCAGAAAAGTGATGGCTGAAATCCTTAAAAAAGACCTCCCAGGTCTCCAAAATTACCTGGATGACCTTACTGTCTACAGTAAAAGTGCAGCTGAGCATGACCAAAACCTTAACACTATCCTGCAGAAGCTCAAAGATGCTGGACTTGTGCTTAACGAAAACAAATGCCATTTTAGGAAGACATTACTATGCTTCCTAGGTCATGTTGTCACTGCTGATGGCATTCTTCCTGATGAGGAGCATATTGATTTTGTTTTAAGAGCCCCTCCCCCATCTGATGCTGTTGCTTTGAGATCCTTCTTGGGCTTGATGTCATGGTACTCCAAGTTCTTGCCAAACTTTGCAACTGTTGTAGCCCCTATGCATGCCTGTGCTAGCGACAAGAACACCTTCACACGGACTTTAGATGCACAAGCGAGCTTTGAAGAAGTTAAAAAACTCCTGGTGAATAGTCCTGCACTGCTACTGTTTGACCCTGCCTTGCGTGTAGTGATCTCTACTGATGCAAGTGACTATGGGCTTGGTGCTGTATTTGCTCAAGTGCAATCTGATGGCACAGAAAAACCTGTGGCGTTTGCTCCCCGCACACTGTCTGCAACACAACAAAAGTACTCAACTATTGAAAAAGAAGCTTATGCTTGTGTGTGGGCTGCAGAGAAATGGAGAACATATTTGTGACGCCGACGTTTTACTCTGCAGACAGACCACCAAGCTCTGACAACACTGCTGAGCACCAAAGGGATTAATCGGGCTGGCATGTGCATCGCCCGCTGGTCTGCCTAGGTTCTCCAAACTATACAGCTGACTGTCTCTCTCGCCTGCCCCTGTCTGTTTCTTCCCATCCCACATCAGATGCAGATCATGAAATGATAGCTCAAGTTGCTGCTGCCATGTCCTCACTTCCAGTTGCTGACTCTGACTCTGCCTGTTCAACTTGCCCTGAACTGGTTGCTTTGCGTTCACAAATATAAAGTGGCTGGCCTGCCTCAATCAAAGCACTTGATGTCACACTTGCACCTTACTACAAAATCTGTAATGCACTCTCAACCCTAAGTGATTATGTTCTCAGAGGCTCAAGGCTCATTGCACCACTTTCAGTGAGACCTAAACTGATTGCACTGGCACATGGAAGTCACCAAGGGATTGTGCTCACAAAACGCCTTTGCCCGTTCAATGACAAAACTGCACATACTAATCCTGCTCCCAGAACATTGTAACTGACAATGGTACACAGTTTACCTCTGTAATAGAGGCATCTCCCACAGCAGAACATCTGTCTACTACCCAGCTGCAAATGGAGCAATCGAAAGGTTTCATCGTGCCCTCCGCACCTCTATCCAGACAGCAATCCAGCAGTCAAAACCATGGAAGGAGACTGTGCTGGATTGGCTTCAAGTTTACCGTGCAACACCGCATGTAACTACTTCCCTCTCTCCCTATGAACTCCTGTATGGCAGAAAGATGGTTACTAAACTGGATGTACTCCCTTTGCCTTCTGCTGTGTCTCCACTGGATAACATTGCACGTCACTCAGTTCAGAAATATCAGTTGAAAATGCAACGTTACACTGATTGTAGGCATCACGCACAGAAACCTTCGTTTCTACCAAGAGAGAGTGTGAGGATGAGGAAACCCCACCATGTTCCCAAAGGACATCCCAGATTTACCCCTCCTATAACAGTAACAAAAGCCAAAGGCTCAAAACTTTTTTTGTATGTCTTGTTTTTTTTTCTTGAATAAATTTCATCTAGGTCATAATGGATGGAAAAACAGAAGGACTAACATGACTGTTTTATGTTCAGCAGGCATAGAAAGCACTGGATGTCTGGGTCTCTTCCATTCCTGCTTCATGTCCTGGGGGCATATGGCTCCCTACACCTACTATTAGACATTTAGATGCAGAAATCTTATGAACACAAGAGCTCTTACACACAGAGGTGTACAAACAGGTAATCACAGATGCACAGTATCTTGGTCGGCTGCTGCCTCTAAACACATAATGCATTATTAGTACTCTATGCTGCTCAGTAACATTTAATATTTATTATTTACTGTTACTTTTGCGTATGTTGGTTGTTGCTGTGGTTTCCCTGCTGTTGTTTTTTTTTTTGCTCATTTTTTTTCAGCAGATTTTCAGTGTCTTTTCTCTCTCTATCTCTCCTCTCCTTCTGTTAACTGTCTTCCAAACGTCTCTTTCCTTTTTCTTTCTCTTTCCTCTCCCCGTCCTATCTGTTCTGATTGTAATAACTCATAATAAAAAATCCTCTATTTTATCTATCTATCTATAAAAACTATTACTATCAAGTGGACCAGGACAGCAAAAGCGGAACTTGGTCAACTTGAGAACATAAATCTGCTGGGCTTTTTCTTGGGCTTCAAATTCAAATTCAAATTCAAATTTTATTTGTCACGTACACAGTCATACACAGTACGATATGTAGTGAAATGCTTGGACAACTGCTCGTGACCTAAAGAGAACAAAAAAGGAAAAGGCTATGAATAAGATAGGAAATAAATATGAAAAATTAAAAAGGGTAAATTTAACTAGGAAGGAATAAAATATAAATTAAGGTTAAAAATGAAATAACTGTACAACACAAATTAGAATGAAGGGTAAATTTAACTGGGAAGAATAAGATAAAGATAAATATATAAATTAAAGTTGAAAATAAAATAACTGTGTAACAAAATACACAATACACAATATAGAACTATATAAGAATGTATGAAGAAATCTAAATATAAATAAATATATACACAATAACAGCAGCTGTACAAGTATTAACCGGAAATGAAGAATATAGTGACCAGTGTTGTGCAAAACCAAAGTCCAGAAAGTCCAGTGTGTGTGTAAGAACCATATGTGTGGGTCAGTACTGTGTGGTACTGATTGCCGGGCAGGACAGGCAAGGACAAAAAGAAAAGAGAGTAAACATGAATGTCCTCTGTGGTTCTTTTGCTGTCTGCAGGAAGAACAATGGGGCTTAGTTGTCTTGTGCTGAATATTTTAGATGTTCAGGTAACTTTCAGTCTCAATGACTGTTCTAAGTATTGATATTATTCCTCTACATTTATGTATATATATGTATGCTGTATGTATTCATTACTTTTTCTAAAACTCTCCTGCTCAAACCTGATGGAGTGCAATAAAAAATGGCACAAGAGTTAAAATGCTTAAAATACAAACATTTTTACAAGGCATGTTTACAGCCTGTTAAAATAATAATAATAACAATAATATTAATAATAATAGTGACCATTTGGAAAACATCACCATTATTAAGCACCAGTCTAGCTTGTTCTGCTCTTTAGCAGTTTGTGGTCTGTCCACCGTAGGCTGCCATTATCACAGCTCATGATCTCAGCAGCAGTCTCTGCAGATGGGTATTTGGTTGGCGCTTGCAGGTTATGTTTTCAGTAATATTTTCCACTGAACCCTGTTATTATCTTTGAGTTAGCACGCAAAAAGACTCTCTGCTAGAAACTGATTGCAATCGCAGCAATGCACATGCAAGTGTGGGGGCTGGGTGAGGAGTTTACAGATGAAAAGCCTTTTATCTCTGCTTGTTGCCACAAATAAAATAATTTCTAAATCAGGTTATTTGTCTTTATACTGTGACACTGATATCTGTATTTGTAATTGTCATACTTTGTAAATCCAAATTTTCAACAAGGTTTACATATATACACAAAAACACATCATATGTTTATACATATATAAAAGTGACAAAGGGCAGCGCTAAGTGGCAAAATTCACCAGTGATATAATGATATAAGAACAAACCGTCAATGAAATAAAAATTACTAACAGCAATGAAATGGTTAAATGTACAGTTCTGAAAAAGACATAACAAGGTTTCCAGTTGTTACGAAATAAATAAGAGTAACAACTTGGACTTAAATATTCTGCACTGTGACAAAATCAAGGCTATAATGCAGTGACATTCCCGCATTTCAGTGTCTTCTGCTATAATAGCACATGCACACAAGGGTCATCCCCACAGCAAACACTACAGTTGTTGTATCCCTTTGTTCTTGGATTATAGTGAACAACCTTTCTTTGTGTGTAATTGCTCTCACGGTTAGAAAAGGGAGACAAAAGGCACGTGACCTGCTAAAATAGAATAAAAATAAAAATACATGAGCATAATATTTACATGATCATGAATTATTCCATTCATATGAGTAAAATGTGAAGCCCATCGAACTGCCTAATCTAATTTTGTCGAACACAGCAAAAAGGTAAAATGAAGATTCAAGTGTGATGCACAAAATTTTAAATGACAGTTGCAGAGATGTGTTAAAAGGCTTGTTCAACACCATGTGGGGTCTGTTTCTGTTGAAAGGACAACAGATTCTTCATCAGAGCTCGTGTTATTTCTATACTTCACCACAGTGTAATCAGCATGCTGCTCTTCTCTTGGCTGAAGTGGCTCTATGGTAGACAAAAGAGGATCTGTGTGGTTTTTAAAGAAGTAGACTTTGCTGTAGAGGACTTCATCCTCCACCTGTGGCTCACCTAAGACGTCTTCACACACAGGATCAGGATTTAGCTGAGAACAAAAAGCGATACATCATAATTCACTTAAAGATTTGACTCCTTTGACTCTGTAAGAAAGATCATTCAGTATGAAAATGTGTTTTCCAACTCTACAGTAATCTTTACCTCCACTATGTTGTTTGATGTTTCGTTTGTGGAAGACTGACTCGTAGTCCTCTTTTTTCTGATTATTGAAAGTAATAAACAGAAAAAATAAGTGAGTTCATGCCAGAGATAAAATGTTGTCACTTTGAATCAAACACCGTGTTGCGTACCTAATCAAAAAGAAGAAAAGGAGAAGTATTGAAACCAGAACTATTACAGAAACTCCAATTGTCCATGTTCCTGTGATACTTTGGACAGTGAGAGTCTTTGGAGCAGAGCTGATATCTTTGTTGGTTTTCACAGCACAGGAGTAGCTTCCTGCATCCTCCCTGCTGACTGGGTCTAGGATCAGATGTTTGTTCTGGTTCTCGCTCGCGGTCAGAGGTCGACTGTTCAAGTACCAAATGTAGTTTGTGTTGTCAGTCAGAGGACATCTGGTGCTGCAGGTCAGTGTGACTCTCTGACCCTCTGTCACCACTGCAGAAGGACTCATCTTCACTCTCAGCTCTGAAAGACGAACATTTAACAACAACAATAATAATAATAGTAATAATAATAGTATTAAGGCAAGACATGAAACTCTTCCAAATCGCAACATGAATTACTCACAAAACATGAGTTTTAATTGAGGCCTGACTGCAGGCAGACCCTCCAGTCCTCATATTCAGTTAAATAATAAAACATTTATTTGACTTTGAGTAGTTTTCAGTTTAAATATTATATTTTCTTAGGTTAGGGTGTCATTCTAAATGTGTGTTTAAGATTTCGTTGTTAGTTATTCTCAGGTTTTTCCTGTCCTCCTATGTCTGTGTTTCTGTTGTTGCCCATATTTACTCAGTTTTATCTTTGTGTTTACTTTGGCCTGTTAAATTTGTGTTTCAGTCTCAGTGTTATGTTCCTGTTTTATTTTGGTAGTCTCTTGTGTTGTGTTCAGTTTTGCTTCCCTTGTCATTAGTCTGACTTATTTCACATGTGCCTTGTTTTTCCCAGCTTCCCAGTGTTCCTTGTCACGTTGCTGGTTCCTCATGTTGAGTGTGCGTCTCTGTTAGTGAGTATTTGTGTCTCTGCCTGCCATGCAACTGTGGTGGATCATAAATTTGATTAGTTTTGAAGTTGTACATCTCTGTTCCTTACATTTCATGTCATGCCCTTATTAATGTTTTATTTGTTGCTTTGACTGTTTTCGAATAGAATATGCAGTGGGAATATAGAGGGAGATAAGTAGTGAAAGTTTTGCCTGGGTTGATTGTGCATCGATCCATTGTTAATGCCTCAGGGCTCCAGTAGGTGGGTTCGCGCGCTTCCTCCTTCACTCAATACAGACGAGTGAGAGTGAGAGCTGCGTGTCTGTGCCTTTCTTTCACCTCTCCTCACTATTTCCCCTGTTTAAGGTAACTGTCATGCACAAATCTATATAAATGTGTGTTACTGTTGATTATTACATTGTTATCATTGTTCATTGTAGCGGAAGATGTGAATTGCGGACTATTTTGCTGAGAAGTTCCAGTTAATCTCTGTTGCTGCGTATGCTAGTTTTCGCTATTACTCCGCCATATTGTGTGAAGATTTTTCTGTTACGATCTGTATAAGTTAACTACTGAAAGACATGCAGTACTTAAAGTATTATTTCATTGCTGTGGAAAGTTAGTGACTGTGTCAGCTAACATGTGCGAGTTAAAAATATGTTTTTGTCTAATGCTACAGTTCATGTTATCTAAAGTATTCTCATCAGCTAATGCAGCGAACAATAGTGACTTAGTTTGGATACAGTTGTCCTGAGACTGAGTGCATCCATAAGAATATTGTTTTGGTTGTATTGCTTCTGAAACTCAATACAGACGAGTGAGAGTGAGAGCTGCGTGTCTGTGCCGTTCTTTCACCTCTCCTCACTATTTCCCCTGTTTAAGGGCACAACACAACCAGCCCATGATACCTTATCCAGTGGGACTGTGAAACACTATTGCATTTGAGGCATTTGGCCATCATTCTGGTACAAATGAATCTTGATTCATTTGTCCAAATATTTCATTTTTCCAGAACATTTTAGTAAATAAACATGAAATACTTGAAATAAACTCCGGATCTTTCTTTGCTTAATGTATCTTGCTATCAGATATCCAGTTCCCTTTTGAGCCTCTGAAAATGGGGGACCGTATAAATATGATTGTATTTCCTGAACCGTTTAAGTAATTCTTTTATTAAAATGCCTCAATTGAAGATGAAAGTTGTTACAAAAATTATTTCTTTGTCGAAAAACTCATTTGTATATAATTTTAAAACTATTATATTAAATCAAGCAAAATGCCAGTTTTTACTTTTGATATTTTAACTATAGTTATTTTTCATAGCATTTACATGCTTTTAATTAAGAACAAACTTTTCATTGTAAGGGAATATTTTAACATTGTTATATAACCGAGAAAGATCTGAATAGTTCTAGCGCTACTGCTCATATTGAAATATTAATGAGTAAAGTCTGCTGACTGAGGAGTTTAGATTTACCTGTGACAATCAAAAAGACTCCAGGCAAATCAGACTGTGTCCATCCTTCATGATCTTTGTTGAATCTGAATGTGTATCCTCCTGAGTCATTCTTCTTCAGGTTGTTGATGGTCAGGATGTGTTGGTTCTTCATGTTGTCCTGATACTCCACACCACCTGCAGCCTCAATCAGCTCTTCAACTTCCACTTTATCTTTTCTCCATTTTTTACTCCAACATTTAAACTCTGGCTTCATGTTATCAGGATGTGAGTATTCACTTGTGATGTTGACTGAAGATCCTTCCAGAGCACAGATTCTCCTGCTGACATAATTCACTCTCCAGCAGTTTTTATCCTGAACACCTGACATATAGATGGAAGATTTAATGTTGTTTGATTGGTCTGTGTTTCATTATTAGTTGAAAAGAAAAACAGATTTGACACTTACAAACTTTTTTAGATTGAAGATGTGTGTGACCTTTAACTCCACAAGAGAATGTGTCTGTTGAAGAGTTATGAGTTGAAAAATGTTGATTCTCATGATAGTTTATTTTGTTGTGATACCACATGTAGACAGCTTGATGGTCAGTCAGATTACAGCTGTTGTTACAGGTCAGTGTGACAAATCCCAAGGTGGAAGAAGCTCTTTGAACATAAACCTCTGTCGATCGAAGATAAATACACTTCTCGTCACTATTTAGATATAATCATGCGGCTCATTTAAGTCACATAATTGTGCAGTTTAAACAAATATGATATAAAGGTTTGGAGAAGTGTTTATACAATTTGTTTGTGGAAACTTCACCTCTAGGGTATGTGATGGAGCACGGCTCATCCACTGATGTCTGATTATAAGAACACATGTTTCCATAAGCATAAGTGACACTGAAGCATGTCTGTGTGATGGAATCTGGACAAAAAGAAATGAGATTTAATATTTTTACTGAGGTTATTTTTACAGTTTTTTGCTGAAGGGTTTGTAGGGACTATAAACATCATGACTCACCCACAGAGACTTGAGGGGCTCTGAGATGCTCGTAGCCTTTGACAGCACAGGAGTATGTGACTGCTTCCTCACTGCTGAGCAGCTCTTGGTACCAGGGAGACCAGTCCTCATAGAGAAACTCTCTGTTCTTGTACCAGATGTAGGCTGCAGGCTTTTCAGTCAGAGGACAGCTGCTGCTGCACATCAGTGTTACTGTCTGTCCCTCTGTGGCAGGAATCACCTTTACCTGCAGCTCTGAGAGGATGATGGAGAACAACTTATACAATGATGTCATTTGGAAAGTAAGTAATAAGTAAAAGTCACTGTACCTGTAACTACTTGGAGAGTAATTCTGTTTAGCCAACAGTTTCCTGCACTGTCTGCAGTCTTCATACAGCAGTAAGCATTTGCATCACTCTCTCTTAGATCATTGATGGTTAAAGTTGGGATTTTCTCTTCAGACATGTTGTATGTTACACGTTGTCCATCCACAGAGAGCTCACTCTGAACAAACTTGTAACCATCCCAGTCTATAGTGAACCATTTTCTGTTTGAAGTCAGATGTTGATGTGAGCAGTGCAGATCCACTGATGAACCTTTGAAAGCACAGATCCTGGTTTCTCCTCCATTAACATCTTTAACAGAAGGGAGTTAATAAATGTTTTTATCTTATTAATATGTCTTTGTTATTAATTACTTAATAATTTTCAGTACTTTACATTAGAAACTAATCTAAACTAAAATTCCTCATCTGTAAATATTACAAGATCTTTTTCTTAAGTTAATATTAACTAACGATTTTTACATAAGAACTCATAAATAATCTCTGATACCTGAAATGTAAAAGATGAGACCCACAAGCAGACGACCAGCATCTCTCAACTCCATTGTTGTTTTAGTCCAGACTTTGAGCGTAAAGCTGACAGTAAAAGCTCAAACCAAAAGATACAAAGTGAGTCATCAGACAAACTAAGCAGTACTCTTTATCAGAGCGAGGGGTGGGCTGCTAGTTCATATTCTTTGGTTTCACATATCTTGCATCTTTGAAACTAAAAGTAAACTTGCTTCCTCTTCCTTTGAATCGTTTGCATCCTTAAATGCTTTGTTGTAGCATGAATATTATTTTAATCTACATCAGTTCAATTCCTCAATAATAATGCTTTTAATGTATTTACTTGCTGCATGCAGTTGTGTTTTGAATGCATTAAATATTCAGTTTATTAAATATAAGTTGTTGAACAGAAAGGTGTGGAGGTGATAAACTGCTGAGCATATCTCAGTATGACAATTTGTAATAAACACAGCTGGAGCGATTCAGACTTTAATCTACTGTGACTATATTTTGTTTTAAAAAATATGAAACAATGAGCTATGGGGAACAATTGATTAAAAATATCTGAAATGTGTTTGAACTCTCAGACTGAATTGTATTTTCCATTTCTATAAACATTTATTTATGAAGCACTTTTAACAGAAACTCATTTTCACTTTCCTATCGTTAATCACACAATAATATTCTGTAACTAATTGGACCTGAAAGTCGTGATCTATGAATCATACAGTATTAACTCATCCTGTCGTTCATAAGTAAAGTTACTCCTGTTCTTATATCAGGATTCATGTATATTATATATAAAAACACCCAGCACGCCCCTGCGGGCGAGGAACCATCATGGAAGGACAGGCCCCTGCACGGTATGTACCACCGGCAGATAGAGGAGGTGGCTGATATCCAGAAATCCTACCAGTGGCTGGACAAAGCTGGACTGAAAGACAGCACAGAGGCACTAATCATGGCAGCACAAGAACAAGCTCTGAGCACAAGATCCATAGAGGCTGGGGTCTATCACACCAGGCAAGACCCCAGGTGCAGGCTGTGTAAAGATGCCCCAGAGACAATCCAGCACATAACAGCAGGGTGCAAGATGCTAGCAGGCAAGGCATACATGGAACGCCATAACCAAGTGGCCGGCATAGTGTACAGGAACATCTGTGCCGAGTATAACCTGGAAGTCCCGAGGTCAAAATGGGAGATGCCCCCAAGGGTGGTGGAGAATGACCGAGCTAAGATCCTGTGGGACTTCCAGATACAGACGGACAAAATGGTGGTGGCTAACCAACCGGACATAGTGGTGGTAGACAAACAGAAGAAGATGGCCGTAGTGATCGATGTAGCGGTTCCGAATGACAGCAATATCAGGAAGAAGGAACACGAGAAGCTGGAGAAATACCAAGGGCTCAGAGAAGAGCTCGAGAGGATGTGGAGGGTGAAGGTAACGGTGGTCCCCGTGGTAATCGGAGCACTAGGTGCGGTGACTCCCAAGCTAGGCGAGTGGCTCCAGCAGATCCCGGGAACAACATCGGAGATCTCTGTCCAGAAGAGCGCAGTCCTGGGAACAGCTAAGATACTGCGCAGGACCCTCAAGCTCCCAGGCCTCTGGTAGAGGACCCGAGCTTGAAGGATAAACCGCCCGCAGGGGCGTGCTGGGTGTTTTATATATATATATATATATATACATATATATATATATATACATATATATGATTATGTAGCCTGTCTCTAGTTACTTTCTTTAAGGGTAACCATATGCAACCAGTGTTTGAGTTGTCTGATTGAATTGTATTCTGGCTTTGAAGAGGTGATATTAATGTTATTGTTGCAGCCCTGTAGTGGTTTAACTTGTCACTTGTCCTGTCGTATTCTTGTTCGTTTAATGTCACTGCTAAGTGTGGCTCCACAGTCAAAACGTCTGCCAGTCTTTAGCCTTTTTTAGCCGCACCCAGAAGGAAAAATAGGATTTGAACCATAGAGGTAAACACTGGTGACAAGAATTTTGTTTTAAATTCACTCTGTTTTTGTTTTTGTTTTTTGGTCTTACTGTGCTGCATGAAACACTATCATATATAAATAATTAACATATAAAAGTCATATATATCATGTATTACTTTTATAAAATAAGTACTTTACTTGTTGCTGTGTCAACTTTAAGATAAATCCAGACAATTTTGGGTGACTTCTTGAAGTTGGTTAGCAGTTCAGGCCATGTCCACCAGAGGACACCATTATAACTCTTCATCTCAGCAACATTTTCTATTGTTCTCTGCCTACTTCTTTTCAAGTTCACAGACAAGATAAGTTAGGTATAAATATCTGTAGTTATTTCATTATCTTATGTTGCAGATTTTAAAAAAAATGGTTGATCTTTATTTTTGTTTAAATAATTGGGCCCCACAACGTAAAAGGACCCAATTTTACTTGCATTTGTTTTCTGTCATTTGCATACAGTTACAGTGGTGGATGCCCAAAGTTTGGAAAAATAAATTTAACATATATACAAATGATCCCTGTAAGCCAAACGCTCAGGCTTCAGACTTTATTGCCTTTGTTTTTCTTTTCTTTATTAAGGTTATCAGTTTCACTTCTCGAACAAATCGTAACAATTTGAATTTTTACAGGTAATTTTTAACAAATCATGGTCTACTTTCAAGTAGTCAGAGCCTTCAGTGAATTTTACAGTAAAACATAAATAACAGCTTCAATACTTCATATGTATTGTGTATGTATATTGTTCTATGCAGTATCTTCCATTACTGCTCCTAGAACTGCACGCTTCTGTACAGAGACCCTTGATGTTCTGCCTGGAATCTGCTGAAGCCACTCATCCTGATTTGGGGTGGCAGCTCCTCATGCTTCTATTACTACTAAGACAATTTGGACTTTACCTCCAGTTGGTCCTTAAGCCCCTGGTACTCCTTGATTTCATTGTGTTTCTGATTTCTGATCTTGCTGTTAGCTAGAATTGACACATTTATCCAACTATGGTCCTCTCGTCCTTGCAAACCACAAATTGGTCTGGTTAGTTATATATTATATATATCATATTATTATATTATGTTATATATATTCTGTATAATTTTGTCTTTATATGACCCTACACCCTCCTGAGAACTAGCTGTGGCGAGAATAAGGCACGGCGGGACCACGGAGTATCATTCGGATATGTACATCTCAACACAACACACCCAAACCCCTGAATCCCCGTGTTTTAACTAGGCGGGCGTGATTAAGGATGCCGTGCAGGTGCATCCGCCCTCCCTTCACGGCACCGCAGACCACGCCCCACCACACCAGCCTATTCATTTATGGCCTCTGTAATGGACATTTGTTTTTGGTCACATTCACAATATATGGAAACACAAGTCCATTTTATTTATAAAAAAATGTGTGAAAACAGAATGACAAGTTGCTAATACAATGACATGAGTGACATGTGTGATCACTCCAGCTTTACATGTTCTCTCCTCTGCCTGTTCCTGTAAAAATAGCAAAAATTAAAAACAAAAAAAAAAAAACCCTGACCCTAAGAGCAATCATGTGTCCCGTTGGTGCCATTCTAGATTGCTGGTCAGAAAGATTTCTGGTGCCAGTAAGCAAAGAGACAATGCCCCGAGATAGATTCATTTTAATTATGCAACACCTTCAATTTGATGACAAGGACACGCGGGCAGAACGGGTGAAAACAGATACATTTGAGGCAATCTCTGACATCTGGACACGCTTCAATGAGAACTGTGCTAAGAGTTTCATTCCAGGAGAACACATGACCATAGATGAACAGCTTTTCCCTACCAAGGTTCGGTGTCCATTCACACAGTATATCGCAACCAAGCCAGACAAATTTGGGATCAAGTTCTGGATGGCCACGGATCTGGAGACCAAATATGTCTGCAGTGCATCTACTTGGGAAAGGACCCCAGTCGTCAGAAGGAAGAGAGGCTGGCAGAGAACGTGGTCATGAAACTAGTGGAGCTGTTTTTGGATGATGGGAGAAACGTCACAACGGACAATTCCTTCACTTCACTGTCGCTGTCGCACAGACTACTGCAGCGCAAAACAACGTTACTTGTGCCAAGTAACGTTGTTTTGTGGACTTCATTCACCGTGCCGGTGAATAAAGTCCGCCGTGAACTTCCTCAAATTGCAAAAGACACTGCACAGCGAGAGGAATTCTCCACTTCAGTGCTTAGAAGTGGCGGTGTCTCCTTCACAATTTATGGACCTAAAAAAACCAAGACTGTGTGTGTTCTTAGTTCCATGCACTAAGATGTGACGATCAGTGACGGCAGAAAGAGGAAACCCAAAGCAATAAGAAACTATAACCACATGAAGGTATGCGAATGTGTGTATAATTTTACATCAGTGCTACAATGTTTTCTGATGTGTGCTATACAGGCCTATAGAAAAAACATATACTCATGACTCTCTCTCTCTTCTTTTACAGTGTGGTGTAGACGTGTTGGACCAAATGGCACGCATGTATTCTGTAAGAGCAGCAACACGCAGGTGACCAGTAGCGGTTTTCTACAATATGCTGAACCTGGCGGTGGTGAATGCCTACATTTTGTATAAGGCATGCACAGGGCGGACAGGCAAAAGAAGATTGTTTCTGAGTCTTCTAGCTAAGGAACTTTGTTGCCGATTCAAGCAGCACAAGAAAATATTAGCACAGAGTGTGTGTGTGTGTGTGTGTGTGTGTGTGTGTGTGTGTGTGTGTGTGTGTGTGTGTGTATATACACCGTGTATACAGAAGGTACTCAAGGCCTTTTACAGCACAGGAGAACTTGTCTGTTGAATAGCTTTGAAATGAAAATTGTTGATTCTTGTAATTTCTGCTTTCTGAGATGATAAATATAGTTTTAATGAGTCACTTTGACATAATGTATGTAATTTTATTTTTGGTGTTTGGTGTTAAGAAAAAGGAGTAATTAAATATGGCTTGCTAATACATGTATTAATAAAGGTAATATGTGAGCTTTATATTTTTTGAAGAAAAATGAGATCAAACTAATATATTAGAGGTTTGGTGGAAGATGTTTGCTTATTTGTGAAAACTTCACCTCTGGGATATGTGATGGAGCACGGCTCATCTACTGATGTCTGCCTGTAAGAACATATTTTCCCTTTAGCATAGGTCACACTAAAGCAGGTTGCTGTGATGGAACCTAGAAACAAAGAAGTGATCCTGATTGTAATGATTTGCTGTATGACCCATTCTGTTTGTTTTGTAGCAACCATAAACATCATGACTCACCCACAGAGACTTCAGAGGCTCTGAGATCTTTGTAGCCTTTGACAGCACAGGAGTATGTGACTGCTTCCTCACTGCTGAGCAGCTCTTGGTAAAAGTGTGTTTGCATCACTCTCTCTCAGGTCATTGATGGTTAAAGTTGGGTTTTTCTCTTCAGACATGTTGTACGTTACACCAGGGCCGGCCCGTGGCATAGGCCGTATAGGCAAATGCTAAGGGCGCCGTCCATCAGGGGGCGCCACGCCAGTGCCACAAATGTTGAAAAAAAAAAAAGTTGGTACTATTATTTCTAAATACAAAAAATAATCCCACGTTAATTAAAATGCAAAGTAAAGCTTATTTAATAGAAATATTATTTGTTACAACATTACACTACACTGCTGATGTAGGGGGGCGCCACCTAAAATCTTGCCTAGGGCGCCAGATTGGTTAGGGCCGTTTCTGCGTTACACGTACAGAGAGCTCACTCTGAACTTACTTGTAACCATCCGAGTGTACAGTGAACCATTTTCTGCTTGAACTCAGATGTTGATGTGATCAGTGCAGATCCACTGATGGACCTCTGAGACCACAGTAATAGTAATTAATTAGTTAATTAATTAATTAATTAATCCAGCATAAATTCAGATTATTAATTTACTAAATATGTAATGAGTAAGTAACGTAAACCTTACTTAATAATCACTTATAGCTAAGATGTACAAGATGAAACCCAGAAAAGTTTAATGAGCATCTTTCAAAAGATTCATCTTCATCTTCATCTTCGAAGCATAAAGTTCACAAAATCAAAGAAAGGGGAAAGAAAAGACATAAGAGTCAAAGAAGAAATCTCAGCCTTTTACTGGTGGGAATTTTAAATGTTGATTATCACCTTAGTAAATATACATTACTTTTTAAAAATTTGTGTTATGATTTTAACGGTTCTTCCTCTCAACTGATGTGGTAGTGATAGTCAGTTTTGCCAGGAGATGGCAGCGTAGCTTAAGTAAGTGTTGCTAAAACCAGTCGAGATATTCATGAATAAATTTAAGTGAAGCTTTGAGCTCCTTTTACCACTTAGCTGCAGGTGCATCTACGAAAAACATGAGTTTGAATTCTTTACTGGTAACTGGTCAAGGTGTGAGCTTTACCTCAAAGTCAAGGTCACCAGGAAGTTTAAAAAATAAATTAATACAGATTTTATACAGCTTATTCTTCTGTGATTTGTGAGTACAGAGGAAATGTATACTGACTGTGACAGCGTCATTTGGCTGTTGCATTCCTTCTCTTTTCTTTTTGTCTCGTTCCTCATTCTCACTCCAGCAGTTTCAAAAGGCATCCAAGTCACTGAAATTTTCCCTTAAGCTGTGCAATAAAAAGAACCTTTAATACAACCAGACCATCAAGAATATATTAGGTGCAGCTGAGATGATGGTGATGATGAACCAGTTCTGAGTCCTCTGAGTCTGGGATCAAGATTTTTACCTTCTGTTCCATCCACAATAATGTACAAAGTGATAATACCTAAAATAGAACATTTATTAGAACTGAACACATTTATTTGTGTCCAGTGAAAAGTTCCTGGATTTTAGTACGCCTGATTTCAGACAATTTACTGGTTTGCTTGCCT
Source organism: Astatotilapia calliptera (assembly GCF_964374335.1). NCBI lineage: Eukaryota > Metazoa > Chordata > Actinopteri > Cichliformes > Cichlidae > Astatotilapia > Astatotilapia calliptera. Next base: position 32,872,567 of record NC_137427.1, on the reverse strand, counting down.
TTATATGAAGCTAAATCTGACAAAGTTTTGAGGCTTCCTCTTATTTGGTGTGAGAGAGCCTGACAGAGACAGAGTGTCTCAAGTTCAAGAGCTGCTAAGTCTTTAAATATCTTAGTTTCAGTTCCTATAAGGAACTGCATCATCGCAGAGGAATTTTGGCCAACCCTTCTTTACAGCATTGCTTCAGTTTGCAGACATGTTTTTATGCACATCCCTCTTAATGACTCAACACAGTTTTTCCATCAGGCTAAGGTAAATGGCCTGCATTTGTATAGCGCTTTTCTAGTCCATAGGACCCCAAAGCGCTTTACACTACATTCAGTCATTCACACACACATTCACACACTGGCGATAGCAAGCTACATTGTAGCCACAGCTGCCCTGGGGCGCACTGACAGAGGCGAGGCTGCTGGACACAGGCGCCACCGGGCCCTCTGACCACCACCAGTAGGTAAACACGGGGTTAGTATCTTGCCCAAGGACATTTGGCATGCAGCCAGGATGCAGCCTGGGATCGAACCACCGACCTTCTGATTAGTGGCTGACCTGCTCTGCCACCTGAGCTACAGCCACCCCTAAGGTCTGGAAAGACTGAACTGGACCATTGCAACACTTTGATTCTTTTCTTTTTAAGCCATTCTGTTGAAGATTTGCTGATGAGCTTGGGTTCACTGTCCTTTGTATGACTCATTTTACTCTAGGCTTTAGCTGTCAGACAGAGGACTTTAAAATATTTTAGAGTCAAATGTGAGGGCCATGGCCACCTCAGTGACTGGAAGGTCACTGAGCTCCGATACACATATTATGAATATACTTCATTTTGTTTGATTATTTATTTGAATCAAGTTTAAATCACGTTGTCGTTGGTTTAGGACGCCTTAGCTGCACAGCAGCTTGTGACAATCAGAAGCCACACCTTAGCTATTAAGAGTGGCTCATGGTCAAAGTTCCCATTCATTTTACCTGAATCCCTGAATATCTCACTTCATAATCATTTATTTTCTTAATACATTAATTTCAACTTCCTGTGTCTCTTCCTCACTTTTTTATTGGGATTGTTGTCCCTACAAAAGCACCCCACTGTGACTGTGAGGGCTTGTTAGTAGTTGTTACTGATTGTACTGCTGACAGTGCAGTGACAGCAGCCCCAACAGCTAACATACCGATTCTTTTGATTTTACTATTTTTTCTTTTTGTTTTTTGTTTTCTCTTAACTTGTCAACTCTTATCCTTTCTCATTTCTTCAAAATTAAATTCTGTTCTTCAAGGTGCGTATCGCAGATACGTGAGGGCCCGGGTGCCTTAAGATATATGGCGTAGCAGCAGTTCAGCTGCCCAGTTCAGCCCTGGTGTCCTGGTTCTGTGTAGGCAAAACTGCCCATATCATCAGCCCTCGTTCAGTGTATATGACTTGTGTGCTTAATTAGTTTGAGATGCTCTCCAAATGTGGTGCTGTTCATTATTTGTATTGACCATATTTGTTCAGTCTTTTTCTAATTGCACTTAGATGAATATTAATATTTAACATGCTAACTGAGGCCTTTGGAGTCTTGTAGTTCCTGGGGGGATTTGCAGTTTCTCTGAGCCTTATGTGGTTTGACTGGGGTGAATTGTCTGGGACGTCTACCCCTATGAAGATTGGCAACTGTTTTGAATGTTTTTCACTTGTCATCTTTGTTTCATCTTTCTCATTGTATAATGATGGACTTCAAATTGTGTGAAGAAAACACTTTAGTGTTAAAGAGTCCAAATCTGGTACTTAAATACAATTGAGAGGTCATACAGAACAAATCATGTCAAACAGTGAATCTGCTCTTTACTTAAATAGTTCATTCCTACCTGAAAGACTGAAAAAAGATTTTAATTTTGTGAGTCTTTCTCCAGACAAACTGCATTCAAAGCAGCTCAGTTAAACATGTGACATGGCTACATATTATTATATGTTCATCAAAAACCTGACAGTGCTGACAATGAAAGCAGAGACAGGGGACAGTGTTAGTGGTTATTTTGTGGTACAGACAAAAACCTAACAGAAGACAAACCTGCGGACACAATGGCTTTGATGTTTTTATTAGTGACACCCAAAGCACACAAAGTAATACAATGTCTAACAAAGTTATCAAAAATAGCACCCTTTAAGTGGGTGATCAGTAAATGCACACTCGTGGGCTTTTGGACATAGCAGAATTTTTAAACGGTTGCGTCATTTTTTGCAGGTTTTTGTGACAGACGTACATCATTACCAAATATGTTTTAATTCAAAAGCTTGAGAATTTCTACTTGAGCTTTTCAATTTCAATTGATTTCAATTTCTACTTATTTCTACCTTTATTTTATATTCCAGTGAAGAAAGTGTAACCCACAGACAGATCCAGATGCTGCAGTTTCTCTGCTGTGATGGTAAAGTAATATCACTGGAGTTGAAATCATCATGGTAACAAACGTTTCTTTATTGAGCATACAGTGGCTCGATGGTGGAGTAGAGGTCAGCTGTGTGGTTCTCACTGAAGTGCAGTCTGCTGTAGTGATGATCATCCAGCTCTGCTGACTGAGCTGAGATGTTTTCATACATGGAGTCAACGTTCATCTGAGGAGACGAGACAGTTCTTATAAATTTATATCAAACTGCATCAATAACTCATAGCTGGTTGTTTGTTGTTTGTTACATTGTCACTGTACTGCACTGTCACTGAGATTCTCAAATAGAACCTGTCTGACAAACTGAAACAAGTTAAGAGACCTAACCCCCCCCAAAAAACAACCTCTAAAGAACTTCAGGTCTCAATTGTGTCAATTAAGGTCAGAGGTCATGATATAACAATGAGAAACAGACGGGACAAAAATGGCAATGAACTCAAAAATTATTTTTCCTGTCAGTGGTAAACATCACGACTGTTCAATGTCCAATCAATTACAAATCTAGTTGAAGATGATATTAATGTAATGTGTGGTAAGGATTGCTGATGTATATCTGACTTATTTGATACAATGATGAACATGAACATCGGGTGTAGGTAGGGACACTGAAAAGAATGCTACAGTTGGTTACTCAGAAAAAGGCAGACATATAATAAGTTTAAGCTTTTTTCCAGAATAAATGATCGTGTGAGGAAAAAAGGAAAGATGAGGGGATGTTTTTCTAACACAGCAGAATTATTTGAATCTTATTTCGTACCTGCTGCACTGATTCTGACATTTCTCCTCTTGGAGACTGACTGGAAGTCTTCTTTTTTCGGTTGCATAAAAGAAACAAATCAGTGAATGGGTAAAACATTTCACATCACACTTTAAACATAACTGGTCTTAGAGATAACACAGTAACGTTCACCTGATCCACCAGCAGACAGTGAGAAGTATTAAAACCAGCAGAGCTGCAGAAACTCCTGCAGCTGCTGGTGTCCATGTTCCTGTGATACTTTGGACAGTGAGAGTCTTTGGAGCAGAGCTGATATCTTTGTTGGTTTTCACAGCACAGGAGTAGCTTCCTGCATCCTCCCTGCTGACTGGGTCTAGGATCAGATGTTTGTTCTGGGCTTCTGTCAGGTTCAGAGGTCGACTGTTCAAGTACCAAATGTAGTTTGTGTTGTCAGTCAGAGGACAGCTGGTACTGCAGGTCAGTGTGACTCTCTGACCCTCTGTCACCACTGCAGAAGGACTCATCTTCACTCTCAGCTCTGAAAAACACTCAGACTAGTCAGTAAATGTAACACAAAGTAGTTCTCATTAAAGATAAAACAAGATTTGGTGCTTTTGGTTTTCACTAACTTCTGAAGAGTGCAAGAAGCAATAAAAGGCAAATATCTGTAGCCTTTTGACTAAATAAAATATTTCTTATCGCATCATCAGCTGAGGAAAATTCATGCATTTTCATCTTGTTAATTCAGCTGAAAGCATTGCAGAGGATTTTGTGTTGACTGTTATTTTTATTTATTTTTATACGAAGAAAGACAAACCATAATTACCTGTGACAATCAGAGTAACTCCAGGAAAATCAAACTGTTTCACTTCTTCATTTCCTGTTGTGATGGTGAACCTGTATTCTGCTGAGTCATCTCTCTTCAGCTGCTTTAATCTGAGGATGTGTTGGTTCTTCATGCTGTCATCATACTCCACATGATCTGCATCCTCAGTCAGGTTCCTCCTGACGTCCTCCTCAGCATTTCTCTTGACTTTATTTAGACTGTATCTGCTCGTAGTCAGGATATGAGTATTTACTGGAGATGTTGACTGAAGATACTTCCAGAGCACAGATTCTGCTGTGGACATAATTCAAACTCCAGCAGGAATCATCACTAACACCTGAAATATCGATGAAGTAGACAGAAAGAGTTAATAACTGTCTGGCAAAACAGCTCAACTTTATCACAGACATAAATGATTTCCCTTGATTAGGAATTTTCAATCAATTTCTGTGCAAATATTTTATCAGGACCTATAAGATATACAGTATATTACTGATTCAAAAGAGCTGTCTTTAGGGAAAAAAAAGATCAGTGAATTGATTATTACAAAACCCATCTGAATAAGCACTGACAATTGCCAAACGTAACAGAGATTCACATCTCATACAATAATGAATCAAAACCCTGCAACGGCAGCCGAAAAATGCAAAAGAACAACATCTGTGACTGTTTCAAAAAAATCAAAACATTATCAGAAATTAAAAATGATGTTTAATGTGTCATCATTGTAGCATTAAAATTTACAGTGTTTCTGTTATTGTGGTCAGATATTCTAACAACAACACAGAATTAGAACAATACCAAGTACCAAGTGGAGAGACAATAAGTTTACTCACAGACGTCAGCAGAGCGCACATCCTCAAGACCTTTTACAGCACAAGACAAACTGTCTGGATGAGAGATGGAAACTAGAATCTGTTTTCCCTCCTGCACTGTAGGCTTTCTGGTCTCATACCACACAAAGGAAATCAGAGGCTCAGTCAGAAAACAGCTGCTGTTACAGGTCAGTCTGATGTAACCTCTGTGTTCAGCAGGAGTCCTCTGGACATGAATTTCTGTTGGGAGATGATGAACACATTTTCCACCAGTTCATCTCTGTCATGTCAAATAAATTAAGAAATAAAAATGAAGTTTCAAAGTGCAGTTTGTCCAGAACTTCACCTCTGGGATATGTGATGGAGCAGGACTCGTCCACTGATGTCTGCTGAGAAGAACACATTCTCCCTTTAGCATAGGTCACACTGAAGCAGGTCTCTGTGATGGAACCTGAGAAAAACCAACAACTTCCAGTAAATTCATTAGAGTCTGAAGAGTAAAGTGTTTGTGTTTAACATCTCATAACATGATGAGGAGGTGTCCATCATGACTCACCCACAGAGACTTCAGGGGCTCTGAGATGCTCGTAGCCTTTGACAGCACAGGAGTATGTGATCGCTTCCTCACTGCTGAGCAGCTCTTGGTACCAGGGAGACCAGTCCTCATAGAGAAACTCTCTGTTCTTGTACCAGATGTAGGCTGCAGGCTTTTCAGTCAGAGGACAGCTGCTGCTGCACATCAGTGTTACTGTCTGTCCCTCTGTGGCAGGAATCACCTTTACCTGCAGCTCTGAGAGGTCACATGACCAACATGAATACACTGATCATTCATAAACTCATTCATTTATGATGCATTTGTAAAAAGAACTGTACCTGTAACTTGGAGATGAATTCCACTTTGTTGGCACTTTGATCTGTCAGCAGTTTTAATGCAGCAGTAAAAATTTCCATCTCTCTCTGTCAGATTATTGATTGTTAGAGTGAAATTACTCTCTGCTGACATGCTGTACTTTACATGTGTTTCCTCTACTGAGAACATTATCTTGGAGACAGTATCGTGTCCAGTGTACCAGCCATTTCTTGCAGTGGGATGTTGATGTGAGCAGGGCAGATTCACTGATGAACCTTTCAAGGCACAGATGCTGTTTTGTTTTCCCTGAACACCTTTAACACAACATGTGATTAGAAAACATGGTGAACATTTATGCTAACTTTCTTTTCTGTGCTAATCTGTGATGACAGCATGTTACACTGAAAAAAAGGGGATTGGTCATCTCTTGGATTTATGTAAGCATCTTGCGTGTATTTAACACAATTGCCTTATGCTTTAAAGTTAAGTGTAACTATATAGTGTAGAAACTACATGACATGTAGAGAGGGTAGATTAAATTGTTCATATCATGTTCGAGTGAACTAAGTCAGTAATATAGCGATGTTGAATCTTGCGACACCGCAAGGGATTTCAGTCTTGTGCGCTTTGGATCGTGGTTTCAGGAAGGCATCCATCTCAGTCAAGTCGAGCAGCCACCTCTACTTTTTTGGTATACCGAAAAAAGTAAATTGGGTGGTTGTTACATTAAAAAAGTCTAACTTGTAATTTGAACACAAAAATTTCATGTTTCTATCTTGAACGTAACTAAATCATGAAGAATCTGTACGAAATTCAACAACTTGTTCAGATGACGTGACACAATCTAGTAAGAGTGGTTAGTTGCTGGACTCATGAAATTCACAAGATTGCAAAAGATTTCAAACTGCAGGAAAATCACTGGAGTTATAAGAGGCAGATACACACACACACCACGTGTATGCTATCGCTATTTATTCTATTTATTGTGGTTTAACCTGTCAAGGACAAAAACATACGAAAAATTCTGCATCAAGCCTTGAAATCATAGCTTTCCTACTTTTGTTAAGCCTGGCTTTGTAGCATGGGGGTTAGTGCTGTTGCCTCACAGTAAAAAGGTCCTGGGTTTAAATCCCCAATCTGACTTGCAGTGGTTTCTCTCTAGGTATTCTAGTTTCCTCCCACAGTTAAAAGTCAAAAGAGTTAGGTTAGGTTAATTGGTGAATCTAAATTACCCATGAATGTAAGTGAAAATTGTTGTTTGTCTCTATGTGATAGACTGGTGAGCTGTCCAGGGTGTACCCTGCCTCCTGTAACCTATCACTTCAGGGTTATGCCCCAGCCCCTCTGCAACCATGGATAAAGATAGGAGGAAGTTGTAGATCCATTTCATTTTTATGCTAACCAGACTCTAGACTTTGTTGAACATTATGTAATATGAAGACAGCATGTAGTATTTAAGTGACCAAGTAGTATTGGGGTAAAAGTTATTGAATAGTGTTGAAATAAAATGACAACATTGCGAAGGATTAAAATATTCCAAAAGCTCACCTTACTTCATCTAAACATGTTTCAATCACGTTTTATCAACACAAAATGCACAGGTTTATTGAATATGAGTAAGTTGTGTTGATTTAACTCGGTTGTTTAAGTTTCTGCCTAAGCAAAACAGTTGTGTGCAACCAATGTCCACTATTGAATCAAGTAAACCCAATGTGGCCTTTTTTTCAGTGAGAAGGATCACAATCTGGTGCTTTTATACGCTGGAGAATTCAGAACACTAGAACAAGTAAAAATCCTGTTAACTGGGAATCTCCTGTTTTCTGAAATGAACTTTTTACATCTTTCATCTACATTCCTGACACATCATTACTTACTTGTCATGAAGAGAAACAAATTATTCCTGAGAGACACAGAATGAAACCCATAAACAAACATCCAGTTTCTGGCAACAACATGGCTGCTGCAGATTTTTACTTCTAATCAGAAAAAGTTGGCTATATGAATATTTTCAAGGCCTGATTACTACCACTGCTCATATCTAACTTGATAAAATATCAGAAGCATTAATCAATCAACATCCATCTAAGAGGAAATGTTAAATTCAGAGTATTTCTGCAGACAAACTGCGTTCAGCTTTAACACAATCACTTCCTCATTTATCTATCATTTCTTCAGATACAAAGAGACATAGTGTAGAACTGATGTATTGCTGCAGGTATTCAACATCACACTGGATATATATTAATGCAATTCTTATAAATGTTTTACTCTATAGGACACATTGACTTTAATTATTTAAACTAAACTAAGTCTATAAAGCTGCAAATTTTGTAGAAATGATCCTGCTCTGCTGATTGAGCCGAGTTGTTTTTATACATAAGATGAGAAATCATCTGAGTAGACAAGACAGTTTTTATAAATTTATATTAAACCTGCTATCATCATACTCCACATGATCTGCAAACTCAGTCAGCTGTTCAGCTTCCCCCACAGCATTTCTCTTGACTTTAAAAGTGGAATTCTGATTCTTTGTACCAACATTTAGACTTTATCTGATTGTAGTCAGATAAGCTTTATTCTTCTACCTTATTCTAGTTGCTCCGACCATTGCTGGTTAACTACTCCCTCATTTTTCAGCAGATTTTCACCATTCAAATTTTCAACTGTTCTGCTCTTTCTGCTAAAATGGCCTGTATTTATATGTGTATAGCGCTTTACTAGTCCCTAAGGACCCCAAAGCGCTTTACACAACCAGTCATCCACCCATTCACACACACGTTCACACACTGGTGATGGCAAGCTACATTGTAGCCACAGCTACACCTCTTTTCAGCAGAATTTTTACTTCTTTTCAGTACAAATCTCAATCTCTTCCGCTCTTTTCAGCTCAATTTTCTGTTTCTTCTGCTCTTTTCAGCAGAATTTTGAGCTTTTTCACCTTTTATCAGTGATAATTGTTTTTGTCATTATATCTTTGGTTGGCATCAGAACTGGTTTGGCTCAGTGGGATAAGCAGCCGCCTTGAGACCCGGGGGCGAAAGTTCGAATCCCACACGTGTTCGCCCGCTTGCATGTGCTCAGCTTTCTCGATAATCTTCACTGTACCCTTTCAAATGCAAGCAGTTTAGCTTTTACAACTCTTTTCAGCAGAAAGTTCTGCTTCCTCTGTTGTTTTCAGCAGTTTCCACTACAAACTAAACACAGTTGAACAGCAGCAAAATCACTTCCTTCTTTATTTCTTATGGTTCCTGTTGTTTGACTCTTTGTTGCAGTCTTGAATTCTTACTTCACATTTTAAAGTTTAAGTTGCTGTTTAGACTCTTTGCTTTCTCTTTATCTCTGTTTTAGAAATGAGCTCTCTGTAATGTAGGGCATGTGGGTTTCAGTATGAGTAGCTTTAGTCATCTCCCCCCACCTGTGTTTCCATCTGTTGCCTCCCCCTGTCTTGCTCTATGTTTGTGCACTGGACACTTTTGCTTCCTTGTCTCGTACATTTTGTCACGTGGTTCTCTTATTTGCTAATCATAACATGACTAGTTTTGTAAAGATTAGATTTTTAGTGAAGAGTGTCTGTCAGTATTCAGAGGACAGTGTTTCTCAGTCAGAACACATATGAAACCACAAGGACAAATTCAAACAGTAACCACATTTATTGCCGTAAATGTCATTACAATTTCTTTGGAAAGCTATGAGGGATGTAAAAGTGACTTCACGTGGTTTTGGGATATGGTGCATAAAAGAAATGTTGAGAAAATGTCACTCAGCTGTTCTCAAACACAAATTGTTGTGATCGTCATCTTTCAGTTGTGACATATGTTTCAATAGCATACATTTTATAACGGAAAAGTTCAAGAACAATTTCTGTTGTAATTTATGTTCCAGAGTATGAAAACCACTGGCAGATCCACCAAATGTGGTGTCGCTGCTGTGTTGTGGAAGCTATCAGAGAAAAGGGCCCTTTAAATCACTATGGTAACAAAGTTACTTTAGTGAGCAGGCAGTGGGTCAATATTGCAGTAGAGATCAGTTGTGTGGGTCATAGGTAGGTGCACTCTGCAATAATGAGTTGGGATGTTTTCATATATTGGATCAGGGTTCACCTGAGGAGGAAGACAAACAACATACTGTGTTATAGGTCATTTTTCTCCTCATTTAAATATTTTTACTTTATTTGCAGGTGATACTCTGACCAGCAGGTTTGTGAGGTGACAAAATATAAAGTATAAAATCTGTGAAATTCCTTTGCTATAACAATTATAAGTAAGTAAAGTAGAACAAACAAATAGATAAGTAGATTGTGTCGCTCATTAAAATGCAATAAGAAAAAAGAAATACATTGATAAAATGAATATGAAATTAAAATGATTGAATTCAGATAAATAAAGTGTACATTTAAGCTGTGTTTATATATATTCATAACGGGGATGAACTTCACAGTAAAGTTAGGCTCTTGATGACTGCTTTCAACTGCTGTTTTTTCCAGGGTTGACTAGTTGTAGAGCATCCATTTTTAAAAATGAAAAAAATAAATAAAAAATAAAAACAATCAAACAAAAGTGTCAGAAGCCAATTCTAAACAACTGCAGATAGCAAGACCATCATTTCAAACAGCTGTATATAAGTGTAAGTATATTTTTTTCATGTGTGACCACTTTGCCTAGGCCTCGAAGAAGACCTAAACTGTCACCCTCAGATGAGAGGAAATTAGTTAGGATGTTCAGGAATAACCCAGAAACCACCAAAAATCAAGCCAGCCATAACCTGGAAACTGCTGGAACACTGTCCACAGTGAAAACATGTTTTACACTGTAATGGACTCAGAGGATACTGACAAGAAAGAGCTCCTGCCTCAAAATTAACCCCTTTAAGCTTAACCGAAAATTGTAGCTTCCCATATCTAAACGCCATTTTTTTTTTCTGGAGAACAATTTTGTCATCAAATGAGACAAAAATTGAGCTATAAATAAAGCAGCCTTACATTAAGCTTTATAGCCTTTTCAAAGCCCCAGCCTCAACCCTATTGGAAATTTGTGGAGTATGCTTAAAAGCCAGGAACACGACAGGAATCCAACAAATGAAGATGAATTCCACTTATATAAAGATAAGTAGTCAAATATACAACCAGAAATATGCCAGACTGTTGTTGATCTTTACTAAAAATGTCTGGCTAAGCTGCAACCCGCTAAAGGACATTTGAACAAATATTATTGGGAGATATGTATCTATTTGAAGCTGTTTGTAAAATCTAAAGTCTAAAATAAATGCACTTAGGTGTTTTATAAACTTAATTAAAACACTTTATTCCTGCAATAATACCACGCTTGAAAAACAACAGTTGAAATCAATCATTAAAAACCCCAAATTGCTTTGACATTCATGCCCACAATAAATGTATATATACTTAAAATACCTGATTAAATGATAATTATTGCTAATTATGATAATGATTATAAATAAAAAAGTAAAATAGAATAGAGTTATGTGAACAAAAAATAAGGTTGACAATGGGGATTTTTCTTTCCAATTTCAGCAGCATTGTTTGTGTCTTGTTTTGTACCTGCTGTTTGTTGCCCAGTGTTGCACTTCTTGAAGGCTGGTTTGAAATCCTCTTTTTTCTGATTTGTAAAAAAAAGAGCAAATATATATATGTATATATATACATACACACACACACACACACACACACATACACACACACACACACACACACACACACACACACACACACACACACATGTGTATATATACACAACTAAAACAATATCAGATGAATACTATTGATCTGAATGAGATCACACTTTTGCTCACCTAACACACCAGCAGACAATGAAAGGTATTAAAACCAGCAGAGCAGCAGAAACTCCTGCAGCTGCTGGTGTCCATGTTCCTGTGATACTTTGGACAGTGAGAGTCTTTGGAGCAGAGCTGATCTCTTTGTTGGTTTTCACAGCACAGGAGTAGCTTCCTGCATCCTCCCTGCTGACTGGGTCTAGGATCAGATGTTTGTTCTGGTTCTCTCTCGGGGTCAGAGGTCGACTGTTCAAGTACCAAATGTAGTTTGTGTTGTCAGTCAGAGGACAGCTGGTACTGCAGGTCAGTGTAACTCTCTGACCCTCTGTCACCACTGCAGAAGGACTCATCTTCACTCTCAGCTCTAAAAGCAAAAATTTAGGGTGAGTGTTATTTTTTTTCTGTGCAAACTTATATTTGTATTCCACTACTGTTTTTTTATGTGACTTTAAATGTTTTTCTATTAAACTAAAATATGAAAATATTTTGAAATGAGACCTTTATGTTGACAAAAAATAAATAAATTAAAAAAGCATGTTCAATTATCCAGACAATGTGTTGTTCCAAGTGTTTCCCTTCTGTTTCCACAGTCAGTCATGTCCCCATTACTATTTCCCTCTGGTCCCCATGTCAAGCCTGTGTTTATCATAATTCCTGTTTCATTTTGACAGCCCCTCATCCTGTGTTCATTGTGTTCAGTTTTGCTTCCCCCATCATAGGGGTCAGGAACCTTTAACACCCAAAGAGCCATTTGGACATGATTTCCACGCAAACAAAAACACTGGGAGCTGCAAATACTTTTTGACGTCTAAAATGAAGATAACACTGAATATATTGTTATTTTACCTGTATGCTTTGTGTAAACAACTAAGCTGTGTTGCTTAAATCTATGAAGTGCTACAGAGAAAATTACTTTTTTATTTATGTAATTAACACATTTTGAACTCTTAAGGAAATATAACAAAAGGAAAGACACCCAACTGAACTAAAATGATCCAGTAAACAAAAACTGTTGTCAGCCGCCACCCTTATATCTCCTTTGGGCTTTTGGAGCCTTGACCTGACTTTTAAAAAAATAATTTGAAAAAAAGCACTATGCTGCTAAAAGATGAAAAATAGATATTTACAAAATTCAGCCTAAATATGTATTTTACCTGGTTAATGTGTGTGGCGGGGCGTGGTCTGCAGCGCCGCTGCAGGGGAGGCGGTCGCACCTGAGCGGCACCCGCGAGTGTGACGCTTATTTTGAGCAATCAAAAAATAATAGAATATAATTTTATATTTATATTTCAATATCACAATAATCTTCCAATTTAGAACTACAAGTTAAAAAAAAGAACTAACATTAATGAAATACACTTCAGCTAATTACTTAAAAAAATAATTTATTTTCCCAAACCACGCAGAGCCGCACTAAAAGGACTAAAGAACCGCATGCGGCTCCGGAGCCGCAGGTTGCCGACCCCTTCCCAATCCTGTTAGTCAGTATTAGATCGAGTCGTATTCAGCAAATAAAGTTTGCTTCCTTTGGTTTATTCCCCTATATTGTTTCTGAGTCCTGTGTTTGGGTCCTGCCTTGGCTGCTGCACAGCTGTACATGACAGCTGTAGATCAAACAAAATAACAGTATCCAGGTTGATCAAACCTGAACCATAAACACCCAAAGTGAAAATTGCAACAGGCATGTGAATACATCTTATAGAAAGTAAAAGGCATTTCTCCTGCATAATAAGTACTATTTTCTACAATATTAAATGCAATTTTTCTGAAAACGTATGAATTCAGTTTTAAATACAGGCCTTTTCCTTGTAATGATGATTTGTAGTGTGATGTTGCCAATTTCACCCAAACTGAATATTTCTTCCACCTCTGCTCCTGTTCAGACATTAATGAGTAAAGTCTGCTGACTGAGGAGTTTAAATTTACCTGTGACAATCAAAAAGACTCCAGGCAGATCAGACTGTGTCCATCCTTCATGATCTTTGTTGAATCTGAATGTGTATCCTCCTGAATCATTCTTCTTCAGGTTGTTGATGGTCAGGATGTGTTGGTTCTTCATGTTGTCCTGATACTCCACATGACCTGCAGCCTCAATCAGCTCTTCAACTTCCACTTTATCTTTTCTCCATTTTTTACTCCAACATTTGAACTCTGGCTTCATGTTATCAGGATGTGAGTATTCACTTGTGATGTTGACTGAAGATCCTTCCAGAGCACAGATTCTCCTGCTGACATAATTCACTCTCCAGCAGTTTTTATCCTGAACACCTGAAATATAAATGGAAGATTTAAAGTTGTTTGATTTTTTTGTATTTCATTATTAGTTGGCAAAATATATTTAACACTTACAAGCTTCCTTAGATTGAAGACGTTTGTGGTCTTTAACTGCACAAGAGAATGTGTCTGTTGAAGAGTTATGAGTTGAAAAATGTTGATTCTCATGATAGTTTCTTTTGTTGTGATACCACATGTAGACAGCTTGATGGTCAGTCAGATTACAGCTGGTGCTGCAGGTCAGTGTGACAAACTCTGAAGTGGAAGAAATTCTTTGAACATAAACCTCTGTTGAGAAAGGATAAACAAACTTCTTGTCACTATATTTGATATAATCACACAACTTATTTAATCATATATTATTTAGTTAAATGAATATGACATAAACTTCACCTCTGGGGTATGTGATGGAGCACGGCTCATCCACTGATGTCTGTTTATAAGAACACATGTTTCCATAAGCATAAGTGAGACTGAAGCATGTCTGTGTGATGGAATCTGAACAAAAATGTTAAATATGTTAAATATTTGTACTGAGGTCATTTTCACAGGGTTTAGCTGGAGAGTCTGTAGCAACAACAGTCATGACTCACCCACAGAGACTTGAGGGGCTCTGAGATGCTCGTAGCCTTTGACAGCACAGGAGTATGTGACTTCCTCACTGCTGAGCAGCTCTTGGTACCAGGGAGACCAGTCCTCATAGAGAAACTCTCTGTTCTTGTACCAGATGTAGGCTGCAGGCTTTTCAGTCAGAGGACAGCTGCTGCTGCACATCAGTGTTACTGTCTGTCCCTCTGTGGCAGGAATCACCTTTACCTGCAGCTCTGAGAGGATGATGGAGAACAACTTATACAATGATGTCATTTGGAAAGTAAGTAATAAGTAAAAGTCACTGTACCTGCAACAACTTGGAGAGTAATTCTGTTGAACCAACAGCGTCCTGGATTCTCTGCAGTCTTCATACAGCAGTAAGCGTTTGCATCACTCTCTCTTAGATCATTGATGGTTAAAGTTGGGTTTTTCTCTTCAGACATGTTGTATGTTACACGTTGTCCATCCACAGAGAGCTCACTCTGAACATACTTGTAACCATCCCAGTGTATAGTGAACCATTTTCTGTTTGAAGTCAGATGTTGATGTGAGCAGTGCAGATCCACTGATGAACCTTTGAAAGCACAGATCCTGGTTTCTCCTCCATTAACACCTTTAACACAAACTTTTATTAGCAAACGGATTTATTGTCTTATCACCTGTCGTTTTTTTCTATCCTTAGAATGTAAATAAGTAAATTATTTTTAGGTATCTTTTTACAAGGATGTATAAATAATTACTCATACCTGAAATGTAGAAGATGAAACAGAGGAACACATATCGAAAACCTGTCAGCAACATGTTGGTTGGAGACCAGCGTGGAAGCATAACGTTGACAATAAATATAAAAGTAGACGCGATTTACTCACATCTCAAAATCGCTTGAAAAACAGAAGGGCTCGCATGACTGTTTTATGTTCAGTGGTTTGGCACACAAAGCACCTTTGAAACTAGACATGAACGTCCTTCCTCTGTGGTTCTTTTGTTCTCTGCAGGAAGTGCAATGTGGTTTAGTTGTCTTACCCTTGAATATTTTAGATGTTCAGGTAACTTTCAGTTCTCAATAAAGTGTTAATATTATTCCCCTATATATATATTTATATATTTATGTGCTGTGTGGCTCCCACCTAATGGAGTGATGTGATATAATGAAACATTCAGTCCTAACTCATGTCAAAATGTTTATACAAACATTATTACAAGGCATGTTAAAATAAGAATAATAATAATGATGATGATATTATAAATCATAATAATAACAATAATAACAATGGTGGCCATTTTGAAAACATCAGCATTATTAAGGATCCATCTAGCTTGTTCTACTCTTTAGCAGTTTGTGGTCTGCCCAGCGTAGGTTGCTATTATCACAGCACATGATCTCAGCAGCAGTTTGTGCTGCTGAGATCATGGACATTTGGTTAGTGCAGGTTATGTTTCCCATAATATTCTGCACTGTTTCTTTATATTCTCTTTAAGTTAGCATGCAAAAAGACCAGTTTTGTTTTCTAGAAAGTGATTGTGATCACATGTTCTGTTTTGGCTACATTGTTACAGGTTAGTTGGCTGTGTACTGTCATACTGACATCTGTATTTGCAATTGTCATACTTTGTAAATCCAAAATTTCAATACAGTTTACATACACACATAAACACATAATGAATATGGACAAAATGTGTATGGTCTCAGCTGTCATGTGCAGGTATCCACATTCAAATTGGATAAAGGGTTTAGGAGTTTCAGCTCCCTAACATGTGACACCTTCTTATTAAATGGACCAAAGGTATTTGAACATATGACTCAAAGTGTTTTTACATGTTGAGGTTTGTTGATTTTATTATGACATATATATTCCTGTATACACTAGACATGTAATCATAGTTACTTTCATAAATTGTGTGTAATCACACACACATTTGCATTAGTTTTCCTTACTGGTAAACCTTAATCAAAATCTCAATCACCATTCTTTTCTCCTGACAGACAACCACCACATTCCTTGATGAGGAGCAGCTGTGCAGGATGTGAAACAAGGCTACCAACTGATTTTAAAATTCCCAATAAATAGTCAATAAATATTTAAACTTCTTGTGTGCAAATCCATGCTTAAAGTTCAGTGCTAAATAAAGTGCTTGATAAGGTGCTTTTAATAAAGTGAAAGGTGTGCTCTAAAGTGCTATACAGATAATATAATATAATTAAAGCTGCAAGCAGCGTTATGAGGGCCCTCGCACCCTGGCGTGTCGAGCCACGCCCAAAACCTAATACCAGCATGTCCGATCTGATGTGACATTGATGGATTTCATGCATTTAACCACCAGCTAACATTTCATCTTATTCAACCAGGATTATAGTCATCCCACTAGGTGGCGCTCTAACCATTATGTACAAATGGCATAACAAACATATCCGAGCTCGAGTCTAATCATGCCTACGACCTTTGGGAGAGATTGGACATTGTGTTTTCGAGTGACAGCAGATTACTGCTTTTTGGCGAGTGATTGAAACTCCACATGCCGCCATGACCACCCCGTTTCCCTGAACGTAAAAAGCTTCGCAATTTAACATCACAAAGGTCTTTAGATTCCACACACAGGAAATTGCATCAATCTGATGAAATCCCTTGGAGGAGTTCGTCAAAGAACGGTGCCTGAAAAGAGGGGAAAATGTCGCCAAAATTACACATTCATTTTAAAATGGCTGACTTCCTGTTGGATTTGGGATTTTGCTCCAAGAGACTTTTTTTGTACATCTTGATCCCTCCTATAACCTTCCCAGATTTCAGACTCATACATAAAACACAGAGCAGGGGCTGATGATTTGAAAGTTTGTAGGGGGCGCTGTGGAGCCATTTTGCGCTATTCAAGGAAGGTGATCACATAACAACAAAGCCTTCGTCCCATTGGAGGTGTGTGCCAAATTTCAAGACTTTTTAAACTTTCCAAGCCCCTCAAACGCCACTTCATTGTTCACGGTGAACCGCGTTGCCACCAGGGTGCGCCGTTCAGTTTAAAGTCACAATTTTCACACTGAAGCATCATGAGCAACTGATGGTGATATTCACCGCTTTTGAGGTGGCCACGATGAACCTGTGAAAATCAGTACGACAAAATGAAAGACATGACATTTCCTGTTGCCACTAGGTGGCGTTCTGCGTATTCCTGACAATGAGCACATCAATCTATTCAGGGCGGGTCTGACACCATGCCTGTAAAGTCTGGTACTGATCAGACTGGATTTCATTGAGTTATACTAATTTGTTTCTTCATGGCAAGACATCAAAGTTCGCCATGCTGCAGGGGTCACACCCTTTCGCGAAAAGTCACAGTTTTCACTGTAACCCAAGACCAACTCCATAAGGCTTTCCTGGAGAAATTTGAGGCTGCAGATGTCACCCATCACAATACTGTACCCCAAAGTGTAAGTGTAGTAGGAACTAGGTGGCGCTGTCCTTGATGTCAAATATGGCAGTTGAAATATGTTCAGGGGTGGAGCCTTATCATATGTGTGCTCTTTGGTCCAGATCGGACAATGTATGAGGGAATGAGAGGCAATAAGATTTTCATGGCGAGTCATCGAAATTCGCCGTGGCGCCACCGCCACACCGTATCACGAAAACTCAAAAGCTCCGCAATTTAACATGGCCCAGGTATGTAGTTGACACTGACCAAACATGAAGCTTATACGACCAAATTCCAAGGAGGAGTTCGAAAAAGTTCGAGGCATGGAAATGGCAAAATTAGAGCAAAAATGTCACCTTCACTTCTAAATTGCGGACTTCCTGTTGGGTTTGCATCAATGGGCATGATACACATGTGTGCCAAATTTCATACATGTACCTCAAACGATGTGGTTGTAGGGCTGCATTTAACAAAGCATAGGTGGCGCTCTAGAGCCATTTCCCAGTGCTCATATGTAAAACCATTAAAATACAAAATTTTTCACGAGACCTGGCATGTGTGCAAAATTTCATGAGTTTTTGAGCATGTTTAGGCCCTCAAAAAGGCCCTTGTTTTGCCTGAATAATAATAAGAAGAAACGGAGCAGATACAATAGGGCCTTCGCACTCTCGGTGCTCGGGCCCTAAATATAGTAAGGGAGTCCTCTTCCTTACACATATATACTCATATATACTATGCATACTCACAATGAAGTCTTTATATAGTGGAGTCACTGTATTAAGCAGTTAACCTGCATACTCAAATCACAGGACCCATATATTTAGGTTAAATATAGTTTAGTATTATGGCCAACTGTGATTAGTCCAACAAAGGGAAGTGCCAATTTAGCTTGGCACTGCTAAAGTATGTGCATATGTGGCACCCTGAGTATTTTGAGCATTAAGAACAAGTCTCAGATGTGTTCCTTATGTGTTCGTGCCCACCCCCCATCATCTTTGTTGTGACAATAGTTTGCATCATAACACAGAGCGAAAAGCTCATTTGCTCCCACCTGATGTGAAGTTAGGGCGATATTTAGTTTCGCCAGTAGGTGGCAGTGGCGGCTCAGCCAAACGGGTAACTGGCAAAATAATCCTTCACAAAAGTAACGCAGGCCAGTTATTACAATGGAAGCCGCCAGTAACACTGAATTGTTTTGCTGTGTTTCAGGTGAGAGCAATATACGAGAACTACATACATTTATGTAAAGTTGATACTTATTTAACATGTTTGGAGTGTAATTCTTGTTTATATGGTGTTTGATGTGAGCGAATAAGGGAGTTGTTTCACGTTATCTGTGGGTAATGCTAGTAACATTTGTGCGCTAGCTAAGTCATGTTAGCCTCCTGCATTAATCTCTGTAACCGTGTTGTTCCATGAGTAAGGTGAAAGGAAACAGTTAGCTGGTGTCAGTTAAAGTTATAGGAAATAGACCAGCCAGTACATGTTATGTTGTCTATTGTTTACTGGTCATTTTCTCTGTGTGTTAAGGGCTGATTAATACATGGCCATTACACGTAATGACACAAAAGTAACGCAGGCCAGTTATTACAATGGAAGCCGCCAGTAACACTGAATTGTTTTGCTGTGTTTCAGTGCAATAAATCTTCATGTGCACCTGAATGAACCCTGTCGTCCTCCAGTGTGTAACACATAGGACCCTTCTCATTATGCAGCTGCCTTTGACTGTGCAGCAGAAACATGCAGCTGTGCTTAACTGGACTGCTTCACGCTGTATGCAGCCCTTTAACCAGCTGTACAACAGAAGCATGTAGCTGTTTGGATAGCTGTAAAGCAAAGGCCTGCAGCCCTTTCTGGGGCCGTGACACAAATGCATACAGCTCTTTAAATGACGGTAAAGCCGAAGTGTACAGTCCTTTCAATATCCTTATAAGCAAATATACCTGGCCTTTGCAGGGCATGTACCTGGAATTCTGGTTCTTGCCTCAAACACCAGAAGCGAACAAGTAAACCCTCACTCAGCATGGATAGCAGTTTATGTCTGGCATGCGCGCCCAACAAAATTCTTGAATGGATTAACTGATTAACTGCTTTTCTGCAGACTTTCAGACTCACTTTGGCCATGGAACTGTCAAAGTGACCCAGTGCAATGATGGATGAGAGACTGGTTTGCAAGAAGTTATGGTGTAGGGTCGTGTATATCATAAGTGGAAGATGAAAAGAAAAAACAAAGGATGAAAGGTGTAACAGGGTGGCCCTTAGCGGCTGGAAACACAGTGAGATGGACCAAGGCAAGTGTAGTGGAACAAAAAGTATTTATTTGCTATACAGCTCTCCTTAACTCATCGAGCTTCTTCACAGCACAAATCCCCCCTCTCCAATGACAACTGGCAGCCTTAAATATGTTCAGCTGTCAGACTAACCCAGGGGTGGGCAATCTCAGGCTACGTCCACACGTACCCGGGTATTTTGGAAAATGCAGATTTTTCTATGCGTTTGCACCTTTCGTCCACACGTAAACGGCGTTTTCGGTCACTGAAAACGTAGATTCTAAAAACGCCTGCCAGGGTGGATATTTTCGAAAACTCAGTTTTTGCATTTACGTGTGGACGAGAAAAACTGAGAAAACGCAGCGTCAAAGGTGTGCGCTTTTTTTGACGTCACACTGTGCGCCACGTTATTGTTTTGATCAAATTAATTTCTACAGTACTGTTACTTATACTCTCTGCAGTGTTTAAATGCTTACATATGCATAAACAGTTACTGTCCCTCCACACATACAACTCGGTTCTGCTTCTATGCCCCATCTTTGTTTACTATTTCCCACCGAGGCTTCTAGACTTCTGATTGCCCAACATTTCTACACGGTTAGGAATATATCGCCACCTGTTGCTTTGGCATGTTCCTAGCAGCGTTTTCCTTCATTTCTGCGTTTACGTGTGGACGGGATTATTTTTTAAAATGAAAACGGAAAATCTCAGTTTTCAAAAATACCCATGTACGTGTGGACGTAGAGTTAGTCCACGAGGGCCGGTGTCCCTGCAGTAGTGATGGCCCGCTTGAAGCTGGCGCTCCGGAGCGTGTGTCGAAAAAAACAACACACTGGTTCAGAAGCACTGTGTTGAGGCTTGCTTCGTTTGGCAAAAGTCACGTGACCAGTGACGTCCGAAGCTTCATTACGCACGTAACTGCTTCGGTACCTGATTCAAACGGATATAAGGAAGTGAATCATCCACAGGATTCGTGGAGTGTGTTGATGGTGACAGAGAGCGAAGAGGTGACCATTCCACTGACAGATATGGAACCAGCAAGGAAGAGAGGACGTTCTGGCGTGTGGGAATATTTTGAGTTGATTTCGGTCAATCGGGTAGGTTTGCCAGCTTTGTGTTCTTGTTTGCCTCTGTTTTGCATTTGTTTATTTTGACTGAAAAGTTCACAAACCTTGTCTTTACACACACACACACACACACACACATACACACACACACACACACACACACACACATATATATATATATATATATATATATATATATATATATATATATATATATATATATATATATATATAGCCTGGGCTTGAGGAGATCAGAGGTAAGGCACGTAAATTGGTAAGCTATTTCCGATCTAGCACAACAGCAAAGGAGAAGCTCTGCCAAATGCAGCAGCAGATGGGCAGATCACATCTAAAGCTCCTTCAGGAGGTTGATACCAGGTGGAACAGCACATACACCATGCTGCAGCGTCTGTATGAGGAGAGAGAGCCAGTTAGTGCTGCCCTTGTCTCAATGAGAACAGATCTCACACCTGTCACTGCTGAGGAGTACCACTCAGTTAAAGAGTGCCTGGAGGTGCTTTCTCCTTTTTACACAGCCACTACTGAACTTTCTGGAGAGCAGAGAGTATCTGGGTCCAAAGTCATTCCACTTGTCTGCATGCTGCGGTATGTAATTGCTAAAAAACAACCTCAAGTTCTGGATGACAAAGCCCGCCAGCTGTGCATGAACCTCACAAGAATGCTGGGTGAATGTTCGTCTCACTTGGAAACAATGAGTGTCATGACCATTGCTACCCTGCTTGATCCAAGATTCAAGGCTGTGGGGTTTTGCAGTCAGACCAATGCTCAAGCTGCAGTGAGACGTCTGACTGCAGAATGTGCCACCATCATTGAAAATGAAAAAGACCAGATCATGCCCGTCCCTCCTATCCCATCTACCTCGTCACAGCCAGAGCCAGCAACCAGTTCTGCAACTCAGTCAGGTATGGTTTTTGTTGACCTGAAGTCCATAACACAATGACAGGGTTCCAGCATATTCTAAAAATGTCTCAATAGTAAGAATATGCTTTAATATCCCAAAGTTTCAATTCCGTTATTGGAAATATGTGACTATTAGACGTTTCTTAACAAAACGACAATCTGCTTGTCGAAATATAAATTTCATTAGATATCTTTAGTAACACTTACAGTTGAATATTCACATGTGATGTCATTTTAAAATACATCTGGAAATGTCAGTCTACAGAATGTGCAGCTATTTAATTCCGTTAGTCTTTCAGGTGGTGGGCTGTGGGATTTGCTGGACAGCCATATGGTGGAGAGGCAGGTGAGGAATGCCACAGCAGATGCCACAGTGGAAGTACACAGGTACATGGCAGATCCTTTGATTCCCCGGA
This sequence comes from Astatotilapia calliptera, assembly GCF_964374335.1. Lineage (NCBI taxonomy): Eukaryota > Metazoa > Chordata > Actinopteri > Cichliformes > Cichlidae > Astatotilapia > Astatotilapia calliptera. The sequence goes on along the minus strand of NC_137427.1, from coordinate 32,850,209 downwards.
CAGAGGATCCGCTCCACTTCTGGGCAACCAGGAAGAATGTATACCCCCATCTTCATAAACTTGCTTTGCAGTTTATGTGCACCCCAGCATCATCCGTTCCATGTGAGAGGATCTTCTCTAAGGCAGGGGAAATCATATCCAAGAAAAGGAACAGACTCAGTCCTCGCACAGTGGAACAAATTCTTTTCTTGAATAGAAGCCACACAGGATAACCTTAAATACATCATGTTATATGATTATTTGTATGTGACAAATAAAATTTGAATTTGAATTTGAATCTGAATTTTTGTATTTCACATGTTCGCAAGGATTCCCCCCACCCAGTTCACAATCAGTTCTTTCCCCAGTTTCAAAATATATCAGAGATGTAGCAAATATCATATGATCTATGAACAGATTTGTCCAGGTGTCCAGTGGTTAATTGCTAAGTACCTGGAGGCAGGACCTCACAGCAGAGGCATGCGCCATACTGTGTTGTATGTTATTATATGTATTTTGCATGTATTTTATTTACCAACATAAAGAAGTGACAGGCAAAGAAATACCACACCATAATGCATGTTTACATAAGAACGGTTTATTGATTACATCTACCCATTAGACTAATGATGGCCCGCTTGAAGCTGGCGCTCCGGTGTGTACCCAAAAAACAACACACTGCAGAAGCACTGTGTCGTTTGGCCAGAGTCACGTGATCGGTGACGTCCGAAGCTTCATTCCGAACACAAGTGTTTCAGTGGTTTACAGGCAGGTGAATCATTCGCGGGATTTTGAGTTGATTTTGCTCAATTCATTTTATCTGCCGAAGTGAAAAACCTGACATGTCCAAAATCATGTTTTCATAATGGAAATGCCATTACAGCATATGACTTTAGGAACACTTCTATGTGAATTAAAGCTGATGAAGACTACAACAATGTATTTGACACTATACGTACATTACATTGCTACAGTTTAGACAATCATTTTGTTTATTGTTTTTAGGTGATAGTCTGCAGGACCCAGGGATACCTGCATATCTACCAACTTGCAGTGTAGTTCCTGCACTCCACAGCCTCTTCTGTTCCATGCAAGTGGATTTTCTCCAGGGCAGGAGAAACTATTTCTAAGAAAAGGAACAGACTCAGCCAGCGCACAGTAACACTAATCCTCTTTTTAAATGTAACTAACAAAAGGGCTACCTGACATAGATCATGTTTTTACTTTGCAAGTTCTTGATTAGGGGTGGGCTTTGATTATCGCCTTTCTGATTACAATCCATGCTAAATTGAATAAAGTGATATTGATTCATTACAATCCTGTGTCGATTTGTGAATTAACGTTATTATGCCTGAAACGCCAGCATCTCAGCTTAAACCTCACAACATGTCGTCAAACACCATACAGCTAAAACAGTAACTGGGAGCAGGTTTACGGATTCTGCATACAAACGTGAACACAGAGCGCGGACCCGACGCGTCAGAATCAGATTTTGGTGTGTCGTCGGGTCCGCGCTGTGTTTGCCTCTTTTTTTTCCGTTGGCTTCTGCAGCTGCAGGTTTCATAACTCTCTGTTTACATCTCTAATGAAGTCTCACATGTGTCAGCTTTCTTTTAATAGATACAAAATTATGGATATATACTGATACATGACCAGAATTGTAATATTTCTGACTGGGGCAAAACTTTCCAGATTCCAATCATATTGAATCGGATCCTGTATCGAATCAAAATGATTCTACAAATCAGTAACGATGCAGCCGTACTCAGCCCCCTAAGCATTTTCCCTTTCCAGTTCACAATCAATCCTACCCCTAGGTCAAAAATATGTATAGGACAATTGGCCTCATCTAATATTTTGTATGAACCTGTCCAGCTGTCCAGTGATTGAATGACAAGTAGATGGTGGAAGGACTCCACAGCAGGGGCATACTCCATAATGTGCTGTGCGTTATCATATGTATAATGTATATATTGCTCACTTATTGTATTTACCAACATCAAGGAGTTATGAGCAAAGAAAGGCCACACCATAGTGCATGTTTAAATAAGGATAGTTTATTGATCAAAATGTATTACGCAAATACGCATTACATTTTTTCAGCCCCCCAATCGAGACAACAAAACCAATTACATGTTCAAAGCAACGGAACGGTGGCCCAATATCAGAGAGAACTCCACTCTTGAGTGAGCAGTGATGATTGAGCAGTCCGTTTTATTTTGCAGATTCAAGCTGCTCTTCAAAATATTCGCCACCAGATGTCACCGGAGAGGACTGTGTTGAAAAGCTTCGAGTAATGAACCATTTTTCGATACAAGCTTCAGTGCTTCGGAAAGCTTCATTTGGCCATCACTACCCTGCAGGTTTTAGATGTGTCCTCAAACCAACACAGCTGATTTAAATGGCTAAATTAGCTCCTCAACATGTCCTGAGGCCTGGTGACAAACTAATCATGTGATTCAGGTGTGTTGACCCAAGGTGAGATCTAAAACCTTTCGGGGGCACCGGCCCTCATGGCCTGAGATTGCCTACCCCTGGACTAACCCATTCTTCCACTCTCAGGTAAATTCTTAAATCCCAACCTTCCACCACAGTTTACAATATATAAATTAGAATAAATAAATACATAAGTACATTTCACATTTTCATATTAATAAATATTCCACACTTTAATTTTACACCAAACCCAATATTATAAAAACCCAGAAACCCCAAGCACAAAAAGATTCATCACACTCTCTTTAACAATGGTCTCTCCCGGAACCTTTAAATGGTGTCTGAACCCCCGGGGAAACATTTGTCCAAACACCTTGAAGAGGACACAGGCAAGAAAGGTGACAATAATAATAATGTTTTGGATTTATATAGCGCTTTTCAAGGCACCCAAAGCGCTTTACAATGCCACTATTCATTCTCTCTCGCGTTCACACACTGGTGGAGGCAAGCTACGGTTGTAGCCACAGCTGCCCTGGGGCAGATTGACAGAAGCGAGGCTGCCATATGGCGCCATCGGCCCCTCTGGCCAACACCAGTAGGCGGTAGGGTAAAAGACTTGTGTCCTTGGGTAAAGCGACTTGCCCAAGGACACAACGACCAGGACAGAGAGTACGGGGATCGAACCGGCGACCTTCCGGTTACAGATGTGCTTCCCAACCCCCTGAGCCACGGTCACCCACGTGATGAGTAATCATTATCTTACAAACACTTATTTGCACCACTTTTATTCCTAGATTTCACACACACTTGCATTAGTTTTCCTTACTGCTTAATCACAATCTCAATCACCATTCTTCTCTCCTGACAGACAACCACCACATTCCTTGATGAGGAGCAGATGAGCAGGATCTGAAATAAGGCTACCAACTGATTTTAAAATTCCCAATAAATAGTCAATAAATATTTAAATTTAAACTTCTTGTGTGCAAATCCATGCTTAAAGTGCAATGCTAAATAAAGTGCTTGATAAGGTGCTTTTAATAAAGTGAAAGGTGTGCTCTAAAGTGCTATACAGATAATATAATATAAATGAATGTAGTAAGGGAGTCCTCTTTCTTACAAAAGGATATCCAACGACGGAAGGGGAGGATCACTGTCCCTATATAAGGTACATCCAATCTGCATTGGGTCTCTCTCTCTCTCTCTCTCTTCTGCTTCTGCTGCTTTGTTCCTGTCAGTCTTTGTCTGTATTTTCTGTTCGTGCTTTAAGGCTCTGCACCGCGCGGTTGCCTCACTTTTTTGTTTGCTTGCTTTCTATGTGTTCCAGTGTTCCAGAGAATCATTATGAGTGATTTGAATTTAATTGGATCTGAATTTTTGAATTTATCGGCTTCAAAACACAAGGATCTGAGGAGTTCTGCAGGTTTTTTTTATTTTATTTTTTTAGCAAAATCGGTTTTTATTTTGCTCTCTTCTGGCTACTGAGTCCTGTCTCAATATGCGTACTTGTGCATCCTTGCGTTCTCGTGTACTCGTGATACGTCATCAGTCGGAGACCAAGTACTGTTCCAATTCAAAGTATGCATCAAGCCGAGAACGCGAAAAAGTCCCGGATGTTTTCTCGCTCCGCCTGTTTTATCGAGCATGCATCGGTGGTGACTTGTGTGGACTTGGTACAGCTAAATATCCCAGAATGCATTTCATCCAAAACTCAAACGCGGCAATGGCAGACGAGCAGGGCTGAAAACTTTTAAATATTTCTCTTGCTGGGTCACAAAATAAACTTTTAAGTTATTTTCAAGCAAGAATGTAGCTGTGTAAGCTTCAAATATCTGCTCGATTTATCAAGATATCATATATTTCCAAACGTGCTCTGACGTTTTCAGAGACGTCTGTGACCCGCCAGCTCCATAGCAGACAGTGAGGTCGAGGATCACTAGAGCCGGCGAGAACAGCGGACTCCTGGCACATAATTTTCAACCCCTACGCAGTCTTTTCGCTAGTCAGGTTAAACAAACCCCAGCAGCTGTCTATTGTACTAAAATAAAAATAAAGGCGTTCTAACATCTCACCTGCTTGTTTTTATTAAGACATACATGCACACTATTTTTATTAATAGAGATTTCGCTACTGAGGTTAAACATGATATATAAGTAACTTAGATCACTTCTAAATGTTAATGTTTGGTTTATTTCAGTGTTCAGTGGCAAGTCTGGTCTCGCTGAGAACGCGAGTACATACTTGCCAGTACAGTACAGTACCAGTGGCAAAAAGCAGTGCTAGGTGGTAATACGCTGTCTAACAGCTTGGATAGACTCCAGCCCCTCCTCAAAACTAAAATGGACGGATGGAGTATGCCGTCTGGAATAATATTATAAAATTGTCTAGGAACGAACTCAAACATCTAAAATCGTAAAAATGCTTCACATCAAAACTAGACTATCTAAAATCAACAAATGTAAAACTATACAAATGTGTTTAATATATAGCTCTGAATGAATTCTGCAATTTTGCATTGTGACAATATCACGGGCTATAATGCAGGGAGATTCGCAAACATGTCAGTGTCCTCTGCTATAACAGCACATCTATACACACGAGGGGCATCCCCACAGCAAACATTACAGCTGTTGTATCCCTTCTTTCTTGGAGCTATATTGTTTTTACACCCTCTCATTGTGTGTAATTGCTCTCAATGTCAGAAGAGGGAGACAAAAGGCAGATTAACTTTTACTATGATTGTTTTTTTTTTTTTACATGACCATGAATTATTACATTAACACGAGTAACATACGAAGCCAATCAAACTGGCTAATCTAGTTGTGTTGAATACAGAAAAAAAATGTATAAATAATGTGAAATATAGATTCAAGTACAACGCACAAAAATTTAAATGAGAGGTGCAGAGGTTTGTTAAAAGGCTTGTTCGCCGCAGTGTACGTCTGCAGGTCTTTAAGTGTCATCTGTTTCTGTTGAAATGACAACAGATTCTCCATCAGAGCTCGTTTCATGTCTAAACTTCACAGCAGCATAATCAGCATGCTGCTCTTCTCTTGGCTGAAGTGTCTCTATGGTGGAAAAAAGAGGATCTGTGTGGTTTTTGAAGAAGTGAACTTTGCTGTAGAGGACTTCATCTTCCACCTGTGGCTGAGCTAAGACGTCTTCACACGCAGGATCAGGATTTAGCTAAGAACAAAAAGCGATACATCATAATTCACTTAAAGATTTGACTCCTTTGACTCTGTAAGAAAGATCATTCAGTATGAAAATGTGTTTTCCAACTCCACAGTAATCTTTACCTCCACTATGTTGTTTGATGTTTCGTTTGTGGAAGACTGACTCGTAGTCCTCTTTTTTCTGGTTATTGAAAGTAATAAACAGAAAAAATAAGTGAGTTCATGCCAGAGATAAAATGTTGTCACTTTGAATCAAACACACTGTTGCTTACCTAATCAAAAAGAAGAAAAAGAGAACTATTGAAACCAGAACTATTACAGAAACTCCTCGTGTCCTTCCTGTGATACTTTGGACAGTGAGAGTCTTTGGAGCAGAGCTGATATCTTTGTTGGTTTTCACAGCACAGGAGTAGCTTCCTGCATCCTCCCTGCTGACTGGGTCTAGGATCAGATGCTTGATCTGGTTCTCTCTCGGGGTCAGAGGTCGACTGTTCAAGTACCAAATGTAGTTTGTGTTGTCAGTCAGAGGACAGCTGGTGCTGCAGGTCAGTGTGACTCTCTGACCCTCTGTCACCACTGCAGAAGGACTCATCTTCACTCTCAGCTCTGAAACAGGAACATTAATAATGACAGATGTTATATGTTAAGATGAAACATTACACAATTGCAACATGTGCTAGAGACTGAATCTGAGTGAGTTAAGCCAAAAAGCAGACTCTTTAATCCCCCATGCACTGATAAAATCTAACATTGACTTAAGTTCTGTACTTTTATGACATTTACGAGGGAATAGTTGGTTTTTTAAACTCCACTCCATGTACAATGTATGACAGCCTGAGTTAATATTTACTTTAAGGTTTATCCTACCGTTGCATCCTGCCTGTCCAGTTGCTTCTTTTTTTGTGGGTCTCCGCCTTGACTTTTGTCTTCAGTAACTGAAACTTGCATTGTGCTTTGGGTCTTTATGTCATGATCTTTGGTTTTATACTCAGTGTTTTCTGTTTTGGACTCAGTAAATTTTCTGTCTGACTTCGTTCTAGTTTTAATTTAAACATTACATTTGCTTATGTTCAGTCGTCAATCTTGTGTTGTATTCAAGATTTCTTTGTTAGATATTCTCAAGTTTTTCCTGCCCTCCTATGTTCTCTTTGCCTCGTCTGTGTTTCTTTTATGTTTCCTATGTTTCCCATGTTTAGTCAGTTTTAACTTTGTGTTTAATTTGCCCTGTCTAGTTTGTGTTTCAGTCAGTGTTAGTCTCCTGATTTATTTTGATAGTTTTTTGTCCTGTGTGTAGTGTTCAGTTTTGCTTCCATTGTCATTGGGCTGACTTATTTGACCTGTGCATTGTTTTGCCCAGTTGTGTATTTCCTGTCAGCTAGTCAGTGTCTGTGTTTCAGTTAGTTTACTCAAGCTGTGCTCTGCTTCTAATTTTATTTCAATCTGAGACCCATCTCCACAGTGACATCTGCTGGCCAAATTGACTATCGCCACAAATTGATAATGCTGTTTTGTGAAACAAGGATGCAGACAAGCACAATTCTAAACAAAAATACTTATTAAACCAGACTGTCAATGATGGTGAATAACACATGTTTTGGAGAAATCCCCACACAAACATTGCAAATTGAGACTGTTAGAGACAGCTGCTGGCTTTGATCGTAATAAACAATAATTCGCTTTATAAAGTAAAACATATAGAGAAAAAGTTGCTGTATTTAATCTAATAATCACAAGTTTTCAGCTGTTTTTGTCTCAGTCAGCTTTGTTTTTTACTCACAGGACTCAAACTCTGGATGTGTTATCACCTTTTTAATTTTGTAGGAGGCTCCTAGCCGCCACCTGGCTCTGAGGGTATTGTTAACGAGTGACAGGAGAAGAGAGCAGGAGATCAACAGACAGATTGGTGCTGTGGCTGCAGTGATGCAGACCCTGCGCCAGTCTGTTGTGGTAAAGAGAGAGCAGAGGTGTTTTTTTTTATATTTAACAGCAATCGAGAGCAAAAATATTGATGAAATAATATGAGTATTATTGATGAGTATTATTTTCTTTTATAAACAGAACCTGTAGTATCAAAACAGTAATTCAATAAATAGAAATAGCTCTGAAGCAGCAGGTATGCCACCTGTTGAAACTGTGGTGAAGGGCAGTTTGTCTGAACACCTTTGGACCCGACTGTATATAATATTAAAACTATTATGATTATCTACAATAGAAGCCAACTTTTACTTTTGATATTTTAACTAAAGTTATGTTTCATAAAATGCACATGATTTTAATTAAAAGCAAACTTTTTCATTGTAAGGGAATATTTTAACATTATTAAAGAACAAAGAAGGGTTTACTCCAACATTTAAACTCTGGCTTCATGTTGTCAGGATGTGAGTATTCACTTGTGATGTTCACTGAAGATCCTTCCAGAGCACAGATTCTCCTGCTGACATAATTCACTCTCCAGCAGTTTTTATCCTGAACACCTGAAATATAGATGGAAGATTTAAAGTTGTTTGATTGGTCTGTGTTTCAGCGCTTGAGTTCATTATTATATATAAAATAAAATATGTTTAACACTTACAAACTTCCTTAGATTGGAGATGTTTGTGAGCTTTAACTGCACAAGAGAATGTGCCTGTTGAAGATTTTTGAGTTGAATAATCTTGATTCTCATGATGGTTTTGTTTGTTGTGATACCACATGAAAACAGTTTGATCATCAGTCAGGTTACAGCTGGTGTTACAGGTCAGTGTGACAAACTCTGAGATGGAAGAAGCTCTTTGAACATGAACCTCTGTTGAAAAAGGATAAACACACTGCTTGTCACTATATTTGATATAATCATACATCTTATTTAAGACATATACATGTATTGTTGCAACAAATATGATATAAACTTCACCTCTGGGGTAGGTGATGGAGCACGGCTTATCCACTAATGTCTGTTTATAAGAACAAATGTTTCCATAAGCATAAGAGAGACTGAAGCATGTCTGTGTGATGGAATCTGAACAAAAAGACATGATGTTAAATATTTGTACTGAGGTCATTTTCACAGGGTTTAGCTGGAGAGTCTGTAGCAACAACAGTCATGACTCACCCACAGAAACTTCAGGGGCTCTGAGATGCTCGTAGCCTTTGACAGCACAGGAGTATGTGGCTGCTTCCTCACTGCTGAGCAGCTCTTGGTACCAGGGAGACCAGTCCTCATAGAGAAACTCTCTGTTCTTGTACCAGATGTAGGCTGCAGGCTTTTCAGTCAGAGGACAGCTGCTGCTGCACATCAGTGTTACTGTCTGTCCCTCTGTGGCAGGAATCACCTTTACCTGCAGCTCTGAGAGGATGATGGAGAACAACTTATACAATGATGTCATTTGGAAAGTTATTAATGAGTAAAAGTCACTGTACCTGCAACAACTTGAAGAGTAATTCTGTTGAGCCAACAGAGTTGTGGTCTGTCTGTAGTATTCATACAGCAGTAAGCGTTTGCATCACTCTCTCTTAGATCATTGATGGTTAAAGTTGGGTTTTTCTCTTCAGACATGTTGTACGTTACACGTTGTCCATCCACAGAGAGCTCACTCATTGATCCATTTAAGTGTACAGTGAACCATTTGCTGCTTGAAGTCAGATGTTGATGTGAGCAGTGCAGATCCACTGATGAACCTTTGAAAGCACAGGTCCTGGTTTCTCTTCCATTAACACCTTTAACAAAAGGGAGTTAATAAATGTTTTTATCTTATTAATATGTCTTTGTTAGTAATCACTTAATAATTTTCAGTACTTTAAATTAGGAACTAATCTAATCTAAAATTTCTCATCTGTTAAAAAATTTCTCAACTTTTTTTAAACTTTTGACTTAAGTTAATATTAAGTAATGATTTTTACATAAGAACTCATAAATAATTTCAGATACCTGAAATGTAAAAGATGAGACCCACAAGCAGACGACCAGCATCTCTCAACTCCATTGTTTTAGTCCAGACTTTGAGCATAAAGCTGACAGTAAAAGCTTGAACCATGAAGACAAAGTAAGTCATCGGTCAAACTAAACAGCACTCTTTGTCTGAGCGAAGGGTGAGGAGGGGGGAAGGGGGGGTGGCTGCTGTCTGCTACTCATGTTCTTTGGTTTCACATGTCGTGCATCTTTGAAACTAAAAGTAAACTTGCTTCCTCTTTCTTTAAATCTTTTGCATTCATTTTATGCTTTGTTAGCATGAGTGATATTTTAATTTGCATCAATTGATTTCCTATATAATGATTCTTTTGTTTTATTTACTTGATGCATGCAGTTGTGATTTGAATGTGTTAAATCTTCCGTTTATTAAATATATTGAAGTTGTTCAACAGGAAGTTGTGGAGGTGTTAAACTGCTGAGCATGTTTGAGTATAACAGTTTAAAATGTAAACACACAGCTGGAGTGATGTAGACATAATTCTATTGCCATTTTTATCTTTTCTTTTTCAAAATATTAAACAATGTGATATGGGAAACACGTTATTTAAAATATCCTTAACGAGTGTTTGAGCTCTCAGATTGAATTGTATTTTCCATTTCCATGAACGTTTCCTTTTACAGTACAGATCCTGGTTTTTGTGTAAAGCTGACAGTAAAACTTTCAACCAAAAGACAAAAAGAAATGCATTAGTCAAACTAAACACTCTTTCTCTGCAGACTGATGGGTGAGGGTGACAAACACCTTTTTTTTCTTTTCTTGTAAGAAGGAACTGGTTTCACACTTTGTACAGCTTTGACACTAAAACTGACTTTCTTCCTCTTTGTCTCTTGCCTTCTTGTATGCTTGTATGCATATCCATATGCAACCAGTGTTTGAGTTGTCTGATTGAATTGTATTCTGGCTTTGAAGAGTTAACCTTAATTTATTATTGTTGCTTCACTGTAGTGGTTGAACTTGTCACTTACTGCAGACTTGGTTATTCCTGTTTCTTTAATGTCACTGCTGAGTGTGGCTCAACAGTCAAAACTTGTGGAAGGCTTTAATCTTTTTTAGCCGCACCCAGAAAGGATAAATGGAATTCAACAAAATGAAATGAAACACTATCATACATAGTGGATCCAGTTGAGGTGGTTTGGGCATCTGACAAGGATGCCACCTGGGCGCCTCCTGGGTGATGTGTTCTGGGCATCTCCCACCGGGAGGAGGCCCCGGGGACATGCCAGGACAAACTGGAGAGATTATATCTCTTGGGTTGCCTGAGAACACCTTGGTGTTTCCCCGGACAAGCTGGAGGAGGTGGCTGGGGAGAGGGAGGTCTGGGCTTGTCTGCTTAGGCTGCTGTCCCCCGGGGACCTGGCCTCGGATAAGCAGAACAAGATGGACGGATGGACTATCATATATTCTTTAATGAAAAATAAGTACTGTACTTGTTCCTGCGTCACCTTCAAGATGAAACTAGATAATTTTGGGGGACTTCTTGAAGTTGCTTAGCAGTTTAGGACATGTCCACCAGAGGACACCATTAGCTCTTCATCTCAGCAACATTTTGAATTGTTCTCTGCTACTTCTTGTCAAGTTCACAGTACAAGATAAGTGAGGTGCAAATATCTGCAGTTATTTCATTATCTTATGTTGCAAGTTTTCAGTAGCTTTTTTCTTCTTTTTTTTACATTTTAAATGAGTATGTAAAAAATATTGGATCAGTAGTTATAGTGTAAATAATCAAGCTTAAAAGGAACCAATTTTACTTGTATTTATTTTCTATCATTTGTATACTGTTACAGTGGTGGATGCCCAAGATTTAAATAATAAATTCAACATGTATACAAATAATCCCTATAAGTCAAAAGCTCAGGTTTCGGCCTTTTTGTCTTGATTTTGGATAGTTTTTCTTGTCTCTAATCAGATTATCAGCTCCACTTCTTGAACAAATGCTAATAATTAGAATTTTTACAGGTAATATTTAACAAATCATGCTGTATTTTCAAGAAGTCAGTTCCTTCAGTGTGTTTTACAGTAAAATAGAAATAACAACTTTAATACTTCATGTATATTGCATATGTATATGGTTCTATGCAGTGTTTCCATTGCTGTTCCTAGGACTGCACTCTTCTGTACAGAAACCTCTGATGCTGTGCCTGGAATCTGCTGAAGCCACTCTTCCCAGTTTGGGGTGGCAGCTCCTCATGCTCCTATTACCATTGAGACCACTTTGGACTTTACCTTCGTAATCTCCTCCAGTTGGTCCTTCAGCCCCTGGTACTCCACGATTTCACTGTGTTTCTGCTTTCTTACTGTTAGCTGTGATTGACACAATTATCACAACTGTGGTCTTCTGGTCCTTGTAAAACAGATCTTGGCTAACAGTGCTTCATTCCCATGGCAATTGTAGATGTTTTTAAATGTTTTACTGTTACTATGTAACGGTTATCGTATATAGTAGTAAAGTAATTAATATTTAAACAATGCCAGGACTGAAATACTATCTTCTGTCATGACTTAAGTTGCTAGTTGATCAAGTTACCAGTAAAATGATTCATCGCAGCCACAGATTCACAGTAAATACCCCAACAAGCTTTAATGCATCTATAATAAATTATTTGCTGATTTCTGTGCGTCACTTAAACTGTATCACTAGTACTGACCCATGCTCAGTGTAAAATTAAATCCTACCTGTCTGAGCAAAGTCTGGCTCCTTTAATCCTGGATGAGAAACTGTGTGTCTGTGCTGAACCATTAATAAAATCAGGTTTGAGTCAGGCCGCTTTCAGTGGACTCTTTCTCTGTTGAAAAAAAAGGTTGGTCTTAATTTCAGATGGTAATAATTTGAGTTTTTACAGGTAGTATTTAACAAATCAACTAGTGTGTACAGCATCTTTTACAAAAGAACCCCCCATAAATAACAACTTATGAATAAAATTACATAATTTTAAGACATGATACCAAGCTCATAATACAGTCCATTACACAGTATGAGGTGTATTATAGAGTTGATTAACAATATATTACTTTGTAATTATGCACTATTCTTGCTTTAATAGTACGTCTGAAACTGACTATTATATTGGCTGTTATAAATGAGGTTTTGATTTGAACTTTGCAACAACGGAAATTCTGATTCGGTAATTCAACATATTTTCCTTTTTTCTTCATTTTTAAAATGAGGCAGAACAAGCATTCACAAACATGTTGATGCCCTCAACTCCACTACGCAATTCTATCTGCTTGCTGTTGGGACAAAGAAGAGCACCATCCACATTTTTTTTATTGACCTGGACAAGCAGGTCATACCATGCAAGTCAGTCCCGTCTGCCGTTGGGACATTGACTTCCTGACAGACAGGAAGCAACATATGAGACTAGGGAAGAATGTCTCTGACTCACAGACAATCAGCACTGGCTCCCCTCAGGGTGGTGTTCTTTTTCCTCTGCTCTTCTCCCTATACACCAACTGCTGTACCTCCAACCACCACTCTGTCAAGGTAATTAAGTTTGCAGATGACCGTTATTGGACTCATCTCGGACGGGGTGAGTCTGCTTACAGGATGGAGGCTGAATGTCTGGTGTCATGGTGCAGGCATAACAACCTGGTGTACTTCCTGAGTCAGCTAAAGAAATTCAACCTGCCAACATGGACGATGACGCAATTCTACACTGCAATCATCGAGTCCATCCTCACCTCCTCCATTGTGGTGTGGTATGCTGGAGCCACCACCAGGGAAAAACAGAAACTGCAGCATGTTGTGCACTCTGCTGACAAGGTGATTTGCTGCAGACTCCCATCTCTGCAGGACCTCTACACCTCCAGGACACTGGGGCGCACAACTGACCGGACAAGGTCTGTTTGACCTGCTTCCCTCAGGCAGCAAGCTTCGGTCCATTTGGACCAAAACCTCTCGCCATAAGAACAGTTTCTTCCCCTCTGCTGTTGGACTCATGAACAATAACCATAAGACTGTTCCCACCACTTGCTCTAATTCAAACACATGACCCCTGTATTGTGTTCTCTACACCTGTTGCAACTTTGCACTGATCATCACCTGTGTTCATCTATATATCAATCTGCTTAGCACTTTTTTTTTTTTATTTAAGTGTTTGTCTTAATGTATGTCTCACACAAAGTACCGCAGCAATTTCCTAATTTTGTAAATCTGCTCAATGTACTCTCTAGAAGTTTTCCATGATATTTATCTGTAGTGAGCTCAGGTTTAGAGACAAACCACATACCAGTACTTGTTTGAAATAGAATACATATGAACCCACACGGCTTAATTTGAACAGTCACAACATTTATTATGTTCTATGTTAAGAAAACGTCACTCAAACACAAGTAGTTGTTTTCTGCCATCTTTCAGTTGTGACATATGTTTCAATAACATGTATTTTATAACTAAAAAGTTCAAGATTAATTTATTCTGTAATTTGTGTTGCAGAGTATGAAAACCACTGGCAGATCCACCAAATGTGGTGTCCCTGCTGTGATACTGAAGTTAGTTCAGTCACTAAACCTATCAGAGAAAAAGGCCCTTTAAATCAATATGGTAACAAAGTTACTTTAGTAAGCAGGAAGTGTGTCAATATTGGAGCAGAGATCAGTTGTGTGGGTCATAGGTAGGTGCAATCTGCTATAACGGGCTGAGATGTTTTCATAAATGGGACCAGGGTTCACCTGAGGAGGAAGACAAACAACATACTGGGTTATAGGTCATTTTTCTCCTCTCCTACAAATTCCAAAGCACATACAAACTCCAAAGCACGTACAAACTTGAAGGATATAAAAAAAACAACAGCAATAGAATAATATTAAACACAAAGTGAACCCGTCTTCCTTCATTAAATAGGTTCTTTTAGATGTTAAGGAGGAATTGACTTAACCAGGCTGGCGGAGAATGAAGACAACCGGACACCTGCAGCAGATGGGGGAATCAGTGAACTTTTATTGAGACAGAGACAACCTCTCAAACAGCTCACATCAGGAGATTCCCAATATTTGCTGTGAGGATGGGTATATATTCTCTAAAACTTACAGGAGGGGGTTGTGAGGACAGTGCTGCATTAGCAGAAAAACAACTCCATAAAAGGAAAGCGGCCTTGGGTGTTCTAGTCTCTTCGCTTGCAGATATCTTGCACCTGCAGAATGAGGCGATCGCTTCTTATCGCTCTCAAGGCCAAAGTCGTGAGCACATATTTTTATTACACAGTTGCACAGTAACTTTAAAGCTGAACAATATTTAAAGCTGAATAATGTTTGATCAAATTATATTTTCTTCAAATCCCCCTTTTGACCCATCTTAAATGGGTCAACACACAAACATAAGTAACATTCAAAGGAACACAGAGACGTGTCGAAGCCTGGCTCGAAAAACTCCTCGGGTCTTATCATTTGTCTTTATCTGTCATTGCAGATGAGGAGAAAAGAGTCCAGGCACCACCCTGCCCAGGGGTCGGCTGCAAGCAGTCTCGGTTCCCGATGAAAGCAGTAACAGCTGTCCTGCACACACGGATACAACGAGTTAGTGCAACCAGGGTAGTGACACAAAATTAACAGTTCCTGTAACTCAGCAACCAAAAAGCATAAGTAATGATAAAAATGTGGAGAGTACAGAGTATACTATAATAATGAGAGATATAAACGTGAAAATGTGAAAGAATAAATCAACCGTAAAATAAACTCAGAACGGTAACTGCTAAGGACATTCAAAAGTGAATATGGTAAAACGTGAGGAAGGGGTGTGGAATAAAACAATTTATATCCAGTGGTGGGAGTACACATTCGCTCAGGCTTAAGTCCGGAGACCCTGAGAACATCGCTTAACCCTCACAACCCGACCAGACACAGTTCAACCAGATATATCCTTCAAGAGGAAGTGGGTGAGGGAAACAATTAATAACAAACCTAATACAAAACACCACAGAGAAACAACCATTCTAGAAGAATTTAAACAAGAGAAAGACGATAATGTTCGTCACCCTCACGATCAGAGTTTTCATCATCCGTTGGCGAGGAGGTAACCGTGTCTCGTTTCTTTCTAAATGGATCGGGCGTGGGCAAAACTGGAGAGGAAGTGGTGGGCAAGACCCTAGGGGCTACATTTGTCAGATTGGGACTGTCAGAAGGGGGCGAAGCTTTTGAACTTGAAGGTGTCAGAAGTGTCGGGGGCCCTTCACAGATCAGGATTATGCCAATGGGAATGAGACCCAGGGCCAGGAAGCAAACAAAGACGCAACATCTTTGCCTGCCTGTCATTTCAGGGGGAAAGGGCCAAGACATGTTTACTTAGCTTGGATGTCGTCTAATAGAGGATGATGGGGCACAGAAAGGTGGTCCAGTTCCCCCCACCTCGCCAAGGGCGTGTTCTAGGAGTTAAAGAGCAACAACCTGAGAGAGAGAGAGAGAGAGAGAGAGAGAGAGAGAGAGAGAGAGAGAGAGAGAGAGAGAGAGAGAGAGAGAGAGAGAGCCCCTAATGGCCAGTTAGTGGGCTCTAGGTCAAACTGTCCCCAAATTTGTTATTTGTTATTATTACTTGTTTTCATGTCACTTGTCTGTTTTCTACTGCACCCCTCTCACCAAAGCAAAGCAAACATTAGCAGCACATTGACCGTAGTCAGGCATCCTCATTCCATAGGTGCTATAAAACATTTCCTGTAAATACAGTGTAATAGCATCCCCAACTCCTAACCCATAAACACCGTTTCTTCACACATCCGCCCAGAAATCCTGTAATAGAAAAACATTAAAACTGTAACCCTGTAGGGAAGAAAATGTAAATGGTAACGCTGCGCAGTTACCTCTGTAAGCAACACAAGACACAAAAATGGCATTTACAGGTTCACTCATCCTCGAATATTTTGTCATCCTTCTACTCCTGTAAAAGAAACCCACATAAATTCATCCACCCTTTTATCCTATCTAGGTGGAGGTGGTTAACCTTGAGTCATGGTCAAGTCTTGTCATCTTTTACCAGTCAGTCCGTTTGTTTTTATTCCCAGTCTTTCATCCATTCATCCGTTCTTTGCTGATAGTGAAACCTGTCGTCGCATCTAGTTTCCACACTCAGCAAAATGACGTCATCTCAAAAAGAAACAAGAACTTGAGTTTGGATTACCTCGCTGAATCCTTTTTTAAACAGGGACTCTCGTTTCTAATTGTCCCCACAAGTGTTTCCTCCAGAACCCATTTCAATGCGGAGAAACTCACTTACAACAATTTTCTCGCCGACGTGTAATGCTTGTAATTTCCGATGTGCAGATCTGCTTAAAGAAAAGATTCACAAACAAAAATCAGTAAATATAAAACAAAATAAAATGAAAAATAACAAAAACAAAATGCAGACGCCCGGGTCTTAGGACTTGTCACTGAATATTCTTCCCATCAATAAAAATACCAACCTAAACCTACACAGAGTCAAATCAACACCACCTCAACCTTTTCATATTCATAAACCTATATGTTTTGCGTTCGTGAAACAAAATTGAACCATTAAGTAAGTTGAGCTCTTGAAATGTTTTAATTCTCTTAATTCTGCCAGTTTATTTCAACACTTATTCAATGACTTTTATTCAACTGCTACTTGGTCACTCGACTTTTACCTGTTCAAATTGCCTAGGGTTCAACAAAGTCTAGATCCCCGTTATCATGAAACTTGAACGGTGTACGATGATTTACTTACAGTAATTTAGAATCATCACTCAACCTAGCTCTACTACTGGCACTGCGTGACTTTTCTCACACTGGAAACCAGAATTTAGTACAGAACTTTAATGCCTCAGGCAATCGCGTTCAAGGGCTGCCCCCCCTTCTCTTCTTCTTTGTCCGTGTGTTCCTCCTTTATTAAATCTCCATCACAATGACGTGGCGCTCTGAAATAAAACTCACACTGTTAATTCCTCGTTTTCACTCTGCACCACTGCTCAGAGTGTTTTCTTTTTCTTTTTAGTGTAGAGTAAACAATTAAGTCGAGGCCTTAAGCCCCAGATATCTCGCACGGGCATCATTTTCATAACCAAACCGCTCCGGACTCTGCTCCCCAGACCACACAAATGCCCTCTGGGCTTATTATTATAGCAAATTCTGTATTTGACTTTGTTGTGTGCAGCATTGAGCCTTTGTCAGTAAAGCATTCTTCATTGCAGCAGCTAGAGCATTGTGTGTCACTTCTTAGTAAATTAAATCAACATTTTGATTTTAGTGCATGGGTATGTATCAGTTTTTACTCCCTCAACAAGTGCATAAGTGTTCATGTGTGTGTTTCCCTTCATTCTAAGTAGGCGCATGCAGAAGTGTGTGTTCGTGTGTTGGTATATGTTTGTGTTCATCACCTTCCTGTTCTGTAGTTTAGGTAAACCAGCGGCCTGACGCATGGCCTAGGGTCCTCCCCTCCTCTTTGGGTCTGTTTTCATCCGTTGTTGCAGCTGCCTGCATCTTCCTTACTTTGCTCCACGGCCTTCTGCAGCTCTGCTGTTCGGCTCTTCTCAGAGGTCAGCATCCTTCTGCTCACCGTCCCTTTTCCTCCGGGCTTAATGCGCGTCTCGTCACAGCTCTGTCAGCTGACGCAGCCTGGGAATTTCCCCCGTGTAGTGAAACGGGCTTTAGGTTTAGTGCTCTCCGTCTCTGCTGCATGAGATCACTCTTTTGCAGCACTGTTGACATCCTCAAGTTGTTGTTGTGAGTCCAGCTGCTGTGGCCTTCAGGGGTCAAAGGGTCAAAGATGGTCGCGGAGAGGGCAACGATGGTAGAGGGGAGGGTAGGAGTCCAGGTCAGCTTCGGCTCTCAGAAAAAACAAAAACAAAACAGGCGAACAGGAAAATGATGTTGTGTTGGCTGTGCTGTGTTGGCTGTGTTATCCCGAGAGGGGAGAAACAACGAGATCTCGTCTCCCCCCTTTTTGTTTTTGTTTTTTTTTTTTTTTTTTTTCTCCATATAATCAACTCATAACCCCTCAAGTTGACAGGACAACACAGGTACGTGTTAAAATTCTTAAGATCCTGTTTAGAAACCTAAAAAGGAATTTCCTATCATTCAGTAGTCATTTGTCTTAAACAATCAACAAAAACATGTCCCAAGTCGACCCTTTTAACCACTAAATTTGTCGTGTCCTCACTTAATCCTCAGACCAGTGTCTTTGTCTTTTGACGTTACGTTGTTGTCCTACAACCCAAAGCGTTTAATTGTCAGTAATGTATGAACTATATCATTTAAAAACAGGTGTATGTTAAGTGTCGCTACTTTAACCTTGCATGTACGTGCACATGTATGTAAGCTGTTTCTTCATTGCATGTATGGGTGCGTCTGTATATGGGTTACTTTAACTTTTTCTCAAACGAGGCATTTCTCTAACACGCACATGTGTCTGTTCCTCACCCTTCTCATATCTTTCTCTGGTTGTGTGTGGTTTTATTTGTTTCAGTGATTTACCAGGAACATCTTTTCCTTTTCTCCATGTCTTCCGCCAGAGGTTAACCCTGGTGAGATTCAGGGACACAGCACCCAGAGCAGGTCAGCGAGAAAAACCTGCCTCAAACTACATTCTCTCTTTTTTGTTTTACCGGGAGGGGTGAGGACAACTCTGGTGTCCAGCCGTGAATTTTAGCCAAAGCTTGGCCTGTCTTCTGCTGCCGTACTCAGGCTTCCAGGTTAAGAAAAAACACCTGTATGAAGACACTAAACATACATTTAGTATTTGTATAAACATAACTGCCTAAATCATTGAACTCTTGAGGAGGGTGTATTTCAGAATCAGAATCAAAATCAAAAACTTTATTGTCATTGTCATGAGACCGACGACATTAAGAATGGTCCCTGATCATTGCATCATCCCTAGTAATATCAAATATAAAAAAACAATAAAATTCAATCAATAAAATAGATAGAATACTTAAAATACTAAGTATTCCCACCGTCATGCTTCAGACCGTGCATAGATTAACACAAGAGTGGCATGGTGGACATTTTTGTAGTATTCAGATGTGTTATTGCAGTTGGATAACAGCTGTGTTTGAGTCTATTAGTCCTTGCTCTGATTGCCCTGTACCGTCTGCCTTAGGGCAACAGTTCGAACAGGGAGTGGCCAGGATGTGAGGTGTCTTTTATGATGTTTTGGGCCTTTTTAAAACAGTGGGCGTTGTTTGACTCTTTACTAACTTTAAAACCCCACCATAACAATTTCTCACTGACAAACTTCTATGCATCCATTTAAACATGCGAAGCCAGCACAAAATCACACACATACCCCTACAGCAAAGCTTTAACATAACCACAATGCAACTCCTCCCTTAAACGGGAGAAATCACCCTGAATCAACCAACTCTATATAAAACGTCAAACAAAGATAAACCACAAACATTTCTACACTTCTGTGTCTTCCACGCAGCACAATAGGCAGAAAAACACCGATTACTCACAGTCTACAACAAAAGAAAAACCTGCTCTTTTCACAACTCTCACAGCTAAAGTCAAAACTCTTACCCAGTGCCTCTGAAATAATAAAAAATCACCAAATACTCGATTACTCTTTTCACTCGCTCCCTCTCACTCCCTTCTTCCTCATACAGCATACACGCTCGCTCCCGCGGACCCGCTCGGCCCCGCGGGCTCACTCGGCCCCCACCTTTTTCCTCTCACAGAGACAGAGAGAGACCCTTTTCCTTTTTTTTTATTTCTCCAGCACACATACACACACAGAATCCCAACTGAGAGAAAGAGGGAGAGAAGAGAAAAGAGTTGTAGAGAGGAAGTTTTTTAGCAGGAGTTTCAGATCTAACAGATTTATACAACTTATTTACACACACCGGTAATTTATGTTCTATTTATTGATTTTAAAGGAGAATTTGGGCCAGCTGGGTTTCTGCCTCTGTTAGGCACTAATCAGCTGGGGCGCTGCTTTAAAGGTGAGTCAGCACTGAAATATCCCTTCAGGTGTTACCAAGCTTCTACCAAACCGGAGTCTGGCGGGTAACCTTGCCTAGAGCTTCCTGATAGGGGTGCTAGTTGGTTGTCACCTTGTTCACACGTCTCATTCACACTTCATACATTACCTGCAGTCACTCATTACCCTCCTTATGTATGTAATAAATGTGTAAAAAAAATTCTATGTGTGGTGTATTATTTTAACCAAAAGAGGAACCTAGTTCCTTTAATTGTGTAATCTGTGAACACGGAGAACCAAACTGTCCTGCCCAGTGTTCCACAGCAAGCATTCAGCGTGTATTTATGTGTGTCCAATATCAAACAGAACATCAAAACATTTAAAACACTAAAATCATCGGGGTTTTAAGAAGAGATCCGTTTTCTCCTATTGATCAAAGGGACCCCTCCTTTGGACTCCAACCAGTACTTCTCCTTTTAAGTTTTAGAGGATCTTTTCTAATAAAGTCCTCTGGGCCTTCCTAACCCTTCTGTAGTTTAGAGAATATTACTAAAAAATATTCTCAAGGCCTTTAACCTTTTAATTTGTTTAGAAAGGCGTTACTAATAAACCCTTTCAAGGTCCCAGACCTGCACTGAGGTATTTATCCGACACCGGAGAGCAACCCGTCGGCTGCAACCGTGGCCAGACCTCAGTTCACTCTTATCTTTATTCACTTATTTCTTATTCACTTATCTCTTATTCACTTGTCTGATTCTCAGCAAGCCTT
The DNA here is from genome assembly GCF_964374335.1 of Astatotilapia calliptera. Classification (NCBI taxonomy): domain Eukaryota; kingdom Metazoa; phylum Chordata; class Actinopteri; order Cichliformes; family Cichlidae; genus Astatotilapia; species Astatotilapia calliptera. The sequence goes on along the minus strand of NC_137427.1, from coordinate 32,829,035 downwards.
AAGTAAGCCAGACAATTTTGGTTATGAATTACTAGGAGTTTGGACACTAAGTATTTTTATAATGTTCAATATAGCAGAAATAAAAGGTCTGCTTACCTTGTTTTTGTGTGCACACAGCTTTTGTCCAAACTCCGTTCACTCAGACCACGGCCGATGTCCTCCCACCCGTTCCAGTTTGGCCTGGAGCGGATCCTGTTCCGTGACGCCAATTGAAGGATATAAAAAAAACAACAGCAATAGAATAATATTAAACACAAAGTGAACCCGTCTTCCTTCATTAAATAGGTTCTTTTAGATGTTAAGGAGGAATTGACTTAACCAGGCTGGCGGAGAATGAAGACAACCGGACACCTGCAGCAGATGGGGGAATCAGTGAACTTTTATTGAGACAGAGACAACCTCTCAAACAGCTCACATCAGGAGATTCCCAATATTTGCTGTGAGGATGGGTATATATTCTCTAAAACTTACAGGAGGGGGTTGTGAGGACAGTGCTGCATTAGCAGAAAAACAACTCCATAAAAGGAAAGCGGCCTTGGGTGTTCTAGTCTCTTCGCTTGCAGATATCTTGCACCTGCAGAATGAGGCGATCGCTTCTTATCGCTCTCAAGGCCAAAGTCGTGAGCACATATTTTTATTACACAGTTGCACAGTAACTTTAAAGCTGAACAATATTTAAAGCTGAATAATGTTTGATCAAATTATATTTTCTTCAAAACTCCAAAACACATTTCTAGCGTTAACTGAACTTCCAAAACAGAGCTACCTAGATCACTTATATTACACAATTGAAGGCATATGTGTATTGTTTGTGTATTTATACGCAAACGCTCATATATATTCAAATAATTTAAATAAATGTTCATTTACCTGTTACTACCACACACCAAATCTGGTCGTTGGTACTTCATGGCTTGTGTAGCCACTAGATAACAAAACCTCAACGCTGCGCCAAGCATCCTGGAGCACTTCTGTTGTGTATTGTAGTTTTTACGTGCTTCAGGGTTTGTACGTGCTTCGGAGTTTGTACGTGCTATGGAGTTTTTACGTGTTTTGGAGTTTGTATGTGTTTTGGAGTTTGTACGTGCTTCGGGGTTTGTACATGCTTTGTCTCTAGTGGCCACACCGTAAATATACTTTTATTTATTCACTCCACATAAAATGCAATAAATAAATCATATAATACAAAAAGCAACTATTTTCAAATTTTAACTATTTAAATCTTCAGCTTTTTCCTTTTAAACAAATTCAAAGTGAAACAACACAAAACACTGCAAACCACAACACAATTAAATATAAATTTAAATATGAAAACAAAAAGAAGATGCACATTCTCTGTCATATGGGCCTGCATGGATAAACTTTCTGAATCCTTTATCATCCGCAACTGAAAATAGTTGTGGATGATTACTATACCTTTCTAATGTGACGTTGTTGTCCCCGCTCTGTTCCTGTGCTACTGCCCCTCCCCCTTCTTTCCAGCGCAAAGCACAAGGCTCGTGTGAAGCGGAAAAAAAGTGCGAGAGAGAGGGTGAGAGAAAGAAAAAAAAACAACAACCCATGGCTCCCAATAAGGAGCCGGATCACGTCGTTCACTTCAAAGAGTCGGCTCTAAGAGCCGTTTCGTTCGTGACCGACACATCACTAGTCTGAATGGACCATGTTCACCACCTCCATTGCCAAAGTCGCAAGTTGGTTGGTGCCTGTCGTGGTGGTAACAACTGACAGGCAAAGCAGAACGTGGCAATGGCTAAAGCAAAAACTCGAGTGTGGGAGTAGTTCGTAGAGGCCACGGAAAAAGACTTTCAGTCTGCCTAGAAGAGATTCTGGCAAACTGTCATGGGACTCAGAAGGGGAAAGCGGTGCTCTACCTCCCACGTAGCAAAATTGGTATGGCCCGGATCTGGCCCACACAATGTGCTTAAACACGGCCCACATACCTCAAAGAATGACGGCCCTTTGGTGGCCCAGATCAGATTTGCCAGAGGTGGCCCACTCATGGGCCAGAACAAGGCCAGTTGCAGGCACACTGGTGGTCCTGTGCTGGCCCATGTGTGGATTACTTCTGGCAAACCTGATCTGGGCCATATGTAAGTCGTGTGCAGCCAAAGTTGCAGACACACTGCTGGCCCTGTGCTGGCCCAGAACAGTTTAAACTCTGGCCCCAGATGTCAGCCTAATGTGTACCTTAATCAAGCCATGTAATAACAACATGTCCCGGAACATAATAGTGCAAAAGTAACATGACAAAACTCTGTTCAGACAGTGAATGGACTGATAGCCCTTTTTTCTACTCTCCCGGATTACATGCTGTATTCATCCAATCACACACTTTCTCTAAACTAAGTGCAAACTGGAGGAGCCAGGGATCAAACCACTAACATTCTGATCAGCAGGTGACCTGCTCTACCGCCTGAGCTACAGCTACCCAGTGGTGAATGTGAGTAAACCCTCACTAGGTTTTGGATAAAGTGTACACTCACAAACTTGTCAAACCTGCATTTGAAACGTTGGCTACCATAGCAGTATAGTATTGCAAGATGGCATTTGGGTCTTCTAACTAAAATAGGAAAATAGGAACATAAATAGTGCCATCATTGTCAGACCTGGCCCGCATCTGGTTGACATACATCCTGCCATGACACCAGTCAGTCAGAAGTACCAGCTTGATGCAGAATCCGGGCCAGACCTGTTTTCTATGAACCTGGGCCACAAAAACAAAACCACGATCGGGCCAGATATGGCATGCCATCACATAAACAGTGCATTCATTGCCAGACCTGACCCATATCTGGATGACATACCACTTAGCATGCCAGAAGTCAGCCAGCAGTGCCAGCTTGACACCAGATCCGGGCCAGACCTGTCTGCTATTTGGGCTGTACTGTGTATAGTGCAGATGGAGCACTGCTGACTATGACTGAGAAAATTGTCGGGTGGTGGAAGGAATACTTAGAGGACCTCCTTAATGGAGGAATCTGGGGATAAGGGGAACAATTCGCCTATCTCCGGGGGTCAGGTCACTGAGGCAATTAAACAACTCCTTGGTGCCAGAGCCCCTGGGGTGGATGAGGATTGCACTGAGTTCCTGAAGGCCATGGATGTTCTAGGGCTATCTTGGTTGACATGCCTCTACAATGTCGCGTGGAGATCAGGGGAGATACCTCTAGGTTGGCAGACTGCAGATCGGGATGGTGGTTCCCATCTTTAAGAAGGGGACTGTAGTGTGTTCCAACTATAGGGGGATCACACTCCTCAGCCTCCCTTGGAAAGTCTATGCCAAGGTGCTGAAAAGGAGAGTCTGGCAGATCCTGGCAGAGGGACACTGGACCAGCTCTTTATCCTCTCAAGGATACTTGAGGGTGCGTGGAAGTTTGCCCAACCAGTGTATATGTGCTTCGTGGACTTGGAGAAGGCATTCGACCGTGTCCCTCGGAGTGTTCTATGGGAGGTGTTTCCAGAGTATGGGGTGTCTGGCCCATTGCTACGTGCCATTTGATTCTTATAAAACCATTGCAAGAGCTTGGTCTGCATCGTCGGCAATAAGTCGGACTTGCCCTTCGTCACCAATTCTGTTTATAATTTTTATGGACAGAATTTTTAGGCGTAGCCAAGTGGGGGAAGGCTTTTACTTGGGTGGTCTAAGAATCTCATCTCTGCTTTTTGCAAATGATGTGGTTCTGTTGGCTTCATCGGGTGATGGCCTCCAGCTCGCACCAGAACAATGCAGAGCCAAGTGTGAAGTGGTGGGAATGAAAATCAACACCTCCAAACCTGAGGTTATGGTCCTCAGCCAGAAAAGGGTGGAGTGCCCACTGACTGTAAAAGTGAAGCTCTCAATTTACCGGTCGATCTACGCCCCTACCTTCACCTATGGTCAGAAGCTGTGGGTAGTGACCGAAAGAATAAGATCGCGGGTACAAGCAGCAGAAATGAGTTTCCTCTGAAGGGTGGCTGGCCTCTCTCTTAGAGATAGAATGACAAGTTCAGGCATTTGAGAGGGGTTCAGAGCAGATCTGCTGCTCCTCCACATCGAAAGGAACCAGTAGAGGTGGTTCAGGCATCTGATAAGGATGCCTCCTGGGCCTCTCCTGGGTGAGGTGTAAGATCCCGGATAAGTGGAAGAAGATGGATGGATGGATAAATGGAGACTAATTGATATGAGAGCATGAGGGTGGGAATGGATGTTTGTATCTGTGTGTGCCTGTATGTCTGTGTCTATATGTCAGGTTGGGCATCAGACGCCACCTCTCTGGGGACATCTCAGGCCCTCCAAGGTTTGGAGGCCTATCTCCCCCCACCACTTCCCCTGCCGGTGGCAGACGCCCTCAGACATCGGTGCGTTGGTGGTTCTTTGTGTCCGGGGATGGGCGCCCATGTACACACCGGCTCACTCCTTGGTGGCTGCTTGTCGGGGCCTGGAGCCTGGGGCTCGCTCGGGCCACTTCGGGGGTGGGGTGCCCTCAGCCTCTCGGCCTGGGGCTGGGTCACTCTGGCACAGCTTGCTGCCGGCGGAGCTCATGGGCACGTCACTGCAACCCCCCCCCCCCCCCCCCTGGCTTCTGCTCCGCGGCTGCTGAGTGACCCCTCATCTGGGACTCTCCTCAGCTCTTTCTGGGATAGTGACACGGCTGCCCCTCTGTTGGTCTTCCTTGGTCTCCCACACCCTCTAGCAGATCATTACATGAAGGAACCTTTTAAAAACAAGCGCGTTCATGCTCACAGGTGTACACACGGGTACTCACACACACAAACTACACCCTTTTTGGCTCCTACCTCAAAGCACACTGTGCGCTATCGATATTACGTGCTGCACAATAATGTTTAATATTTAGTATTTACTGTTATATTCCCATATCTCATCGTGATGTTTTTTATTGTATTGCTCTCGTTTTCTTCTGCTTGTTTTCTTTTTTCTTTCTCAACAGGTGATCCAGGTGATTGATATATGTATTTTTTTGTCTGCTTATTTAGTTGGTTTTTGTTTTTTTGCCCTTTATCCCCGTCCATCTTCTCCGCAGTTTTTTTTCTCCCCCTCTTCCTTTCTCCCTTTTCTTTTCCTCATTCAAGTCTGTCCCGTATCTAGCAAGTGAAAATAAAAAATAAATAAAATAAACAATAAAAGGTGAATCAAATAGACCATTACGGCAAGACTGAGATGGTCAATTTGGTAAAGTAAATCCGTTGGGTATCTTTCCTCACCTTTAGACAATAATTCTGATGGCAAAAGAACCAAACGGGACAGGCAAATAAAAGGAGACTAATTGATGATACATGAAGAAAATACCACAGAGGAGGGGATGTTTATATCTGAATTCTGTCCTCTACCTGCTCTTTATTGTCTGATGTTTCACTTCTTGGAAAGTGACTGGAAGTCGTCGTCATTCTAATTAAAAAAAAAAAAGAAGAAAGAAATAATTTCCAAATCAACAAGAGATTTCAAATCATAGTTTGAATATGATGATTATAGCAAAAATAAAATGTGTATTTACTTAGTAGGCGATAACTCAATGATTGAGTAGGGGTCAATTTTGTTTTTCAAACTGCAACGCAGCCCGACATAGTAATGAGTATCCTGCTCTTCCGATTTAGCTGGAACATTTTTACCAATGAAATCAGGATAAATCTGTGGAGACAAGTAACAAATAGCTTCACATTTTATACATTTACATAAAGAGGTTATAATTCAGATGAAAGAGAACAGTGCAGTGGCTAAAATAACATGAGTTTGGGATACGGAGGAATGGATTAATGTGAAGAAAAACAAGGTGTTCAAGGGGCATTAAAAAAAAAAAATTCAGCTGTTATTGCAGCAGAATGTTTTTTGTTTCTCATTTTGTACCTGCTGTTTGTTGCCTAGTGTTGCACTTCTTGAAGGCTGGTTTGAAATCCTCTTTTTTCTGATTTGTAAAAAAAGAGCAAATATATAAATGTATATGTATACACACACACACACACACACACACACACACACACACACATATATATATATATATATATATATATATATATCAGATGAATACTATTGATCTGAGTGAGATAAACGTATTGCTCACCTAACACACCAGCAGACAATGACAGGTATTAAAAGGAGCAGAGCTGCAGAAACTCCTGCAGCTGCTGGTATCCATGTTCCTGTGATACTTTGGACAGTGAGAGTCTTTGGAGCAGAGCTGATATCTTTGTTGGTTTTCACAGCACAGGAGTAGCTTCCTGCATCCTCCCTGCTGACTGGGTCTAGGATCAGATGTTTGTTCTGGTTCTCTCTCGGGGTCAGAGGTCGACTGTTCAAGTACCAAATGTAGTTTGTGTTGTCAGTCAGAGGACAGCTGGTGCTGCAGGTCAGTGTGACTCTCTGACCCTCTGTCACCACTGCAAAAGGACTCATCTTCACTCTCAGCTCTGAAAGCAAGAAATCAGGGTAAGTGTTAATTTTTAGTCCAAACGTTTATTTCTGCACCACTACAGTTTTCCCTGATTTTTAATTGTCAAAATGAAGATATTTTGGAATTGAAATGAGACCTTTATGGTTTGGAAGTGCAGTTCTTGTGAATGCAAATATGCAAATAAAGAAAAGAAAAAAAGGATTCCATTAGCCAGAAATGTTATTATTCCAAATTTAACAACAGTATTTTTGTTTCTTTTTTTCTGACCTTTTTTAAAGTAATGTATGCTCATGGATGTCAAGTGTGGAATGCCAGGACTGCCATAATGAATTAATTAAATACACCATTAAATAATTAATTAAATGTGGCAATAATTAATTAAAATTGGAATTAATTAATTAAATAAATAGTTATGACACATGTAATTAATTAATTATTGACACATTTAATTAATTATGTATGTATTTCACATTTTAATTAATTATTGACACATTCAATTAATTATTGACACATTTAATTAATTATTTAATGATATATTTATTTATTTCATTTTGGCAGTCCTGGCGCCTGGCTCTCTTCTTGAAATAATTTTATCTGTCAGCCTCACCCATCAAACCCAGGGGGTTTGACGCTGATCGAGTCAAAACCATTGCTTTGGCCTGGTGGCCATTGTTTCTAGCACACAACAACCGGCATGTGGAAGCTAACAGAACTGAACTTTGAAAAACCCTGTTTGTGTGTCACCAAATACCGTTTTAATATTTTTTTAGCAGAGAATGTAGTGGTTTAATCTTCATGTGTCTGGTCGGTTTGTCAAGATACAGCCTCTTTGCAAAAGTGCTGCGATGATTTCGGAGATGTCTGCCCAGTCTCACGGCAAAGCGTGGGATAGACCCGCTCGCCTCGCAAGCAATCGAGCTATTATTACCGCCGACAAAGTGCAGGCCCCGGTACACAGCTGTATTAACCCCCGCTGACTTCTTTTACTGAGGTTATATTTATCGATGTTTTATTTCCTGATGTTCTTATATGTCCTACGTGTTTCAGTCGCCAATTCTGAATTATAACTAACATTAAAAACATGTTTAAGGAGGAGAGAGAGCAAATAAATCTGTTTAACATCTGATCTTTGGGTTTTTGTTCAGTAATCAGCGTGACTTGTGTATAAACACATAAAAGAGATAACGTTGGTGTTTCCGTCATGTAGTAACTGCTGGCTTTAACTGTACAAAGGTTGTTCGACACTATGAAACACATACAGACTTCATGATGTTCGGCTAATATTTTTATTGTGAATATTAATCATGCTGACCTCGCTCTGTACACCACGCAGCGAGGTCAGCATATCCACGATATCCTCAGCTCCATGAGTTAACACAGAGTTTCCCAGCTGACTATCTAACTTCCAACTATTCCAAAGACGTGAAAATATACAGCATAAAGAAAAGTGTAAGAGACTCAGCAGCAGATTAGAATAATAGTTATACATTTAATAAATCACCAAATGAATCCAAGAAACGAGCAAACCTGTTCCGACAATTTGAGTTTGTATTCCCTCAGCTGCAGACTCGCTGCTGTTTAAATGTTTGAAAAGGAAGATTAGATACAAACAAACGTCAAACATAGACTCAGTCTGCCTTCACATTTGATATGAGGCCAGCACGTATAGTGGCTGTGTCCTGTTTTAAGATCATACATGTAAAATTGTTGTCTGACCTCCGTCGATCCAGCTGCTCAGAGTCCGTGGTTACCATGGTTACTGCATAAGCAACTATAATGTTAAAAGCGGGCACTGAGGAAACCTACCAGCAGCATGGGTGTTTATGTTTTTCATTGCAAAAGAACTGTCTGAATGGTTAACTGAAGTTAACTTGGATAAATTATAGTTAAAGAGTATCACAGATAACGCCTACGTGAGCTGTGTGACTGTTCACCACTACACTGAAATCAGCAGGCTATTACTGAAATACACGTGCTATATCATAAACTATTATATAAATAGGGAGGTCCTATAAACATGTTTAGTTTTAAAGGACACCTTCCTGCCTTTAGTCTCCCTCATGAGCAGTATTAGTTTTCTTCTAACATCCAGAAGTCTGCACGATGTGTTTCATAGTTTGTAACAAACCTTTGACAGGTAAACATAACATGACCGAAAAAGCAAAAAAAAAAAAAAAAAGAGAGAGAGAGAGAAAAAAATCACATTCTAACAGACAGCTGGTGCTTAGAATACAGTTGAATAACTATTAAAAAACAGATGATATAATATTTCTGTCCAGGTTGCAGACTTCATGATGAACATGCCGTTGCAAACCCTGCTCCTCCCGGTGGAAATGTGCCTTCTCTTTCCTTTTAAAAGTCAGTTTAATCTCAAAATTCACTGTTAAATCCAAAACACACCAGATAAAGAAAAGCGAATAGTTCAGTCTAACACATGTGCCAGTGAACCATTAAACGTCTGTGAAACTATGCAGTTATGAAACGTAACTTTAACCTCAGCCAAACCGATTTGCTCAGTTGTAAATAAAACAGCGAAGTAAACGTGACCCGACAGACAGAAGCTGAGTGAATGAAGTCCAGCGTTTAACCACTGAGAGCTAAAACTCAGCTGAGGTTTCAAAGCTGTGTGCCGGTGATTGGACATCAGCCGCTGATGAAGCTGGTTCGCCTATAAAGTGCTCTGTAAGGAAACAAGCTCCAGCAGCTCTGCGCTCGGGGAAAACACTATATTTACTTATCTTGTGCAGAAAAATGCGCTGACATTGCGTTATATCGAGCACCGGCTGCCCAGTTAAACTGTGACTATCACCAGGTAACGTAGGCGTGTTTCTTGAATTAGCAGCAGGTGTTAAACAGCTGACAGATGAGGAGGAGGATGCATGCAGGTAAACTGAGGGTCTGTTGAGCTGATCGCTGGTTTCGTGAGAAAAATGTCAGCTCGTTCTTTATGTTACAGAAACACAAGACCAGGCGGAAAGAGACGATCGTTCGGTGAAAATGAGAATCTGCGAATGCAACATGTGGAACACGGAGAGTGGAATATGTAAACAAACCGGTTAACGTAACCCCCTGGGTGCACTCTGCATGCTGACTGTTAGCAGAGCTAGTGAAATATCTGAAAACATCTGAGCACAAACATGTTCTATGTTGACAACCTGACCAGACATACGTCGCGACATTCGCGGCTAAAACACTGTTAAAAGTGTAGCTGGTGACAGAAAAACGGGGTATTTTAAAACTACACCACCACCATTGCTGCCTGTGATTTGATCTGCATTCTGGGATACCTGGCTGCCCCAAGTCTACACAAGCAATCGATTTTCTAGGATCGACCTGTTTTGACTTACTTTGCACGGCAACCAATCAAATGTTAGAGAAGCTGCATGGGCAGCGTTAACCCCGCCCCCTGAGTTTGATGGGTGAGGCTGACAGATAAAATTAATTCAAGATGAGAGCCAGGCGCCAGGACTGCCAAAATGAAATAAATAAATATATCATTAAATAATTAATTAAATGTGTCAATAATTAATTAAAATGTGAACTACATAAATAATTAATTAAATGTGTCAATAATTAATTAATTGCATGTGTCATAACTATTAATAAAATTAATAAATTCCAATTTTAATTAATTATTGCCACATTTAATTAATTATTTAATGGTGTATTTAATTAATTCATTATGGCAGTCCTGGCGTTCCATAGATCAAAATGTCATATGATGAAATGTGAGTCCTTGATGTAGCTTGAACAAAATAACAGAATCTAGGTTGTTCAAATAAAATCCATGAACACCAAAGCAAAAAATAAAATAGACACATGAATGCATCTTATAAAATAGTAAAACACATTTTTTTCTGCAAAATAAGTACTAATTAATACAATACTCTTCAAATTTGCAAAAAACTTAAGTGAATTCAGTTTCAATAGATAAATCCTAATTTTCTTGTAATGAGGTTTTGATTTGTAGCATCTTCACTTAAATCTGAATATTTCTTCCACCTCTGCTCCTGTTCAGACATTAATGAGTAAAGTCTGTTGAATAAGGAGTTTAGATTTACCTGTGACAATCAAGAAGACTCCAGGCAAATCAGACTGTGTCCATCTTTTATGATCTTTGTTGAATCTGAATGTGTATCCTCCTGAGTCATTCTTCTTCAGGTTGTTGATGGTCAGGATGTGTTGGTTCTTCATGGTGTCCTGATACTCCACACGACCTGCAGCCTCAATCAGCTCTTCAACTTCCACTTTATCTTTTCTCCATTTTTTACTCCAACATTTAAACTCTGGCTTCATGTTGTCAGGATGTGAGTATTCACTTGTGATGTTGACTGAAGATCCTTCCAGAGCACAGATTCTCCTGCTGACATAATTCACTCTCCAGCAGTTTTTATCCTGAACACCTGAAATATAGATGGAAGATTTAAAGTTGTTTGATTGGTCTGTGTTTCAGCGCTTGATAGTTTGACACTTACAAACTTCCTTAGATTGAAGATATTTGTGGTCTTTAACTGCACAAGACAATGTGCCTGTTGAAGAGTTATGAGTGGAATAATCTTGATTCTCATAATAGTTTCTTTTGTTGTGGTAACACATGTTGGCAGTTTGATGGTCAGTCAGGTTACAGCTGGTGTTACAGGTCAGTGTGACAAACCCTGATGTGGAAGAAGCTCTTTGAACATGAACCTCTGTTGAAAAGAATAAAAACACTTCTTGTTACTATGCATAGTTATATTTAAAGAGCTCATATAATTCATATAAAAGATAGTTATAAGAAATCTGAATTTAGAGGTTTGGTGGAGATGTGTTTAATAAACAGTGTGGATTTTTTTCTTTTTTTTTTACCTCTCGGATATGTGATGGAGCATGACTCATTCACTAATGTCTGATTGTGGGAAGACATGTTTCCATAAGCATAAGTCACACTGAAGCATGTTTGTGTGATGGACTCTGAACACAGAGAAATAATATTTAATATTTGTACTGAGAGAATTATTACAGGGCTTTGCATAATGTTTTGTAACAGAATGAGCATCATGACTCACCCACAGAGACTTCAGGGGCTCTGAGATGCTCGTAGCCTTTGACAGCACAGGAGTATGTGACTGCTTCCTCACTGCTGAGCAGCTCTTGGTACCAGGGAGACCAGTCCTCATAGAGAAACTCTCTGTTCTTGTACCAGATGTAGGCTGCAGGCTTTTCAGTCAGAGGACAGCTGCTGCTGCACATCAGTGTTACTGTCTGTCCCTCTGTGGCAGGAATCACCTTTACCTGCAGCTCTGAGAGGATGATGGAGAACAACTTATACAATGATGTCATTTGGAAAGTTATTAATGAGTAAAAGTCACTGTACCTGCAACAACTTGAAGAGTAATTCTGTTGAGCCAACAGTGTCCTGGACTGTCTGTAGTCTTCATACAGCAGTAAGCGTTTGCATCACTCTCTCTTAGATCATTGATGGTTAAAGTTGGGTTTTTCTTATCAGAGATGTTGTACGTTACACGTTGTCCATCCACAGAGAGCTCACTCTGAACATAATTTCCCTTCCATTGGATAGTGAACCATTTTCTGCTTGAAGTCAGATGTTGATGTGAGCAGTGCAGATCCACTGATGAACCTTTGAGAGCACAGATCCTGGTTTCTCCTCCATTAACACCTTTAACAGAAACTTTTACTAGCAAATGTACTTATTGTCTTATCACAATTAACTGTGTTTTTTGTTCTTCCTACAAACCCAAATACCAAAAAGTTGGGACAGTATGGAAAACTGAGAAAAAATTAAAAGAAAATACTGATTTATAAATTTACTTTGATCTTTATTTCACTGCAGACGATATGAACACAAAATATTTCATGTTTTGTCCGGTCAACTTCCCTTCATTTGTAAATATACATTCTTTCCTGTCATTTGGACCTGCAACACATATCAAAAAAGGTTGAGGCAGGAGCAATTTTTGGCTCGTAATCAGGAAAATTGGTTAAATAATGATGTTATTTGAAAAAAGTGATGTCAACAGGTAATTGTAATTATGATTTGGTACAAAAACAGCATCCAAGAAAGGTCTAGTCCTTTAAGAGCAAAGATGTGCCAAGGACCGCCAGTTTGCCAACAAACAGTCTTGGACAAGTTACTTGAAAAACGTAATTAGTAACTAATTACTGAATACTTCTTTTTTGAAATGTGTTGCAAGAACCAAAATTGGAATGTGATTTTATTTTGACAAAAATGATCAAATTAATGAGTAACACATTAAATAATGCTCTGTTGTATTGTTTTCAGTATAATACACAGCAAAGACAATTTAACAAAGTACTGTTTTCAGTTTGATTTTAATTAACATACTGTCCCAACTTTTTCTTATTTGAATTATTTTAGAATGTAAATTTAGTTTTTTCTATGTTTTTTATAAGGATGTATAAATGATTACTCATACCTGAAATGTAGAAGATGAAACAGACAAACACATTTTGAAAATCTGTCAGCAGCATGGTGGTCGGAGTCCAGCTTGCAAGCATAAAGCTGACAGTAGCAGACAATGAAAAGTAGACACAATTATCTCACAGGCTGTAACTGACGGAAAAATAGGAGGACTGACATGAATGTTTTATGTTCAGCGGTTTGGCACACAAAGCCCCTCTGTGCTAAACATGAATGCCCTTCCTCTTTGGTTCTTCTTTTGTCTGCAGGAAAAACAATATGGTTTAGCTGTCTTGCCCTGAACATTTTAGATGTTCAGGTAACTTTCAGTTAGTGTTTCTATTATTCCTCTACATTTATGTATATATGCTGTATATATTTATTATTTTTTCTAAAACTCTCCTGCTCAAACCTGATGGAGTGTAATAAAAATCATTTCACATTTGCCAAAAGTTAAATGATTCTCCTGTCAAAATGTTTATGCAAACATTATTACAAGGCACATTTACAGCCTGTTAAATAATAATGATAATAATAATAATAATAATGATGATAATACTGACCATTTTGAAAACATCACCATTATAAGACACCCGTATAGCTTGTTCTGCTCTTCAGCAGTTTGTGGTCTGCCCACCGCAGGCTGCCATTATCACAGCTCATGATCTCAGCAGCAGTCTGTGCTGCTGAGATCATGGACATTTGGTTAGCGCTTGCAGGTTATGTTTTCAGTAATATTTTCCACTGAACCCTATTATTCTCTTAAAGTTAGCTATGACTAGAGTTCTCTCTGCTAGAAACTGATTGCAATCACATCAGTGCACATGAAAATGTGTGTGTGTGTGTGTTGCAGATGAAGTGCCATGCCAACATTACATTTAATGTTCTGTTTCATGTACATTACACTCATTCTGTTTTTCAGTGGTCTGAACCTTATTCGAGAAGCTGGGTGAGGAGTTTACAAGTGAAAAGCTTTTGTCTCTGCTTGTCACCACAACTAAATTCATTTGTAAATCAGGTTAGTTGTCTGTATACTGTAATCTGTATTTGTAATTGCCATATTTTGTAAATCCAAATTTTCAACACAGTTTATACACACACACATCATATGTTTAAATATATACCAGTGGCAAAGGGAAGCGCTAAGTGGCAAAACTTACTAGTGACAATGTCCCAATAATACAGGAATAAACTATAAAATGAGGATACAATGAAAATGAAATGAATAATGAAATAAAAATCACTAACAGCAATCAAACATACCTAGAGTGCTTCTGTGGTCACAACGGCCTGCCATGTTGTGGTTATTTGTTGATACTTGAGTGCAGAGCTTTTCCATATTATTCAGTTGGGTCAACTGAAACATTTTTTTATGCTGGTAATACCAGCGCATTCTGTTAAATTCAGAATTTAATTCAAAATCCTGCTCCTCACATACAAGGTCTTAAATAATCAGGCCCCGTCTTATCTTAACAACCTTGTATCACCCCATTAGAGCACTTCGCTCTCACACTGCAGGCTTACTTGTTGTTCCTAGAGTATTTAAAAGTAGAATGGGAGGCAGAGCCTTCAGTTTTCAGGCCCCTCTTCTGTGGAACCAGCTTGGATTCGGGAGACAGACACTATCTCTACTTTCAAGATTAGGCTTAAAACTTTCCTTTTTGCTAAAGCATATAGTTAGGGCTGGACCAGGTGACCCTGAATCCTCCCTTAGTTATGCTGCGATAGACATAGGCTGCTTGGGGGATTCCCATGATGCATTGAGTTTTTCCTTTCCAGTCACCTTTCTCACTCACTATGTATTAATAGACCTCTCTGCATTGAATCATATCTGTTATTAATCTCTGTCTCTCTTCCACAGCATGTCTTTATCCCGTCTTCCTTCTCTCACCCCAACCGGTCGCAGCAGATGGCCCCGCCCCTCCCTGAGCCTGGTTTTTCCCTTCCACTGTCGCCAAAGTGCTTGCTTGATTGTTGGGTTTTTCTCTGTATGTATTATTGTAGGGTCTACCTTACAATGCAAAGCGCCTTGAGGCGACTGTTGTTGTGTTTTGGCGCTATATGAATAAAATTGAATTGAATTGAATACGCTGTCTGACAGCTTGGATAGGCTCCAGCCCCTCGTCGACCCTGAAATAGATACGCGGAAAAGAATGGCTGGATGGAATATGCTGTTTGCTATAAAATAGTCTACGAAAAAACTAAGACATTTAAAATAGTAGAAACGCTTCACATTAAAAATAGAAGATCTAAAGCAAACAAAAGTAAAACTGTACAAACGTGTTTGGAATACAGTTAGGAATAAAAGCAAAGGAAGCAAACAAAGTGAACCTAAATATTCTGCATTGTGACAAAATCAAGTCTATAATGCAGTGAGATTCCCAAACACTGTTTAACTTTCAAATAGTTATTCCGAAATTTTCAGTGTCCTGTGCGAAAACAGCACATATACACCCACGAGGAGCATCCCCATAGCAAAAATTACAGCTGTTGTATCCCTTCTTTCTTCAAGTTATATTGTTGAAGACCTTTGTATTGTGTGTAATTGCTCTCACCTGCTAAAAATGATTAAAATTAAAAATACATGGCAATAATATTTACATGACCATGAATTGTTCCATTCACCTGAGTATCATGTGAAGCTCATCAAATGCTTAAACTCACTGCATCAAATACAGAAAGAAGGTATAAATAATGTGAAATCAAGATTCAGTGCAGTGCACAAGATTTTAAATGTAGGCAGAGGGTTGTCATCAGGCTTGTTCACCGCAGTGTACGTCTGCAGGTCTTTAAGTGGGGTCTGTTTCTGTTGAAATGACAACAGATTCTTCATCAGAGCTCGTGTTATGTCTACACTTTACCACAGTGTAATCAGCATGCTGCTCTTCTCTTGGCTGAAGTGTCTCTATGGTGGAAAAAAGAGGATCTGTGTGGTTTTTAAAGAAGTGGACTTTGCTGTAGAGGACTTCATCCTCCACCTGTGGCTGAGCTAAGACGTCTTCACACACAGGATCAGGATTTAGCTGAGAACAAAGAGCGATACATCATAATTCACTTAAAGATTTGACTCCTTTGACTCTGTAAGAAAGATCATTCAGTATGAAAATGTGTTTTCCAACTCTACAGTAATCTTTACCTCCACTATGTTGTTTGATGTTTCGTTTGTGGAAGACTGACTCATAGTCCTCTTTTTTCTGGTTATTGAAAGTAATAAACAGAAAAAATAAGTGAGTTCATGCTAGAGATAAAAATGTTGTCACTTTGAATCAAACACACTGTTGCGTACCTAATCAAAAATAAGAAAAAGAGAACTATTGAAACCAGAACTATTACAGAAACTCCTCGTGTCCTTCCTGTGATACTTTGGACAGTGAGAGTCTTTGGAGCAGAGCTGATATCTTTGTTGGTTTTCACAGCACAGGAGTAGCTTCCTGCATCCTCCCTGCTGACTGGGTCTAGGATCAGATGTTTGTTCTGGTTCTCTCTCGGGGTCAGAGGTCGACTGTTCAAGTACCAAATGTAGTTTGTGTTGTCAGTCAGAGGACAGCTGGTACTGCAGGTCAGTGTGACTCTCTGACCCTCTGTCACCACTGCAAAAGGACTCATCTTCACTCTCAGCTCTGAAAGAGGAACATTTTTTTATTAAAAAACATAATATGTCAAGATATGAAACATTACACAATTGTAACATGGGGTAAAGAATAAACATGAGTGAGTGAAACCTAAAAGCAGACTCTTTTGTAATGAGTAAAGTCTGCTGAGTGAAGAGTTTAGATTTACCTGTGACAATCAAAAAGACTCCAGGCAGATCAGACTGTGTCCATCCTTCATGATCTTTGTTGAATCTGAATGTGTATCCTCCTGAGTCATTCTTCTTCAGGTTGTTGATGCTCAGGATGTGTTGGTTCTTCATGTTGTCCTGATATTCCACACGACCTGCAGCCTCAATCAGCTCTTCAACTTCCACTTTATCTTTTCTCCATTTTTTACTCCAACATTTGAACTCTGGCTTCATGTTATCAGGATGTGAGTATTCACTTGTGATGTTGACTGAAGATCCTTCCAGAGCACAGATTCTCCTGCTGACATAATTCACTCTCCAGCAGTTTTTATCCTGAACACCTGAAATATAGATGGAAGATTTAAAGTTGTTTGATTGGTCTGTGTTTCAGCGCTTGAGTTCATTATTAGATTGTTGACACTTACAAACTTCCTTGGATTGAAGACGTTTGTGAGCTTTAACTGCACAAGAGAATGTGTCTCTTGAAGAGTTAGCAACTGAATAATGTTGATTCTCATAATAGTTTTGTTTGTTGTGATACCACATGTAGACAGTTTGATCATCAGTCAGGTTACAGCTGGTGATGCAGGTAAGTGTGACAAACCCTGAGATGGAAGAAGCTCTGTGAACATGAACCCCTGCTGAAAAAGGATAAATACATTTCTTGACACTATATTTGATATAATCATACAGCTCAATAAATTCATATAAGTGTTGGTTTGACATAATATGACAAGATAGAGGTTAAGTGAAGATGTGTTTGTATGGTTTGGTTATGGAAATTTCACCTCTGGGATATGTGATAGAGCACGGCTCATTCACTAATGTCTGATTGTGCGAAGACATGTTTCCATAAGCATAAGTCACTCTGAAACATGTCTGTGTTATTGAATCTGGACAAAAAGACATGAGATTAAATATTTGTACTGAGACTATTTTTACAGGGGTTTGCTGAAGGGTTTGTAGGGACTATAAACATCATGACTCACCCACAGAGACTTCAGGGGCTCTGAGATGCTCGTAGCCTTTGACAGCACAGGAGTATGTGACTGCTTCCTCACTGCTGAGCAGCTCTTGGTACCAGGGAGACCAGTCCTCATAGAGAAACTCTCTGTTCTTGTACCAGATGTAGGCTGCAGGCTTTTCAGTCAGAGGACAGCTGCTGCTGCACATCAGTGTTACTGTCTGTCCCTCTGTGGCAGGAATCACCTTTACCTGCAGCTCTGAGAGGATGATGGAGAACAACTTATACAATGATGTCATTTGGAAAGTTATTAATGAGTAAAAGTCACTGTACCTGCAACAACCTGAAGAGTAATTCTTTTGTACCAACAGCGTCCTGGACTGTCTGTAGTCTTCATACAGCAGTAAGCGTTTGCATCACTCTCTCTTAAATCATTGATGGTTAAAGTTGGGTTTTTCTCTTCAGAAATGTTGTACGTTACACGTTGTCCATCCACAGAGAGCTCACTCTGAATGTACTTATAACCATCCCAGTATATAGTGAACCATTTTCTGCTTGAAGTCAGATGTTGATGTGAGCAGTGCAGATCCACTGATGAACCTTTGAAAGCACAGATCCTGGTTTCTTCTCCAGTAACACCTTTAACAGAAGAGAGTTAAAAAAACCCATTTATTATCTTATTAATATGTCTTTATTATTAACCACTTAATAATTTTTAGTACTCCACATTAGGAGCTAGTCCAAACTAAATTTTCTCATCTGTAAATTTTACAATATCTTTGTACTTAAGTTAATATTAAGTAATGATTTTTACATAAGAACTCATAAATAATTTCAGATACCTGAAATGTAAAAGATGAGACCCACAAGCAGACGACCAGCATCTCTCAATTCCATTGTTGTTTTAGTCCAGCTTTTGAGTAAAGCTGACAGTCAAAGCTGGAACCAAAAAAAGACAAAGTAAGTCATCAGTCAAACTAAGCAGCACTCTTTGTCTGAGCAAAGGGTGAGGGGGGACTGCTGGTTCATATTCTTTTGTTTCACACATCGTGCATTTTATTGGTGATATGACCAGCATCTATTTAAAGAGGAGTTTGTTGAGAGGCTCGAGTGGTTATTTCTAGATGTGTTGCTGGTGAGCATGACAAAACCTCTGTATAAGAAGGAAGAAAGAATATATTCAAAGCTTTGAAAAACGATTGAAGGCTCATGTGGTCGTCTTTTTTCCATCTGGTCCCCTTCACATTGCCTTGCTACCGCTACACTCCTCCCCGACCCTCAGAGCCAAACTTCACCCATGAGAGCTGACATTCTCAGAAACTACACTAAAGATACTACTTGTTATGTTACTTTCATTTTACTCTGCAAAATGATCTGAAACACACTGTCGCATAATTACCATTTAACAGTGTAAACCTACAGGCTACAGCCCGACACACCAACACAAATAAAAAAACAATGAGGACACACATGATCTTTCTCTTAGCAAAGACACTTCAAATCAATCATCACAGTGACTGTACTGTCGAAACATGAACAGGTAGAAACGGAGGCTAAAGTGTGACTGCTCATCAGTTTGTTACCTGTTGAAGTACAGCAGCGGCTCACTGGGATCAGCTTTAACAATACTCTGGGTTCTTGTTAGCTTAGCATTAGCATGGTGTCAGTGAGGATGCTTGCAAAAAGTCGAAGTTGTGTTAGCAGTATGATGCAATTGTTTACGAACAGTTCCAAGATATTGGACAACTGTGATTCCCATTCCTACACACGACCTATTTCATTATATGTTCATCAAACACCTGACAGTGCTGACAGTGAGAGCAGAGCCAGATGACGCTGTTAGTCATTATTTTGTGATACAGACAAAAAGTTACCAGAACAGAAACAGCACATTTTTTAAGAGGGTGATCAGTAAATGCACACACACGGGCTTTTGGACATAGCAGAATTTTTAAACAGTTTCCTTGTGTTTTGCAGGTGTTTTTTTTTTAACACAGGTACGTCATTACCAAATATCTTTAAATTTAAAAGCTTAAGAATTTATACTTAAGCTTTGCAGTTTCAAATAAATTGTTTATTTTTACTATATTTTATATTAAAATAAAGCGAGTGTAACCCACTGACAGATCTAGAAGTTGCAGAGTCTGTGCTGTGATGGTAGAGTAATATCACTGGAGGTGAAATCACCATGGTAACAAGCTTTTCTTTATTGAGCACACAGTGGCTCGATGGTGGAGTAGAGGTCAGCTGTGTGGTCTTCACTGAAGTGCAGTCTGCTGTAGTGATGATCATCCTGCCCTGCTGACTGAGCTGAGATATTTTCATCAATGCGGTCAAGGTTCGTCTGAGGAGACGAGACAGTTATTATAAATTTATAATAAACTGCATCAAAAACTAACAGCTGGTTGTTTGTTATTGGTTACATTGTCACTTCAGTGACAGATCTTAAAATGGTAAATGGCCTGTATTTGTATAGCGCTTTTCTAGTCCCTAAGGACCCCAAAGAGCTTTACACATCCAGTCATCCACCCATTCACACACAGGTGATGGCAAGCTACATTGTAGCCACAGCTGCCCTCGGGCGCACTGACAGAGGCGAGGCTGCCGGACACTGGCGCCACCAGGCCCTCTGACCACCAACAGTAGGCAACGGGTGAAGTGTCTTGCCCAACGACCGAGACTGTCCAAGCCGGGGCTCAAACCGGCAACCTTTCGATTACAAGGCGAACTCCCAACTCTTCAGCCACGATCGCCCCAAAAAACAAACAAAGTAATTTATATTTGTCAGGTCACAAAAGAACCCAGAACAAAATCTAAAGAACTGCATATCTCACTTGTCTCAATTAAGGTCAAAGTTCACGATTCATTAATAAGAAGCAGACTGGGCAAAAATGGCATCTGTCTGGGGCTGCTTTGCTGCTTCAGGATCTGGACAACTTGCTTCAATTAATTTAATCATGGATTCTGCTCATTACTAGAAAATCCTGAAGGAGAATGTTTTGCTATTGGTTTGTGGTGTGAAACTTAAGCATACATCTAAAGCTCAGAGGAAGAGAGTTCCAGAGTCTGGGGGCCACGGTGGCTAAAGCTCTGTCTGTAAAGCTCTGTAAAGGATCTGCTAGGGACAGGTTAGAAGTTCAATAATGTAAGCTAGTGTTTGTCTGTGAAGAGCTCTAAAAGTCAGAACCAGAATCTTAAAATGGACTCTGAATTCAATAGGGAGTCAAAGCAGCTGTATTAACAACAGTATGAGAAGATTTGGTCAGAAGCCTTGTTGCAGTGTTTTGAACAACCTGCAGACGTTTCAGGGAGTTTTTGCTCAGACATATAAACAATGAATTACAGTAATCTAAACGTGGCGAAAAGAATGCATGAATAACAAGCTCCAGTTCAGTGTGTGGAATAAAAAAAACATTCAGAAGGAAAATGATCTGGTGTGGGGGGTAACACTGAAAAGAATGCTTGCTGGCGGACATATAACAAGTGTAAGCTTTTTCCAGATAAATGATCATGTGAGAAAAAAGGACAGATGAGGGGAAGTTTGTCTAACACAGCAGAATTATTTGAATGTTGTTTTGCACCTGCTGCATTATATTTGAAGTTTCTCCTTTTTGAGACTGACTGGAAGTCCTCTTCTTTCTGTTTATTGAAAGGAATGAAAAATAAAATCCGGGATTCCAGAGCAGACTTTGAATGTATAGCTTTTGGACCAAACCAGGTGTTGCTTACCTAACACACCAGCAGACAGTGAGAAGTATTGAAACCAGCAGAGCTGCAGAAACTCCTGCGTGTAGCTGCTGTTTTTAATAGAAAAAGTTACCTTCTTATTATTATTTTTTTATTTAGCCTAGTTGCTTTCTTTAAAATTTCCATATTCAAAAAGTGTTTGATTTCTGTGACTGAATTGTATTCTGTCACTGCTGAGTTTGGCTCAACAGTCAAAACGTCTGCCAGTCTTTAGCCTTTTTTGGCTAAAGAGGAGAAAATAGGATTTCAGCCATAGAGGAAAACACTGAAAAACCTTTAACTAGTATTTTGATTTATATTCAATCTGTTTTTTGTTTTGGTTTTTTTTTTTTTTTGGGGGGGGGGGGGGGGGGGGTTGGTGTTATTGTGCTGCATGAAACACTATGATATATTCTTTAATGAAAAAATAAGTACTGCACTTGTTGTTTTTTAGCAGTTCAGGACATGTCGACCAGAGGACACCATTGTAGCTCTTGATCTCAGCAACTTTTTGAATTGTTCTCTGCCTACTTCTTGTCAATTTCACAGCACAAGATGATTGAGGTGCAAATATCTGTAATAATATCATTGTCTTATGTTGAAGGTTTTCAGGAAGTTTTTTTATTTTTATTTTTTATTTATTTATTTATTTTGGTTGATTAAGTAAAAAAAATATTGGATCAGTAAATATAGTGTAAATAAACAGGCCCCACAAGGACCTAATATTACTTGTATATACTTGTATACTGTTACAGTGGTGGATGCACAAGTTTGAAATCATAAATTCAACATATATACAAATGATCCCTGTAAGTCAAAGGCTCAGGCTTCAGACTGACATATTTGGGCTATTATACATGAAAAAAAAATCATATGTATATATATATATATATATATATACATTAAAAGAATCCCCTCTCTGTGGGTGGTCTTTTATCCTTCAAGCTCAGGGTGTCTACCAGAGGGTGTCTACCAGAGGCCAACAATCATTTGTTTTCTTTTCATATATAAAATGCACTCTATTTTAAAAATATTTGATACCTGTTTTATTCCTTTTATTACCATGTGGTCTTGTGTTTGGGGTGAGGGGTGTTGGTTAGCTGTTGATTTGAACATTGACGGGGAAAGCGTGTAACAATTACGTTTTAACAGATATTTTGATTTTTTTATTCAACTTATTTTGTTCTTTTTTCCTTCATTTTTAACATACTCAGAGTGGAACAAGCATCCAGGAACATGTTGATGCCGTCAACCCCATTACACAACCCTATCTACGTGCTGCAGGGACAAAGAGGAACACCATCCGTGAGTTTCTTATTGTCCTGGACAAGCAGGTCAAACCATGCAAGTCAACCAGTTCACTTGGAGCATTTGATGATTTTTTCAAGGCTCTCTAACACTGTTTAGAGTTATTATTTTACACTTATGAAGATAACTTTGTTGAAGACCATTTAGAATAATGTGATAGGTTGGGATTCAGAGATTCTTTCATTGCTACCATATAATTTGCCTTATGAAGAATGTATTAATAACATGTTTCACAGTATCATTTATCAGTAATATTTCCTACAGGGTTTATATTGCATTGAATATGTCTGTCATCACATTGACCTTTCTATTTTTACAGGTTGAGTTCATTTTATACACAATGCATAAATGTGCTTGGTTAAGAGTTGATGTTCCATTCTAGAAGGTTTTAAGCTTCACTGGTGAGAGTGTCCAGATGATACATGCTGAGGGGAGATGAGAACATAGAAGGTTAATTGCATGCATGCTTACAATACACATATTAATCTAGTAGCAGGTCTGAGCGAAGGCCTAAGCGTATTCTGCTTCAGTTTGAGACTGGCTGCAAAGTACTCTACTTACTAATTAATGACGAGGGTCCATTATTAGCTCTCAGAGATGCTAAGACCTGAAGTTATTACCTTAAAAGGCAAGTAATGTAGAAAAGAGAAGTTATATGTCGGTGTAAGGTCATATGTACGTGATGTACCCTTGTCTGCACGAATTGAACTTTTGCCCGTCTGTCACCATGTATTTTTGAACTGTATTGACGTAGGTGTGATATTTTTTCCTATAAAACCAGAACCCAATGTATTCTTGTCAGAGCAACCCATTCCGTATGCTGACGGTTGGTTGTTCTCCTGTGATAAAAAAACTCATCGTTTGATTGCACTTTTCCGGAGTCTCCGTCGTTTGTTGTCTGGTCTAAAGTTGATCGATCTCGCAGCAAACACTACTGTTATACCCCCCTCGGAACTACCAAAAGTCTCCATACAGCTGTTATTCATACTACAAGAGTAGACAGTAAAAAAGTTTTAAAAAGGGTTTACAACTGATAATAATTCATATTAGTTGACATAAGCATAAAACAATGTGAATATGGTAAGAAATTTTTAAAAAGTTATTATTTTTCATGTTGCATTAATTGTTGTCATTTTATTCAAGAGACACTGGCTCTGTGTTGAAATTGACTCTTGTGGTGTTGCACTAACACTGCTCGTTTTTTCTGTGTAGAAGTTACTCCGTGCTGCCATGATGTACTTTCCATGATGTTTATCTGTAGTGAGCTCAAGTTCAGAGACAAACCACATAACAGTTCTTGTTCAAAGTGATATGTAAATCACCTTTTTACAGCTGCTGTTTCTGTCACTTCATAAAATTTCAAAAACATGAGTGAATGTCAAAAATAAATAGCAATTTTACAGGAAAGGTTGAAAACAGAATAGACAAAGTGTTTACTGTGAGTGTATCTGCTGAGAAACTACACACAGATTTAACAACAGCAAAATCACTTCATGATTTTATTATGGAAATTTTAACAATAACCTGCAAACACCACAGTGAGCATGATTTAAAGTGAGTTTAATAACATATTGCAATATGGAGAGAACCACTCCTGTCAAACACTAGGGTGATCTCTGAATTGTGGCCGCTGCCCTTACATGTTATATAACCCATCACAGACGCTGTTAAACAAAGAACATTCCATAGCATATCATATATCTCTATGCCATCAGCCCCATCCTTTAACCTCCTGCCTCACAGAGACAATTATGACCTTGTTTTCTGCTTGGCTGTCACCTCCCTAAGAGCAGGATGTCGGAGATCTTCAAGTATATAATGGACCTTCTGTGAAGGTGCAATAAAACTTGGGGCCCAGTTGTGATAAGATTCCACATGGATGCATACAATTGGTGTCAGGAGTGATCTGGCTATACTTAAGTGATATGATTAAATATGTTTGTAATACAACAGAAAAGAAATCTGCTTCCACAATTTCTAATGGTTCCTGTTGTTTGACTCTTTGTTGCAGTCTTAAATTCTTAGTTCATATTTTAAAGTTTAAGTTGCTATTTAGAGCGTCTGCTTTCTGTTTATCTCTGTTCTAGGAATGAGTCCTCTGTAATGTAGAGCATGTGGGTTTCAGTGTGAGTAGCTGTAGTCATGTCCCCCCACCTGTGTTTCCATCTGTTGCCTCCCCCTGTGTTGCTCTATGTTTGTTCACTGGACACTTTTGCTTTCTTGTCTCGTACATTTTGTCAAGGGATTACATTATTTGCTAATCATAACATGACTACTTTTCAAAAGAACAGATTTTTAGTGAAGAGTGACCCTCTGTCAGTATTAAGAGGTCATCGTCTATCAGCCAGAATACATATGAAACCACAGGGCTGAATTTAAACAGTAGCCACATTTATTGCAATAAATGCCCATACAGTTTCTTTGGAAAGTTATGAGAGTTGCAAAAATATATATAAAAAAACATATTATTAACAAAAGTTGATAATATGGTTTTTGATATTTCATGGTGCATTAAAAAACAGTCACTCAGCTGCACTCAAACTCAAGTTGCTGTTTTTTGTCATCTTTCAGTTGTGACATGTGTTTTAATAAAATACATTTTCTAACTGAAAAGTTCAACATTTATTTCTTCTGTAATTTATGTATGAAAACCACTGGCAGATCCACCAAATGTGGTGTCCCTGCTGTGATACTGAAATTAGCTCAGTCGCTAAACCTATCGGAGAAAAAGGCCCTTTAAATCACTATGGTAACAAAGTTACTTTAGTGAGCAGGCAGTGG
Source organism: Astatotilapia calliptera (assembly GCF_964374335.1). Classification (NCBI taxonomy): domain Eukaryota; kingdom Metazoa; phylum Chordata; class Actinopteri; order Cichliformes; family Cichlidae; genus Astatotilapia; species Astatotilapia calliptera. Next base: position 32,803,671 of record NC_137427.1, on the reverse strand, counting down.
GTCCATACTGGAGTAGACATCACTTGTGTGGCTCGTAGGTAGTTGCAGTCCGCTATAATGTGCTGGGAGGTTGTCATATATGGGGTCAGGGTTCACCTGAGGAGGACACACAACATACTGGGTTAAGCCCTTTCTTTCCAAGTGTAACTTAGAAAGTGTTATTCACGCCTTTATTACTTCACGTTTGGATTACTGCAATTCTCTTTTAGTAGAGGTTGGGCGTGGCACTTTGTCACGCTTGCAACTAATGCACAATGCTGCGGCACGATTTTTAAAGCAGAAGGAAATTCGACCACATCAATCCCGTTTTGGCCTCTCTACATTAGCTTCCAATTGAATCTAGGATCCATTTTAAAGTCTTTTCTTGGAAAGAAAAGTGTGAACCCACAGTTGATCTGCATAATCATGTGAGACAAGTTGTAAAAACGGGTGTGGGTCATTCTCCAGCAAGGCTTCGGGTGAAACCATTGTGAGACCTTGTGATCAAATGATGTGAGTGGGTGTTAAGGCTTCTCGGTTGGGACCTCTAAACTAGATTAGAGATCTCAATTTTGAAATGGCTTGCTAAATTTAGGAAAACATAGATATCAGATTACATTAATGTGCCACTGTACAACAGAATAGAAGCTAACATGTAGATTTGTATTTGAGTTTGTGCAGTTTGTGAGTTTGTGTGTACAGTGCAGGCCTGCAATAATGTTTGAGAAGAGAGAGCAGATGATTTTTGTTAAACAGATGTGTTCCACTATAGAGGTATTGCATGAAGTATGAGAGATATCTGTTCTTGTGACAATAAAACTCAATTAGTCTGTTAGAAAAGTTCACTACTGCCTGTCATGGAATGATTGATGACCTCTTCTCCATTATAATTTCAAATGTGTCAAAAACAGCTGGTCTCAGGTGAACAAAGGAGGAGAGTTGTCAATTGATCACCACATGGTGCTGACTCGAATCAGGTGGTGGGGATGCTTGACAGGACTATACCAAACATAAAATGAGGTTACACTGGGAACAAACTCCCACCTCTGGCAGAATCCTGACAGCAATCCCACTAACATAGTATGAAAAAGATGAGCTACAAGTGGTGCAAAGTATCTTTCAAGTCGAGATTGTGGAGCCACTACTCGCCCAAATCAAAAGGTACTAATTAGTACTAATTAGTCAGCAATAGTCTGACTAGGATACCTCCTACGTGGCTTCTTCCCACAGTGAGGATGCACTGGGGAACACCCAGGACCTGCTGGAGAGATGTGTGATGGCTAACCTGGGAATGCCAAAATGACCCACTGCTGCAAGAGCTAGCAGGGGATAGTTTGTTTACATGTCTGCCCTCTCTGTGACCCAACCCAACACAAATGGGAGAAAATAGATGTATGAATGGAGGAATTATGGATGGAAAAAAAGACAAGGACACAAGTTTAAGCACTGTTCTTGATAGATAACAAATGATTGAAGATATGAAGAAAAATAGAGGAGTTGATGTTTTACAATTGAATCCTGTCATGTACCTGCTCTTCATTGTTTGATGTTTCACTTCTTGCAAAGTCACTGGAAGTCGTCATCATTCTAATTTAAAGAAAGGAAATAATTTTCAAATCAACAAGTGATTTCAAATCACAGTTTGAATATGATGAATAAAGCAAAAAAAAAGAAGGTGTATTTACTTAGCAGACGATAACTCGATGGTTGAGTAGATGTCAGTGTTGTTTTTCAAACTGAAACGCAGCCTGACATAGTGAGGACCATCCTGCTCATCCGATTCACCTGGAACGTTTTTATTTATGAAATCAGGAAAAATCTGCATGGACAAATAACATCACATTTTATTAATGTATATCTACATACATTTATATATAGAGGTTATAATTCACATGAAGGAGAACAATACAAAGGCTAAAAATACATGCTTTTGGGTTAAGCAGGAATAGATTTATATGAAGAAAAACAAGGTGTTCAAGCGGCTTGTTTTATTTCAGCTGTTATTGCAGAATAACTTTTTGTTTCCTGTTTGGTACCTGCTGTTTGTTGCCTAATGTTTCAGCTCTTGAAGGCTGGTTAGAAATCCTCTTTTTTCTGAACAGATAGAATATATATATATAATTAAAGCCATATCAGAAGAACATATTGACCTGAATGAGATCAAAGCGTTACTCACCTAACACACCAGCAGACAGTGAGAAGTATTAAAACCAGCAGAGCTGCAGAAACTCCTGCAGCTGCTGGTGTCCATGTTCCTGTGATACTTTGGACAGTGAGAGTCTTTGGAGCAGAGCTGATATCTTTGTTGGTTTTCACAGCACAGGAGTAGCTTCCTGCATCCTCCCTGCTGACTGGGTCTAGGATCAGATGTTTGTTCTGGTTCTCTCTCGGGGTCAGAGGTCGACTGTTCAAGTACCAAATGTAGTTTGTGTTGTCAGTCAGAGGACAGCTGGTACTGCAGGTCAGTGTGACTCTCTGACCCTCTGTCACCACTGCAGAAGGACTCATCTTCACTCTCAGCTCTGAAAGTAAAAAAAAAAAATAAATCATTATTTATGCACCATTTTCATTGATTTTTAATTGTCAAACTGAAGACATTTTGGAATGGAAATGCGACCATTTATGGTTTGGAAATGTGGTTCTTGTGAATGTAGATTTATAACAACAAACAAACAAACAAACAAAATTAGCCAGAAATGTTATTGTTCAAAATTCTTCTGACCTCATTTAAAGTTGACAGTTAAGTGATGTATGCTCCTAGATGTCAAAGCGTTAAATGCTGAAATGATGAGTAATTGCTTTATAGCTCAAACAAAATAACAGTATCCAGATTGTTCAAATAAAAAAAACAAACAAACACCAAAGTGAGAAATGGAAAAGACACATGAGTGCTTCTTCTAAAAAAGTAAAACATATTTTTTCCTTCATAATAAGAACTATTTTATACAATATGAAATGCATTTTTTTCTGAAAACTTGAATGATTTCAGTTTTAACCCTCTTGAGGCAGGCGTTGCAGATTTGCAACAGTTAAAAACTAACAACCTGATTAGCCCACATAGATATGTTATGAGTTTTTTTTACTCAGAAGTACCACTGCAGGACTTGGTTGTGCATTAGCAACAAAAAGTTTAATTTGAGCCTGAGAGGGTTAAGTGCAGGACTTTTTCTTTGTAATGAGCATTTGCAGTGCAGCATTGACATGTTCACAGCATCTGAATATTTCTTCCACCTCTGCTCCTGTTCAGACATTAATGAGTAAAGTCTGCTGACTGAGGAGTTTAGATTTACCTGTGACAATCAAAAAGACTCCAGGCAGATCAGACTGTGTCCATCCTTCATGATCTCTCTTGAATCTGAATGTGTATCCTCCTGAGTCATTCTTCTTCAGGTTGTTGATGGTCAGGATGTGTTGGTTCTTCATGTTGTCCTGATACTCCACATGACCTGCAGCCTCAATCAGCTCTTCAACTTCCACTTTATCTTTTCTCCATTTTTTACTCCAATACTTAAACTCTGGCTTCATGTTATCAGGATGTGAGTATTCACTTGTGATGTTCACTGAAGATCCTTCCAGAGCACAGATTCTCCTGCTGACATAATTCACTCTCCAGCAGTTTTTATACTGAACACCTGAAATATAAATGGAAGATTTAGAGTTGTTTGATTGGTCTGTATTCCAGCGCTTGAGTTCATTATTAGTTGGCAACATAGATTTGAAACTTGCAAACTTCTGTAGATTGAAGATGTTCGTGGCCTTTAACTGTACAAGAGAATGTGCCTGTTGAAGAGTTATGAGTTGAATGATGTTGATTCTCATAATAGTTTATTTTGTTGTGATACCACATGTAGACAGTTTGATCATCAGTCAGGTTACAGCTGGTGTTACAGGTCAGTGTGACAAACACCGAGGTGAAAGAAGCTCTTTGAACATGAACCTCTGTAGAAAAGGGATAAACACACCTATTGTTACTATGTATAGATATATTCAAAGAGCTCATATAATACCTATAAATGATAGTTTTAACAAATCTGACTAGAATTGATATTAACTGGAGATGTGATTGTAGAGTGTGGAATTTTTACCTCTGGGATATGTGATGGAGTGCCGCTCATCCACTGATGTCTCATTGTGGAAAGAAGTGTTTCCATAAGTCACACTGAAGCATGTCTGTGTGATAGAATCTGGACAAAAAGACATGAGGTTAAATATTTGTACTGAGACTATTTTTACAGGGGTTTGCTGAAGGGTTTGTAGGGACTATAAACATCATGACTCACCCACAGAGACTTCAGGGGCTCTGAGATGCTCGTAGCCTTTGACAGCACAGGAGTATGTGACTGCTTCCTCACTGCTGAGCAGCTCTTGGTACCAGGGAGACCAGTCCTCATAGAGAAACTCTCTGTTCTTGTACCAGATGTAGGCTGCAGGCTTTTCAGTCAGAGGACAGCTGCTGCTGCACATCAGTGTTACTGTCTGTCCCTCTGTGGCAGGAATCACCTTTACCTGCAGCTCTGAGAGGATGATGGAGAACAACTTACACAAGGATGTCATTTGGAAAGTAATCAATGAGTAAAAGTCACTGTACCTGCAACAACTTGTAGACTAATTCTGTTGAGCCAACAGTTTCCTGGACTGTCTGTAGTCTCCATACAGCAGTAAGTGTTTGCATCACTCTCTCTTAGATCATTGATGGCTAAAGTTGGGTTTTTCTCTTCAGACATGTTGTATGTTGCACGTTGTCCATCCACAGAGAGCTCACTCTGAACATACTTATAACCATCCCAGTGTATAGTGAACCATTTTCTGCTTGAAGTCAGATGTTGATGTGAGCAGTGCAGATCCACTGATGAACCTTTGAAAGCACAGATCCTGGTTTCTCCTCCTATAACACCTTTAGCAGAAACTTTTATCAGGAATCGAATTCATTGTCTTATCATTTTTACGTCAGGTTTTTTTTTCTTTTCTTAGAATGTAAATAAAATTTTTGCTTTCTTTTCATAACAATGTATAAATAATTACTCATACCTGAAATGTAGAAGATGAAACAGACGAACAGATGTTGAAAATCTGTCAGCAACATGTTGGTTGAAGTCTTGTGTGCAAGCATAAAGTTGACAGTAAATATAAAAGTAGACAAGATTAACTCACAGGTTAAAATCGATTGAAAAACAGAAGGACTGACATGACTGTTTTTGTACAATGGTTTGGCACACAAAGCACCTTTGAAACTAAACATGAACGTCCTTCCTCTGTGGTTCTTTCGTTATCTGCAAGACGATCAATGTGGTTTTGCCGTCTTGCCCTGAATATTTTAGATGTTCAGGTAACTTTCAGTTTTCAACAAAGTTTTTATATTATTTCTCTACATTTATGTATGTATTTATAATTTTTTTCTAAAAGTCTCCTGCTCAAACCTGATGGAGTGTAAAAAAACAAAATGGTACAAGAGTCAAATGATTCTCCTGTCAAAATACTCATACAAATGTTAATGCATGTTAACAGCCTGTTAAGATAATAAAGACAATGATAATAATAATAATAATAATAATAATACCAATGATGGACATTTTGAAAACATCACCATTATTGTGCACCAGTTTATCTTGTTCTGCTGTCTTACAGTTCCTGGCCTGCCCACTGTAGGCTGCCATTATCACAGCTCATGATCTCAGCAGCAGTCTGTGCTGCTGAGATCATGGACATTTGGTTAGTGCTTGCAGGTTATGTTTTCAGTAATATTTTCCACTGAACCCTATTATTATCTTTGAGTTAGCACGCAAAAGGACCACAGTTCTCTCTGCTAGAAACTGACTGCAGTCACAGCAGTGTACATACAAGTGTGTGTTTGCGTATGTTTGTGTGTATGTGTGTATGTGTGTGTTGCAAATGAAGTGCCATGTCAATGCTACGAAACATGTTCTGTTTCGGGTACATTACATTCATTCTGTTTTTAAGTGGAGAGGGTCTGAACCTTACTGGAGAAGCTGAGTGAGGAGGTTACATGTGAAAAGCTTATTGTCTGTACTTGTCACCATCGGAGGGGGAGCGTGTCATCTCCTACTACAGCTGCTCCCTCAGCAGACTGGAGAGGAACTATTTTGTCACCCGTCGAGAGCTGCTGGCCATCATTCTGGGTCTCCGCCATTTCAGACCATACCTCTACAGAAAGAAGTTTCTTCTGCGCACAGACCATGCGTCCCTCACTTGGCTGCTCAACTTTAAAGAACCGGAGGGACAGCTAGCCCGGTGGTTGGAGACGCTGCAGGATTACCACTTTGAGGTTCGTCATCGGGCGGGACGTCTCCACACCAATGCAGATGCCCTTTCCTCCAGCTGGTTCATGGTGCGGCAGGGTCAGGACATCCTGGGACCCTTCCCCACCACTGACCAGGGGAACCGCTACGTTCCGGTTGCCCCGACCAGAGCGCTGTTACCACGGCTGAGTGTCGGGTCAACGAGATGTTTTGCCGGTTCGGGGTACCAGAGGAACTGCACAGTGACCAGGGCCGGAATTTCAAGGCAGTGTTGTTTAAGGAGGTCTGTCAGTGGATGGGTATGAGGAAGACCCGGACGGCACCCCTAGAGCGGTCCAGGAATCTACGAAATGCACTCCAGCGACCTTGATGTTTGGGCATGAGCTTTGTACCCCAGTACACTTGGTGTTCAGATCCTCCCCTGAGCAGGAAGGGGGCAGGGACCCTAGATTGGACTACCTCCAAAACCTCTGGGCCCGGCTACCGGAGGTGCACCAGTTGACCAGGCAGGCGCTCTGGGATGCAGACTTCCGGCAGAAGCGAGCTTAATGATACCCGCTGAAAGGGGGAGGACTGTTGCCAGGTCAGCAGGTGTGGGCCTACAGCCCGGAGAGGAAGAAAGGGCTTTTCCCAAAACTGATGAGTCAGTGGGTTGGACCCTGCACTGTTCTCGAGGGGCTGTCCGATGTGGTCTAACGGAACAGGGTGGTCGTACTCCATCGTGACAGCCCTTGAGTCCACCCATGGAGGGGTCAGGATCCCAGCTTCAATGGCAGGCCCCCAACCTGGCCTCAGAGACAGCTGGGGGACCAGCGGAACGTCCTTAATGACGTCATTGCCTTCCCCAACACCTCAGAGATTTTGCTATGGACATGCCGGTTGCTGGGGAGAGCTAACCACTCAGGTGGGGGCTGTCTGGCTTGTTGGGGGAGCGACTAGTTATCTCCCATCATGCCTTGGGACATGTGCTGCTGTTAAGATGTTCTTGTTTTATTGTCTACAGTTACATGACTTTTAACTGTTCTCTTAACTGTTCTGTGGTACAAAGTCACTGTCATTGTTTGATGGAAAGAATGATTTATCATGAGTGAGTTCGGTTATGTGGTTATTGACGCTCGGAAGCACAGTGTAACACAAGCAAGTGTTTAATAGAGCTCCTCTTACCTGTTTGTTGTGGAACAGCAAGCTCAATAGCTGAGTGGTGCTTTGTTGCTAAGATTCATCTGCTCGCTACAATATAAATATATTTTGCCAAAATCTCAGGTCAAAGCTCACAAAACTATTTCAACAACCACTAAAGAGCAAAAACAGCAAATGACAGAAGGTAAACAGATTCCACACAAAGATGTAAAGCGCGGATTGTTCACCCGACGGCACGTACACGTTGGTGCTGAAAGCTGACATCTCACAGATTCTGAATCTGCAGGTTTGGTCACTCTCTGACCAAAATTCCCTGAATCAGCAGCAAAAGAAGATCAAAACTACGCTTCATATTTGATAAACATCATCATGAATTCCCTCTTACTTTTGCTGTTTTGCTTCCTCCACGATGAAATCACACTTCCTGCACAACTCACTCTCTCTCAAAGACCAGTTTCCCATCAAAAATCTGTTTTCTGCATTATTTGCTTGCTCATTACGCACCAGTCCACCGTTGTGTACAGACTGGTGAGCTGTTTTGTTCTGTTTTTTAAAAAATGACACCAAGAAACCTGCCTTTGTGCTTTTCAATACTGAATAAATGTAAACTTTTGAGAATGACGTCAAAATTGCAAAAGGCTTAGCTGTGTCTCTAATAAAACCTCTGTAACTTTGCTCTGCTTCATTTCAGCAGCATCAGGCAATGTTCATATGTTGATTGATTGATGGTTTTCTTTCATTTTTGATCTACTGCAGAATATTTTCAAGGTTATCTGCTATAAGAAGATGTTTTTCTGTGTTTTATCCTCAGTTACTTTGACACAAAAGCATCTGCTGTGATGCTTACACATCTGATGAAGTCTCACAAGTGTCAGCTTTGTTTTTATACATAGATATAAAAACATAGATATGTACTGATAAATGATGAGAAATATAATATTTCTGATGGAGTCAAAATTGAATCAAATCAAATACCCAGCAGCATTTAAGACCCTTTCATTGTGTGTAATTGCTCTCACTGTCAGAAGAGGGAGACAAAAGGCAGTTGACCTGCTAAAATGAAATAAAAAAATAAAAATACATTACCATTCGCTGAATTTAAGCTGAGAATATAGCCACGTAAACTTCAAAATTAATCGTGCTACTTCTATAATCAGTGATATCATCAATAAATGTTTCTAAACTGGATCCACTAACAGCCATTCATGCCCATATGAATATTGCCTCCACCACGTTCAGCAGAAAGCTGTTCCTTTCTGCAGGCTTTTCTGTCTGTAGTCTTCATACAGCAATAAGCGTTTGCATCACTCTCTCTTAGATCATTGATGGTTAAAGTTGGGTTTTTCCCTTCAAACATGTTGTACGGTACATTTTGTCCATCCACAGAGAGCTCACTCTGAACATAATTTCCTTTGCAGTCTATTGTGAACCATTTTCTGCTTGAAGTCAGATGTTGACGTGAGCAGTTTAGAACCACTGATGAACCTTTGAAAGCACAAATTCTGAGTTGTGCATTTCGTGGAAGTTTTAAAATAAACTGCAAACAGCTGGTAGGCATTATTTGAAGTGGGTTTAAGTACATATTGTTATATGGAGAAACTCTGGTCAAACACCTAAGCAGTCTCTGAAGATGGGTGCGGTTCACTCATGTCTTCTATGGCTTGACCAAACTAACTGAACAAGAAATTCCAAAGCATCACATGAGTCTATACCCTCAGTTCGGCTCATCCTTTGAAAACCTTCCCTTTGAGAGCGAAAGAGAGAAAATTATGAAACTATACAATCTGTAATTTTTTTTCAAATATTTCTTCTTAGATAAAGTTATTTACAATTATTATATAAGGACTCATAAATAATCACTAATACCTGAGATATAAAAGATGATACCGCCAAAATACCAAAATCACTGCCTGTGTCATCACGATAATTTTTGTATCAATAAGTATCAACTCTGCTGCATGCAGTTATGTTTAAATTCATTAAACATTCATTTGAGATGCTTGAATTGGTTGAGCAGAAAGCTGAGGAGGTCTTAAAACTGTTGTCCGTATCTGATGATGATGGTTTAAAGTCCAAACTTTAATGATCAAAAGCTCGAGTGATGTCGACTTTAATCTGCTCTTAAGTTAAAATTTTATTGTATTTATATTTTAATGCAGAGAAAGATGATTTTTTGTGTTTGTTTTACTTTGTGCCTTTTGTTTTGTTTAACATATCTATAATTACTCTTTGAGCTCTCTAATTGAATTGTATTCTGGGTTTGAAGAGTTAACATTAACGTTGCTTTGCTGGCCTCTGGTGGTTTAACTCGTCAACTTATTGCAGCAAATTACAACCTCATGCACTCCTGACCCTTCGATATGCCTGCTGGGTGTGGCTTATCGTTCCAGCCTTAGTGCTTTCATTAGTAAACAGCTTTGTTATCTTTCTTTATTATCTCTCTTTTTGAGCGTTCATTAATTAATCTCTGAAAAATCTGAAGTACTGTACATCAGGAATAAATATGACCTCAGTGTCCTCAACATCATGATTGTTGTAGTCCAGGCCTTAAGCCTAAAGCTAAAAGTAAAAGCTTGAACCATAAAAGAGACAAAGTAAGTCATCGGTCAAACTGAACAGTCCTCTTTGTCAGAGTGAAGGTGAGGGGGACGGAATGACTGCTGTTTCATGTTGACTGGTTTCACACTTTAAGCAGCTTTGAAACTAAAACTAAACTTCCTTCCTCTTCCTTTGAATCTTCTTTGTACTTGTATTGTGTGTGTCCGGCCTGAAAAACATTTAAAGGAAAATACAAATACCTTCTGTATCATCACACACACACTTGTGCTGTATACACTTGCATGGAATATTCATATTCATATAACTCTACAAAAAGTAATTTCCAGAAACTTAAAAGTGGACACACCTTAACTCACAAACTGACCTAATTACAAAGACATAGCTTTTATAGTGGTTTGGCCTAACCATTTACACACAAAACAAAAACACAGTAACATCAACTAAGCACAAAATAACACAAGTAAACCTAAACCACTCCTGTTCCTGATAAGCACATGGTTGGTCCTTCTGAGCAGGCATTTTGAGTCCTCAGCCACGCCTTTTGCCCAGACAGGAAACAACCACCAACCAAAACAAGATAACTCAAAGAAAGAGAAACATAATTAATATAACAGAAAACATTTTCATAATATCAGTGTTAGGTTTAACCAAATGATTAATGAATTATATTAAAGAAGAAAACTGCAAAACAAACTAATAAAGTGAACAAATGGCCTGATTTACCCATGTGTGGCTGATGCCATCACAGCTGCATCAAAAACAGTGACATATTCTCTGATTTAAATAAATACATAAATAAAAACTTGGTGACCTGTCAGATATGAACTGACACAGAGTCCTTCTTTAACTTGTGAAGCAGTTGGGGACATGTCCACCAGAGGGCACCATTATTATAGTTCTTGATCTCAGAAGCTGGTTATTTAATGCAAAAGTCAATGTTGTTTAGAGATTTCACCACTTTTTTACTGAGCCATCCTTCAGGTATAAGTAAAATCTTTCTATTTTTTTTTCTATTTTTCTCTGACTACCCATTGTCAAGACAACTCACGATAACTGGGGTTATTTGAATCATTATGATATGCCAGGTTTTTACTAACTCGTTTGTATACTGTTACAACTTGATTTTACAAATTGTTTCTACTCTTTGATCTGTTTATCAGCTCCACAAAAAAAAGTTTTCACAGGTTAGATGAATCAAATAAAACACTGCATTTTTAAAAAGTCAATACTTTGAGTGTATTTTATAACAAGAGAAACATAAAATCAACATTACATAAGTAGTGAGTAAGTAATTGATATTTTTCCACATTTTCCCAAATGTATAATATTTCAATTACACAGTATTCCCCAGGGAATGAGTTTTGCAGTGACAGCTCCTGACACATATAGGGACCAATTTGGGACCTTCCACCTCTCCTGCAGTTTTGCCTTCTGCCCCTGAGACTTCTTGAGTTTGTTGGGTTCCTGCTCTCTGATCTTGCCATTAATTGACAAACATCTAACAACTGTGGTCCTCTGTCCTTGTAAACTACCACTTTGTCTTGTTGGCTGGCAAGAGTTAGAGGTTTACAGGACAGCTGAATGATCTATTTTAATTAGCAGCACAAACTGTTGCAGGACCCCAAATGAGGAAATCATGGATCAAAAAAAAGGAAAAAGTATAAGTAGACTGGGGAAACAAAGACTGGGGAAATTCAATTGTTTTATTACAAACATTCCTAAAAATCATTCCCACACTGTCTGAAGCTCCTTTTAAAGTAGCAGTGCACTGTGAATGAAGGCAATTCTAAAAGAAGGTCACCAAACATTATTAGAGCTGTGATGGAAAATTTTAAGTGTTTTGACCTTTTTGACCTTGTGTTAAATTAATATGGCTGAATAGAAGGCTCAAAAATATCTTGTTTTGTCTTCATATAACCCTCGATTAAGATATACTTGTGTTCTGTGAACACAGCAGGTAGATAACTTGTTCCTATAAATGATGAATTAACAACAAGTTCTTAATTCATTTTTCAAACACCAAATTAAAATCTCACAAAGACAACTTATTTATAGTGTGCAGATCAATTTATATCATATTTCCATAACAATCTGGTGTCAGTGTAGTGGGATCCCTTGGCTGATCTAAAGCTAGCATGGTGGTGATGTCTTATCATGTAAGGCAGCCTTTCCAACCTCAAATCTCACATAGTTGTTAGATGAGACCAAACATGATGACAGCGAACACCTCTGTTGGAATGGCTATGAATGGACCATGTTGTCCAGTAAAAGAAGAAATTTGGGATAAAAAGTATAAAAAAAAAATTGCTGGTGAATGTAAGATGCCTTATTACAGAAGTGAGAACGTCTCCACTTTTCCACTTCTGTACATAAAAGCTTTCTTCTCACTTTCACCTTTAAAACAGGAAAAGTGTGTTTTGTGCCTTCTGGCTGAAAACACAGTATCAGTGAATACATCGCCATGCACAACATGAGAATGTGTAAGTACAATAAAAGATTACAAACATTTCCCGAAACTACCTCAAAGTAACTACATACAGTAAAATTACTTACAGTGTAATTTATGTTTCCTTTCCATCTCTTTGTTAGAGGTCTGTCTTGTGGTTTATGTCTCTGTGTTCTCTAGTTGTTCTGTCTCCCCTGTCAGCTGTATCCCCTTGTCAAGTTCCCGTCTCTGTGTTATGTTTCCTGTTTTACTTTGAAAGTCTGTGTCTCATGTAAATGCATCTGGTTTTGCTTCCTTTGTCTCGTTAGGCCTGATTTGCCCCAGCTGTGTTTCCCTCCTGTTACCCATTCCCTGATTGCTCCCTCTGTGTATTTAAGCCCTGTGTTTCTCTGTCTGTGTTGTGATCTACTGTTTATGATGCTGTGTGGGCTGGCTGTTTGCCAGAGTTTGTTTTTGGAGTCTGAGTTTTGTTACCGTTTTTGAGTTCCTGTCTGTCTCCGGAGTCTGCACTTTGGGTTAGTGATGGGTAAATGAGGCCTCGTGAAGCGTTTCAGCACATTCCCCAAATTGTATCGATACTGTGTCGACACATTGTTGCTGTTTTGCTCCATACTGACACCTGCTGGACCTTAAATATCATTGCAGGCAACTTACTTGAGACTCACAACAGACACGGATTCAAATACCTAGTCATACTTGTATATACTGTAAGGTATTGTACTTTCCATGGAATCATTTTATATGTTTTACATTGCAAACATTGCAGACATCATTAAAATGGAAGTATTGTGAATATAATATTACCCATTTAAATGTAATTGACTCAGAGTTTATAAATTTCTATTCAGAAAAATAAGTATATCCAATGTTTTTGCATTCAGTCTACTGCGTTTTTTGGGGGGTTGTTTTTTTACACCATTTCCCCAGCTTTGGAAATCTCACAGGCACAGATGAAGCTGGGGTACAAAAACTGTAAAGCCAGGTGGAAAAGGTTCAGATAAGATGTCTTCCTATTCCCCCAGTACGTTAAAGGATCCTGTGATCTTGGAATGTTTCTCTCCGACACTCTCCACAATACTAAGGGGTTGGCAGTCCTTTATAATAAAATTCAGGACTGCCTGGCCCAGAACAGTGTTCAGACTGGTTAAGCTGTTCAGTGTCAATATAGGCCGACCCATGTTCATTATCGGTGTGATTGTTTCCTCATTTTCATGTTTGGCTCTGTAATGCCTAAACACTGAGGAGGTGCTTGTGTTTGTGTAAAAAGCTCCGCAGAACAGATGCGACATTTAACCTGCATAAAATGAAATAAGTAATTTACACTGCAAGTCACATTATTGTTTTTCCTGTTCTGATAGATTACACTGAAACAAAGACAGACAAACTATTTGCAGTTAAAAGATCAAAATGATCCCACACAGCAGAAACTTTTCTTTCGGGCTCCATTTTGTTATGGAGAGATGTGTATTTATTTATTTATTTTTTATCTTTGCGAGAGTAATTTTTTGTTTTTTTTGGTGGCGACTCGTTCCGTTGACAGATGCGGACGCGATACCTTCTAAACACAGTTTGGCGCGTTGGCAATGAGCGATACAGCAGCTGTATCGATCATGTGACTTTTCTTAAAGCGACGCCCGCAACGATACAGGCTTCACTCTGTGAGCTTGATACAAGCGTCGGTGCGTCAGTGTTGCTGGACCCATCACTACTTTGGGTCCTTTTCCTGCCTGCACAAAGCCATTCCTTAACAGAAGATCGTGACCAGAACATGGACCCCGCAGACTCTCTTTCCTCTGAGTTCAACGCCAAGATGATGCGGATGGTGAGTCTGCTCGACTGCATTGCCCAGTCACAGGATTTACGGACTATGGCAGTTGGGCTAAGCACAGTAGATGCTATCATTAGGCATAACCCTCAGCTTACTCAGTTTGCTAAGGATACTAAGTTGGCTGGCACCATTACTGCCTGGAGAGAGCAAGTTAGGGCTGGTGAGCTTGCTCTCTCACTCACTAAATCTTCCCCATCGCTGATTCAGCAAGACACACACTCTCCACCTGCCTCTACGCTGCCATGGACTTCCTCTCCTTCCACACGCCAGCCGGGACCTTGTTCACCTGTCCATTCACCAGCCTCTTTCCTGGCAGCTATGTGGTCGGAGGATCAGGAGGAGGTCTCCATTTCTTCACCGGTTCCTGTTTTCTCATCCTGAAGGAAACGGCGCCCTTGCCACGGCCACTCCTCTCCCCAGTCATCTGTTCTGCAACCTGGTCCTGCTGAAGGGTCCGAGGGGCACGTCCGGCCTTCATCTGTTCCCGCTGGTGGTTCTGGAGAACCTCACCTGCCTTTGTTTGCCTCCGCTGGACGGTCCGAGGGGCCTGTCCAGCAACAGCAACCTGCCTCTGCTGGAGGGTCCGAGGGGCCCGTCCAGCCTTCTGCCTCCTCGTCTGGTGCAGCCTCCGAGTATTCCTCCTCGTCTGGTGCAGCCTCAGCTACAGCTTCAGCTCTGCCTGGTCCTGCCCGGCCTGCCCGTCCTCGTCCTGCTCGTCCTCGTCCTGCCCGGCCACTTTCCAGGTCGTTGGCTGGACATCATTGCTGTCGTGGTCGGCCTCCGGATCTGCCCCGTCACGGTCGCTGGCTTCACGGTCGCGCTCCTGAGCCGTTTTCTGGACTCTTGGGCCGTCGACCTCTGGGCCATTTTCTGGAGTCTTGGGCCGTCGACCTCCGGGCCGCCCCCCAAGCTGCCCCCCGAGCTGCCCGGGTTTGGGCTGTTGCGCTGTCGACCTCCGGGCCGGCCCCCTGAACTGTTTTTGGGAGTGGTTTCCGGGCCGCCTGCGCCTTTTGTGGGCCTTTTTGTTTGGTTATTTTCTGGGCTCCAGTGTTTTCTGTTTTTGATCTCTAGGTTGTGTTTGATTTGTTTGGTTTGGTTTGTTATTTTTGCATGAATAATGCTAAACATTATTCATGCAACAATATTCTGTAGTTCACATTAGCAATTAATCTGATTTCAAAGTTTATAAATCATCTAAAATCATATAGTTAATTAATTTGCTATCATAGTCCGAAAGAACGAGATCGCGGATACAAGCGGCAGAAATGAGCTTCCTCCGAAGGGTCGCTGGCCTCTCCCTTAGAGATAGGGTGAGAAGTTCGGCCATCCGGGAGGGGCTCAGAGTAGAGCAGCTGCTGCTCCACATCGAAAGGAGCCAGCTGAGGTGGTTCGGGCATCTGACAAGGATGCCCCCTGGGCGCCTCCTGGGTGAGGTGTTCCAGGCATGTCCCACCGGGAGGAGGCCCCGGGGCAGACCCAGGACACGCTGGAGAGGTTATATCTCTCGGCTGGCCTGGGAACGCCTTGGTATTCCCCCGGACAAGCTGGAGGAGGTGGCTGGGGAGAGGGAGGTCTGGGCCTCTTTGCTTAGGCTGCTGCCCCCGCGACCCGGCCCCGGACAAAGCGGATGAAGATGGATGGATGGATGGATGGATGGAGTCTTGTACTGGGTGTGGATATATGCAGGTGCTGGTTCGAAAGTGTCAGACTTTAGCACTTTTGAATCACACTCAGAGGTGTAAACACATCTTCAACCACAGGGATAAACACGGTTTAAATACTTTGAGTACGAATTGTGTTTTAAATTCACTCTTGTTTTTTGTGGCCTCAAATGCTGTGACATGTGGTTTCACTGATGAAAAATAAGCACAATATGAACCCAGACAATTCTGGGGGCATTTTTAAAACTTTGTTAAAAGGTATAACCTTCTCTCTAGCTCAGAGGAGACGATTGTTACTGCTCATGATGTTACCAAATGCTTGTTTAACACAGCAGTCTATGCTGCTGAGGGATTTGACCATCTTTGCTGAGCCATTCTGCAGGTATGAGGAACATTTTCATGTACTCTGCTAACCCATTGTCAGCTCTGTGCAGCAGAAGAAAACTGAGCTGTAAATGTTGTTAGTTGTCTGTCTTTTGAGGTTATGTGGCAGATTTTTACTAGAAGAGAAATTTAGTGATCACAGCTGATCAGTATTTAATGTAAATCAGGTCAGTTTTTTTGCACTTGCTGTCATTTCTCCATACTGTTACAACGGCAGATGGTTGTAATGAATTTAATAAGGTTCACATATGTACATACTAGTACTTACAACTGAATTCAGGGTTCGATTAAGAACTGACTCTTTTCTTTTATTATATTTATTTTTTATTTTACAGTGAAGACAGGTGAGTTTATTCCTATATTTTTAAGTCATCATCAGGACTCTTGGTCTTGGGGTTGCTGGCAGTGTTGCAGCACCCCCTGCAGCAAATGGCAGACATCACAACACCCACTCACAGGTGCAAAAAAAAAAGTAACAAAAAACAATATTAACAATAATTGAAAAAAGATATATAAACTGTTGAAATACTTCAAAAATCACTTCTTTCATTATTTTTCTCAGAAATGTGGGATTTGGGAAGTTTTTTCATAAAAAGGATCATTTTCAAATAACATTACATACTAGACACCGGCTATCACAATGGCATAAACACATTGTTTTTTGTTGTTATATATTATAGTGTCATTTAAAAAAAGAACAAAAGAAGACCATCAAATTAACGAGCTTCATCTCTTTAGAAATACTTGGAATTGTCCCAGTGCTGGCCTCTTTAATGTATCATTCTCCACCTTGGATTGGAAACATGGACCATCAGACTCACCTGTCCCTGATGAATGTCCTAACAGAAGGTTTTAACACTTTAGTCATCAGATCAATAAATTGTGAAGGAATCTGTCGCCTAAACTTCGGAGTGCCAAGCTACATCACAAATTGTTCAGTAATTTCACAGTCCTACCTTTGTTACAAAAGAATATTTGGATATTTGTGAAAAATTTTCGTTTGGGTCAGGTAAAATATTATCCATATGTGAAATGCACTATACACAGGTACACACACACACAGGTCTTTATCACCAGGTTCCACATTTATTTACAATTTTCCCCGGTTATGACTGAACACAGTCTGACAGCTGTCGGTCCCAGCCGATTTCCCTCTCCCTCCGCTCCTCTCTGTCTCACTATAAAAAGGGAAGGAAACCATTATCAGTCCAAATCGCCATCAGCTGTTCTCACCGGCATCTCCAGCACCGCCCCGTTGAGCCCACTGCACCACTCCTCCCCTGCAGCCGCGCCCGGGACCACACCTCCGCCACACCATATTTTTGATAGGTTCTTGTCAGTCGTGCACAAATAGGTTTATGTATGCCTTGACTGCTGCTTGTTAAAAACCACATAGTTGGAAGGCTAATATGCTTTTTAATGGTTACATAATGAATTTGCTTATCTGCGTGTCTTCCTAACAGGTAAGGGTTAATTATTGTCACATCTGTGTTAAAATATTGTGTCTAAGACCGTATACTTTTCTCAACAATGCAGACCAGTTGAGTTCAGTTTTGTCTGTTTTCTCTTGTCCTCTGTGTGTTGGGAAATAGTAGATAGTTACATGACTTACATACTTTAGTTATACTAGAAAGTAAAGAGACAAATTGAATACTACATACACGTTATACCTTATACCCTGCAAGATACAAGCAGGCAAGACCTCAGGTGCAAACTGTGCACCTGAGGTTTTGCCTGGTGTGGTTGACCCCAGCCTCTATCAATCTTGTGCTTAAAACTTGTTCCTTTGCTCCTATGATTAGTGCCTCTCTGCTGTTTTTCCAGCCAGGTATTATCCAGCCATTGGTAGGATTTTTCAGTGTCAGCACTTCTTCTATCTGCCGATGATATATGCTTTGCAGGAGCCTTTCCGTCTGTGATAGTTCTTGTTCTTGCTCTTTCTCAGGTTTCCGCTGCCTTAGGGATTCACTAAGCATGTGAACTGTGGACTGTGGCCATCTCCTGATGTACTCATAGATCGTTGTTGTTTCATCCTGGATAATGGTTTTGATGTTCACTTGTCCTTGAAGAGAGAGAGAGAGATTGAGAGGGGGGGGGGGGGGGGGGGGGGGGGAGATGTACCTGTGGTTCTACTGAAGCCTCTTCCAGTTCTGAGGGCAACAGCTCATAACACTACACCACTGGGACCTCTTTGGGCTTCACCTTTCGCATCTGATCTACTAACGTGTTGGTTTTTTTCACAGGGAGTGCTCTGGAGGAAACGTTGGTAGAGGAAGCTGCCATCCACACAGAGAAGGCAGCAGTGACCAGACAGCACTTGGACCCACTGCAGGTAGTCGGGCATAGGTGCATAGATCTAGGTGTTGCAGAGGTTGCTGTCTGGGAAATGGTCAGCTGGGTGAGTGATGCCATTTGCCAAATCCACACTATTCAAAACAAAAGGAGCAAATGGTGTATTTTTCTTTATGGAGATGTTTGAGGAGACAGCAACACCATTCAAGTGGTCAATGGAGGAATGGACTGTGCACTTGATGCCTCTTCTGAAGGGGTAGCCCAGATCGACAAATAGACAAAGCAGATGCCAACATGGCTTGCCTGTGGCCAAGGGCGAAAAAATAGGAGAGGCAGTCCCTAATGCTGGGTGGGTACAACCAGAGGTTTATCCTGAACTCTGTGGCTCTAACCAGTCCCCTGACTGGAAAATTGGCTTAGATCTGGTTCAGTGGACAGACTGATGGCAAGTCACATATGAGAGGCTGAAGCAAGCACTCTGGAAATTGTCAGAGCATGAACGTCACTATAACTCTGTGGAAAAAGAGTGTTTGGTCAGCTCTTCGCGTTATTACGTGCTGGGGTGCCCATTCATCGTCTGTTCAGACCATGCGATGTTGTAAAGGTTCAACCACATTTTAAAAAACATTTTAGGTAGTACAGATGCTGGGGGCACAGATGGCTATGGCTGACTTCCTCTGTTGGCGGCATGAAGGTATGGCAGCCGGGTGCGGTTTGTGGCTGGCTGTCAGAGGGAGAGGAAGGGCAGTGTTGGAGCAGCAACACTGGGAAGAATGGCACACCTGTCATGTATTTGTGCATTTTTTTTTTCTCTCCCCATAGAAGTTGTGAGCAAGCGGAGGAGACAGATATATTTTTAATAAAAACTTTTCATGGCGGGCAGTATAACGGTGGAGGTACGTAAAGTGATGGAGCTATTTTGTGGTCCAGAAGAAGAGAGAAAAATGCCAGCACGATGACTTTAATGTTTCATCGGTTCAGTTTTACAGACATTTTGCCAAAGCTCTAAACTATCCAGTACAGTAGTTCAGCTTGCATGTGCATATAATTTGAAGTTGTGTTGTATTTTGCAGGACATGTACAACACATTTCATCAGCTGCAGCATTTCTATTTTTCTAAACACTACTACTTTTCTTACTCTTGTATTTTATTTTCCACTATGATGTATGATTTTTACTCTCTACTTATCAGTTGTGGTGTCCCTTCTGTGATAGTTCATTATTATCCCAATCAGTGAATGCTCCCTTTAAATGATTTTTTTAGTTAAATCACAACGATTCGATGCTGCAGTAGATATTAGTTTCAATTTCGTCGACTTCTGCTTCCTTGGCATAGAGCTCAGCTTCGCTGGCATGAAGATCAGCTTCTTTGGAGTAGAAATCTTGTTGATGTTGAGTATTAACCTGCATTCTGCTGTAATGAGCTGAGATGTTTTCATAAATGGGACCAGGGTGCATCTACAGAAAGAAGACAAATGATATGAGCACTGGGTTATTTAACACTAAGGATTCAGTTTTTGCCTCATTCAAATAAAGAAATTACTTTTTTTGCAAATGTTGTACATTTTGCAAAAAGTTTTGATGTATGATATCTATCAGATTTAAATAGTTTAGTTTTTTCCTTTCATTCTTTGTATGCAGTAAAACACAGCAATTTTTAAAATTGAAACAAAAAGGAGTACATTTTTTGATTTATTATTGTCATTAATCGAGCTAAAAGTATTTCTTATTATTCAATTAATCAATGGAATAATTGATGAAATACTGAATTACTAAAATAACCAATAGCTGCAGCCCTAATGGCTAGCATTTTGTGCAGAGGATGGTCAGGATTTTTTATGGATAACAGTTCAGTGGTCTCCTCCCCAAAAGAGCTTTAGATGTGTGCAGATGCAGCTGATGATACTGTGTCATAATGTGAATGTGTTTTAGTCACATAAAAAATACAACTGTTGAGTAGAAACATGATCGAGGTAGGTGGTGAGCTCCAGTGACAAAAAGGCTACAAGAGGTTAGGATGTAAGTGAGAAAAAAAGCATGATGAGTGATTTTAAAGTTTTTCTGTGATGGAGAATAAATTATTATTCCTGTGAAGAGAAAATGAGAGGTTTTTTTAACCTGTTTATTATCTGAAGTTTCTTGTCTTGGAGACTGACTGGAAGTCCTCTTTTTTCTATTGCACAAAAAGAAATAAATAAAATGTTAAAACATTTGGTAAATGTAGTGATTTTTAGATAGCGTTTCTCTGCACTCCTGGAGTACTCAAAGCGCTCTATACAACATGCCACATTCACTCTATGCTTTCTCACTAGCATACACATTCATACTCTGATGGATGCATCGGAGAGCAAGTGGTGGTTAGTATCTTGCCCAAGGATATTTGGCATGCGGACTGAGGGAGCCAAAAATCAAACCACCAACCTTTTGATCAACAGATGACCTGCTCTAACTCCTGAGCTACCGTTTAACCATGACAGGTATGACAGATGAGACAGTGTAGCTTACCTCCTGCACCAGTAGACAGTGAGAGGTATTAAAAGGAGCAGAGCTGCAGAAACTCCTGCAGCTGCTGGTGTCCATGTTCCTGTGATACTTTGGACAGTGAGAGTCTTTGGAGCAGAGCTGATATCTTTGTTGGTTTTCACAGCACAGGAGTAGCTTCCTGCATCCTCCCTGCTGACTGGGTCTAGGATCAGATGTTTGTTCTGGGCTTCTGTCAGGTTCAGAGGTCGACTGTTCAAGTACCAAATGTAGTTTGTGTTGTCAGTCAGAGGACAGCTGGTACTGCAGGTCAGTGTGACTCTCTGACCCTCTGTCACCACTGCAGAAGGACTCATCTTCACTCTCAGCTCTGGAAGAAGAACATACAATAATAATAATTATTATTATTATTAGACTCCAGACTCCGTCAGTGTCATTTTTAAATCATGTTTAGTGAGTAATGCCATGTTTTAAGTGAAAAAAGCTCAGTTCTTCATTTCTGTGACATTTTACGGGGATTGTTTGCTTTATTTCATTGTATTTGTCTGACAACTGGGGTTATTAATTTCTTTTCAGCTATTCATGCCATTATTGTTACTGTTCTAGGTTACGTGTGGGTTATATAGATGTTTTCTTAATATTCCACCTTGTGATATTTGCTCAATCCAACATGAAACTTGAATAACTATCATTTTCTTAATTTCTGTGAACAGGAAAATGAATTTTTTTGTGTATTTGATATATAGCAAAGTGCTCATTAGAAAATATTTGATCAGGATTATAAAATAGTTTTATATATTTTAAAAGTCAAAAATAATGTTTTTTTCACTTGATCTGACTGTACAAAAAAAAAAAAATACACCGAAAGGGTGAATTTTTCTATAAAAGGAAAATGTCTGTTTGCTTTTGATTCTTGCTCTGTAATGGAATATTTTCACAATCCTGTTAATGAGTAAAGTCTGCTGAGTGAAGAGTTTAGATTTACCTGTGACAATCAAAAAGACTCCAGGCAGATCAGACTGTGTCCATCCTTCATGATCTCTCTTGAATCTGAATGTGTATCCTCCTGAGTCATTCTTCTTCAGGTTGTTGATGGTCAGGATGTGTTGGTTCTTCATGTTGTCCTGATACTCCACACCACCTGCAGCCTCAATCAGCCTTTTAACTTCCTCATCACCACTTCTCAGTTTTTTACTCCAACATTTAAACTCTGGCTTCATGTTATCAGGATGTGAGTATTCACTTGTGATGTTGACTGAAGATCCTTCCAGAGCACAGATTCTCCTGCTGACATAATTCACTCTCCAGCAGTTTTTATCCTGAACACCTGAAATATAGATGGATTATGAAATGACTGACTGGTCTATATTTCAGGATGTCAGTGAATCAATAATTTTTTTTAACACATACAAACTTCTGTAGATTGAAGACGTTTGTGGCTTTTAACTGCACAAGAAAATGTGCCTCTTGAAGAGTTTTGAACTGAATAATGTTGATTCTCATAATAGCTTTGTTTGTTGTGGTACCAGAGGTAGATAGTCTGAGGGTCTGTCAGGTTACATCTTGTACTACAAGCCAGTGTAACAAACCCAGAAATGGAAGAAGTCCTTTGAACATGAAGCTCTGTTGATAAAAGATAAATACACTTCCCGTTACTGTGCATAGATATATTCATAAAGTTTATATAATTCATACAAATGTTGGACTCAACAAATCTGACATGTGAGTTTTGGTGGTGTTATTTTTGTACCACTTCACCTCTGGGATATGTGATGGTGCACGGCTCATCCACTGGTGTCTGTTTATAAGAACACATGTCTCCATAAGCATAAGTCACACTGAAGCAGGTTGCTGTGATGGAATCTGAAGAAAAAGTAATGCAATTAAATATTTGTAAGAAGATTATTTTTATATTTAGAATTGAGATTTCTGTTCATATTGAATTTATTTATTGTCAAATAATATAGCAGAATAAGCATCACGACTCACCCACAGAGACTTGAGGGGCTCTGAGATGCTCGTAGCCTTTGACAGCACAGGAGTATGTGACTGCTTCCTCACTGCTGAGCAGCTCTTGGTACCAGGGAGACCAGTCCTCATAGAGAAACTCTCTGTTCTTGTACCAGATGTAGGCTGCAGGCTTTTCAGTCAGAGGACAGCTGCTGCTGCACATCAGTGTTACTGTCTGTCCCTCTGTGGCAGGAATCACCTTTACCTGCAGCTCTGAGAGGATGATGGAGAACAACTTATACAATGATGTCATTTGGAAAGTTATTAATGAGTAAAAGTCACTGTACCTGCAACAACTTGAAGAGTAATTCTGTTGAGCCAACAGTGTCCTGGACTGTCTGTAGTCTTCATACAGCAGTAAGCGTTTGCATCACTCTCTCTTAGATCATTGACGGTTAAAGTTGGGTTTTTCTTATCAGAGATGTTGTACGTTACACGTTGTCCATCCACAGAGAGCTCACTCTGAACATAATTTCCCTTCCATTGGACAGTGAACCATTTTCTGCTTGAAGTCAGATGTTGATGTGAGCAGTGCAGATCCACTGATGAACCTTTGAGAGCACAGATCCTGGTTTCTCCTCCATTAACACCTTAAACAGAAACTTTCTTTAGAAAAAAACCTTTCAGTCAAAAAGAGAGAGATATTCTGTAGTTTACATTAGGAACTAATCTGAACTCAAAGTTGTCATCTATAAATCATGTAGTAGGATTAGCTATGGTTACTTTCATTCTTAAATAGGGACAAATAAATAATCACTGATACCTGTGATGTAAATGATGACACCCACAAAGAGACGACAAGCATTCCTGAGCGGCATGATTGTTGTAGTCCAGACTTTAACGTTTAACATTGACAGTGAAAGCTTGAATAAAAAAAAAAAAAAAAGTAAGTCATCAGTCACCTAAGCTTTTTCTCCTTTTCAGAGTGAAAGGTTAGGGGGGGAAGATTGACTGTTGTTTCATATTCAGTGGTTTCACATCTTGTGCAGCTTTGAGGCTAATACCAAACTTCCTTCCTTTTCCTTTCAATCTTTTGTCGACTCTGCTGTGTGCACTTGTATTTTAAATAAATGTGCAATAAATAGTCACCTCAGGTGCTTTAAGCTGTTCAGAAGAAAGCTGTGTGTTGAAGCTTTTGTCCATATCTAATTATGGTGGTTTATGGTTTGTGATGAATACAAACGACTGTGGTGATCAAGAAACCCCAGATTCAAGCTCACTGTGCAACATGAACTGCTGTGGAGATGCAGACTTTTTTTTGATACTGGTTACACATGGGTGCTGGGTGTGGCCTAAAAGTGACAGCTTTTACCACATTTGAGCAACACTCAGAAGTGACAACAGGTCTTCAACCACAGAGATAAACACTGTAAAATTTTATAGGAAAATTGTGTTCAACATTCACTCTTGTTGTTTCCTGCCTCAGATTCTGTGATTTATTGTTTGAATGCTGAAAAACAAGCACAATTTCAGATTCCTTTAGCACCTTCTCTCTTGTTCTCTTGTTTAGTAATTTGAGACCAGAAGGGACCATAATTACTGCTCATTGTGTCAGCAACTCCATGTTTAATGCAACAGTCTTGATGCTGAGGGATCTGATCATCTTTTCTGAGCCATTCTGCACACGTTGGTAACATTTTCTATTGTTCTCTGCTTAACCTTCAACAAGTGAGGACTGTAAATGTCATTACTCAATTATGTTATGTGCCAAGTTTTCACCAATCTTTTTATATTTTACACTCAGGGACAATTGATTTTAATGATTGCTGATCACTAAGAATTGTAATACTTTTGGTTTTACTGTCATATTTTTACTGTTACTATCAAGTGAGGGTGTGTGCCAAGCAACGAGAGAACCCAAAATGCAGGACTTGGCAGACAGGCTTAACTAAACTCAAACAGCTTTATTGCCAGAGCTCAGGAACAAAAACCTAAACTGAAAACTTGAACAGAGGGAAATTTGAATAGACTTGAAAAGACATGAGGCTATGGGGGAAAGAGACACTGCTGGGGAAAACAAGGTGCAAGTGAACAGAATCAATTAATGAAAACGAGCAAAGAAAAACTGAACACAACACACACAGGGCAAAAGACTATCAAAATAAAACAGGAAACCAACACTTAGACTGAGACTAACACCTGATTTTGACAGGCCAAAGTAAACACAAACTCACTAAACATGGACACAGAAACGTAGATGAGGCATAGACAACACAGGAGGACCAGAAAAACTTGAGAATAACAAAGAAAACGATGAATACAAAATCAGAATGAAAACCTAACCAAAGCAAAGGTAATATTTAAACTAAAAACTACAAATGGTAGTGATATTTCCCAAACAGAAAACACTGGGTACAAAACCCAGTATCGTGACAGTTATAGCATTAATGCTCGTAATAAACATGGATAAAGTTCCAAATAATAACACCTTTAACAGAAACTTTCATTAGAAAACAGCTTCATTATCTCATCCATCTTTTTTACCTTTCTATCAATAATATGTTGGCATCTGTGACCCTCATCCTGCTGTCCCAGCATGCAACAGCAAAGAGGATGGCACTGACCACAACAGACTCAGAGAAAATCCTGAGCGTTGTCCGATACATGTTAAAAGATCTCAGCTGCTTCAGAAAATAGATACGACTCGGGCCCTTCCTGCAGAATGCAGTGATGCTTTTAACGCAGTCCGGTTTATTTTCTGATACGAGTGTGTTGCTGATCTCTGTGGAAGACACAAAGTGTTGAAGACGCAGATATTGTGGCCTTCCTGTCAGGTAATCCACAATCCAGGACACAAGAGAGGCATCCACATGCATCAGTTTATCAGCCAGGAAGGTTGGCCTGATGGTATGAACTGGAAAAGTCGAAAAATATAACCTTCACAGTGCTTGGACACAATTTATCAGGTAGATGATGGAAACCTCAACTCCAAGGCAACACTTGGAGCTGAAGCAGATTCTGATGCAGTTATTATAGTTAACTAAAACTTAGCTAAGAACTAAAAGTAGATGTGAAAAACAAAAGAAAAAAATTGTTCGCAAAGTTACTCTTTAAAAAAAATGTGGTTTGAAATTCACTCTTGTTTTTTGCTGTCTCAGACAATTCTGGGGGGCTACTCTACTGTTTTTTTGTTTTTTTTTTCGTCTGTTTGTCTGTTTTGCAGTTAGAGACACGTCCACTAGATGACAATATTATCATATCTCATGATACAGTAATGCTGAAGGATCTAATACTGTTTGCTGAGTTATCCTGCTGGTATTGGTAACATTTTCTGTTGTTGTCTGCCTACCTGTTATCAAGTCGGAGCCTTTCTGTGGAGTTTGCATGTTCTTTCCATGTTTGCATGGGTTCTTGTTCCTCCCACGTTCCAAAGACATGCAGTTAGTGGGGTTGGTAATTCTAAATTGTGCATTTGAGTGCGAATGGTTGTCTGTCTCTATGTGTTCGCCTTGTGACAAACTGGACATATCCTGCCCAGGGTGTACCCTGCCTCTTACCCTGTGGTAGCTGGGATAGGCTCCAGCACCCCCACAACCCTGATTGTGGGGGTGCTGGTTATAATGGTGGATGTTCATATGACAAAAATTCCAAATGTTTAGGTTAATAACATGTAATTAATTAATATTAGAAATAACATCATTGCTTATATAACCTTGGCATTTTTCAGTAAAAATAAATGTGTATTTTCAATGAAAGTCGTGAAAAACATTTCTCCTAAAAATGACCCAAAGTTATCAACTTAAATATACAATTTATGTGTAATCCTGTTCTCTAAACTTTTTTCGGAATTACTCAGTATTTCAGGACACTTTTCTTCTCTCCTAAGAGATCTTGAATTATTACTCATTTATTCCATCGCACCTACCAATAAGTATTTTTACATAATAATTACATCCTAAGTCACGGGCTGTATCAACACTGTCACCTAACTGTGTGATGTTTTTGAACATTCTGATAACAAATAGTTTCTTTAAGAGACAATAATAGAAGGGAAAATGGGTCATTCAAGCATCAAACATTCAAAAACTTTACAGAAAAACCTGAAGAAATAAGAGACAAATGATTATTCAGATAAATCTTCACACTATAGCTGAAAGAATTAAACTACTACAGCTCATTTTTTTTATATTTATTAATACTCATAAAGGTTATTGATTTATGTTAAGCCGTTATCAGTTCATGTATGGTTCAGGGAAAAAAGAAATGATGACTTTAAGTTTTAACTGTTCAGTTTGAAAGCTCTAAACCACGCAGAAAGCAACAACACAAAGCTCACAAGTTTGCATGTTTTACAAAGTTAGCAATAATATTTTTACATTGTCTTATACTTTGTACACAACACATGCATTTCATGATCAAACATCTTTAAATTGAAACCCACAAGCATTTCTACTTTTCTACTCATTTCTACTGTATTCTACGTGCCATTTTAGAGTGTGGTTGTTTTACACTCTGTACACAACAGCTGTGGTGCTTTTTTGAGTTTTTTTTCTGTTTAAAAGGCAGTGACTCAGTATTGGATGTTAGAGTATAGATCAGCTGTATTGGAATAGAGTTCAGCTTGATTGGGATAGACTTTGCCTTCATTGCAGTAGAGGTCACCTTGATTGGAGTCAAGTTCTCCTTCATTGGAATAGAGATGAGCTGGTTGGTGTGTATTGACAGGCATTCTGCTGTAGTGAGCTGAGACGTTTTCATATATGGGATTATGGCTAACCTGAGGAGACCAAAAACATAACCTCCCATATGGTACACATTTTACACCATATGGAAGGTTAAGACATTGGTGAGATAAACAAGACAAAAAAATCTATCCACACAAAGGATAAATGATCAAGTAAAAGAAAAACAGGATTGTGGATGCACTGTGTTGTGTACCTGCTGTTTGTTGTCTGATATTTCACTCTTTGGAGAATGACTAGAAGCCCTCTTTTTTCTGAGTGTCAAACATGAAAGGATATGACTGAATAACAGATTTCAAATCAGAGTTTGAACATGACTGATCTTAAAGAGAACACAGTGATGCTCACCTCCGGCAGCAGAACACAGTGAGAAGTATTATTATTATTAACAGGAGAGCTGCAAAACCTCCTGCAGCTGCTGGTAGCCATTGAGCTGTGGTGTTATCCTTGTTAGTTTTAACACCACAGGAATAATTTCTTATATTCTCCCTGCTGACTGGGTCTAGGATCAGATGTTTGTTGTGGGTCTCTGTCATGTTCAGATGTCGACTGTTGAAGTACCAAATGTAGTTTGTGTTGTCAGTCAGAGGACAGCTGGTGCTGCAGGTCAGTGTGACTCTCTGACCCTCTGTCACCACTGCAGAAGGACTCATCTTCACTCTCAGCTCTGAAAGAGGAACATTACTAAATAATTAAAAACTATAAATCTCATAAAAAAATTTCCCAATTACCTTTTTTTTAATATAGGATAGCATTTTGATGGGTAATGTGATACAGGTCAATGTGGAACGCAAAGGACCGTCAACAGTTTTACAAGAAGCACTTCTTAGACCAGCTAAAATGTGATGATCAGTGAAATTTTGCTGATAACACTTTTACATTCAGTATTGTTTGCTCAGGTTTACATGAGGCTTTTTAGGCTTTTTAGTGTAAAACATTGAGGCTCTTACATGAATGAAACATCTTAGGTCATCTTGTTAGGAGACTTTACCTGTGACAATCAAAAAGACTCCAGGCAGTTTTAGTTCTTTATCATTTCCTTTCAGGATGAAGGTGTATTCTCCTGAGTCATTCTTCTTCAGGTTTTTGATGGTCAGGGTGTGTTGGTTCTTCATGTTGTCCTGATACTCCACACGACCTGAAGGCTCAATCGGTTTTTCAAGTTCCTTATCACCTGTTTTCCATTTTTTACTCCAACATTTAAACTCTGGTTTCATGTTATCAGGATGTGAGTATTTACTGATAATGTTCACTGAAGATCCTTCCAGAGCACAGATTCTCCTGCTGACATAATTCACTGTCCAGCAGTTTTTATCCTGAACACCTGAAATATAGATGGACGATTTAAAGTTGACTGTGGTGTCTGCATGTTGAGATAACAGCTTGTTATTAATTAACAGAATTAACAGTTTTCTTTGATACTCACAGACGTCATCAGATTGAAGATGCTCATGACCTTTAATTGCACAGTAAAAGTTGTTTTTCAAAGAACTTGGAGTTGAAATGCTTCTTATATTTTCCCTATAAAGTTTTCCATTTTCATACCACACATAGACAGTTTGAGGGTCGATCAGAGGACATGAGGTGCTACAGGTCAGTGTGTTCCCAGGTGTCTTTACAACATGTACCACTGAAGAGATGATAAATACAGTTTCGTCAGTCACTATGTTATTATGCATATTTTATACGTGTATGTATGTCAGTTACATGGTTTTGTGTATGGGAGCAGATTTGTAGAGGTGAGTTCAAAGAACGGTACTTGAACTCACTTCTCTTTTCATTATAAGAGAGGAGTCTGTGTACTCATTCTGTCTTTTCCTCATCAGGGACGTTTTCAGTTTAACACATTTTCATTGACTGCATCCACACACTTCAATAATAATCTTGGCATTCTACTTTTTTCACCCAAAGCGTAATGTAATTCACGTGTGACCTGATGGCTGTCAGTGCTACCCCTCAGCTTCTTAGTAGATGTACCTGTGCTGTTAATGTGAAAATCCTACTTGAATCCATTCCTGAATTATTGCAATCACAAAATTTTCAGAAAACTAGAACTTTGACCTTGACCTCGAGGTCAGTGTCAAGGAGATTCAAAATCATCAAAGATTTTTAGTACATGTGCCTTTTGTAGCAATTTGGAAATCCTACTCATTCTCGCATTCACAAATCTCTGTGTCCATGCCAACTGCCAATAACATCTTTTAACCCTTCAGCCTTTTTACAGCTGAGGGGTTAAAAAAGTGAATATAGAAACAGTGCATTTCAGAGATCAGTAAGAAGACGTGTTTGTGTTCACCTCTGGGAAATGTGATGGAACAAGGCTCATGTTCTGATCCCTGCTGATAAGGACACATTTCGCTTTTAGTGTACGTCACATTGAAGCATGTTGATGTGATGGAATCTGGATGAAAAAAATATTAGAGTATTGAGTATGTTTACTCAGAATTATTTGACTTAGTTTATTTAGAGTAGTTTATTTTGTAACACACTGAACATCATGACTCACCCACAGAGACTTGAGGGGCTCTGAGATGCTCGTAGCCTTTGACAGCACAGGAGTATGTGACTGCTTCCTCACTGCTGAGCAGCTCTTGGTACCAGGGAGACCAGTCCTCATAGAGAAACTCTCTGTTCTTGTACCAGATGTAGGCTGCAGGCTTTTCAGTCAGAGGACAGCTGCTGCTGCACATCAGTGTTACTGTCTGTCCCTCTGTGGCAGGAATCACCTTTACCTGCAGTTCTGAGAAGATTGTTAATAGAAAAATTATCAATACATTGATTATTCATAGATGAGTTCTTAACGCATTTGATAAAACCACTGTACCTGCAACACTGAGAGAAATTCCCCTTTGGTCACAGTCTGATTTGTCAGCAGGTTCTCTGCAGCAGTAAATGTTTGCATCATTCTCTGCTAGATTGTTGACTGTCAGAGTCAAGTTACTATCTGCTGACATGCTGTACTTTCCATCTGCAGATGTCTCAATCTTGAAGCCCCCCCCCTGTGTACACTGTACCAGTTCATGCTTGATGTTGGATGTTGATGTGAGCAGGACAGATTCACTGATGAACCTTTCAAGGCACAGATGCTGTTTGTTTGTCCCTGAACACCTTTAACACAACATTTGATTAACAAGCATCTGTGCAGATTTACACAATTTCTATAACATTCATATGTTATTCTGACAATATAAGTTTCATGCATTTTTCCATGCAGCACTCTGAAAATTGCTAATATATTGCAACGTTATCAGAGAACCATCAAATGTTTTGTTGCAAAAAGTCACAGGGTCAAGAAATGTGTTAAAAACAGACCACCAAAGATTTGAGAAGAATCAAACGTGTTATTTTCCATTGATTTCATATTAACTGGAAAATTATAGTACTTCTTCTTCTGACCAAAACCCTCTCCGAACATTGTCTGGGAGGTTCCGGGTGCTGCTGCAGAAAACATTTGATCATTGAGAAATCAAATAACCAACAATCTTCAACTTGAAAGTAAATTCAGTGTTTTGGTCAATGACTTTTTTTTATGTCAAAAACATTTATTTATAAATTTAAAGTTTTAAAGTTGTTTGTTTTGTCATTCTCACTTCATTGGCTGAAAATAAACAAAGGAAATGGGGAAATATTCATTTTTCATTTAGTTGCATAATAATTCTGCACACTAATAGTTACCAACAAATATGAAAATCTCACTTTTACTTTCTTAAATATCCTGATTAGGCGCTGTAGTTGTTCGAGAATAATCATTTACGAAGCTATGTGAGCCAAGCCGGGAGTGAGTTAGTATGGGTTAAACCCAGTGATTCATGGCACTGAAGCAAGGCCACGTTTAGTACATAATTCTGAGAAACTAGCAGCTTATGTAATAATAAAGTGTACTTTTTAGAAACAAGTGGCTGTGAAAGGACAGGAAGACCAGAAAAGATGATCTTACGGAATACAGCAAAATTCCTTCTTTTAGCATAAACTAAACAACAGCAAATGTTCATTTTACATGTCTCAAATATCTACAACTGTAAAATGTTACCTATGCATTAATGCAACATTAACATACATATAAGTGGACATTGAATTAAGGGATCTGGTAAAACAGAATCTTTCCTACCTGAGAGAGAGAGAACAAAAACCCAGAACAAACATTCAGCTTCTGTGAAGAACATGGCTGTTGCAGACTTCACTGTCTAATCAGAAAGTTGACTAATGAGCTTTCAAAACCCTCAGCTGCTGTCTTATTAAAGAATGATTGCTTAAAAGCAGAAGTCATCTTCTTAAAACTACAAAGTCTTATGACCAAATGGACATGGAAATTACGGCAAATATGTGTGCATGCAACACCTTCAGATCACTTCCTCCTCCTATCAAATTAGTGCAGCAGCTATTCATATATGACATATAACAGCACGACAAAACATCTGTGTGTTGCTTTTGTTATTTTGAGATAAAAGCATCTTAAGCTCACCCACATGAAAACTTCCTTTGAGAAGCAGTATTATATTTTTCTTCTTGCTTTTACCACAATATTTTGAGATCACATATTTCACTATCAAGCATTTCCTCTTTTTGGCTCATTTTTATAATGTGTTTTATTCAGAGATTAAAAACTACTTACAGATACACCAGCTACTGATGTTATACTAAAACCTAGTGAGGAATACTGCCTTTTAATGTCTGTTTATTTGCTTTTCTTTATCAGGCTCAGATTTGGAGTAGAGATTCTCAGTGGAGTGGAGACTGAAGTGCAGTCTGTTCTACCAATGGTCACCCCGAGTTAGCTCATCTTTAGCTCATCTTTCCATCCCGTTATAAGGAATCTTATGCATAAGTTTAATAAGGAAGATCTCAGGTCTCACATCTGTCTGCTCCCAGGTGTTGCCGGCTAATTCTAAGCTTCACGTCACTTCTACTTTCCCAGGTGAGAAGCTGTTTGGTGACATCACTGATGTTGTCCAATCATTTTTCTCCCAGCCTTCATCAGACAAAGTAGCACTCATGCCACATACTTTAAATCTCACTGCGCGTCTGTCACTCTCCTTTGCAGACGCCTTTGTGCAACCCACCTTCTCCACATCACCGCCTCTCATCACTCAGGCTGTATTCAAGCCTCCATATTCATCCCCACCCTCACAGGGAGTCCTGCTCTAATCCCTATCACTGCTGGGATCAACGGGCCATCGGAGTCTAACTGCCAAATACCTCTATCTAAATTCTGTACATTAATAAATCATGGTCATTTCTTTCTTATGATCCTTCCGTACTGAATTATAGCTATGTTTCTGTGCCAAATCAAACATACTGATCCTTCCTCTGTTTCTGTTTTACTCCTTGACAATATGTTGTCTCTGCTGGTGTGATTACAGATACAAAGTATCCTGTTTCTCTCAATGTATCAAATGGGGGGGGGGGGGGGGGGGGGAATCAAATGCAGTGTAAATGAACAACTCGTGGATAGCATTACTCAACCCTGTAATAATTCAATTTTTTGTTTATTTCTCTTTTTAAAGAAACATGAAGTCTCTGCAAGAGAAGTAAGGGCATGATACATGTGTGAATGCTGAACAATGAAAGAAGTATGACATGCAAAGATCAGAAAGGTGTCATATTATGCATCAACACCAGACATGTGTGAAATGACTGCTGTGTAAAAAAAAATGTGCACCCAAAACACAAAAAGCACTGGCAGATGAAACAAGCAGAAAAGACTGTAACTGTAAAAGCAGAAATACACGATGAAAAAGCGAAGAAGAGAAAAACTGACAGAGAGAGGCATTTCTATTTATACACATTAACAGTTACAGTAGAGCAAAGAATAGCATGGCAGGAAATACAAAAACAGACGATGGACTCTTACAGAGATGCTTCTCTCCATGCATTCTTGCTGTTTCTGTTTCATGCAGGCTTTATGAATGCAGACAGCAAAATGAAGGGTGAAAATGTGAAACATATGAAAATATGAATTCATTAATAAGGCTGGAATACCAAATGTTTCATCAGTAACAAAAGTGAAAACAGCTTGATCTGAGTACAACAGCTTAGCCTCCAATCTTATAAAACTGGACAGACTTTAGATATTCAGGTGAAAAAACTAAGATGTTGATCATAAACCAGGTTTCTAGCTGTTTTGTGTCTGTTATTATTTGTTCAAAGTAGGGAGTGTGTGTGTTGGGGAGGCTTTAACCCTTTAAGACCTACCATAGAACCAAGTTCGCCAGAGCTTATATTATATTTTTACATGCTGTGGAGCCATTTTTGGGAGTATTTCAAGTTGCTATACATCAATACAACCATTATAGCCCAAACTTTAATAATATGTCTGCATTAGGTGCATAGTAATTACATAAATTGCAAAAAAGTGCAATAAACTACAAAAAAATTGAAAATCGTTTTTGTTTTTTTAACATATATTTCTAGTTAGAGAAATTTAAGAGGCTTATCCCTCAAAACTGTAAATACAAAAAAGTTACACAAACTAGTTTCCCACCACAGGAAATTTATTTTGAGTGTCTTCATAGTTTTATTTTTGAAATACACCAATTTTTATATACTGCAGGAAAAACGAAAATAAATATTATAGTGCAAATTTGCAAAATAACAGCATATGCATCAAAATAAACTATTTCCAGCAGTGCAATATGAGTCCTAAGCATCCCAGAAACGACACAGAAAGTCATAAACTCAAACATAACTTTTTAAAACACATAACAAGTAAAACACAAGCTCATAAGGGCCCGATCGTAAAAAACTACATTTCCGCAAAATGACGTTACTTCCGGTTTCGGGCAGGTCATGGTCATGTGATAGTTCGCGCTGATGGACGTAGGAAGTGTTACAAACAGCTGATGGATCGGCGAAGCGTGTTTCTGGAATATCATGTTTTTGTTGCTGCAAGTGATTTTTATGCAGTTTTTGCAAAGCTATATGTGGAAGGAAACTGTGACCTAGGACAAGCTGATGGCATAAGATGTAAGTACAACTCCTCCAGTTTCATATGCAAAAGAAATTATTGTGCTAGCTTAAGTGGTTGCAGAGCTACCGGGATTTAAAAATAGTTACGCAAAACAGAGCGTGCCCGCTCCGATCGGCTGTAAAGGGTTAAGATAAGTTGTAAGACGATAATAGGAGACACCTGTGTATTTATTACTTATATGTACTTATTATGGATTACAGCACTCTCAATAAAAATGTTGTTCATAAGCACAGGCAAAGCATCACTGGGGTTTTTGCTAAAGTCAGTGTTCATTAAGCACTTCCTCAATAATTTTTGAAAGTAGAAGTAATTTGGAGATAGGGCGGTAGCTATAGGGTCCAAATAAAATATTTGAGGAACTTCTTGTTTTTCTTCTTGAGTCTTTGGCAGATGTGGCACAAACAAAGACACTGTGAAAACTATAAATATGATGAAGTAATCTGAGTTGACCTTGCCTTTTAACCTTTCAAAAGCTGCACAATCACAGGAAAGGTCACAAAGAAAGATGCAGCTGTGATGAAGTGTCAGTGAGACCGAATCAGTCAAACACCCCAGAAAAAGACATTTCAGTTTGATTGACATATGTGAAGTTTTGTGATATGCTTGGTTGATGGATGAATATCTTACTTCATAGCAGAGGTGTGGACTCGAGTCACATGACTTGGACTCGAGTCATTAATTTTATGACTTTAGACTTGACTTGAAAAAATGTTCTAAGACTTGTGACTTGACTTGGACTTTTACACCAATGACTTGGGACTTGAATTGGACTTGAACCGGTTTACTTGAAAAGACTTGATATTTTACCCCAAATATAAAATTTAACATGCATATTATATAGAGATTGAAAATGTGACGTCATTCACGGGTAGAACCGCAAAGGATTCTGGGAACTCGTGGCAAGCGGTACTGGCGCACGCAGGCTTTCAATTGAAATCAGTTATACAGCGATAAAAAGAAACACAAAAATGTCAAGAAGCTGTTGTATTATTAACTGCAATAGCCGGTCGCATGACAGCCACGGGAAGCCGACGGGTAAAGAGATCGGTTGTTATCGGATTACGTCGTTGAAGAGAAATTGTTCAAGCCATGTTTCCGAAGTAACAAAAACGCGACGGATGGTCTGGATCGCAGCCATTCAAAGATCAAATATAACGTCCCAGAACACTCCAGCTCACAGGTTAGTCTGCTCCAAGCATTTACACGAAGGTCAGTGTTTTTTAGTAGTTAATACGTCATTTTCATAACATAATTGGTGATATAGGTTACAAGCAAGTCTGGCGCTGAACAGAAATTGTCGCGCTATGCTCCTTTGTTTATTGTGCATAAATAGTGAATTGTCCTGACACAATATTGCGTTTCGCTTCTGTTATTATGGTACATTGACAAAAACATATACTTTTATTCACAGGATAAAACAGTTGTTTTGTATCACTAATTTCCCAGTACGATTACAGCATACAATATTATTGTCACTGCTACATTTCTGTAACGCTACCAGAAATTATTTCCACTGCTAATTAATTACCGTTGAGCTCAAAGGTCCTATTAATAAATGGTTAATGAATGTGTATTTATGACGACAGTTTGTGAGACTGGTAAACTTATGATACGTACGATGGTCTTTCGTTCTACACGGTGCATTTCAAGGTCCTGTACCCATCCGTCGGTAAACTGTACCTGGGCTTGTTGCAGTGACCTGAAGTTACTAAACTTCATGAGTGTATGCACTCACTCCAAGAACCGTATGCTTATAAACATGCATATAAATATGCTAAGATGAGATAGCTGACTTCATCTAACTAGCAAATGTTGTCCAGGCTACGTTGGTGATACAGTTTTTTTTAATGTGTATGATATTTTTGTCATGCGATTTTAAAGCTGGTCCTACAACCGCATCCAAGAATAACATGCAGCTTATCTCAGAACTGTCGGTGAAAATTATTCTTGGAGCTAGGTTTAATTGAGCTGCATTTTAAAGAGGTGCAATTTCACAATTTGTGTATATTTTCTAAGTTCACTATTTTGTCATGTGTTGAGAAAAACACAGATTTTAAAATTACATGGTCTAATATTTACATTTAGCATAACTGCAACATTATTTTTTCTTTTTTTTTTTTAAAGACTCGAAAGGACTTGAAATTCAAAGTTTCAGACTTGTGACTTGACTCGGACTTTTACACCAGTGACTTGAGACTCGACTCTGACTTGCCTGACATTACTTGAGACTTGACTTGAGACTTGAGGATAAAGACTTGAGACTTACTTGAGACTTGCAAAACAATGACTTGGTCCCACCTCTGCTTCATAGCTTATTCCCTGTTTTGGCTGTTTGGCATACAAGAGAGGGACCCAAAACACTGGACTCAGAGGACAAGAATTAAACCCAAAAGCACCGAACATGATGACTTTGGAGGAAGTTAAACTACACACAAGACACAGAAGAGCAGTCACCAAAATAAAAGAGGACGTGAGTATGTTTATGGCCTGGCTTTGTGCATATGTATGAGCTCTTACTGATGTGTCCCTTATGACTCTTTGAGGATGCGCCTATAATCTTAGCAAGCCTTGAAAACTTAAAAATGACCCCACATATTTTCTAATGTAGTTCATTTTTCTCCAAGACAATACCTGTTGGTATCAAAGGTAACTGTAATATTTTAAAATTCTATTTCATCTTAATATTACACACTTTATTATTTCTTTTGTACAGTCGTTGTTTCAGCTAAAAAAAATATAAGGGGGTGGTAGACAAGGAGTACAAAACTCAAGTGTAGCAGTAAACATAATTTATTTACAATAAAACAAGCACAGGGCATTAAAAAAGGATAAAAACTAAAAACAAGCTAAATGTCCCACTTATATATTATATGTACAGGTGAAACAGTCTTTAAAAAGATGCTCTAGCACCAACACCAACCATCACCGAAATCGCTCTTTTCACCGAATGTGTCTCGCTGGCATTTAGGCACATGGCCACCAGATGGCGCCATTATCATAACTCGTATCAACAACAGCTTCTGCAATTTATGCAACAGTCCACTCTACAGAGGGTTTGAATCACCTGTTCTGAGGGCTCATGCAGGTATTAATAATACTGTCTCCTGTTCTCTGAATTCATGCTGTAATTTCACATATGTTGATATGATTTAGGAGCAAAGTTGTCTCTTTTGGATGTTAATTCATCTGCTCACAGTGCATGAAATGGGAGAAAATCCTCATGTTTACATCAGAATCTGTTTGTCGCTCATGTTTATGTATATGTATGTGAGTGTGTGTGTGTGTGTTTAAAGCTGATTATAGTTACAGCGTTGTCTAGCATAATTTACAGCCATAACACTGTGAAGAAACAGGAAATGTCTCCAAGTGAGACAAGGCCATACTCTGTGTGTGTGTGTGTGTGTGTGTGTGTGTGTGTGTGTGTGTGGCATGTTCAGTATATGAGAACTGAGCCATACAAAGATGATGTGCATGTGTGAAAACTTCTCATTCTGTGGTTATGCTATTTTACATTTTTTCATTGTATTTATTGTTCTCTAATTGATTTATCTCTTAATTAAAAAACAGCGTCCTCTCCACTGAGCCGGAGTAAAAAGCCACAAACACACACAACTCACAAGCTTTAAAGCAGGGGTGTCAAACATAAGGCCCAGGGTCCAGCATAGACTTGCCAAAGACTCCAATCCGGACCACTGGACGGCTTTGAGCGCATGAATTCATGACTCTTAACTGTAGGTTTTACAGTTTGACTGATTAGTTTAGAAATTATTCAGACGTTATATCTTTGCAGGTGGTCTCCTCACTACAGGAGTTCACTCTGCAGCTGGGGAGAGGTGGAGAATGAACTCAACCTGGGTGTCTATTGTCTTGTGTAGTTTGGGAGTTAATTGGATGATGGGGTGGGTGCAGTTTTCTCTGGTGAGGAGTCGGGTGGGCTGCCCCGGACTCTGTGGGGCTGGGCGGTGCTGCAGCTGCGGGCCCTGGTCCGGATGGGCCTGGGCCCCCTTGCCCTGGTGGGTTCCGGAGTGTGGGGGTGCCTACTGGGGTCAGCGGAGGAGCTGGCCCCAGGGAGGGGCCACTTGCCCCTCCCTTTCTTCCCTCCCCATCCTCAGCTGCCTCCCTATTCCCGCTCTACCACACCCACCCACACACGCAGGGCTTGGGGTGCAGGTATCTCACCAGGGTGCAGGGGAGGCACTCCCCCTCTGTCCCCTTCTGGCCGCCTGTGCCTCAGTTTTATTCTGCAACCTAGACATCCACATTACTCACACTCTCACATAACACATACATATAGGGCCTTGGGGGTGGGCACGTTTTACAGCATCCAGAGGATGGTCGGTGTACTCCAACCCACCTCTGGCGCTGGTGCCCTACCCTCAATTTTAAATGCATTTAGACACTAAGGGTTTTCGGGAAGAGCCGTGCTGCTCTCTGAGAGGAAGCTAGTACCATGCTCTCCTGTGTTTTAAATGCACTTTAGATCAGCACACAGCAACACTACATATGAGCGGGCGTAGGGAGGTTTGAGGTCTTCACTCACCCCGGTTCTGTTAGCCGTCAGGGCTGGGGGGCTGGGAGGAGGTGCTGGCCGTCTCCTTTGGGGCTCTACTCAGCTCTTCCCAGGAGGGTGGCACGGTTCCCCCCCCCTTGGTGGTCCTCCTCGGGTCCTTGTACTCTGGGGCCTCTGGATATCTGGGGCCTGGATCTCCTCTATACCTGCTTTATACCCTGGTGGACGGGGCTGTGGCTCCCCACACTCCCTAGCAGATCGTTACATGGAGAAACCTTTGGAATACAAGCATGCTGATCCACACAGGTATGCACACAGGTGTACACACGGGTGTTCACAGACGCGGACTACACCTTTCTTGGCTGCTGCCTCAAAGCACATTGTGCGCTGTCTATCTTGCGTGCTGCACAATATCGTTTATTATTTAGTATCTACTGTTAGCTAGCTAGTTTATTGTGATGGTGCTGTTTTTTTATTATGTTGCTCTTTGTTGTTTGCTTTCTCTTCTGTTTTTTTTCTCCATACAGGTGATCCAGGTGTTTTGTTTGGGTTTTTTTTTTGTTTTTTTTGTTTTTTTTCTCTCTTCCCCCCCTTCTCACCGTCTCTTCTCCCCTCTGGTTTTGTTTCTCTCCCTCTCTTTCTTTCATTCTTTCTCCCTGTCCTATCCCCCAGTCATGTCTGTCCCGTTTGTAGCAACTGAAAATAAAATAAATTCATAATTATAATAAAGGTCAATCAAATGGACCAATATGGCAAGGCCATGATGATCCACTTGGTAAAATAAATCCGCTTGGCATCTTTCTTGGCCTTAAGACAACAATTCTGATGGCTAAAGATCCAAACGGGACACACAAAAAAAAAAAGAAAGAAATTATTCAGACGTATCATCAAGCTTTGATAGTTAAATGCTCAGCCAGGTCCCCGTGCCAAATACACCCAGACAGATAAATTAGACAAACCAGAAGTTAGTGCTTCTTGATAGCAGCCTCAGAACTTTTATAACCTCTCAGTTTCACTGTGGCTCAGGCCTGTTAAGCACTTGTCTCTGTATTGCGCAGGATTTTTAATGACTTCTTCACAGTTATGTCGAGGATAATAATAAGAGCTGATGAAAATGAGGGCAGAGCCAGGCTACTTCATGTCTCAGCACAAGTGGGAATCTGTCTTTCTGCCATCACCTGCTAGCAAATTGGCAAGCAGGTAGTAACAACACTGTATAATTAACACATAAACACACTCAAGTATGCCTGAGTTTTGTTCACTGTGCCAAAAATTTATTTTGGCATTGGCTTAGGATTTTTTTTTTGTCTTACTTGATGTAACAGTAGCTTCATGCTTTATTAAAAAAAATAATTGTAGCTTCACATGTCTTTCATCTCCATAAGAATGATGTTTTAATGGATGATAAAAACTCTGATAAAGTCTTAAACTAAAATAATGTTAAATATTTGATAACTGTAAATTTGCTTTAGTTATTAAGAGTCCATATAATGTGGTACAAAAAAGTCAGAATTAATAAAACAAATTGCTCACCCTTTCTGTCCATGCAGATTTTTATTTTATTTTAATATACATGGGATTTGTTGGTATCATTGGGATCATTGTCCTATTTCGTGGTCGTAGGTCAAACGTTTAATGAGATGGTCTCACATAAATATTTTGGTACACAAAGTTCATGGTTGACTCAATAACTACAAGGTGCCGCAGTTCTGCGGTTACAGGGCAAACCCAAATCATGACCTTTCCTTCACTGTGCATGACACTTGGTATGAGGTGTATGTGCTGAGATCCTGTGTATGGTTTCGGCCATGGTGCATCAGAAGAACATCTGAAGTTAAAACAGCATTAAATAGTATTATTTTACTATTGTTTTAACATTTGTCTCTTCCTTCATCTAGGGTGTGATGAAGCGTCGTTAATGTGTTGAATCTTTCCGGTCAATGGTTTCGCCAAAAGAAAGATCACATGAAGCACC